>NC_041827.1:20373067-20973067 GCF_900964775.1 Scleropages formosus | reverse complement strand
CACCTCATGGAACAAGGAACTGACTCTTTCAAGAGAAGTTTTGAGAAGGATTCCACAGGCAGGACTCACTCTAAACTCCCAGACATATATGTGGACAAAGGAAGAATCTTGGTACCTAAGGTAAAATCCTGGGATTGGTGACATCCTTCTGCAAGGATTACTAAGAAGCACATCAGAGCTCATGTTGGATTTATCCATTTGTTCCATTGTTTTTCTCTCACTTTGGCACCACAGGTACTCCAAAAATCGACCTCAAAAATCAAAGAGCTGGAAAGCAATCCAGTGAAGTGGACTGAAGTCCGAGCCTGCTTTCAATACGTAAAAGAAAAACTGTTTACGCTGTTTTAAAGAACTCTGATTTGGAAAACCCTTTATGGTTTCAATGGGTGCATCAGGTGTTGGACTGGACAACTTATTAGCACAAGGTGGAAAGAAGAGGGAAAAACAAGTTTTGTATCTAAGCCAAAAGTTCCTGCCAAGACAAGCTGGGTGTTCCACACAAAAAAAAAAGACTGACTGGCAATTAAATGGGCACTGGACAGCTTGTGATTCTACCTGTTGCGTCTAGAACACTTTTTATTCGTTTATATGCACCACGGAACACTCACCCGGATTAATTTCATGACATAAAAATGCAACGTCACCCAGTGCTGTCTGGTCCTTCAACTAATCCGGTTCACAGTTAGACATAAGGCAGGACATCAAAACCTAACTGCAGATTACTTGGCCCGTTTACCAGATTTTGTGGTACCTGGAGAAGGGGAAAGTAATGTGACAGACTAGTACAGTATAGTAACTGATTATATACAGTATGTATGAAGAGGAATGTATGAATAGGAAGACACAGGAACTCACAATATTGACAGCAGGATCCATTCAAAATACTACCATATTACAACATTTTTAGGATATTTTGGTGCAGCTAACAGCTAGAATTAGTCAGTCTTCAAGTAAAAATTCACTCTTTTCTGGAACCATGCAAATATACAGGATTGCAGTACTTACCTTCAGCTTTACCACATCCTTTTGAGCTTGATTTCTGCAGTTTTACCTAAATGCCCCTTCGGAGTATTACTTCCTTGTCGTTCACTGCAAAACAGAAGGGTACCATTTAAACTCGCCTTATAGTGCCTCATGACAAATGGAGAGTTCAATATACACACACAGTCGGAAACCACTTGTCCTAAGCAGGGTCACAGCAAGCCAGAGCCTAACCCGGCAACACACAGGGCGCAAGGCTGGAGGGTGAGGGGACACACCTTCGCAAGGCACCCCAAGCAGGACTCGCACCCCAGACCCACCGGAGAGAAGGACCCGGTCGGACCCGGCCAAACCCGGTCAAACCGCTGCACCGTGGACCGCACTCTTCCAGCCAGAGACTTCAGAGAATCTGCTGGAGCCACTCTCTCACTGTGGGGGGTCACAACCACTGGGACCACTCTGGACTTCACCTTCCACATCCGTTCCAATTCTTCCGTCACCTCTTGGTACTTCTCGATCTTCTCATGCTCGTTCTTTCTGATGTTGCCGTCACTTGGGATCGCAACATCTATCGCGATCCTCCTCTTCTCCACGTTGTCGACCACCACTATGTCTGCTTGGTTGGCCAGCAACTGCTTGGAGGTGGTTGGTGTCACCGATCGCAGCGCAGAAAAGTGGGATTTGAATCCCGGTCAGTGCGAGTCTCCAGTAAGAGTCCCCAGGCTTAGACTCCTAATGCTCTATACAAACCTACCCTGGGACACGTGCAAAAGAACTGTAACTGAAGCCGTACCGCTTCGGCCGTTGCCCAGAGTAGCAAGGCCTGCGTCGGGTGTTGGGAAACCAGGGAACATGGAATCAATGGAGTGCTACTATAACAGCAGCCCCAAGGAAAGGGGTTATGTGCACTGTATGTGGGAACTGTAAGTGAGCAGAAAACCGACATTATTTATACATATACTGTATATATATTATATATATACAAAATGCACGTGTCAGTTTATTATGCTACAAGTGTCAATAGAATATGTGCATATGTTATGTGTTTCACTACGGCCATGATATGTAATCCAGGATTTTTTCATTCCGGCACTACTCCCAAGAACGTTAAACCATTTCACCTGTAATGCTTTTCTCTGTCTCTAATATTGCCGTCCACAAAAGCTGTGGACCAAACCATCTCTTGGTCAGCACGACTACCTTCACCAGCAAATGTGATGTGGACGTCACCTTTAATGTAAAGGGGAAAAATGATGTCTTAGAACTTCAAGTCCGGAACATCAGAACTGCTCTTTATGCCTTTAAATTCAGGCTTAAGACCCAACACTTTTACTGCTCTTTTTATTCTGTCCCCTTGTCTTGTAATTAAGTATTTTCCTACTATTTTCCCTTTCAGTCTGCTTGCTTAGTCGGCTGTGATGTCACCAAGATGCTTATTTTGAATGGAAATATCTGTTCTTGTCGGGAATTTCTCGTACATGACAGGTGAAATGTCATTGTGCGAGTTTTAAGTTACAAATTCCATTTGCTTGAGTTTGAGTTCTTGTAACGCGAGCCTTCATTATACAACGGGAGCCTGTATTTTGATCAAAAGTACCACAACATGAGGTGCAGTGGAAGCCCAAGACACTCCTTTTGCAAGGCGACAGCTCTAACAACTGTGCTGCTTACCTCCCCTTTCTGTCCAATTTTTGCAATAGACAGCAATCAGTATAAATGCTGGCATTAACATTCTGATTTATCATAGGAGCTACTGAAGAGGCCACATTAAAAGTCAATTTTAAAGTGCCAGAATCAGCTTTTGGGTGAACAAATGTTATACTGGGTTATTGCTGCTATGCCCGTCCATCAGCTAGTGAGTATAATGTGCTAAATATTGCAGGTCAGTATATCAGCATGGAAAGAGAATGAAAGGGACTGGTGGTTTGCTCGGTTCTATATTTTTTTTTTTTACTTAAAGCACAGAGAAGTGAGCTGGCGCAGCAGTCAATGGTGGTGTGATGAACCACAATTACAGATGATGAATAGGCGAGGGCTCACATTGATCGTAAATAATTCAATTAAAGAAGAAAAAAACACAAGGTGCAAGCAGCTACATCTTGAACTGTGCAAGTCAATGAGCAATACATCGAAAAACAACTAAGGGTTCATTTCCCCTCAGGGTTGGAGCTGTAGATATCTAAGAGGCAGCAGGTCCATGGAGGGTCGGGTTGGGGGGGAGGGGGGGTCTCTCTGTCACTCCTTCTCCATTTACTGCTCCGCGCTGCTCCTTTTCTTCCCGAACCTATGAACCTCATTCCTGCTCCCAACCCTCATTCCAATTTCTCGATGCTAGGGGCTGTCATAATATTCATCCGTTCATCCATCCACTCGCTGCCAGTAATCATTTGTCGTCACGAAGGGGTGCAGTGGTCCGGAGTGTTTTCCAGAAGTATAGGGTGTATGGGAGGCCACGCACTAGTTGGACTCCAGTCCATCACAGAACAATCACACACACTTATTCACACACACCCAAACACTACGGGCCATAGAGTTACAATTCACCTGAAACGTATCTTTCACCTGGAAGAAACCGACACGAACACAAGGAGAACGTGCCCCAGGTGCCGTAGTGCTCAGAGTTGCTGCCTTATACTAGAAAGATCCAGCTTTGATTCCTTGCTTCTGATCAAAGGTTTTATCTTGAACTGACATGGTAAAAATTACCCATCTGTTAAAATGCGGTAAATCACTGTTAGTGGCAGAACATTGCAAGTCTTGTTGGAGGAAAGTGTCATTAAAGGAATAAATGTAAATATAACATGTAAGCCTCATACAGCCTCAGCCAGATTTGAGCCCATCTTTGAATCCACATCCCAGGTGCTGAAAGACAGCAGTGCTACTTGTCGGTCACAACGGTGCCACCGTCATATGATGTCATGTCTATTCCTTCTGAGATTCTATATTATGACATGATAACCACATACAGGTAGTGTAGGTCCAACACTGAAATCTCCACTGCTGAAGGTTATAGCCGCGATCATGGGGTTTACTCTGATTTGCGCCACTAAAAGTTACCCGGCTGTATAAATTGTATTATTATTATTATTATTAGGTGAATTTTTGTATCCAATTGTACTGCACATTGTCTTAGACAAAGGTGTCAGTTTACTATTTAAATTCAGCCTTTAATGATGTCATCCCAGCTCAGCCAGTGTGTGTCAGTATCCACTTTCACACATTTAATCCTTTTAAGCACCATTCATTGAAGAAGTTTAAGGTACGAATCCATCTAAAGGGTTCAATGGAAGCACTCCTAGAATGTGACTCTGGTTCAGTGGGAATGGAGTCCCAGTTCCTGAACCAACACAACCTTCTATTTCCTAAAGCTGCGGAGGATGGGCAATCCATCGGTGCCTTGAGGGGAAGGCCATGCGAAGCCTGGCTGTCAGACGTTCTCCTCCTGATGCTGTATCTCACGGGGCTTTGGCCACAAGAAGGACACTGCGTGACGCCTCAGGCGTTATAACATGCCGCACGTCCTATTCACTTTGCCGTCAGTCACCGGCACACCAATTCGAGATCTCCACCCAAGCTGTCACACCCAGGCCTCTCTATTAATCTGTCTGCTCCCCCGGGTGAATTGTCACATACACCATCGCCACCCGAGCTGGCGTCCATCAGGGCTCTTCGCTCTCACACAGAGTAATTTGCTATTATAGGCAACTGGCAAGTCCACATCCACATCAAGTGTTGGCGATACCATCTAATCCTGTCTCGCTGGATGCCGATGCACTCTGGACTCCTGTGCGGTCGTCCGTCCAACAAACAGCGATTGCGTCTCAGCCGTCCAGAGGCCGAACCCTGGTCTACAGGCCTCCTCATCCGGCAGCAGGTGGCAAAAGTGGCTGGAGCCACTACCTTACATTTATAACATTTAGCTGACACTTTTCGCCAAAGTGACATACAATGTTGAGGTTACAATTGTTTAACAGTTTAAACAGCTGGGTAATTTTACTGGAGCAATTTAGGGTAAATACCTTACTCATGGGTACTACAGCCAGAGATCAGATTTGAACTTGTGGGTCCGAAGGCAGAAACGCTAACTATTACGCTACCAGCTGTCCCTAAATGAACCTGCCGTTCAGAAGACTGATATCTGAATCCCACCTTAAGCGCCTTTGATTAAGATACAGAAGTTTCCCGAGATACGATGGACCGACTTACGATGGCGCGATAGCGATACGCATTTAGTAGAAACCATATTTCGAATTTTGATTTTTTTTTTTTCCGCGCAAGTGACATGTAGTACGATACTCTCTTGCAATGCTGGGCAGCAGCAGCGATCTGCATCTCCCAGTCTGCCACGCGGTTGCTAGTTTATACAAGTGATACTCTACAGTATTCTGTGTTGCCAGCGTTTTCTTGGATACCGCCCCCCCCCCACCCCCGAATCCACGTTGTGTTTTGTGCATCCCTCATCTGTACGAAACACCCATCTATGTCTCCTGCTGCTGGCGAGAAGAAGAGGAGGACGATTGCTCTTGAGGAGAAACTCCAGATAATTGCCCAGCATGAAGGCGGCAAGTCCGTAATGGCCATCGCACTTGAACTTGGACTTTCGCAATCGACGATCTCGACCATCTTAAAGGATAAGAAATGATGATGTTCGGTAGGTCAGGTGTATTAAATGCATTTTCGACTTACGGCCGGTTCATCGGAACGTAACCCCATCGTAAGTTGGGGACCGTCTGAACTTACCCCAAACCGATACGGCAAAAATTACCCAGCTGTAATAATGGGTATATAAGTGGAAGTAGCTCGACACTGCAAGCTGCCTTGGCGAGAAGCGTCAGATAAATGACGAAAGGCGAAATGTGTCGGGATCGAGAGCGTCGAGACGATCGCGGAAGACGAGGCGCAATGGCGAGTCTTGGGAATATCTTTGACGAGCGGCCTTCCGCTGTCCTGTACATTTTGTCGCCCGCTGCAGCTCATTCTGATGTCTTGCCAGGTTCGAAATAGTTCTCCGTAAACAGGCCAGATGGCAGGAGCCGCAGCACTAACTTAATCCAGCCTCCAACGTGCTGGTGGCACAAAGCAGTTTCTACGCGATAAGCGCTTACCGTGAATTGGGCTCCTCGCTCCTTTTATTTTGATTTCACCAGAGCGGGCGCTCGGAGGGCAAAAATCACCTCATCCACTAATGAAGAGAGGATCTGTTTCCGCCATATGTCCCTTGAACGTGTTACACTCGCTCATAAGCTGTCAGCCGTCGCTCGAGAGGAACGAGGCAGAGCCTTCATTTGGTTTTTTTATTCACACGAGACAAGTGCCCTGAGAGTGATGTCCGTCAGAATACGCCGCTGTCACACATACAAATAGCCTTAAAGGTAGCATTTAACTTCTATAGCATATCATACACTGGTGGCAGATTTTTAATTGATTCAGCAGACAACTGAAGTGACTTATAATGTTGGGTTTGTTTTCTCAGACACGTTTTAAATAGGAAAGGTGTCAGTTCAGTGACTGAAAAGTGAAATGCATATTTTAATTTGAGAAATTTGCAAAGTTCCTGCTTGCGACCGAGTAGCGCTGCTGTCTGGGAGTGCCTGGGTGGTGTGAGAGGATGGGGGTTCAATCCCTGCTTAGTCTGTGTGGAGTTTGCATGTTTTCTCTGGGTGCTCTGGTTTCCTCCCACAGTCCAAGGCATGCTGTTCAGGTTCACCCACAGTGTGTGAGTGACAGAGAGAGAGTGTGTGTGTTCTACTGATGTATGGATGAGTGAGTGACCCATTGTAAGTAGTGTATCTAGCAGTGGATGTCTTCGGGCGCTCTGGTTTCCTCCCACAGTCCAAAGACATGCTGTTCAGGTTCTCCCACAGTGTGTGAGTGACAGAGAGAATGTGTGTGTGTGTGTGTGTGGGTGTGTGCTCCACTGATGTATGGATGAGTGACCCAGTGTAAGTAGTGTATCTAGCAGTGTAAGTCACCTTGGTGAATAAGGGGTGTGGGCTCATAACACTACATAGAGTTCAGTGGAAGCTGCTTTGGAGAAAAGCATCTGCTAAATAAATAAATGTGAATTTGGCAGATGCCTTTTCTCCAAAGCAACGTGCAGCTCAGAGTTGATTATTTATGGCAATTAATTAAATGTTTTTTTCATCTGATGGTTCTATCCAAGGCAACTTTTGATGTCAGATAAACAACTTCACAGATATTTGCCCATTTCTACAGCTCGGTAATTTTTACTGGATCATATTAGAGACTTGCCCTTGCTCAAGGGCACTACGGCGAGTGGTGGGATGTGAATGTAACCGTGCCGTTGAGAATATAATTACGGAGCAGTATGCGATGTGTGTGATATGATATGCTGAGTGGTGTGCCCTGCGACACCTTCGTTGTTTACAGTGGACTGGTTTCCAATAGTCGCCGTGTGAGTTTGCTTGGTGGCCTGGCAAAGTCTATTTCCGTCAAGAGCAAAAATAACTCGCTTGAAATTGACTGCAAGAAGATCTCGGAGCACTTGATTTACTTCCGAGCTGGAGCACCTCGAAAAATTGTGATCGCATCTGCGAACGTTTATGTCTCACATATCCGTTCTATAAAAATGCTCTGTTGTGATTTCTGTAATACAAATTATCTCGAATCTGACAGCCCTTCAGATACACTCGGGTGATTTTGCAGTGGGACATTTCAGCAGCCGCATTTACTCTTTTAGCTGCTACTTTTCCTTAAAGCAACTTAGGATTACCGAGTGACAACGATTTACTCATTTACACAGGTGGGTATTTTTTACTGTTTCAATGCAGTTTAAGCACCTTGATCAAAGGTATTTCAGCAGGAGGTGGGATTTCACCCTGGGCCTTTAGCTGCAGTGCTCCAGCTTTAACCACTTCGCCCCCTACTGCCTTCATTTAACCAAAGAGACCAGATGGTGCAGCTGGCTTAACCGCAAACGGGCCCCATTTTCCTCAGAATGATGGGCTCTCGGTCTCTAAGCCACACCGTCTTTCGGCGAACGGGCCGGAGGTCGCGGGGTAAAACGGAGTAATCCTGTCGTGAGCCAGCCGACCGCTCCGAAGTCGACCACGGAAGGCCCAGCGTCTTATCCCCCTCCCCCGCTGCTCCAAGCCTCGCGCCTGCAGAAGGAGGCTTGGGTGAATTACCTTAAGAATGCTGAAGGTGCGCTGCTCCCAAAATCAGCCCCGCGCAGTGAATCAGAAGTGGATTCCCAGCGCCTTTCGGACCTTTTGTGCCGGGGATTGAGCCGTTCTCTGTTCTGTCTGACTTATCCAACAAAGAGACCGAGAGATGGATCTCGCTGAGATGTGAGGGGAAAAGAGCGCCCCTTGGCACTTGTTCTAGACAGACTGGCTTTTCCTCTCTGGAGATCTCATAATTATTACCTGTACAATTTAACCGCGTTCAATAGAGATGTTGGACCCCGATAAGGGTGATGTGCATCATCTCCTTTTGCCTCCGTTCCGCCTTCACAGACTATCTGGAGCTCTCACTGTCGGGCCAGTAATAAGGCTATAAGTCAGCGCAGACATTCCTGGAAAAATGTTCACGCAATAATAAATGGAACATTGCTTTGCTGCCAAAATGTTCAAAGCATCAGTAGGATATCAGAACCCCTTTGTAAAGTAACTTCATCATCAGGGTGTCATAGTTTGAGTTTCACCGGTGACATCAGGTGAGCCTCTTTCCTTAACCACTTTATTATCACCAATTAGATATTATTGTTTCGCCAATGCTTTTCTCTTACGACAGTAACTTCGTATATATAATAGATACATATTTATGCAGCATTAATTCAGGCTAAGTACCTTGACCAAAGGTACTACAGCAGGACATGGGATCTGAACCTGGGTTTTTAATTGCAAGGGTAATCACAGCTTAGTAGACACTGGTATAAAAAATGTGCTGAAATTAAAAAATGTATATGTCTTTTTCCTGGGATGTGAATGAAGATTCAACAAACTCATAACCTAAACAACGGTGACGAGACCTTTAGCTTCTGGAACGTGTCTCTTGTGGTATGAAATATGAGCCAAAGCGCTTTTAATGGGCCAAAAATGGCTTTCAGCTCAAAGCTAAAATAAAACGACTAATAACTGACTTCTCACATGTGGCTCTAATTAATTCTGGCAGGTATTCTGTGTGGCCACAGCAACATTTGGACCCCAACCTCTGCGACACGAGAAATCGGCGAACCGGCCGACGAAATGCCCCCGACGCTTAGCGGGGCCCCCGGATCGCTGGCGCCATGAAGCGGCGAACGTGCCGCCGCACAGGCGCTTGTCGTCGTCGAGCAGAGCGCAAAACACACGCCTCCTGTTTGCCTCCCGAAACATTTGTTGTTCTGTGGTTTGCTGTGTGGTCAGCAGCTCCAGATGCTCCAGCGGTGACCCTGGTCCAATTAACGCTCGGGGTCAGCCCGCTTTCTACTCGTCTCACCGCAGACTCAGCCGCCGCCAGCTGCTCCTTCGGGGCGCTGCGAATGTGTGCCGGAGACCCCTCTCTCGTCCCCGGGCCCGTAGGCAGAGTGACCCCGACCTACTTCAAACAAGACAATGAGCCCACTGGTTTCCAAAGTTCCACAGCGGCAGGAAATAGATGTTTGGGTATTTTTTCCCTGGGCACTGAACTGGAGTCCTACTCCAAACCCCCCCCCCCCCCATTGCTCGTTTATGGGACACAGGAGCAGTGAGAACCTTCTGGATTGTTGTCCACAGGCTCAGAGAACACAGAACTCCGTGTCCGTCAAAGCAAAGAGATTTGAACCACGGCCCCTTTACCATTCAGCCCCCATTCATTTACTAAATCCTTTTCTCCAAAATGATGTATAATGATTTTTAACTATTAATACTTTCATTATTAATGTAATTTTTATCTGATCCGAATGATTTGTGCCAGTAAATATGGATCACTATTATTCTGCTTTTCCCTGCTGTAAATGTAGTGGCTAGACTTACAGCAGCCTTTAGTCTAAACAAAATTATTTATTCATTATGGAGATGCTTTTCTCCAAAGTGACCACCAGTGATTTTTAGCTAGTACTTATCCAAGGTTATTTACAGTGTTAGATACATTACAGCAGTCTACTGTAGTCACACACATCTGTACAACAGAGTAACGTCATGTACACTGTGGGCAACTTACAGTCACTGGTTTACCTAAAATACATGGGATGGGTGGCACAGTGGCAGGGTGGCACAGCGAGTAGCACTGCTGTCTCACAGCCTGGGTGGTGCAAGAGGGCATGGGTTTGATCCCTGCTCAGTCTGTGTGGAGTTTGGATGTTTTCTCTGGGTGCTCTGGTTTCCTCCCACAGTCCAAAGACATGCTGTTCAGGTTCACCCATAGCGTGTGAGTGACAGAGAGCAAGAGTGTGTGTGTGTGTGTGTGTGTGTGTGTGTGTGTGTGTGTGTGTGTGTGTGTGTGTGTGTTCCACTGATGTATGGATGAGTGACCCAGTGTAAGTAGTGTATCTGGCAGTGTAAGTGACCGTGGTGAATAAGGTATGTGGGCTGATGACACTACATAGAGTTCATCTGAAGTTGCTTTGAACAAAAATGTCTGCTAAATAAATGTAAATACATGTCTTTGGATTGTGGGAGGAAAACCATGCTGTCATGGTGAAACGGGATGGAAGGACCCAAGTGCGGGGTTGTTTGTCTGGATTCAGAGGATCAGGCAAGTTGTTCTCAGTATCAGGGACAGGTGGAGGGTCGATCGGTCGATCAGTGGTCAGGGTCAGAGCAGGAATCCATGGGTGAGGTCAGGAGACGAAGCGAAGAGTCGGTCGAACAGTGATTGGAGTTGAAAGGAAGATCCGTAGACGTGGTCGAGAAACAAAGCGAAGGGTCAACAAGCGGAGAACGTGAACTGAGAACTGGAGATGACCGAGGAGTCACAAGGAAGGGCGATTGTCTCTGACAAAATTCAGAAAAGGTATGGGAGCTGAGGAGGGTCTTTTAAAGGGTAAGTGGTTAATCTGGTTCTAGAGCAGAGTCAGGTGTTGTTGTTTGAGATGTGGGCGTGGACGTGACACATGCAAACAGGGGGAAAACATCCAAACTCTACACAGACTGAGCTGGATTCAAACCCATGTCCATGTGGACAGCCAAGGCACCTTAAGACACCACACACACACACATTTTAAGAATCTGCTCGTCCCATACGGGGTCGCGGGGAACCGAAGCCTACCCGGCAACACAGGGCATAAGGCCGGAGGGGGAGGGGACACACCCAGGACGGGACGCCAGTCCGCCGCAAGGCACCCCAAGCGGGACTCGAACCCCAGACCCACCGGAGAGCAGGACCTGGTCCAACCCACTGCACCACCGCGCCCCCTCCCTTAAGACACCAATGAAGGATAATTAGTGGGAATCATTAACACACCACATTCTTCAATAAGTAATGTTTTCCATCACTGCTTGTAAAATCCCACAATTCACACTGACGTGCACGTTTCATGAACATCGATTTACATTCCCAGAGTGTCACTCACAGACACGCGAGGAAAACCAAATCTCAAGTTAACCGAACAGCTTTTTAAGTTGTATATGATTCTGTAATTACAGCTGCCGCAGCCCACGAGTTTCGGTTTGCAGGGTTTAATTGGGGGAAATACAAGTTTACACATCCGCTGCTCCGAACACGGGCTCATCCCTCCCTATGATCAGCCACTTAATTAAAATGCTGCCCGCGGTCTAATTAGAGTCTCTTCTCCCGGTACGTGTTGCCGCCAATGATTCCCGCAGAAACCTGTACAGAAAACCTTTGTCACGTCAACACTTGAGCGAAAATGATCAACGACCGTTTCCGTGTGAATAATGCCTGTGAGCAGAGCCGTCACATTTGCTTTCCGCCACGTGTGTCTCGAGTGAGCGAGTGCTCCTGAAATCCCCTTTCAGACCCACTTCTCTCCAGGTCTCCTAACAACTCCATGAACTTACATAACCTCATCTGTCGTCTTTACCTCCGTATTTCCTATCAGTGCTACATGCAGCCACTCCTGTAATGTGTTCCGGAAAAAAAAAAAAAAAAACTGGGGCAGTGGACACACTGACTGGGCTTCGATGATGGTGTGTTTGTGTCTTGAGCTCCTCATCTGTGGCTAATGCAGTTGTGCGGTGTACTTTGGAGTAAAGCATCTGCTAAATGAATATATAAAAAAGATAAAAATGTAAATGTAACTTTAAAAATGCACCCCTTATCAAATCCCACAGAAATGCCACCCATACATTTACTCATTTAGCAGACGCTTTTCTCCAAAGTGACTTCCAATGAACTCTAGGTAGTGTTATCAGCTCACACACCTTATTCACCGCGGTGACTTACACTGCTAGATACTTACACTGGGTCGCTCATCCATACATCAGTGGAACACACACACACACTCTCTCCGTCACTCACACACTATGGGTGAACCTCAACAGCACGTCTTTGGACTGTGGGAGGAAACCAGAGCCCCCCAAGGAAACCCATGCAAACTCCACAGAGACTGAGTGGGGATCGAACCCATGTACTGTCACATTTGCTGTTCAGAGAGTTCAGCCTGAGCTTGGTGGATGAGGTTCAAGAGTACACTGCAGCAGGGGTGAATACCGTGGTGAAAACTGGTCAGCAAGCACTAGGTAAGCCCAGTTAGCAGGCAGATAAGGTATCCTCGCTTTTTGTATATGTCTTACAACAGATGAAAATGGTTATTAAAAGGAGCCACAGCCATAATTTGGAGAACGGCAGCAGAGGAAAGAGGCCGAAAGGGAAACGGGGAAAGAGGGAAAGTGTGGGAACAAAAAACATACAGGTCACAGCGCCGAAGAAGTATAACTTACCAAAAGTTTTGTTTTTTGGGAAATGAGCACTTGCAGGGCTACATAGAGCTCAGTTTATGGTGGTACAATAAACTCTCTTTAATAATTTAATAAAAATAATTCATCATACATTTCACAGTTCACCCAGTGAAACTAAAATTAAAAGGAAAATCTCCAATGTTTAATTAATTATAATAAAAGCAGCATAATTCTAGGTAATTATATAACAGTATATATTACCATATATGCTATGGCAGTACTATAATTAATTACAGCTAATGTGCTTCGTCTCCTTTGAAGGTACAGCGCTGCGTTCTTTACAGCAGCCATGCCAATAAGGCATTGCTGAATTTAATTTATTGGAACAGAACAAAAAATGGGAACAGAAATATGGTGGTTACATTAAAGAGGGGGAAGAAAAAAGATGTAAATTCTAATGTTTTTATCATTCACTTGAGCGTAATCATCCTTTCTCCTTCCCTTGCTATATACATATGTGTGTCTATATATATTTTTTTCTTTTACATATGTATATATGATTCAGAATTTGTGTTTTCCAAAAAAAAAAATGCATACATGAAGCACAATGTTTGAGCCACAGGGGAGTGACATTGCAAACACTGCAAGGACAATCTCCAGCTGCTTCAAACGGACACAAATGCCGCTCGGAACATGAAACTGACTGATATCTCTCCTCGGGGACCGTATGGAGTGACACAGCACTTCTGTCCGGAGCCATTCCGGACAGAGCCGTATTACTTTTAAAAAAGCTTCCTCCCGTCATCGAGAACAGATTCCAGAATGACTTGACTTGGTTTTTAACTTCACACACACACACACACACACACGCACTAGTGCCTAGCAGGGTCACGGCAATCCGGAGCCTAACCCACCAGCGCAGGGCATGATTGGACACACCCCGGATGGGATGCCAATCTACTGCAGGGCATCCCAAGCGGGACTTGAACCCCAGACCCGCCACCCAGGAGGCCTCAGCCAAACCTTCTACACCACCGCGCCTCCCGGCTTAATGAACGCAATCATGAAATATCTCAGCAAACTTTGAAACTGAAGTATATGTGCTTATGTGGAATGGGAATGAATCATTTACTGGACATAAGGTCAATCAACCTTTGCCCCCTCCGAAAAAATTACAATTTATCAATAATAAGAAGCACAGTAATTATGCCAAAAGTATGAATTCGACTCACTGAGCCATTTTTACGAATTCCTCACGGGTATTTTACACAATACAGAGGCCAAGAGCAAGAACTGTGAACTCTGTTATTCATTTATCTTGTGAGCCTTTTTTTTTTTTCCCTTGACTATTAATCCAGTGAGCCAGCAGATTGCTACAAGTCCTTATATATATGGTACGCTATTTCCAAAATAACGGATTTAAAGCACAGGGGACGGGGAGAAACATGGGATATGGCCTGCAGTAAAACAGGGCTTCTTCCTAGATGCTTAGCTGAAAAGACCTTGTTAATGGGTGCTGTTTTATTGTGTCACTTTCAGTCGCAGAAGTTCAAGGCTCCTTCTTTTATGTAACCCTGCGGAGAGGGCAATAAATATCTCCCTCCCGGAATTTTCGACACCATCCTTTTATCACGTTGCTCTCCCCTTCTTAGAGATCCAGAAAATGTAAAGGTTTTGGGTGCGTCGTCGCTTCGCTCCAAATAAACCTGCAATGAGAGGGTGAGATGTCGACCCCCGGCGGAGCCCACTGTCGATCCAGTGGCCGGCAGCGAGCGCTGGGGTTCTGTCGTCGCTTTTTATTGTAGCCCGCAGGCAGTTTGAGCCAACGACTGCTTGCCAAGATGTATCATGACGCCGGGCATCTTGTGAGGTCCAGAGGCCTCAGGTTCAATTCAGTCACCTTGAGAATGAAAATTTCCTTCATTCAGTGGCCACAGGTGAGGTGCTGGTGGTCACCCCCCCACGTGTTTGGAAAGTGAGCTCAAGGAGCAAAGCCCAGAAAGGGGGCAGCTGGTGGTGCAGTGGTTGGGGCTGCTCCTTCTCTATTCAATGGTCATGGGTTCAAACCCCACCCTGTGCTGTTGTAGTGTTGACCAAGGGTACTTACCCTAAAGTTGCTCTTGGGGTCATTATGTAGCTGTATACCTGAGCAGATTGTTCTAAACTGGTAACATTCATAAGATGCTTTTCTCTGAAGCAACTTAGTTTTTATTGCATGAGCTCAATCTATGTATCTTGGTACAGCACTTACAGAAAGTGGGATATGAAACGCTGTCCTTCCACCCATAAGGCAGCACCTCGACCCAAGACGCCACCAGCTCTCGGGACAAGCAAACCCTGGATCATTTAGTAATTATTATTTTTTGTCACTGTCACTAATTAAAAATGTGTTGACCTTGTTTGGGTCATCACCTCGCAGTCTGTATGTTGTTGGTTCAAATTCCACTCCTGCTTTAGTGCCCTTTGCTCGGGGCACTTATCGTATGTTACTGCAGTAAGAATATCCTGCTGTAAATCACAGTAAAGTTGGCTATGTAACATTGTAAAACGTCTTAGACAAAGACGTCAATCTAAGTGAAGATTAACTGTAATAATGTACATCCCCCGTGTTTGTTTTTCAAAGAAATAAATGTCTGCGTCCCCTTTTGGGGGGAGGGGGCCGCTTCGCAGCCGATCGCGCGCCCACCCCCACAGCGCGCGCGCGCTCACCCTGCGTCCTGCGCGCTCAGCGTCACTTGCGCTCGCGGCGCGGAGGGGTTAAAATCTGCGCTTCATCTCCCCGCGTCTCACTCGCTCGCGCTCCTCCGCGCCTCCTCCTCCTTCTCCTCTTGCTGTCTTCCGTTTTTTTTTTTTTTTCCCCCCCTTTCTTTCTCTCTCTCCGAGCAGCGACCACACTTCGCAGACTTAGCGCGTCGCGAACGAGCCGGAGCTCGCGCCCTTCAGCGGAGCCGCCGCCGCCGCCGCCGTCCGCCGGGCGCGAGGACGTGGAGCCGTGCCCGTCACGCGGGATGCTCGTCTCGCCGCGCCCGCTTCCATAAGCGAGGGGTCCCCTCCCCAGTACAGCGCGAAAGGCTGGTGGTGGTGATGATGATGATGATGATGATCATGATGATTTAGAGGTGACCCGACGGAAGGCGGCCACCCTGTAAAATCCCCGAGCGGCTCCTCGCGCTGCTCTCAAAGTTCGGCGGCAGCTTGCGCACCGGCGGAAGACGCTCCGCGCGCCGGCCGGGCGTTACACTGTGGCTGTGAGGGGAAGGTGGGGAGGGGGGGGGCGAGACCCCGGAGTTGCCTTCACCTCCCGCCCCTCCGCAGCCGGACTCAGACAGACTGTCACTGACTGTGCCGCGGGAATCCCGGGCGCCGCCGGACGCGTGGATTTAACGCGGCGCCTTGAACGTGTCGGATGAACATCGTCGGGGCTCCTCACCTTCTGGCCGGACCACGCAGGTAAGAGCCACGCGCCACGCGCCACGCACGCCTCGGGTGGCAACGCGAGGAGGAGTCGTCGCCGCGCGCCAGATGATCGCACAGATGCGCGCGCGGGCTTCGCGGAGTTCACCGCACATAAAGTTCTGTCCGTTACGAACCGATGAGAAATGAGCTCGCGCGACTCCGCGTGCGGCTCCGTGCCCTTATTTTTCCGCTCATCTTACTGTCATTTCGACCAAGTCATTATGCAAAATATTGTGGTTGAACCCAGTGTGAAATTATGTCGCTTTTGCTACCGCTTATTTATTTATTTATTTTTTTCCAATTCACCCCGTCCTGACCGTCAGGGTCCGTCACAATAAATCATACTGGGGGAGGGGGAGAATAAAAATTTAGTTTACCTTCAGTGAAAAGTTTGTTTGAAACACAGCCTGGTCCGCGGTGTTGTGCTGGACATGGTATTTCGGTGGTGGTTCACGACGGTTGCGTGTCACTGAGGTTCCGCGTGCGCCGTTAGTTGACCTGAAAGGAGGCAGAAAGAGAAGCGGAGAGAAGGAAGCGCTGATGGAGGGAAGGAGCGGGATGCTGCGGTGCGCGGAGATGCTCAGGAGCCACATGGCTGATGATGATGGCTCTCTGTGTGTGTGTGTGTGTGTGAGTGAGTGTGTGAGTGATTGAGGAGCATCAGGGAGATGAAGCCAAAGAGCTCATCCGGGTGGCAGAAGCGAAGAAGAGAAGAACGCTGACAATGACACGCGTGATCATCAGATCATCATCACGCTTATGATCAGCCTTGCAGCTCAGCCTTCATTCATGGTCTCCATCAGGAGAAGGTGTGAGGAGCTCAAACAACTTAATAACAGTCTTGGCGACGGTAAAGAACGTGATTCGTGACTGCGCGCACTTTTTTTTCCTCTCTTCTTTTGCATCATGTGGTTCCTTTATGTGAAAATGTGCTTTATGACCGATGCTGTGCCTCGTGCTTGTTATTTCTGGCTTGGTGCAATGTCACTCATAAAAGCTGCCTTCTTCTTCTCGTATAAATACATGGAGACAGAGCCAGTGGCCACAGCAGAGCGGCTCAGGAGAGGAAAAGAACATCATCTCCTTTTTCCATCCTCATGTGAAGACAGGAGAAAGTTTTTTTTTTTTTTTTTTGTTTAAAGGGATTCTGCCAGTGAGGAGGGAAAAAGAAAAAAACTTCCCTAGGGAACAGTTCACTTTTCCACAAAACTGCGGCTTAGAGGGGATTTAGTGCACGAAAAGGGATTACAATGAGCTGTTAATAATTATATACTTAATTTTACGTGGCAGATATTCAGCTGGAGCCTCAATGTCAACTGAGGGGATGGAGCGACTCACACATCTATTTTAAGGTCTTTTGAAACGAAACAAATCGTCCAGGAGAAGACTTAAAGTGAATATTTCTCATTATTATTATTATCAATATTATGCGTCCCCGCTGTTATTTCAGTGTAGAACTGCGCTGCTTTTTCGGGTCAATAGAAGGAGGTAAAATACATGTTTAAATATGAACGCTATTTTCCTTTTCAAGTTCTTTGGTTTAGAGCTTTAAAATTTTATAACTGTGAAGCTGACCCCCCCACCCCCCTTAAACCTTCCTGTTAAGCAGGAAAAGCATGTAAAAGGAGCGCAAATGTCTCCAAAATGCGCACTCTGACTCTGTCTGCTCTGATATATAATAAATTGAAATAACGGTAAACACATTTTTTTTTTTTTTTAAACCTCAAGCAGTTACACCGCAGACGCATGATTTAAATTTAATACAGTTAAAACAAAGAGACGCTCGATTCAAATCTGGGCTCCTGCGGGAAATAAATGTTTAAAAATGGAGGAAGCAGTTTGACTTTAAACACTTTAACAGAAAAAAAAAACTTCTAAAACTTTTCTCATTAAAATGAATCAGAAGGGCTCATCTAATGGCATTCCATAAATCAGCCAAACAGGAGCACTTGTATAAGTACTATATATGATTAATGACACAAGGTGGCGGGATTTTATCCATTATTTTACAAATATATTTCTCCCTGAGCAGTAAATAATTATTTACTGTGAGCCGGACAACGTGTTGGGCTCGCCGTGTTCGTTCAGGTTGTGCAGCTGCTGTTCATCTCAGGCTTCCTTGGAAATGCAAGGAAAGGGAAGCTCTTGGCTGAGGAGAGCGATGGCTGTGAGGAACGTGTGATGCTTCTGGAACTCCGATGAGTGCCATATGACACGTCGAAGCCCGGCATGAAAAAGTGACACATCTCTAACAAGGAGACGACATCCCATTTCGGCGCCCGGGCTCGCGGTCTCCCAGCGCTCGGCGGCCCTCGGCAGTCATCATCAGACTGCTTGACAGCTTGATTACAAAGGTGTCCGACTTAACGATGATGCTTCAAGGTGTAAGGGAATTTTATATGCACCTGCCTGGCAACCTGCGAGCAAAGGTGTGGAGATCACAGTGAAACTTTCCTCAGCTGGGATCAAAAATACCCCTCTCCTTAAAAACACACACTGGCTACCAGTACTTGAAAGCTGCCGATCTTCTCGTTTGAAAGAACACGACATGGCAATAAATATACAGACGGAAATAAACACACACATAGAAATACTACATATCCGCATTGTGGCGTTTTGCATCCACCAATCACATAAAACATTAAAACCATGATACACAGATGAAAAATGAAATAAGACGGTACAAATATGTCAACATATATTGACCAGAAAGCCATAATATTTCTACGCCATGAAGCTGACTTAATACATACCGTCCATTTGCTGTATTTGACTTCAAAGAAATGCCAGTTAATATGGAACGCAGGCATATATGCGTTTACATAAATACAGTGTATCCGTACGATTGTTTATGGATGCTTTACAGAAAACATTAAAAGTACAGCCTGCGAGTGAGAAATTAAGTGAAACAGGGGAAATATTCCAATCTATATGAGCCAGAATGTAATATTCTTAAGGTGTGTGCTATCCATTTCCCCAACTTGAGTTCAGACCGGGTTTAATTAAAGATTTCCATATTTTCCTACGTTTTCTTGGAAATTTTCAGTCAACGGATTGGAACGACTTGCAGCGAGTTGCGAGTAAAGCTGCTGTCGTGCGAAGGTGCCAAATGCCCGGAAAGGCTTTGCATTGAAAGAAATGAAGCTGCTGTCAGGTACGAGTTGCAGGCGGTTCCTGGGCCTCCTCCGGAATCCCTGTTGGTCCCCCCCACCCCCACCTCCACCCACCGGTCCAATCGCAGCGACACGGCTGGATGTCGATGCGTGTCTGTTGAGGACTTTATCCGTCTCGGTTTGTGGATGTGCTTGATTTGCCTCGGGACATCTCTCTGTCAGCTGCTGTTCCCGCCTGATCTTTTTGTGGGCGGAACTTGTTGATTCCTCTCCTTTCATTTTGTACATGTACATCTTGTTGATGCGTCTCTTTGTTCTGGGCATGTGGACCTTCTGACTCCGAGGAAGCGTGGATGTAGCTCAGCTCTTTGTTCTTTCCACGTGGAACCTGCAGGGTCTATCGTGCGCTAGAGTCGGCAAACCCTCCCAGGAGCCACGTATAATATGTGCGTTGCAGCATGCCACAGCTCTCTCTGTGTGTGTGTGTGTGTGTTTCTGTTTGTGCTTTCTTGGAACTTTAAGACCCTTCTTCTCTTTTCCTGTACAGATGGTCCCCGACTTACGATGGGGTTATGTTCTGATAAATCCATCCTAAGTCGAAAATATCGTATGTCGGAAATACATTTTATACACCCAACCTACCGAACATCATAGCCCAGCATACGTGCGATGGCCATTACGGGATTGCTGCCTTCACGCTGGGCAGTTTCTCCTCAAGAGTAATCGCCCTCCTCTTCTTCTCGCCAGTAGCAGCAGACACAGATGGACATATCGTAGACACGATGGATGCGCAAAAAACAACATGGATACATTGATCCAAAAAAACGCTGGAAACACAGAACGCTGTAGAGCATCGGCTGTATTACACTAACGACCGTGCGGCAGACTGGGAGATGCGGATCGCCGCTGCTGCCCAGCATCACGAGAGAGTATCGTACTGCATATCGCTCGCCCAGGAAAAAAAATTTCAATTCAAAATTCAAAGTACGGTTTCTACTGAATGTATCGCTTATCGTGCCATCGTAAAGTCGAAAAACGTAAGTTGGACCATCGTAACTCGGGTAGCGTCTGTACATGATTGCGTTTGTCTCTAGGCCACCTCCTGCCTTGTGTGTTTGTGTAAACAGTCTTTCTCCAACGCTGTGAAGGTAGTTTGCTCCTTGGAAACCCTTGATAATATCAGATCTCATCAACTGGAAATGAAATTACCGTAAGTTTCAGTGTTAAAAATGTCAGGCCTCAAATTGGGAAAATACCACAAAATCCCATTAAAATGGACTTCTGTTACTCCACTAAACATTAAGTCATTTCATAACAAGGTAGTTTCCCATCATTATTTACTTTACAATACTGTATGTTGTTCATCCTGCATTCCTTCAGCTCTTCCATTGCTCCTACATACTGTACACTTTACAAACAGTCATTAAGAAAACATACGGAAATATGAAAGTCAACGGTTATGCATTAATTCAGTGAAGACCAAAGAAATCAATGAAAACAATGTGAAATAATTGACACTCGGACAAGTGGACATGGTTTGGACAGTCCAAACAGGGCCGTGATCACTGAGATTTTAACAGGTGAAACTAGCAAGCAAGGGGCGAAGGAGGGTGAGAACTTAACGCAGCACGACACAAACTATCACCGAGAAGACGATCTCACGGTGGCTCTGGTCTCGTGCCGCTCGACCTCCAGAAGATGTGCAAAATCCAAATCGTTCTTCACAAATGCAAGAAATACATAAGCCAAGTAGAGGTATTCGATGAAACCTCTCGTAAGGTCAAAATCTCATTACCGGACTTGGTGTATCTCGGGATGACTGTGCATTTCTTTTACATATGTATATATGCGTATGCCTTCCGTGTGTGTGTGTGTGTGTGTGTGTGTGTGTGTGTGTGTGTGTGTGTGAGCAAGCTGGCTTGGAGCAAAGAGACTCCCCCCTTCTCAGTATGTGTCCTCGCGTACAGTGCCTCTAGGAAACAGGCAGGTATTCCCTGGACGTTTGCCCCCAAGCTGACCCTGTTCCTCGTCCCACAGATGCGCCCCACCATGTCTTGGTTCTGGTGTCTGTGGATTAGCGCCAGCGCCGTTCTGCTCTGCCAAGCCTCTCTGTACGACACCATCCAGCAGCACCACCTGGCCAGCCCTGGCCGCAGCTCCATCCAGATCCTCGGTGAGTGTCCGCGTTCCCACCCGTCACGTACACGTCGGCGTGTTTGGTTAACGAATGAATCCATGGCCGCGGTCTGCCGTGAGCTCCGACCGCTACGTTTCGATAGACGGTCGGAGTGGGAGACGAAGAGGTGTTTGGGAACGGCGAGGTGATCGCATCTCTTAGAGCAATAACCCCCCGGTGAAGATCAGCATTGTGGCTTCCGCTCGCTCAACGGTGCTGAGGTTGATTTCGAAAAGCGAGGCTATCGCTTCAACATGCTGATAGACGAATCCTCCAGAACCGCTCTGTGCTTGAACGTATTGATTTCCACTGACCGTGACTTGTACTGCCAGACCCCCGATGTATAACCGAACCTTAAAACGCCTGATTTCTGTGTAAAAAAAAAAAAAAAAAAAAGAAAAAAACAAATAGAAAACACGAGGCAATGGACTCCCTCCAGTAGCTATAATGGAGAGAAGAACAAGTCTATAAAGTAGGCTTGTTGGCTTGGCTCGGTCAACAGCGCATAAAGGAACTACAATGTGCTTTTAACACTGAAATCCATTCCTGAAGCAGCTGAACACAAGGTCACGCCAAAGTATTCTAGTGGGACACAAGTTGGATTATAAAGTTCTAATGCTTATTAAACATTAATGCTGTCTCTGGCTTTCATGAAAAAGCCTGCATGCAGAAGCAGAAAATAAAAGCGCCCCGGTTGCTGGACACGGGCAGGGGAATGACCGTATGTCGTCTTACACACGACACGGTATTGGCACGCGAGAGCGGAAGTCATCCTTGACTCGGTCATGTCTGAATAAAGGAGATGAGTGTTTCTTCCTGGCTGCTTCACGCATCGAGTCGCACGGCCAGAAGCTGTCACTGGAAAGGAGCACGCTGACGTAAGCGCTCCGGACTCATTAATCCAAACCGGGCAAATGGAGTGGGATGAGCAAGAGAAAAGCCCAAATTAATTTTTAAAAGTGTGCTTCCAGGTTTTTCCACGCTTGGCGCAGCCCGGTGCCAAAACTGTACAAGAAAGTGTATGCCCTACAGTAAGTGTCTCCTGAATTATGCAGGAGGCCAGCAAAACAAAATCCAGCCTGCAGCAGATGGAACGTTAGGTAGGTTACGGGTGAGAAATCCCTCCGCTGTTTATATGCGGGAGGTCCGAGCCGCCTTGTTAGCGAGACTTGCTTGAACACACAGCGAGACGCGTGCGCGCACCTCGGAGCGGATATCATTACACTTGATATTACCGATTTTAGCGGAACGCGAGTAAAGCGAGCAGAACAAGGAGAGCCCATGAGGGCTTTGGGCAGGACGATAAGAAAGGCTTCGGCGGAAGAATCCGAAGGTACATTTTCTAGTGCGTGTTCATAAAAATCCCTTTCCAGTTACTATTCAGAGTGTATACCTCCCATATCAGATTAATAATGTACCCTCGCAAGTCTGGATTCAGATCGTACCCCATCCAGTCCATATTCAGAGTGCACTCCTTCTGATCCACACTAATAACGTAAATTCCTCCTCCGTTTCAGTGTCCCCTTCCTGAACGGGATTCAAAGTGCACCATTCCCGCTCCGTATTCAGAGTCCCTTTCCAGATCAAGACTAATAATATAACCTTCCCAATCCAGATTGTTTACCCTTCCAGATCCAGATTAATAATGTATCCTTCCAAGTCCAGACTGAGAATGTACTCGATCCAGTCCGCATTCAGAGCATATCCTTCACGCTCCATGTTCAGTGCACCCTTTCAGATCCAGATTAATGATGTAACCTTCCTGCTCTATACTCAGTGTACCCTGTCCTGTTCCTCGATCACGGTGCGCTCTTCCCACTCCGTACCCAGCGCACCCCGTCCAGTTCCCTATTCAGAGTGTGCCCCTCCCGCTCTATATTCAGAATTTACCCCGTTCCGTCGTTATTCGGCGTGTCCTTCCCGCTCCGTATTCAGAAGTTACCCTTCGGTCCGAACTCGGATGAATGACACATGCCCGTGCCCGCATGCTCCGTCGCTGTGCCAAAAACGCAGCGCAAAGAACGCAGAGAATGGCAGAAAGTATTGCTCTCGCATCTGCCTTGTTTAGCGGAGTGTCTCCGACAGGAGAGCTGTGGTGTATCTTTCTGTGGAGCTACATTTGTTGTGATGCAATTACTAGGAGATAAAGCCAAAAATCAATTTGAGCCACCCCCCAACCCCCAACCCCCACCATGAGAATTGTGTTAACGGTTCTAAGCTGAGCTGTTTTCTTGGAATTGAAATACTGTGGAAAAGGTATTTCGATTAGAGCCGATTTAATGGTTGTGAAACGTACTCCAGTTTCAGAATCTATATGGATATCTACATAATGAATGGTTCTCAGACATACCTGCATGTATATCATAGGCATTTTAAGCTGATATACACGATATGCAATACCTACAAACAGTGCAGTATGTTAGGGCATTGATTGGGCGGTTATATGTATCTATTCAGAGTCACAGTCGACTTGAGTTACATAGAAATGATACAAACAATAAATCGAACTGGAATAAAGTCAATGATGATGATAGTGACGATTATTATTATTTTTATTATGGGAAGGAGGTTATTAGGCATATTTGTTAACTCAGTGACCTTGCAGTCAAAGAGGTTGGATCCAAATTCTGCTGATGTACTTGTAATGAAGGAACTTAGCCTGTATTGCTCCAGTAAAATGAATCTGCTGTATCCATTGGTAAATCGCTGTAAGAAGTTTGGGGGAAAAGCATCACCCACACGAATTAATAATAATCATCAGTAATGTGTTTTGCCACTTCCTCGGGAAACGTACAGAACATTTGGATTTTGTTACTATGGTCAAAAAGCAAAGAGGAGCAGACAATGGGAAGAAGCCCTACTTTGGCTAAACAAATGTTGTTAAATGCACGACGTGCTTTCCGGCGACCCCTTGTCAGATGCTGTCCGAATCGAGGCCCAGCCTCTCATCTCCGGGGCCTTGCGCAGCTGGGCGGGTGACGGGTCGCTTCCAGCCAGAGGCACCGGGTCCAGGGGTGAACCCGAATCCTCGGAAGCTGGCGAGCGGAGCGGGGGCGGCGGGCGGTCCTGCGGACCCTCGATAGCGCTGGAGCACAGCATTCAGGGCCGGGGCCGTAGCTGGATGCAGATGAAATCCTCAAGCATTGCGGCATTTGACTAAGTTTGAAAAATCGACCGGCTCGTAAAACAGGAGCAGGCAGAATGCCGCGCGCATATAAAATATGGACGGATCTTTTTCTCTCTGTCTCTCTCTCTCTCTCGCTATTTTTTTTTTCCCCGTGACAAATCTTCTACCCAGGGCTACGATTCAGACTGAGTAACAGTTGTACAGCAGCTTCATCACCTGCTCGAGAGCAGCGCGGCTTTCTCCCATGAGCCTCTGCCAGGCAGCCTCCCCGCGTCCCGGCAAGGCAAGATTGATGGCGCTCCGACTCCGGGAAGCCAATTCTAGTCTCTCAAGAAATAATCCGGTACATTGACAGATGAGCGGAATCTGACGTGGCGCGGGCCTCATTCGGGCCTCCCCGCACCTGGCTAATGAAAGGCATGCCAGTCTGGGCCCGGGAAAATAAGGACTGAGCGTTCGGAGCCGCTGGTGCTGACTGAAGGCGGGGTCGGAGCGCATCGCGTGCCGCGATGAAGGTTTCGCCGTTATGTGCCTGGACCGTGGAGGGGGAGGGTGTCGTGCAGGGGGCGCGTGATTACGATTATTGTGATTTATCATTGCGGCGTAATGCGCCTTCAGATGAAACTTTTCACCTCTGCTGAGCACCGTGTTGCGAATATTGTTGTTGATGTCTCTGCCTGGCGGACCCTGTTACGCCAACTGACTCGCGACTTCACGCATTTTTACAGCAGGATGCTTTACTGGAGCGGTTCAAGCCGAGTTCATTTACATTTATTCATTCTTTCTTTTCTCCAACTTGACCTGCAGTGTGACGTTTATAGTGATCTACCCATTTATGCAGCAGGGTAATTTTAAGGTGGGTAAATTGCCCGACTAATAGCTGCCCCCCGGTCGTGGTGGTTGGGCTGGTGCACCGGTGTGACCCAGAGGGCTACACGGACTGCAGTTAATACTCCTTTGGGTTCGACCGTGTCAGGAAGGCCAACGGGTAGCAGTGAGACAAAGAGCAGCAAACCCAACAACAGGCAGCAGTGTTATGGGTTCCTCTTGGCGGCAACAACAACACTAACATCAGTTGCGTACAAGAGAGGCCTGGCGATCTGCTGCATGTTGCCATGAAAATTCTGCGTGTGGATGGAACACGAGCCATTTGACTGAAGACCGAACACACTTCGAAGTGCGGATAGATGTATCCACAGAGTCACCGTGAATTGACACCGACTTGACGGCAATTAACAGCAGCAGCAACCCGGATCAAGGGTTCAACAGCAAGAGGTGGAATTCAAACCCAGGTCCTTCGGGTCCAAAGGCTACAGTCCCATGTAACAGGGGTCCTTCTTTGACCACTGGGAATTTTTGCATTTACTCATTTAGCTGACACTTTTTCTCCAAAGGAGCTTACAATGTTAAGGTTACACTTATTTACCCAGGTTGGTAATGTCACTGGAGAAATTTTAGGATAAGGATGTTGCTCAAGGGAACTACAGCTGGACATGGGGATCAAACATGCAACCTTTCGATCTAAAGGCAGTAGCTCTAACCACTACACTACCAGCTATCCAAATAATTTTTTCTAGGGTTATTCTGGTAAGAACTCCTTGTTATTTCACTGCACTCACCTGGGCGAATTCTGAATGACTGCGATGCAACATCCGTTGACATGAGCAACACGGGGTCCATGCGCATCTACTGGCAGGGCAGTCGGCTCATGTCTGTTGGATTTCTACAAGTACTTAATAGAACAGGCCTTGATTTTGTGCGGCAAGCAGCGTGCTGGCGATTGATATGCCATCTACGCTCCAATGTGTGTCACTGAGAGGCGTTTGGTCAATGGGACTTATAGCTCGACCTAACATTGAGATAACCCATCCTTTATAATGCCTGGCCTGCCGTCGAGAACACTAGGAACGCTTGCCCTTATAAATCTCTCATGAAATGACATGGAATACATTAGCCGTGCAGTTTAAAGTAATATGGGAGGGGTTACGGCGGAGCCCCCGAAACGATGAGCCGCCGCCGGATCCCATCAGATTGCGCTCGACGGGAACGAGGCTGCTAACCGTTACAATGACACACGTTGCCAATTAAATTGTCTTTGCAGCAGAATTGAAAGCTCAGATGTGTGATTAAACACCATTATGAGAATCTGACACGACTGAACGCTTCAGACGGTTCGCCGCACGCCCATTGCCGCCGACCGCTCATTTCGGCGAATCGAATAATGATAAGTGCTAATCTTCAGTTGCAGCTAGAAAGCGCACACTTCTTATTATGTTCCTGTGAAATAACTCCAGCACCGAGTGATTATTTTTGGGAAACAGTCGCCGGGTCACTAGATGACATGAAATTGATAGGGATTACAGCCCTAGAGACCTCAACCCAAGAACACTTTTGATCCACTTAGAATGGTCCGAGGAAAAGTTGTTAACCGTTTTGTCAATAACAGCTTCTTCGTCACATCAAGTCCTTTTCAACGGTGTGACGCCCTGTTTACTTCCTAGACTTTCATGTTCTGCAACCAAACATTACAAGACCCATCCAGACCGTTCTAAATGTACACGTCTTTACTCTTATCCTCTTATGTGAAAACAGACTGGATTTCAAGAATCCTGGAAAATGAAATGACTTATTCATGTGGGAATAAGGGAAATTCATGGTGAATTTTTCATGGGAAAAATTCCAGTCTGTTCCAAGTTCACCCCAAAATCACCCGAAATGATGCCTGACGTAAGGAAAAAGTTACATAACATCTTAAAATAGAACGAACAACAATTAATAGTGACATAATATGTAAAATAAATATTTTCATAAAATAAATTTACCGTGACGCTGCATGCGGACTGGTTTTGAGAAAGATGTGTGTGGGTGACGTGGACTACATGTCACCTTTCAATAAATGGATCTTTGAAAAATACAGGTTGTCCCCTACTTAGGATGGGGTTACGTTCCACGAAACCCATCGTAAGTCGAAAATGCATTTAATACACCTAATACACACCTCCGCGTGACAGACTGGGAGATGCGAATCACTGTTGCTGCCCAACATCGCGAGAGAGTATCGCACCGCATATCACTTGCCGGGGAAAAAAAAAATTTCAAAATTCGAAGTACGGTTTCTAATGAATGTCTATCGCCAGCTTGCCATCGTAAAGTCGAAAAATCGTAAATCGGGGACCACCTGTAAATGCACAGATGTGCAAAACAGGATGCGAACACAAATGTGTGGGTTCAAGGAGAGACCGTCGTGTGTCAGAGCACAGCCGAGAGCGTGGGTACTTGTTTCCCACAATCCACTGCGTCTCACAGTCTCTCAAAAGGCTTTCAAATGAGGTGTCAGCTTATCAGGCCGTACCGAATGTCATAGAACATATGCATGAGATTCCTGGGTGATTAACGATCAGTGTGACTAATAATTAATGATGAAATAGGTGAAAAGTAGATTTTTTAATTTTTTTTTTCTTCGTTTATTTTTTTGTTTTTTTTGCTATTCCATGCAAGTTAGTTGTTCGGTACCTGCTGCTCTGCCGGTGACTCGGGGGATGGATGCTGGGACGTCTCGCAGCGGCGCTGCAGGTGCAAAAACGCACCCGATCAATAGGAAATGAGTTGGAATTTGCAGTGAATCTCTGAGCTACTGGAGGAAATTTGTTGGACTGTTCTGTCAATATTAGGGGACAGGTAAATGAAAATGTGATACGTCCCCGCCCGTGTGATCCAGCGCGCTTTCACCTGTGTGCCTCCTCCGAAATGCGGGACGTGTTCTGGAAAAACAGCGCATCTATTGAGCCACCTTCTCAATAGGTGGGGAAAAAAAAAAAAAAATCAGTGTTTGGGTTTCCACGCGTTAACATATTGCCATAGGGTCTTGTTTAGGGATGTGTTTTAGGTATATGCATGAATTACCGACATGAAATTAGCTCCTCGGTTTTTGCTTATTAATCTGATTAATTTCACACCCATTTTAATTGCTTGCAGTAATTAGAGCTGGAATTTATGGCTGAAACCAAATGCGATTAGTTTCTGCTCACTTGAATGGATGGGGATGAATCCGGGTCTCGCTGATTGGATAAGGAACATTCTAGCGCGCCGGCGGAGATGATTCAGAGCCTTTCATACAGAAAGGCCTCTTAATAGTCACAAATAAACTATTACCACCGGGAGAGGAAAACTAGCTGCTGTGAAATTGGAATACTTTCTCAAATGAGATGAGAGCTCTGACCAAATGCATGTTTAATAATGTGATCTTGAAAGGGTCGCCTGGTTTACATACGCACACAAACAGAGGCAGAAACACACATTTCTTTTCCCTTCGCTGTGCAGCCGGCTTATCTTTAATGCAGTAAATCGCTCCTAACCATCTCACCTCAACAGAAGCTGACACTCGATAGAAAACATTTTTGGTTTTTTGAATAGCCGAATTTTGTAGTAGACAAACTGAGAAAAAAAAAAGGGGGATTTTGACTCACAGGCTCCTCCGGACGAGGTCCTTTTTTCAGACTCAGAGTTTACTCTCCTTGAGGGAACGTTGCCCTGAGAGTCGACCCCACACGCACACGCAGACAATGCTGACCAGAATTTTGATACAGAAAGCAAAATGAAAATCTGCAGCTGCAATCGAATGGATTTCGAGTCGTAAGATTTTTCGGCAGCCGTTTCGGAGGCGACTCCGAAGCAAGTCGATCCAGATCCTCGTCGTTCGGTTTTAATTGCCGCAAAGCTTCTTAATTGGGAGCGTAGCGTTTGGCACGGCCTTTCCGCGCACGCGCCCTTTCGGCTAATCAAAGCAACCTTTTTAAACCGGCCAATAACCCGGCGATCATTTCTGCGCCGAACACAATTTTCTTTCACATTTTCGATCTCCTCGTCTCTATCTGGCTTTCAGACAATTTGTCATGGATCAGATGAAACAATTTGTCATGGATTAGTGAACTTAAATGTCTGTGTGATAGTGGAAGCAGCCATTGGAAAAGCTGAAGAATCCTATTACTGTGCTATTTATGGTGCGCGATTGGCACCGCACACCCCTCACAGGTTCATCTCCAGACGTGGAATCGCTGATTCACCCGAAACCCGAAAGCAAAAGCTGTATCCACAGACTGCGACTGCACAATATTGACTGTGCTTGCATGCCTTTATCGCTGCATGTTTGCTTTTATTATCAAAGGGTGAAACTCGCTTTTTTTTTTCCCCCCCACCTCTCTTTGGGATAAAATAACGGCTTCTTCATCGAAAACGTGAAAGAGTGTAATTTTCCAGAAACAAGCTCTGCGGTGTCTCCGAGTCTGGCCTGCAGAGCGCATTCAGAGGCGGGAGGCGAGATCACCCCGATGAAAAAATGATGAAGCCCAGGTGGATTTCGGGGTCTGTAATGAACAAGCAGGGTTTGTTTCCAGAGCGTTGCTGTCAAATGTCCGCAGATGTGAAAACTTAAACAATTTAAACACTGCAGTTGGAAACGATAAGTTGTATAAATGCATCATATGAACATTTTTGCATGGATCTCCCGGTTAGAGACAGCGGTAGAATAAATTTAATAAAAAAAAAAAAAAAAATGTCAGATCTAGAGACAGTTTGCAACCTTGTTTCTAAGCCAACACCACACTTTTCATGCTGCTGCAGTGGCTTCCTTCAGTGTTCTGGAAGGTGCTGCGTGATGGGATTTGGATCATTATCTCTCGCCGGTTCGCTTGCGCTTCCATCCATATAGACCACGTTGATTCCCAAAGGCTTTATCTGGCAGATGCAGTCCCTGTCTGCATCTCTAACTCTTGCTGGCATTCTTCGGTACTTGAGTGGGATTAGTTCAGAGCCGGGATGAAAAACACGCATGGACTACAAAAATATCACAGAATGTTTCGTGAAAAACTTGAGCGTTTAACGGATTTCCTGGATGTCGTTGCCGGGTGGTGGATGCTGTAGTAAATGCTGTAGACAAGCAGCAGGTGTTGTGCTGGTTACTGTATCAGTGTAGATGTTCTATCAGTGTAGCGGCTGTTGAACCAGATGTTCTATCAGTTTCTTGGATGTTGAACCAGATGTTGTGTCAGTGTATTGGATGTTGGTGCAGATGTTATATCAGTGTAGCTGCTGTTGAACCAGATGTTGTCAGTTTCTTGGATGTTGAACCAGATGTTGTATCAGTGTAGCGGCTGTTGAACCAGATGTTGTGTCAGTGTATTGGATGTTGGTGCAGATGTTATATCAGTGTAGCTGCTGTTGAACCAGATGTTGTCAGTTTCTTGGATGTTGAACCAGATGTTGTAACAGTTTCTTGGATGTTGAACCAGATGTTGTGTCAGTTTCTTGGATGTTGAACCAGATGTTGTGTCAGTGTAGCGGCTGTTGAACCAGATGTTCAAAACCCTGGTTACTGTGTACAAATGCATCAATAGAACTGTTCCCAGCTATCTACAAGACTTAGTCAACCGCTACACCGCAGCCAGGCCCCTTCGCTCATCTACTTCTGCTCGCTTGGTGGTCCCGCGCACGAAAGGCAAAGCTCGGAGGTTCTCGGTTCTGGGTCCGTTGTGGTGGAACGACCTTCCCCTGTCACTCAGAACTGCGGAAACTCTGTCTGCTTTCAAGAAGGGTCTGAAAACCCACCTTTTCCAGATCCACTTCACCCAAGATCGCTCCAGCTCATCTATGGTGTAACTGTTCACGCATCGTAACTCCAGAAGTGCCACACCCACACCATCGGCGTAACCAGACACACCTGGGACCCGGCAAGATATAAGGCAGAAGCAAACGTAGAAGGACGCGGAACCTTGTTTGCCGACAGCTCACTCGTTCTGAGTCAGCCTACCTATCGCTTCTGCTCCTTGTTCCCTGTTCCTAGTTCCACCGCCCGAGTCCGACTCCCGAAACCTCTTCCCTTCCTGTGATCTGATCAGTATTCTCGTGTTTGACCTGTTGCCTGTGTTCACCGACCTCGATTCCGGATTTCCTGGTAAACGATGTTTGCAGTCCAAAGACCCAAGCCTGTCCCTGATTACGGTTCCTGTCCCGCCCCTGAATAAACTCCTGTGCGCTCCGCAATTGAGTCCGCCTTCTCCTTTCTGCACGAGACCATGGCAAGAAGCATCCCCAGATACAACCTTTATTCAGCCATTACTTTGGTATTGTACTGCTCATTTGTGTATCTTACAATATTCAAAAAAAAATAAAAAAAATTGGTGGGAGGGTATCAGGATTTGCCTGTCCTGCGTCTTATGCACCTACTCGAACGATGAACCTCGGTGCAGCAAGTGGTAGGGAACAAACTAGGTTTTCCTGAGACGTTCATGTCTGCAGTTATGTCTCCTTCTCTCAACGTAATGCATAAATTGTACTTTTGCTGAGATGTACGTCGCTTTGGACAAAAGCGTCTGCTAAATGAATAAATGTAAATGTTGTATCAGTGTATTGGATGTTGATGCACATATATCATTGTATTGGATGTGGGTTTTCTTGGTGTCTTGGAAGGATCTCCTGCAAAACGGTGGGTTGTGAGCTCAGCCACATCGTTACTAAGGAGCCACTGAGGTGACTCAAGGATTCCCACTAAATTAGCCCATCGCCTTGGGCCCGATCGCAATCCAATTAGCTCTGTGACAGTCATAACCGATGGTCTTTAAAGCTTCTCCAGTCTGCGGTCACATTCCCACAGACCTTCTCACCCTCTTTACATTACAACACAGTAAAGAATGTATGATACTTGATACACAGAGTATCACATGAAGAGCAAATGTGTAACAAATGGAATACTTATCAATCTTTAATTATTAATACTTATTAATAATTATGAACCATTCAGATGTGGCTTCATCCACAGAAAATGAGCATCCCTAAGGGGACTTTGCTCTACCTGTGTAGCGTGAGACCTGCCGACACCCGTGTTTAAAGCCTCTGTTTAACACCAAACACATGCAGCATTGAGCAATTTAGAAGACTGGACCTTTCCTTGAACTGGAGCCGTTACTGGTCGACTCAGAGCCGAACGCGTCGAACAAACTATTTCATTTTGCACAATTTGCCCCAGGTATGTATTGATTTCCTTTAGCTATAAGTTATAGCTGAAACTGTTTGTAGCTCTTGTGTGTCTTTTATTACATTTGCATCACTTCTCCACACTTTTTACACAGAAATAGTTAAAACAAAGTCAAAAGATAGGCTTTAAAAAATAATTTATTTTTTTTATGATGGTGCAGTGGTCAGCTCTGGTGCCTCTCACACCTAGGTTGTAGGTTTGGATGTGGGTTTGAACTGGGCTCAGTTTGTGTGGAGCTTGAATGTTCTCCTCGTGTTTGCTTGGGTTTGTTCCAGATGCTCTGGTTTCCTCGCATAGTCCAAAGATACGTACTTCAGGTGAATTGGTGACTCTAAATTGCCCTTATTGCACGTGCGCGCGTGTGTGTGTGTGTGTGTGTGTGTGTGTGTCATTAATTATGATGACATCCTATCTGTGGTGTACCCTGAATCACGCCCTATGTTTCCAAGGTAGACTCTGGACCACCACGACCCTGCCTTCCACAAATGGTTATTGATAATGTATAATGGATGATGGATGTTTACAACTTTATGCCAAAAGTTTAATTTCCCAAGAGCAATAATTGTTGTTAGCTTTGAAACAAATTGCTGGATCAGGCAAGTCCCCTTTACAAGCTGACAGAAGTGGCACTAGTTGAGGCCAAAGGCTCAGCCTTCTTCTGATGTGGAATCTCCCGATCCCCTCACCACATTTCTCCAGTGCTCTTACCTCGCTTGTCTTCATGTCGCGGGAACGCTCGCAGGAGGCGGTGTAAAAAATGTTTCTCTCTCGACCGAGAAGCGGGGCGAGCCGACGGGAGTTCTCCGACAAGGGTTACGCGCTCTTGCCGTAGTCGGAGAACACATCCCAGCTGGAGCGCAGCAGCCTTCGCCCGCTGAAGCTTTTCCGAGGCTGACGCGGCCGTCCGGTTCGGTCACGTCCGGGCAGACAGAGGTCGATGGAGAATGAAGCGGGCCTTGTAGGTTTTCATTTCTGGCTAAATGACTGAATGGACCCTGAGGAATCTCTGCCAGGATGCTATTACACATTAAGATCTCGAACCGTCTCTCCGGGGCAGCATGTGTCCCCATTCTTTTAGGAGCCACCCGGCGTCAGGGTTCAGGAATGTGCTTCTCAGCTGTAATGATGCAAACTATCAAATTAAAAATGTTCACTGCAGTCTGAGAAAACTTCCGGGTTCCATTTAAAGCAAGTGTTTGTGACAGTGTTAACCGCTGCGCCACCTGCTGTCCTGCAACTGACCGTTGTAATGCAGGGCGCGGTGAGTGCACAAAATGTGCCTTTGCATTTCATTCATTCATTTAGCAGATGTTTTTCTCCAAAGCAAAATGCAGCTCAGTGTTAAAAAAACTCATAAACAATAGAGACGCATGTTTGTTGAGATGCAGCTAGTGTGTTCAATACCGCGTTTTTTACCGGTGCACATTACAGGAGTAGCGGTATGGAGAACTGATAAGAAATACAGAGGCGGTCATGACAGATGTTGCGATGTAAGTTTATGGAGCAGTTAGGAGAGCAGGAGAAAAGTGGCTCCGAAAAATGCGTTTGAGACCCTTTCGAATGTTGAAAGGGATTCAGCAGCTCTGAGGGTCAGAGGAAGCTCATTCCACCTTTACGCACATTGTAAGACATTTGACCCCCTCTTTAAAATGACTCATAATTGGAAGCCCCGATTTCATTCCGGGGCACATGGTTCATATCCTCATTTGGGAGGCGAATAGAGGTTTACTGACAGCTCCAGGAGGTGAACAGTGTTGACTGAGCGAATGCTTGCGGAAGATTATTTTCAGACCGAGGAAGACAGATATAGCGTCCTCCGGACACCGTGGGCAACCTGGCCGACCGAGCAAGAACTTCCTGACGTGCTGTTTCCGCTCCTGGCCATCAGTTCGATGGCAAAGTGATGCACATGCCCTGTCCCCCGCTGCCCCTCCTCCCCCACCCCCAAAGATAAATGTCGATATATAATCGCATCGATATACTCGTGCATAGCTGCAGACGCTCTGTCCTTATAATACATTTGACTCTGTTTTCCGCCTTTCTGGCTGCAGAGAATATATGTTTTATATATGTTTCAGATGAATGGATGTCATCAGGTGGAATAACTGCAGCCTCAGAGACCGAATCTTTCTGGAGACAGATCTGAAGTCCATCGTATTGAAAAGAAACCCTGGAGTCCTGGACAGTGATCTATAAATAGATGAGCTATCATCGTAGTCATCGTATCACAGTCTTCTGTATCTCGACTTAAATATCGGCATTTTTTTGGGATGTGTATTTCCAGTTACAGTATGTAAGTATAATGGTACTTGGAACTCACATGTTTTACCATGTGCATTCTAGTAAACTTCAGTTAATGTGTATGGTGATCCTGTTGAGAGGGCGGATGAGCTGCAGGTCCTGTTTTTTGTTGGCTTACAGGTAAATTGCAAGTGGTATGGTGGCACAGCAAATAGCGCTGCTGTCTCAGTGCACCTGGGGGGTGCGAGAGGTTGTGGGTTTGATTCCCCATTCAGTCTGTGTGCAGTTTGCATGTTCTCCCTGTGTCTGTGTGGGTTTCTTCTGGGTGCTCTGGTTTCCTCACACAGTCCAAAGACATGCTGTTCAGGTTCACCCATAGTGTGTGTGTGTGTGTGTGTGTGTGTGTGTGTGTGTGTGTGTGTGTGTGTGTGTGCGCGTGTGTGTGTGTTCCACTGATGTATGGATGAGTGACCCAGTGTAAGTAGTGTATGTAACAGTGGAAGTCTTCGGGTGCTCTGGTTTCCTCCCACAGTCCAAGGACATGCTGTTCAGGTTCCCCCATAGTGTGTGAATGACAGAGAGAGTGTGTTCCACTGATGTATGGATGAGTGACCCATTGTAAGTAGTGTATCTAGCAGTGTACGTCACCATGGTGAATAAGATGTGTGGGCTGATAACACTACAAAGTATCCATTGTAAGTTGCTTTGGAGAAAAGTGTCTGCTAAGTGAATATATGTGGAGTAGAGGTGTGGATGTGAGTATTTATGATAGGAGGATTTCGTGGGGAAATGCCGCGTGTGAGGCAGAACAAGAGGATGAGTGGCGAAACAGTGAGACCGAGGTAGAACAGGCTGAGATGCCTTTCAAGAGACGCTTTGATACGAGGCAACTAACAGAACCTTTTTCTCTCTGCTTAAGTGGGGGATTAATAAAGCAGATTGTTCTAAACGACTCAGGCTGTGGTGGTAGACTGCACAGGCGGTGGAGTCACGGTGCAGCAGGTGGCGTAGCAGCTAGAGCTGTCCCATAGTAATGGGAGGATCCAGGTTTGAATCCCACCTCCTTCCGTTGAACGCTTGACCGAGGTACTTAGCCTTAGACTTAGATCCTCCCGCGCCGTTCGGCGCATTGGGCAGTAAGCGCTCTCCATCGTACTCGATCAATTGCAGCAGCCTCGGCTTCATCCCATGACAAGTCGATGGCCGTTTGGTCTTCAACGAAGGTCTTTTTCCATGTGATCTTTGGACGTCCTGGTTTTCGCTTCCTCTTATATGGAATCCAGTTCACGGCCGTCCTTGGGAGTCGGGTTAGTGGTTGGCGTAAGATATGACCTGCGAAACGGAAGCGTCGTTCGGCCACGGTTTCCGACAGTGGGCGCGTGCATGTTTGACCGAGGTGCTAACCCTTGTATAAAGTCAGACTCTATCTGTAGTACAGGTGGGTTTAAACAGGTGGTTGAGGGAATAGTAGTTAGAACTGTTGCCTTTGTACCTGAAGGTTACAGGTTTGAATCCCCTTTCCAGCTCTAATCCATTGGTCAAAGTACTTACTCAGAATTGCTTTAGTGAAATTACCCAGCTGTATAAACAATTGCACGTAGTTTAACATTAAGTCACTTGGAAGAAGCGTGGCAACTAAATGAATGTGTGTGCGAGTTTATCTCCAGTAAACAAGCACAATCAGAAAGACAAGGCTGAGTTTGAAGGATCCAGGTTTGAATCCCACCTCCTGCTGTGGTCCCCTTGACCAAGGTACGTATCTTGAACTCATGTGGTAAAAATTACCCAGTCATATAAATGGGCAAATCAGTGTATTTAGCATGAAAACCAAACAGTGTGAGTTCCTCTGGAGAGTGAAATAAATATTAATGACAGTTCTGCTCTGCACTGGTGAGCTGCGGTAAAATGCAGTATTTCCCATGTGTGTGTAGGGTGACTCGAGTGTGTATTACATGAACTTGAACGCAGAGAGCGCATTGTTGATATGTGGGTGTTTCTGACAGCTGACCCTTTGGGTACCGCATTCCGCACGGGTTTTTTTCGAAGGCCTCGGCGCGAAGGTTATTTAAGCGAACGATTTCCCTCTTTACTGCAATTGATTGTCTCCGGGTTTTAATGGTTGGTAAAAGGCTCCCGATTAATATTTCAGCTCGTGGTGGAGGTTGAAGGATTGCCGCACGCCAGGGTACGATGGAGCTGCGCTCGGGACCCGGCTCTGCCGATGATATTCAAATTAAACTTGCGAGGGAGGGAGCTCTTTACCCCCCGACGCGCAGGTGCGACTGCAGTGCCGTGACCTCGGCGCCATCCGGCGAATAACATTTTGAGAAAGGAGATATAGTCCCTTTGAGGCTAAATTGGCCATTTCCTGATGGACAATCTCTGCTGGAGCTTTTTTTGTAAAAAGCAAAATTTCAGGAGGGAGGCGCCAGATGGAAACCCTGGCCACGCCCACCTGTCAATCACACAGTGTGCGTGTAAATGCCCACCACCCTTCATACCTTCATTCCCCCATGTGTGCTATCGCCCCACCCCCGCTTCTCTTTCCTCCAAAGGACTCCCAACGGGCAGCTCAACAACATCACTCAAGAGCGGGTGCCAGATGTAAAATGCACTAAAAATTCGCCCAAACGCACGGCCACAGTGTAAAAGAGTGTAATGCTTCCAACTCCTGAGTGAAGCTTGGATGCCTAGTTGTTGGATTGAATTGTTGGTGCCTAAATGGTTCGATTTGTCTGGTTTTGGATGCACAGTATTGGCTGGCCAAACCCCTGCTTGTTTATATTATTTTATTTCCAAGAGGAAGGTCTCTAAGCCCCTGTTCTTGCAAATCACTGTTTCTGAGTGCAAGCACAGCTAGTGTGAACAGTGTTTACCAGCGTGGTAAAACAGTCCCCATGGTCCCTATGTCTGCGTTAAGAGTCACTGCACCTGCAAAAAATAGAACTCCGGGGCAGCAGGTGGTGGCGTAGTGGTTAGTGGTGTCAGATTGCACTCTAAGGACGCAGGTTCGAATCCCATCTCCTGTTATAGTACCCTTGGTCGAGGTGCTTATCTTGAACTGATGCAGTAAAAATTACCCAGCTGTATAAATGGGTAAATCAGTGCAAGTAGCTTAACATTGTAAGTTGCTTTGGAGGAAAAGGTGACCTAAATGAATAAATGTAAGCTTCATTCTCAGATGGTATTTCTTCTAATGTCCTGAAGAGGATGGTCCTGACAGGAGCTCACCTCACCTCACTTCACCTCACCCCATCAGGGTAGGGATTGTAGAGGGACAAAGTTGTCTTTGAATCAACCTGGACCTGGTTTCAGTCGACCCGCTGAACCGTGGAGAAGCCGAAGAACCATTCAGAGGGGCCGTTTTGGAGGACTGAATATCGGCGGAGGCGACCGCATGAGGAGCCGCTGGGCGGGCGGCAACATGCGCTCGACAACACATAAATAGCAACAGAAGACCAGAGTGCCGTGTTTCTTTCGAAAGAGACGGCAGCCGCCATTGAGCGGAAGCAGCGGCTGGGAAAATGGAGATTGATTGGATTCCCGTGTCCGGGGTGGATGAGGAGGGAGGTCAGGGGGGAGATCAGTCCCTTTCCCGCAGCCTTTGTGCCACTACCTTCAAGTGGGTCTTGGGTGCTAAACCTTCACCCATGGTAGGTGGTGTAGTGGTTCACGCTTCTGCCTTTGGACTCAAAGTGCTCAGGTTCCAATCCCCTCTCCTGCTATAGTACCTGATCAAGGTACTTCCCCTGAAGTGACACAGTAAAACCGACCCAGCCGTATAAATGGGTAAATCGTTGCAAGTGCTTTTGGCGAAAAGCATCAGCAAAATGAATAAATGTGAATACAGGAAAAGTGCGCTCACTCTGGGCTCAATCCTTGCTGAACTTGTCGTCAGAGTCAATCGCATTTTTTTTGTTTGCGAGTTCCCCCCCAAAATTAATTCCTTCACTGAGCACTGTGACCCTATGAAATGTTAAATTAAAAAAATTCTTACTGTGGTCCACATGTGCTTTACCCTGAGCTGGTACTGCCAGGCTGCTCAGTGGCACCCTGGGTGGTGTGACAGGACATGGGTTCGATCCACACTCAGTCTGTATGGAGTTCGCATCTTCTTCCTCTGTCTGTGTGGGTTTCCTCTGGGTGCTCTGGTTTCCTCCCACACTCCAAAGACATGCTGTTCTGGCTCCCCCATAGTGTGTGAGTGACAGAGAGTGTGTGTTCCACTGATGTATGAATGAGCGACCCAGTGTAAGTAGTGTATCTAGCGGTGTAAGTCACCGCGGTGAATAAGGTGTGTGGGCTCATAACACTACATAGAGTTCATTGGAAGTCGCTTTGCAGAAAAGTGTCTGCTGAATATTTAAACGTAGTAAACACACCTGTCCATGTGTTTAGCCTACATCTAAGTGTGCCATCTTCCCCTACCTCTGCTGCTGCGGCTCGCTCCGAATTACCGAATGGGAATAAGAATTAGGGTCGATTTAATTCTTATCTCACCCTTTTTTCATGAATTCTTTTTTAGACAGTTGGTTTTTATGGCGAGCAAATCCTCTTTTTTTTTCAGCCCTGATATGAGATTACAGGTTTTACCCTGAGCAATAGACAGAAACTAATCTGCGCAGGAGGTAAAAAATGTGCTCGCGTGAAAAAGATGACAGCTCTCCGAGGCTAAATCATGATATTAGAAATTTAATGGCCCAACATAAAACTACTTTTACAGTGAACTGTGAACCCACAGTCAGAACAGATGGGAACATTAAACGCATTTTTATTCTGGAAGTGTTTACCAGTTGAAGGAGACAGGACAAAAAAAATCCATTTGTAAAGGAAGTGTCGAATAAAACTGGATTTCTCCGGTTATGAATAACTTATTTGTTCAATTGACGCAGATTCTGGGCTTTAAAGGTAAAAATCACGCTTAGTTTTCTCTTTTGGTTTTCAAATTAAATTCAGTATATTTACAAATATGTGCATGGCTACTCGACTGAACTGAAAAGCATAGTGTATAAAATAAAATATCTAATATTGGCCCTATTTTTTTTTCTGGCTCGCTGTAAAAGTATGTATTAAAACTGAACGTTCACATTCATAATCTTATCTGTCAATTTGTTGAAATAAAACTCTGCCCTTGTTTTTCCTTCTCTTCTCTCTACTCTATCATATATGTCGAGGTATGTTTGCTGATTGAAGTTGGGGTCGGTCGTTTATGAAAGTGATGCATTTATTAATATTTCACTTGTCATATAACTCATTTGTCTGTGTTATAACTCTTACTCAGCAGTCAGGAGTGAAAAACCGTGATTTCATGTTGCCCTGAAACAGAAACATCGACATGTCACATCCAGCGTCAGTGCAGCGTAAATATGGATTATTGAGCACGAAGGCGATGTGAGAGTCTATGAGTGCTGTATTAATATGGTATTAATGTGGCGTATTGCTGAGAGGCTGGTCGGAATCAGAAGTGTTGTGCTTTTGTAACTAGCAGATCGCCATATTGTGTGGTTGAGAAGGTGTCAAACGCACACACACATACACACACACACACACACACACACACACGCGCACGCGCGCGCGCGCGAAGGGCCAATTACCGAAGCCATCACCTGAGCGTCGGGACGCATGAGCACCCGGGGTCCTTGATGCATCGCTCCTGTTCCCCGGAACCGAAGCGAAAGCACCCAAACTCATTTACCGCAGCTCCCCCAAACTAAATTGGCGTCTCCCGGAACATCTGCCGACGGGAGGGCTTGCGGGCTCCGCTCCCGGCACACCGACTCCCACCTCCTCCACCTTTCTTTCACAAGCTGCGTTGCTTCTATGTTCTGCGTGAACCCTGTCTTAACCCTTGAGATTTTCAGAAATACGCATATTTTGACGGCATTAATTCTTCTTAGCGAGGCTTTCGAGTACATTCATTTAGCTTTTCTCCAGTTCGACTTAAATTTTCAACCCATTTATACATGTGGATAATTCTAGCTATGTCAATTCAGGGTGAGTACTTTGCTCAGGGTTCCACAGCAGGGTATGGGATTCAAACCTGCACCCTTCATATCCAAGAGCTGCAGCACTAATCGCTACGGCACCTGCTGCCCCCAGCTTTGGAATCGCATCTCTATTTTACATAACGCAAACTGAAGTATGTGTGTTCCAACCCTAAGGTTGCTGGTTCGAGTCTCGGGAGGGGTCTGCTGTCTATCTCTCGGTGTAATTCGATAACCTGAATTGCTCCTGTGAAAATACCAAGCTATTTAAATAAACAAATTTCTGTGTCCCTTAAGATGAAGGCCTCAGCTAAGCAATGAAAAAATGTTTAAAAATAAGGCTCGAAAATTGGACTTCACCACAGTGAAATAATACATAAAATACAGTTCTGTATACAGACAAATTGGGGGTCCTTTCTGAGAAAGGCATTTGGTAAAGAACAAAATAACGTGTTTAATTTGCTGATATAGCTAAGAAGGGGGTGAAAATTGAGAGGCTAAAGAAGAGGTTTGAATAGAGAATGTTCTGGAAATGCCTTGGCTATATTGAGCAGTGCGGGGGAGGGGGAGAACCGCCTGTAACGGGAGCTCTGGACCTACTGAGGCTGTACTGGTCGGGCACCTTCCGCGGGTCCCAGTCCAAAACTCTTCCGAAAGCACCACCCTCAAGTCTTCAGACCAGCTGCTTTTATACTCCTCCTACTGTGTTGTTAAGTGTCGTCAGCTGGCCGTCACCATCCGGTTAGGGTAGGGGCCGCAACCTGGGAGCTGTTCGTCTTGCTGCTCTTGCTCCCTGCTTCGAGCTGGACGGCCCACCAGCTCACACTATTTACAGCTGTTTATCTGTTCATTCAGCAGGTGGCGTAGCGGTTCGCGCTGCCCAGCTTCGAAACCCACTGCTGCTGTAGTACCCTTGATCAAGGTTCTCACCCTGAACCGATACAGTGGAAATACCCAGCTGTACAAATGGGTAAATCGGTGTAAGTAACTTAACGCTGAAAGTCATTTTGAAGAAAAGCGTCACATACATGTGAATGCAGTTTGATCATTTTTACTGTATCGATTCAAGGTAAATATCAAGGATACAACAGTAGGAGGTCAAACACCGGTTCGTCGGGGCAGAACAGTAGCGCTGTACCATGTTTCCTTGCGTACATCCCCCTGCGATCCTTCTAAATAATACCGCCTTTTACTCTGTGTGAAAATGCGGCGTGTCCCACACGATGTGGGTCTGACATGGTGTACATGAGTGGCTCTCGTAGCCGTGGAGCAGCGCTGCAGAACGAATAGAGAAACAGAAACGGTCTCTTTCCCTTCTCCCACCACCGCAGGAAAGGGAATGCTGGCGACCTGTGTGTGAGTGTATGAGTGTGTGAGTGCGTGGGTGTGTGGGTGCAGTGTGAGAGTGTGGGGTCACACCGCGGCAGCGCTCCACCGATACACGTGGCCGACACCCACGTCTCTCCAACACATCCGCCGAAATAAACCCCCCTCAGGACAGCAGGAGCGACTGAGCTGAAAAACCACACACACCTGGGGGGGGGGAGGGGCTTGACCCCTTCCGTTCCCAGAGGTGCTGGAACCCTGAACACAGTAAACAACACTGTAGCATTATGTATCGGTGATGCTACATCACCGAAAACTAAATGTTGTAATTTTGCTTTAACCGTCAGTTTCTGAGATTGGAGCTCAGAGAGGCTGTGACACAACACCCACTTGGCACCTCTGTGTCCTTGGGCGGCATCAGCTATTTTACATTCGTCCGTCACTTCTCTCGAAAGCAACTTACAGTTTTCAGGTACTGATTTACTCATTTATACCGATGAGAAATTTTTACTCTCTTGATTCAGGCAAAGTACCTGAATCAAGGGAGCTGCAGCAGGAGGTGGGATTCAAACCAGAAATCTGGTGGGCGGCACGGCGGCACATTGAGTAGTGCTGTTATCTCACAGTGGCCGAAAGGTGCGAAACAACATGGGTTTGCTCCCCACTCCATCAATGTGGAGTTTAGATGTTCTCCATGTGCCTGAGTGGGTTTCTGCCAGGTGCTCTGGTTTCCTCCCACAGTCCAAAGACATGCTATTCAGGTTCCTCCATAGTGTGTGTGTGTTCCAGTGATGTATGGATGAGTGACCCAGTGTAAGTAGTGTACCTAGCAGTGTAAGTCACTGCGGTGAATAAGGTGTGTGGGCTAGTAACACTACACAGAGTTCATTGGAAGTTGCTTTGGAGAAAAGCATCTGCTAAATAAATAAACGTAAATAAGGTGAATCTTCTGACCTGAAGGCAGCAGTTCTAACCCCTATGTTTATGCATTATTAGTGCGGAACCCACCACACTACTTTTATATCTACAATATATTTTTCTCTGCTGCAACTTACACAGTTAGAGTACTTATAGTTATTTACCCTTTCATTCCGCTGTGTAATTTTTACTGTATTCATTCAGGGTAAGTTCCTTGATCAAGGGTACTGCAGCAAGAGGTGGCATTCAAACCCGAGTCCTTCAGATCCTCTGTGTCCAGAGGCGACATGTACGATGTATTGCACAGAATTAATTTTGCAGAAAATTATTTACCCAGCTCAATGAGTGAATGCAATATTTAATAATTGTTAATAATTGTTAAATTATTCGATAATAAAAATCCATGACGACCATTAACAATAATGGTCATTTTTCTTGGAGGGCGTCCTTTACATCGTGCTCCTCAGTGGGGTGCGTGTCCTGCAAGAGTTTAAGATCCGCCGCTCAGCCAGTATATCTAGTCCCTGTTCCAGTGTGTCGTTTGGTGTAAATCCAGTTTATCACCAGTAATTGACTCAATAAATTGTCCCTTTAGCAGCCACAGAACCTCCAGCGCTGGGCGAGCGAGAGCGGAAACGTGGAGCGTTATGGCGGGCGGATGCCAAGGAGGGAGGTGGCTTTTCACGGCAGCACCCTCATCTTGGAGATGATCTCCGGCGAGGCCCAAAAACAAAGACTCGGGGGGGGAGGGGGGCTTTTTTATGATAGTCCGAGGTTAAAGGGGTTCCGCAGCCCGCCAGAGATTAAGGATCGTGTTATTTCTTCCAGCGCGGCGATGTGACAGAAATCCATCCGCAGCGGCGACATGAGCGATGCGAGCGAGATATCGAAAGGGCCGTTATTTGCTCGGGCAATTCGGCAAGTTAAACGGCGCGCAGATGTGCCGCGGCAAACTGGTAAATTGTCACTGTCATTTACCGCGAGGGACACCTGCAGTTATTGGGGGCATTGTTCATTTCCCGAGCGGCCCGCCGGGGGTCGGGTGTCGGCTCGTCGGGGGAAAGGGAGAAGCCGCGAGCTCTTCCGTTCCACCCCCCCCCCCCCCCGAACCCCTGCCCCCCTGCCCCTCCCAGTAAAGAAAAGGCCAACAAAGGATGGGCCTCTGCTGCTATAGCTCCTTGTGAAGGGGAGGGGAAAAGGGCAGCTTTTGTACTCGGGCTGCCGATCGAACACTTGTGTGTTTGTTTGTTTGTTTGTTTGTTTGCGTTTGATGGCGGCGTGAGCGCTCCCCGCAGGGCACGGCGCGCACTCCACAGCGCGGGCCTCCATCGAAGCGGCCGCCCCAGCCGCTGTAACGCATGGACGTATTGCACGGCGAGCGTTCGCGGGCTCTGCTGTTTGAGCTGTCGAAGCTGTTTGTTGGAAGTTAAAAAAATAATAATAAGAAAGGATTTTTTTTTACTTGGCAGATGCATTTTTCCAAAGGGAGTTAAAGTGTTAAGGTGCCTTTAACTTTTTACTCATTCGTACCGCATCCGTTCGGGGTACGTACCTTGATCGAGGGAACTGCAGCGGGAGGTAGGATTCAAACCTACAACCGTGGGGGTCCGAAAGGCAGCGGCTCCAAGCCCTCGGCACCTCAGCGGTCACTTGTTCAGAACGTGCTTCTTACCTCCCTGGCAGCTTGAACCCTCGACCCTTGCTGACCCCGTTCGGGACACCGTCGGCGAATCGATCGTAGTGTTGGGTACGATGAGCTCCCGTGTTCCCCCGCGGCTCCCTCGCCCTCCCTGGCTCTTACAGACGCGCACCCTCGTCGGCTCCCGACTCTCCTTCCCTGGGATGCTGCCGTTCCATATGATTCAATTTGCGTTTTTCCCCCTCAGGTCACGTGCAGTGAGTTTACTGTTTGCTATGAAAAAAAATGATTTCATTCTATATTCATTAGCTGACATTTCTCTCCAAGGCGTCTTACTCTAATTTACCCATTTATGCTGCTGGGTAATTTTTACTGTGCCAGTTCAGGGCGTGTACATCAAGGGCACCGCAGCACGAGGTGGAATTCAATCCCAGGACCTTCAAGTGCTGTCGGGAACTCTAACCGCTGCGCCACCTGGTAAAAACAGTTTGAAAAGCCTATAATTCGTAAACCAGAATTTTTCCAGGGAACGGTGTTATATTTTGAGAACAAATGCACATATTTGTGTTTGCGATCACACTTTGCTCTACTGGCATGACTTGTCATGCAGAATCACTGCTGGGGGACACGAAGAGCTTGCGTAACACGGCCCTGGCGGAAGCGCTTGGTGAGGACAGCAGCAGCATGTTGACGTCACCAAAAGTCTCAACAGAATTGTTTCAGAAATGTTACTGTAAGTGATTATTTCTGCCGTTACGTGTTTTACATTCATTCATTCAGCAAGTGATGTCATTAGCAACATACGGCGATTTACCCAGTTCAGTTGCTGAGTATGTTTTACTCATCAGTTCAGGGTAAGTATATTGAGTCAGGGTGCAGCATGAGTGGGATTCGAACCCACCTCCTTTACAGAGGCGGTAGCGTTAAATCTCATACTACCTGTCCTGTTAGATTCCTCCAATGTCTCTATGAAGAAGAATTTCTAAAAAAAAAAAAAGCGCGACTCTCGATTATTCGAGATGGTTTTTGATGTTTACCCTGGTATTTACTGCGGTAGTAATGCGGCGTTCCTTCACCGCTCCGTATGTGACAGTTTCCAGGACACCTCGGCTCAGACGGACCCGGCTGATCACAGGGAATCCCGTGCAGCTCTGAAGTGACGCCGAGGCTCCCGCCCTGCTCTATTATTCATCGGCGCGCTGACACGGCATAGCACGGATAGAGGCGGCGTGGCCTTCCGGAAGCGTCCGCGTGGCGCGTCAGTAGCAAGCTCCTGCGTGTGCGCATCGTGTGGGCTTCCTGCAGCCAGCGGTGCGTCCGTTCCATTAATGGGGAGTAACTTTTTACATGAGGCAACCTGGTTTTGTTCACCGTTGTGCCAAAGTGCAAAGACTAGCTCTATATTCTGTATATCTATCTGTATATATACAGTATACATATATATATATATACTTATATCTATATACAGTAGTTACCTTTATATATTACTGTTCGTGCGGAAAGCAAAGCTGGAATAGCTCACAGAGCCGTGGAGCTGCACCCTCGAGGTGTTGGGTTCGGATCCTGGCTGTTCTGCCCTTCGGTGAGGTGCTTAACCTCAGCAGCTCCACCGAAATGTATAATAAATGGGTGAAAAAAATAAAAAATTGAAAGTTGCTTTGGATCTAAGTGTCAGCAGAAGCAGAGGTGAATAATGATGTGTGTGTGTGTGTGTGTGTGTGCGTGTGTGTATCGCTGGAGTCCAACAAGTTTGCTCCTAATGCCACATTTGCGCAGAATTACTGCAGCTCGCCGGTCCCTGATGGGGTGCGGACCCCTGGGGCACTTTGCCGCGGCTTTGATCTCCCCCCCGAATGCCCATGTGGACCCCCCTTTCAGAGGGCCCCGGGCCCTCCGAGTGCGATTAGGGCCCGGACCTCGCTAAGGTTAATGTAATCCGAGGGAAAGGCCCCCGCCGCTGTACATTTTCGATGAGTGCTCGCATTTCCATATTCAAATATGGGATTTAATTATGCTGCGGTCGGGGGGAGGGGGGGCTCCCTTAGCAAATGTGGACTTCCTGCCGCCCACTCGCGTGATTCCTCACACGGCAATTAAATTCTTCCAGAGGAGAATTCTAACGCGCGTGTGTGCGTGTGCGCGCGCGTTCCGTTGAAGCTCGGCACTCACGGTGTTCTAAGAACCATGAAATATTAACGGCCGCCTCTCGCTCACATTCATTATGTGTTTCACTTATGTCCATAATTCCAGTTTGTTGCGAACCTCCTGATAATTGGCTCATCAGCATGTTAAAAAATAGAGTGGGGTGGGGGGGGGGGGTGAAAGCCAACCACAGGTCTCTGTTTTCCATAAAGTAAATGCGGATCATGAGTACACTTACACTGCAAAATTTCATTATTCCGGACACTCGAAACGCGAATATTAACGTGGAGAGGGGGAAAAAAAATGACAGACTCGGGGCCGAAATGTGACGTTGGACTCTACCTACTGTCTGTGTGTAGAATCGGAAATAAAATTAATATTGTACTTTGAAACATTCACGGAGTGTCATTGTAGAGTGTAAAATAAAAAGTGTGTTTCTGGCGAGTTATGAATATATATGAAGTAAACTGCTCCAGCCAGGAAGACGAGGCTGCTGTAAAGTGGAGCAGGAGCTACATTTACAGTAGAGATTCGCTGCGGAATTGACGGAGCGTCGTCACTGCGGAGGAGGGGTGGATGGTGGGCCGCTTAGTTCCGTCACTTTGCAACCTGGAGGCCCCGGGTTCGAATCCCGCTCTTGCTCTAGTTCCTTCGGTCAAGGTACGTAGCCTGAGTTGATACAGTAGAAATGACCCAGGTGTTTAAATGGGGTAATCGGTGTAATTATCTTAACATAATGTCCATTATGACATCACTTAATGAATCACTATTTAATATGCAACAATCACTCTTAAATGTATTTAATTACCAGGCGCTTTTCTCCAAAGCGACTTCCAATGAACTTTATGTAGTGGTATGAGCCCACACACCTTATTCACCGTGGTGACTTACACTGCTAGATACACTACTTACACTGGGTCACTCATCCATACATCAGTGGAACACACACACACACACACACACTGTGCGGGAACCTGAAGAGCATGTCTTTGAAGTGTGGGAGGAAACCAGAGCACCCAGAGAAAACAGACACAGGGAGAGCATGCAAGCTCCCTACAGATTGAGTAGGGATCAAACCCATGTCCTCTTGCACCCCCCAGGCACTATGAGACAGCAGCAGTACTCGCTGTGCCATTGTGCCACTCTTGACGTTGATTCCAAAATAATGCTGTTGAGATTGTCGGTGATGTCAACATTTTGGTGTTTCCCTCCCCTACTGCTCCTAATCGGGGGCGGGGGGAGTTAATATGAGCTCCTGTTGCCCCCCAGCACTGACTGTCCCTGATCCAACAGCATTATGTCCTGCGCGAATCGTTAATTCCACACACATCCTGTGAATGACGAATGACGACTCCCGGGGAGAAAGACTCCGGCTTGCTGAGTGGTCAACGGTCGAGCCGCTGTAACCGCACATCTCCGGGGAGGGTTGCGCTATGCGGCACCTGTGTGGGACGGAGCGATGCCTATCTCACCGGCGTGCGAGCTGCTCACCGTCGCGTTCGCGTTCGTCACACCCGAGCGGCGTTCCCGTTCACGCCGACCGAATGACCGCAGCTCCATTCCTGATCTGCTAAAGCCCCCCCTAGGTTTTCTAAGCTGAGTAAAACCAGGGCCCCACACCCTCCCTCCCCCCATGCTCCCCTCCCGGTGAAGTTAATTCACCCGGGCGGCTCCCACGCAGAACTTAGCAGCAACGTGGGTTTCCATCGGGCGAAAAAAACCAAAGGTTATCCGCCCGCACGCGTCATGCACAAGGACGGCGGTTTAATAGCCTTACGTAAGGATGTCTCCTGGGGGCAAGTTAAGGTTGTTCCTTTCTTTCGACGTCCCCCAACCCCCCCGTACCGTCCCTTAGCCATGTCCCGAATGTCAAGCCAGCAGCGATGGGGAACAGAACTCCCCGATTGCCCTGCAGGTCTGATCCACATGTGGACCCTGCTGAGAACACGTTGGATTCTCACCACCACCTTGACCACTACAGGAGGAACATTTTTTTTTTTTTTTTTACCGTGGGCGGTAGTGCAGTCATCGCTCCGTGGGCAGAGTCGGTGCTCCTTCTTCATTCTTTTCTGTAATTCCGACTGCAAAGAAAAATAATCATAAGGTTCGGGCATTTTGGTTGGGCCTTGAAGGAACACATTAATTTTTTCCCGCAAAGACGTAACATTAGGGTGCAGTTTTCCTCTTTTGTGTTTTTTTTTTTTTCTTTCTTTTTTTGTGTGGAGGGGGTGTGATGGTTGGAAGGGGACTGAATATTCCTCAGTGCCTCATTTTCTTAGAATTTCCACCTGGTCTGACTGAACAACTGGGGTCTCCCAAAACATTCAATAGACTTTATAATCTCATATGCTGGGATAATAGCCCAGCATTTATTCGCTAATTTTGAATAGAAAAGGGGGGAGCATTTCTTTGTTATAATTTTCAAGTGGGAAAAAAAAAAAAAAAAAAAAAATCTGTTTTTCAGCCCTCGCACCATATAAGTAACATATCTTACCTGACTGACTAATTCACCATTTTTCTCTGAACGCGGAAAACATATCTTGTGGAGCTACGAAAATGAATGCCGTGTAATTTGAACGGGCCGCGTATTGTGCGCAAAATTATTATGGCTTCAAAGAATAATATCGTGGCATGATAGTATTGAGCAGTACCTTTGTGTAGATAATATAGATTAATTACCCCAATCAATGAGAAGACCAGAGCCGAGTCGGTAGAAAAGGCCCTTTGGCAAAATTGCGAGAGTCACTTTTCGTTGCTGGGAAACCGCAGTGCAGAAACATCACAAAGTTTAACTGATAGAGATGCAGGTGTGATGGTCAACAGTTTGATGATCTAGTGATGAACTTTCAGGCGCTCTGGTCTGATGGTAAGTGGTGTGTTTGTCTGGTGATCGGTGAACTGATTGTCTGATGGTCAACGGTCCGATGGCCTGAGGATCAACCGTATGTTTGTCTGGTGATCGACAGTCGGATGGTCAAAGTGGTGAACTTTCAGATGATCTGGTCTGATGATCAGTAGTATCTTCGGTGAGCGGCAACCTGTTACGGTGAACTTCCAGATGGGCTGCTGATTAGCAGTTTGATGGTCGACAGTCTAAAGGTCTGATGTTTAGCAATCGCATGGATGACATTCTGGTGGTCCGATGGTGAACTTTCAGGTGGTCAGGTGATCAGCAGTGTGATCGTCTGATGTCCGGTCAACAGTCCGATGGTCTAAGGGTCGGCGGTCAACTAAGGCTGGAACAGTCAGTTATCAGAGCTGGCCCAGTGGTTAAGGATCTGGGCAAACAATCTCAGACCCGCTGTAGTTGCACCTTTTCACAAGACCTGAAATGTGCGGTAAAACACCCGGCTGCATAAAGAGCTAAAGAAAAAAATATAAAAACCAGTACAAGGCTCACATGAAATGGTCTGTGTGAGTAAATAACAACAGGAGAACGCTGAACTGTCACGAATTTGAACTTCTGAACAGCGGCAAGAATATTAAAACCTTTGCCTTGAAATTGCCATCTTAAAAGCAAATGAAGCCCTATTAAAATGCTATTTATTTGCAGGCCTAAAGTAAAACTGAATCCCTGATAAGCGCTGGGCCTCCTGCACAACTCAGCACAATGCGGGCTTGACAGAGCTCCTCGTTCGGAATGCGAAGGCTGTTTAAAAAGACTGCTGAGGTGCAGTCAGAACCGTGCCGTCCATAGCTGTCACGGGGAAAATTACAGTCGATATAATAAAGTATCATTGTCATATGTATAATAATGCTATTTGCTTTCAATTTATTTTTATAAAGCAGTCTACTCAACGGAGCACTGAAAAATGGAGCTCAGGTGACAACAAACGAAACGAAGGATCATAAAAGTGGAGTCGATGGGAGGCGAACTAACTAAGAAAGCCAAACGGCAACTGAGGAGAGGAAAACAAAGTACCAGACAAAGTACACGCACGCGATGCCTACAGGCACGTGTTCCGAGCAGGGTTGTGGAGAGCTGGGTGTGGGGGGGGGGCACCCCAGAGGGGACGCCAGTCTGTCGCAAGGCGCCCCAAGCAGGCCTCAAACCCCAAACCCACTGGAGAGCAGACCCCAACCGAACCCGCTGCGCCACCTCACCCCCCTGCAGCCGACGCAAAAAGGGAGCAAATTAAGCTCTGCAGTTCCATGTAATAACAATAGTGCACAGTCACAATTATCTGACCAAAATGGGACTATCGATTATGGAAAATGATGACTAATGCAGAAACGTAGGGGGGAATAGCAGTGTGGAATAGTATGAAATGGTTTATCAATAATCATTCTACAGTCGAACTGAAATAGTGAGGCAGATTTACCGTGAGGAGTTTTGTTGGCAGCGAGGTCTTAGTTTAATGCTTGGTCTCGTCTTTGTCTCGTCTCTTCGAGGCTTCCGTTTTTGTTCGGTCGAAAGAAGCGCGTTCTTTTTCTTTCCTTACCGTGTTGCCCCAGCAATAAAATAATTTTAACGGGAAAATCCAATTGGGAAAATAAAACACAATCCCGTTATGTACAGTAGGAACATGAAGCAGTAGCGCAGAGAAGAGAGAAACTTGTCGGTGTCGCTTTGAGACACATTGAGAGACAAATTAACAAGGGGCTGGGAAAGCAGGACTGTACACCTGTGTACACCTGTGTGCAGCACGGTAAATAATGTGGACTGGCTGTTCCGGATAAAGCAGAATGTCAGATAAGTGTTTATATGTATTTATTTAGCAGATGCTTTTCTCCAAAGCGACTTCCAATGAACTCTATGTAATGTTGTTATGAGCCCACACACCTTATTCACCACGGTGACTTACACTGCTAGGTACACTAATTACACTGGGTCACTCATTCATACATCAGTGGAACACACACACTCTCTCCGTCACTCACGGACTATGGGGGAACCTGAACAGCATGTATTTGGAGTGTGGGAGGAAACCAGAGCACCCGGAGGAAACTGACACAGACACACGGAGAACATACAAACTCCACACAGACTGAGTGGGCATCGAACCCACATCCTCTCGCACCACCCAGGCACTGTGAGTCAGCAGCGCTACTCGCTGTAGCGGCCTTAAGTGAAGATGAAATAATCAAAACTTTACTGTAATATGAAGAGCAGAAGCTGAAGATGGAACCATCGTTTAAACACTACTCATACACTAATACACACACATGTCCCTCAGGATTTATAAGCGGGCGAACCTCAGAAATTTCCTGGGGCACTGAAATTTGAGTGCCACATTTCACTATTAAAAAATAAAGTGTAATCATGGAAATAATAATAGAAACCCTTGCTTTGAAATATAAAAATTTTATTAGAAACTGAAGATCTCCTGCCTTGTATGTGACGTAAACAGTCTGTGACGCATCGGCGCCCCGAGTCTTTGAAATATTGCCGTTTTGTAAGTGACATTTTCTATGAAACAAACTGTCAGTAAAACAGTACAGTAAATACTTTATATCTGTTTGTTCCCTTCAACTACGTCCGTCTTGAAAATAGGTTTCGTTTTCTGTTCGTTTTCGATCTTTAAAGTATAAATATGTGTCCTGTACGTATTCAAAGTGCACCAATGTTATATTTAATGACATAAAAACAGATTATTTATAAATTCAGATTTTCTATACATCCAGACCTCTGTGTATCTGTATCTATAATAAGAAATTATTTTTTCTCTCATATACACGTGCCCACCTCCACCTTGGTCGTAAGGATGGTAAGCAGCCCCACACCGGCCCGTTCGGCCACGCAAATATTTTGTCTGCGGCGTCTGTGGCATGTCGACCCCCCCCCCCCCCCCCCTCGCTAGGTATCCACTTTCCCAGCAGCAGGAAGAAGGACCCAGGGAGTCGTTAGGATCCCGAGGCGGAAGGCGAGCCGGAATCGATGGTCAGAGCCGGCTGTAAATAACGCTCCGATCACACGATGCGCCCCGCTCGGCCCCGACCGCTGGGAACCCGCTTCCTTGCTGCGGCGCCATCAACTTCCCATCTTGACGTGGCGGGGCGAGCACGAAACGATTGACCGCTGTCAGTCAGGCCCATGCGAGACAGGCTACCCAGAAGTCCTCGCGCACTGGAGGCCCAGATGATCTCTTTACTGAGAACACCAGTAACACACTCAATATCGCACGACTGCTAAGAACGATGCACTATTGCGGTACATTTCAGAAAAAAAAAAAAAAGACTCCATCGATTTTTTTTTTTTTCCACCGCTGAAAATGAATCTGATCTTAATATGCTGTATTCTAAAAGGCCTATTACTGCCTGTAGTGTCTGCCCTGCTAAGTGCCAAATCAATTCTAATTCGCCTCATCTTCACCTCCGGATCACAAGGATGCTCTACATTGCTTTTATCCCTTATTAAAATTGCATATGAATGAGCGTCTCTGGCATGTGGCAGAGGCATGGTGTGTGTGTGTGTGTGTGTGTGTGGGGGGGGGGGGTTCTCTATATGTCCCTGGTCTTCCAGTGACGCTGTTGGAAAAAGGAGCAGTTTATCGGTCCCCTATGGACCTCAGACAGAAAGGAAAAGCGGTTAAGGGAGGGCAGGTGAGGTGAAGGAGTCATGGTCCTTCAGTCGGGTGATGCTGGCAGATGAGAGGAGGTGCCCACACTTCTGCACTCCACTTCACCGTCCGCCCAGACATGTCAAACACAAGATGCAAATTAAAGCTGATGCCACGATCAGCAGGACAATTTTTCACACACACACACACACACACACACACAAAAAAAAAAACAATGAAAAAATCATTAAAAATACACAGAGCGCTAAAGAGAGGATGAAAAGTCAAGTGGTGCAATTGTTTCTGCTTTATATATCCATTACGTATCGGTTTCGGAAGCGAATGGCACAGGTAAGTGCCAGAAAGCACTTCAGAAAAGCACTTTAACCAGCAAACAGGAAAGCAATTTCTAGAAAAAAAAAAAACAACTAAAGAAACACTTTTTTATTACAGCAAGGGTGCGCACGCAATGCACCGCAATTAGAAGATGAATCTTTACTCTGGGCCACTTCAGACTTCTGTAATAAAGGCGGCACGAGATATTTTACCTGCACTGCTGCGCTAAGTTGGTGCCACAGCGGGTAGCTCTGGTGCCTCACGCTCTCCTGGGCTGTAGGTTTGGACGTGGGTTCGAATCTGGCTCGGCGCGTGTGGAGTTCGCATGTTTTCCATTTGCGTGTGTTTCTTCCCGGTGCTCTGGTTTCCTCACACAGTCCAAAGGCATTTGTTGAGGTGGACTGGTGACTCCGGATTACCCACAGTGTGTGTGTCTGCGTGTACGGGAATGCATCAGTGTGCGTGCGTGACTGTTCACTCTGCCGTCTAGGGTGCATCCTGCCTCACGCCCTATGTGTCCGGGATAGGCGCTGGACCACCGCGACCCTGCGCCATTCAAGTGGTTACTGATAATGGATAAATAAAAGTTACTGCGTTAAAAGTGGGTATCAAAGTACAAGATCTGAGATGTTGTTCGGGGTCCGAGGCACCAGCAGGTGGTGTGTGACTCACCGGTTGGATAACCAGCTCCAGGGATGTGGGCAGAAGGCAGGTCAGATGTGCCCTCGGGGCTCTTCTCTCTCTGCATTTCTTACCTTTAAGAAGCAAAAACAGAAGCACAATTACGGTTTTGTGCCTTTTTTGCCATCTCGGAGGGATTAACTGGATCCGATCGCCACCCCGGCCCATCTTTATGAGTCGCCAGCTTCACTCGCTCCGCGACTCTCCTATCTGGCCCACGGCAGAGAACGCGTTCCGAGTCTTCCTAGCATAAATTTAGACGTGCTTGGACAGCCTCATTTTTCACACAAACCTCTGGCAGGCTGCGAGGGGCGCTGGCGGCTGCGGGGATCGGCCTCGTGCCGGGGGGGGGGGGGGCGGTGATTTACCCGCATGCCGAGCCATGCGCCATAATGGCAGAGTTTATTAACGTCCATCCACCTGTTGGGGAGAACATGCCGCTCGCCGTAAACAAACACCGTGCTCTCGGCTACCCGGGACGCACCCTGTGAATTTTCCTGCGTTGCGAAAAAAGCTCGGTTGGTCATCTCCTCCGGATGAACATGTGGTTTAGGAATATTAACGATGGCATCGACTGGCGTCGCAATTAGAATTTGTTTCTGGGCTCTTCCGCAAATTAGAGCGAGCGTTTCTTCCAGGCGGAGGGGGAAAAAGTTAATGGCACATCAGTTTAAATGATCCAGATATTTATCATAAGCAGTAGCCGCAAGTGAGTACAGAAAACTCCATGTAGCCATATTTTAAGGGAAAAAAAGATGTGAAACCGTGACAAAAGTAATGTGCTGTTCTGCGCAGCCTTAAAGGGTGGAAAGGGAGCAAGAGGTTCATACAGGTATGTGGAAGAAGAGAATTTCTTTCTGTTCCATTTCTATGAAGGTTATTTCTTTATTTATTTATTTATTTATGTATTTATTTAGCGCAGGGGAAGGCCTATGGCCGAAATGCATTCGTGTCGGATTCTTTCCTTTGAGTTTACAATGAGCGAACTAATAATTACAACTGTCAGCGTAGGCCTTGTGTTTATTTGTTTATTTTTTTATTTATTTGTTTATATGGACTTTACTGACTTTCTTTGTTTGGGTGTTTACTCCTCTGTGTGTGTGTGTGTGTGTGTGTGTGTGTGTGTGTGTGTGTGTATATATGTGGACATTATATATGTGTGTGTGTGAGTGCAGTCCTGCTCTCTGGTGGGTCTGGGGTTCAAGTCCTGTTTGGGATGCCTTGCAATGGACTGGCGTCCCGTCCTGGGTGTGTCCCCTCCCCCTCCAGCCCTAAGCCCTGTGTTGCCGTTAGGCTCCGGTTCCCCGCGACCCCGTATGGGACGAGCGGTTCTGAAAATGTGTGTGTGTGTGTGTGTGAGTGTGTGTGTTCCTGGTAAGATCCCCGTTGCCAGAGAATCCTAGTGCAGTGTTACAGCTGGTGGAAAATAATTAGTTACACTTTATCTCTATGAACCTCTTTGAAGTTTACATTTGAAAGTTGGTTACTTCAAAAAAATAAACAGACCTTCAAAAATTCACTATTAATTTCCCATTAATTATTCAACAGCTCTGCATCTGCATGGGGTCTGGATACCTTTCCATACCGTACCTACACGGACCAGTGGGGGAGGGGTTCCGCTTCTCCCCCCAGACACGAGTAATGTTTCCATCGAGGCTTCGCTCCCTTTACCACTGTCATCCTCTGCGTGTTTGCCGCTTGCAACTATATTACTTATTCATATCAAAGAGAACACAAAAAAAGTTGAAGATGAACCTAAAAGTTGAAGCTGAAGCTCTGGGCGCCATGGTAACAAGACGGTACCCTGTACTGACTCGCCTCATTCTTTGTTCATGAGCATCATGAGGAGACGCAGGGCGGTCAAGCAGTATTTCCACTGGGCAGAACCCTGCACTGAATGGAGCAAAACCTCGCTGCGCACACACACACACACACACACACACACACACACACACACACACACACACACACACACACACTGGCAATCCTGCTTACAATGCCTCCACTCAGCTTTTCTTATTATCATTATTACTGCTCAGCAGATATTTTCATCAAAAGCAACTTATAATTTAACACATTTACTTAGCTTCGATATATTTTTGGGGATTTTGCCACCATCGGTTTTTCTTTAAAGAATAAAATTTCAAGGCTCCTTCAGGATGCAAATCCATTATTATTCTTCATTTATCCAGAGTGACTTGCAGTGTGAGGTTTGTACACTATGCTGCTTACGCTGATTTCCTATTTGTACAGCAGGGTAATTTTTACTATGTCAGTTCAGTGCAAGTACCTTGATCAACTGTACTATGAAGTGACCCAGGTCCAAAGACTCCAAGGGGATGCCTCCAACCACCACACCACCTGCTGTCCATCTGTGGGTATAACCAACATGCTACCCATGGCATTTTCAGAAAACCGGTTAGCATATCATAGTTCAGTACTTTGGAGCAAAGTTCAAAATCAGAATTCTTCATTTTAAACCTAAACACAACCCAAGCATTAGTTTTAAACCTTGCTAGAAGGCCGTATCTTAGAGGGCAGCAGGTGGCGTAGTGGTTAGTGCTGCCGGCTTCTAATCCAGGGACCCAGATTTGAATCCCTATCTCTGCTTACCTTAACTGATACAGTAAATGTTCCCTAGCTGTATAAATAGGTAAATTATTGTCAGGAGATTAATACACACTGGTTTCTCTTGTTACAAACATCTGAATTAGGAATTATTTTTTATCTAGTTTGAAGTTAATAAGAAGTAATGAATTAAAAGTGTTGCACTGCATCACAGCGTTGTCTTGTCCATGGTGGTCCCCCCCCCCCCCCCCCCCCCCCCCCCCCCAGGCTGGAGACACCGTTATCCTGCATTGGACAACTTTTTACTGCATGTTTTTCTTTATTATAGCTCTGAGTTTTTTTTTTTCTTTCTTTTTAACAGTACCAAACCCGTTTAAAGTGGACAGACGTACACTAGCGTGAGAAAAAAAGTTTGGAATCACCCAGATGCCTTTCAGGTCATCACATGGTTTCTTCCTTAAACATTACACAATAAAAGGCATTGTCATCTGGGGTGAAAAGACGACTCAGGGATGCTGGCCTTAGAGGCAGAATGTCAAAGAAAAAGCCACATTTGAAACTGGCAAATACAAAGGAAAAGATTAAAATGGGCAGAAGAACACAGATATTGGACCGTGGAGGACTGGAAAAGAATATTATGGATGGATAAGTAAGTTTGAGGTGTTTGGATCAAGGAGAACACCATATATTAGACGTAGAGCAAATGAAAGGATCCTGGAGGACTACTTGATAACTTCTGTCAAGCGTGGCGGAGGAAGTGTAATGCTATGGGGCTGCCTTGGTGCTGGTAAGGTATGAGATTTAGAGAGAGTGCAAGGAATAATAATCCAGAAAGGTTACAATTCTATTTTACAACATCCTGCCATCTCCTGTGGTCAGCGCTGGATTGGTGTAAATTTCATCATGCAGCAGGACAACGATCCAAAGTGTACTTATAAACTGTGCAAAACCTATTTGGTGAAGAGACAGGAAGCCGGAGTACTGTCTTTTATGGAGTGGATGGCACAATGGCGGATTCTTTGATGAACGTAAAGTTTGATGAACAGTTACAGTATATGAAATAAAAAATAATGTCATGGCATTGTCAACATATCAACTATCATTTCTGATTAATTTAATGCTACCTTGCTGAATAGGTGTAAATTTCTCTCAAAAACATGAACATTTCTGGGTGATTCCAAACTTTTGAATGCTAGTGTACATATATTTATATTTTAATGTTTGCAATGTAGTACAAACAACTTTGGAGTTATGAACAAATTGACTTATGAACAGTTCTCCAGTCCCAGTAGGGTTTGTAAGTTGGGGCCTTAGGGTAAATATATAGTAAATCATATTGGAACAAGGGGTCAGATACATAACAATTAATAATAATATAATGACCTGATCATTATAGTGTTAGCTGCAACACTTGTTCATTTTGGTTGTTCACTTGCAGTACTTGCAGTGCTGCTGAAAGAAAAGTCTGAAAGCATATTGCTGCGTGATTTGGAGTAATGGATCGAAGCTGGCAGGAATTTTTTTTCGCAGAAATGTACTCAGTCCAGACGCAGCAGAGAAGAAACACACAAGTCAAGATGATGCAAGGTTCGAGCGCTGGCCCGTGACGGAAAGTGGCGATCCCTCAGTTGTAAATGTCAACACGGATCTCCAAGGTTAAAGTGGCGCTGCTGCGTGAGAACACGCTCCTTTGTGCCGCAGCCATCGTGTTTTATTACACGATTGACATTTTACAAGCTTTGCTTGAGCACTGTGAGAGCAGTAATGAGGAGACGCCAAGCTACGCCCACCGCGGACCACTGTGGACCACTTCCACATAATAACCGGCATCATGCACGTGCCCCTGGTGCATCACCGACAGCAGACGCACCTGACTTCTGACGTATGCTGGCGGCAGAAAGTGTTTAATTCAACGTACATTCCCTGCAGGTTCGGCAAATACCCGATTCTGTTTGAAGTCTCAGACTGGTGTATTAAGTCATCTACAACATCCAAAGACCAGTTCCATAAATTATTAAAAGGTGATACCTGGGACATTTGCATTCTACCGTCTTCCTTCTGACGCTCGTCGGTGCGCCAAGTGAGACATGAAAACAAAGGGATGCAGCGATGGCGTTGTGCAGGTTGCTTGTTTGTGTAGGTGTTGGGGCAGCAAGTGGCCTTTGGATCTTAGGGACCTGGGTTTGAATCCCACCTCCTGTTGCAGTACCTTAGATCAAAGTACTTACCCTGAAATGATACAGTGAAAATTATTCAAATGGACAACTAGGTGGAAGGACCTTAACACTATAAGTTATTTCCGAGAAGAGATTCAGGTAAGTGTAAATGTTTATGCGCTGCATCCTCTTTCAAAAACAGCAGGTGGTGTAGTGGTTGAAGCCTCGACCATAGGGTTCAAAGAACCAAGATCTGATTCCCACCCCCAGCTGTAGTACCGTTGATCAAGACGCTTACCCTCAATTTGTACGGTAAAAATGACCTGCTTTATATATGGGTAAAACACTCTAAGTAGCTTAACCTTGTAAGTAACTCCAGGGAAGAGCAAGAGATGAGTGTAAACGTTTAAGCTCCGCCTCCACTTAAAGGAACAGTAGATAGTGTAGCGGTTAGAGCTGCCACCTTTGGAAACAAATCACCATGGAGAAACCTACCTTGACCTGACCCAGTAAAACTTATCCAGTTGTATAAATGGGTACCTTAATATTTACTCAACATTATAGCTGCGGAAAAGTTTCAGCTAAACATAAAGAAACAAACGTGGTACAGTGCGTGAGACGCAGTGGAATGCCGCCCTCGATATTTGTACAAACAAATCTGTGCAAAACGGCACCGGAATCACACAGGCACCGTCGTGCAGAGCCATCCTGCTCCATTCTGGGGACATTCAGCCGCAAAATGAGTTTAGCGTCGCCTACATCTTAATTAATGATTCGCTGTGCATAACCTGACTGCGCCAGCTGTTCACCGTTGAGTTTTTCGATGGGAGGATCCCCGATCCCTAATCAACATTCTAGATGGATCCTCGACTCGCCGGCTTGCGTCTCGAGTCGTCCCCTCGGAGTCCCGGCGCTAAGCCGTGGTGCGGGGAGGGACCGGTTGGGGAAGAGTGAATTGTTATGCGGAAAAGGCCCATCGGTTACCGCGCAGGGTAATCAATCAACATGATGTCAAACAGACGTGCGATATTTAAAAGGCTGCACGGCGGAAAGTAAACACGGCTCTCGAAGAGGGACCGCCGCTGATTCTGCATCGTGACACCAGCGGGAGCGACCCTTGGGGCACCGAGCAGGGGTGGGCTGTGCGCTGGGGCAAGACCGGCATTAGAGGACCCCAAGGAGGACGTGCAAACCCGTACCCTGCATGTAATGCAGTATTGCCGCAGCACAATGCCCCCACTCGCGTGTTTCAAGCACAAAAATACATGGAAAAAACGCAAACGTTTGTACCGCTGCATAAGGAACGAACGGTTTGATCATATTTTCCGGAAAGTTCCGTGAGCTTTAGAGCGTTTGAAAAGAAATTAATCTCTTTCCTTGTAATTGTGCCCTTGTGAAATAGGTTCGTCTAACGCTGTCCGGTAACAAACCGGAAAAAACGCTCATTAACCAGACTTCTTTGACTATAACCTCTTGAGACCTAGCAAAAAAAATGTTAGAGTATAATGCAAAGATTACCATGATGTTCTCCAAGCCCCATCCCAAATATGGGGTAACATTTAAAAGCATAGAATGTGCCCTGCAACATGCATTGGAGAGCAATATTCACTGCAGTATGTGTAGTCAGGGAGACACACTTTAAAAATGTCCTCTAGAGTGGACAAAAATGAATGGCGGGGTCTCGGGAGCTAGTGCATTTTGTAGCGACCCCACTAACCTCAGTGTTTGTAAATTAGACCCCGAAGTCAGAATAAAAGCAGATCTTCTGTTCTCGAAGCCCTCCGAAGACAAGCTGAGCTGAAATAAAATCACCGTGACCTCTGGACTCTTTGAAAATGTAACAGCTGGACTTTGGGGTCAAGGGCCAAACGGCACCCAGGGATCGTGCCGGTGGCTACGGTAAGAGCCCCCTCCCCCCCACGCTCCACGATCGATTGCGGGCCCGGCATGTGAGCGTGCGGTCGGCATTCTTCTTGCCACTGAGCGGTTGCAAGGGTCGCATAAGGTCACATTGGGCAGAGCCTTCCTCCTGAAGTGTGTGTGTGTGTGTGTGTGTGTGTGTGTGTGTGTGTGTGTGTGTGTGTGTGTGTGTGTGTGTGTGTGTGCGTGCGTGTGCGCGCGCGTATATTACTATATCTGTTACTTTGCTTCAAGATGCAAACAAAACCAACTTTTAAGTACAAAATGTATTTGTGCTGTCACTCTGCTCAATGTGATGACAGTATGGAAATTTATTGTGGCAAAATGTTTTTTTAAATATAATCTTGCGTGAACGTAGTTTTTTAATCCCTATGTTATATTGTGTAGTAACACCTCTGTATTTTACTGATACCACAGTAACTTAGTCACTGGCTCATAGCTACATAGCACCAAAATAACTATTTATTTGACAGAATAAAATCTTAGCACGAAAGAAAAAAACAGAAATTGATGCAACTTGCATTGTTGAGCTACTTACACCGATTTACCTCTTTATACAGCTGGGTAACTTTTATTATATCAGTTCAAGGGTAAGTACCTTAATCACGGGGGCTAGAGCAGGAGCTGGGATTCCCGCTGTGGTTCTTTCTTCACGGAACAGCCGCTCTAACTACTACGCCACCTGCTGCCAAACTCTAGGAAAGCTGTCGGGCTTCGCCGGAAAATTCCAGCCCCTGTATGCAGCCCCGACTAAAGCAAAGACCCGTGATGTTTTCATCGCATCTTTTTTCCTGCGCCCACTTTACTACCGGAAAAGCTCTTTTTTTCTTCGCCGTTAGAAGGGATTCCTACGGCACGTCCGTACCGATTCGGCGAGGCGCGAGCGCCGGCGAGCTCTCGGAAGCAAGGCGTCTCATTCTCGGAAACCCAGACGAGAGCGTTACGCTTCGGGATTTCGCCTCGTGTTTTTCCGCCGCGCTCTCGCTCTGTTTGAGAACCACCATTTTTTATTTTGCCACGAGCTATTTTCCCCTGGCCTTTCTCCCCGGAGAGCGGGCTGCCCTGAGAGAGCGCGAAAGAGTAAAAAGGTTAAGGGAGAATGAAAAGCCGATTTTTTTTTTCCCTCCTTTTTTCTTGAAAGCCGAGGACGGGGCCAGTGGTATCAGCAGCTAAATCCGTCAGGCAAGGTGTAGGCGCTTTGACTGACATTCGACAGGCGGGCGGCCGCCTTGCTGGCACCATAGCTTAAGATATACCTCAGAATGAGGAAAAAATATAAAAAAAGAGATCGATGGATGCCAATAAACAGCTATTTCATCAATAAAAAATTTTAAAAAATAGCTACCAGTGGGCGCAGTGGGTTGGACCACGGTCCTGCTCTCCGGTGGGTCTGGGGTTCGAGTCTCGCTTGGGGTGCCTTGCGACGGACTGGCGTCCCGTCCTGGGTGTGTCCCCTCCCCCTCCGGCCTTACGCCCTGTGTTGCCGGGTAGGCTCCGGTTCCCCGTGACCCCGTATGGGACAAGCGGTTCTGAAGCTGTGTGTGTGTGTGTGTAGCTACCAGTGGGTGGGGGCGGGGTGGTGCAGTGGGTTGGACCGGGTGCTGCTCTCCGATGGGCTTGAGGTTCGAGTCCCGCTTGGGGTGCCTTGCGACGGACTGGCGTCCCCTCCTGGGTGCGTCCCCTCCCCCTCCGGCCTTACGCCCTGTGTTGCCGGGTTAGGCTCTGGCTCCCCGCGACCCCGTATGGGACAAGCGGTTCAGACACTGTGTGTGTGTGAGCTACCAGTGGTAGAGGGTTGCGGTGGTGCGGCGGGTTTGGCTGGATCCTGCTCTGTGGTGGGTCTGGGGTTTGAGTCCTGGTTCAGGTGCCTTGCGATGGACTGGCGTCCCGTCCTGGGTGTATCCCCTCCTTCTCCGGCCTTGTGTCCTGTGTTGCCGGGTTAGGCTCCGATTTGCTGCGACCCCACGTGGGACAAGTGGTTTCAGACAGTGTGTGTGTGTGTGTGTGTGTGTGTTACCAATGGTTTGTCTGTAATTCCGTTTCCTACTTTGTAAGAGACGTAAATCCAGACTAGTAAATAATTTGACGGCACGGTGCTTTCTAGAGGCCGTAGTGACAGCGGGACCCCAGAGACGAGACCCAACCGCACTGTTGTGTGGCCGGTGCTGCCGGAGATGTGCCGCGTCAGGACCCGAGTGCCCTGAAGAAGGAGCTCCGAGGGTCGTCTCGCACCTCGATGCTGTTTTTCACCTGCTGTTCCGTCGCAACAGCAGCACCGCTAACGTCCCCATGCGGCAGTCGCTCAAACCCTTGGAAATCATCCATCATCCTTATTATTTCTGCTGCACTGTTGTTCTTATTATAAGACATGTGCCTGTATTCATTTCTCTGACACTTTTTTTTTCTAAAGCAGCTTACAATGTTTTTTTTTCCCTGTTAAATTACCCCGTTTACCAGGGTAATTCTTCATGGAGCCATTTAAGGTAAGTGTCCTGTCCAACCGTATTACAGCAGGAAGTGTGATCGAAACCTGCAACCTCCGAGTCCACAGTAAGCGGCTCGAGCTGCTCTGCTTCATGCTGACCCAAGAAATTGCAGGCAGATGTTCGATATTGTTACATAACGAACCGTATGGCAGCCCAGGCAGGACCTGAACCAACAACCCCCAGCTTTGGAGGCTGGCGCTTTATCCATTATTACTAGTATTTTGTTTCTAACTTGATTTTACCTTGAATGATGCATAATTTACATAATTTAATTATAGTTAATTTACAAAGTCATGTAATTAACGTATAATTTACTCATATATACATGTCCTTTGGGGGGGTGAGGTGGTGCAGCGGGTTTGGCCGTTCAAGTCCCGCTTGGGGTTCTTTGTGATGGAGTAGCGTCCCGTCCTGGGTGTGTCCCCTCCCCCTCCAGACCTGCGCCCTGTGTCGCCGGGTTAGGCTCCGGTTCGCCGCAACCGCGCTTGGGACAAGCGGTTTCATGCTGTGTGTGTGTGTGTGTGTGTGTGTGTGCGCGCACATGTTCTTTAGTGTAAGTGTTCATGTGAAGGACCTTACTGAAGGCTACTATGGCCTTCCGGGGACTTGACCCAACAACCTTGAGATGACTTGCTGACTCCCCCCCGACACACCACGTCAATTAGCAAACGTGCCCTGCAGTCTCGAACCCCGGCGCTCCCGCCGCGCCGGAGCCTCGCGGAGAAACGAGCCGACGGCGGGAGCAAATTGGCCAGTCAATCAAACTTTATTTAGCGCAGCGCATTTTCACAAACAAGTTGTCACAAAGTGCTTTGCATATCTTCCTCCGAAGGGATTTTTTTTTTGGTCTAAATTGTCATTTATGAGCACGGGGAAAAACGAATGCAACTCCCAGGACACATGGCCAAAGCGTGCGGCCCGTGGAGCTGCTTGGGGATGATTTCGGTGCGGCTGGGGAGAGACATAACTTATCCCCCATGAACAATGGCACCATGAAATTGGGTAATATTTAAAAGTCTCCAGCGGGTTTTGTGTATGGATGTGCGTTATATATTTTGCAGACATCTCTGTTTTATTTAGCGCTTTTGCCACTGGCTTGGAAACGATAGGAGTTGTGGATTTCAAATAAATCAAATTATCGCGTTTAAAGGTGCCGGCACGGCTGAAAACGGGGGCCGCTCTTCACCAGCGCAGGGCCGTGCCGAGCCGTGCCGAGCCGAGCCGAGCCGAGCCGAGCCGTGTCTTATTCCCATCATTCGCTTTGGCAAGAAGTCTGCGTTTCAGCGTGTCTGATTTCCAGAACATTCCGTTGGCAGACAGTTCGTGACTGCGGACAGGTGGCCGCACGTGTTGGCAGAGGTGATGTGAAGGAACCCCCCCCCACCTGCTTCTTTTTTTTTTACCAGCACATTCCTGAATAAAACAACTCGCTCGAGGTTTCCTGCATAATAATGCGAAACATGGGCTGAAAGCTCAGCATGAATAATTTCACCTTTTTTTATACAAACAACCTACTGTGCCATTTATTTTGTGTCAGGGTGGGGGATTAATTCATGTCTAAATTGTTTGTCCCTTTTGTTTTAAAAGTTGGAATTAAATCCATAATAGAAAGCCCTATGGCAAGGACTTCATTTTCACATCTTCAGTTTTTTTTTGTTGTTTTTTTTTTTTGAGCACCATGACCGAGAAAATAAATAAGGTACTGAAACCAGCGGCGTGCTCTTAAGCGAAGCGTATGTTGCTGAATGAGGGGAGGCTGCAGGATTGCGAGAGTGGAAGAAATACGGGAACACACGCTCCAAGTTCCTCAAATTTGATTATGATGAGGTGACTTGGCACACCTGGCCCACCTCAGTCATAAAATCAAAATGCGTTATTAAGCATAGGCTGACGAAACGAGACAATTTTGAAGATGGTTTTAAATATTCACATTAAAATTTTCATATGTCACATAATTATGATTTGTAAAATGCATGTGTGTTCACATCATTTGAATTTTTTGCAGAGCATAATCTTCCATTTATTGACTCTATTCATCATTACGTGATGCAGAGTGAGCTAGTTGTACATATCTGGTTAAAGATTTCTATTTCTAACTTTTATGTTTATTTATACATACTGTGTATTCATATATGTATATATATAAATATAAGGATGGCATAACGAGTAGCGCTGCTGTCTCACAGTGCCTGGGTGGTGCGAGAGGACATGGGTTTGGTTCCTGCTCAGCCTGTGTGGAGTTTGCATGTTCTTTGCGTGGGTTTCCTCCAGGTGCTCTGGTTTCCTCCCACAGTTCAAAGACATGCTGTTGAGTTTCACCCATAGTGTATGAGTGACAGAGAGAGAGAGAGTGTGTTGCACTGATGTATGGATGAGTGACCCATTGTAAGTAGTGTATCTAGCAGTGTAAGACACCGCGGTGAATAAGGTGTGTGGGCTCGTAACACTACGTAGAGTTCATCAGAAGTTGCTTCATGTTAGCACTGTATATTGGATATGGAAACCCCAAAATCTCTGATCATCCACTTGTGCTGTGTTGTACTTAATTTACCACATAGATAGATAGATAGATAGATAACTACCTGCTCTCTCTAAAGTATCCATTGTATCATGTACAGCATAATAAAATTTGACAAAAAATGTTACAGGAAGCAATATTGTTTTGTTAAACTTCTCCAGTGTCATTGAATTGCAGATATGTAGCTGAAGTAGTGCCTGTCAAGTACACTTGCAGGCCGACTGTATTTATGTCAAACAGTATTGATTCGTATAGACAGAGCGGTTGGGACTCTTACCTAAACCCTGCCAAAGCGGCTGGCAAAGCGGAGACGTGCGCCGGGTGCGAGGGCCCTGCCTCCGATTTCCACGTGGCAATATCAGGATGGCATAGCGTATAACGGCAGCGTTGGCACACTCTACTAACAGATATTGATGGAAACACAGAATGTAATTATTCCATTTTCCCTCCGGAAAACCTAAATCCGTCGTGGGCTCTGCTTACTCACAGTACCTGTCTGCCTGTCACATATGCAGCGAGGACCTGGGGATGTGAATGCGGATGAGGACTTTCCGGAGGACTCGCTGCACGAGCGACCAAATAAAAGGAAATGTAAAATAATAACGCGCAAAACGATACTGAGATATTTTTTTGACTGATATTTATATGCTTATGATTCCTTAGAATGTGTCTTGTAGTGACCGGTCACTTCACACCAACTGGCTCACTTAACATGGGCTGGAGGTTCTCATGAGCCATTTACTGCATATTAATGTCTCGCCCAAAGTCACATTCCCCGTTTCGGAGTCGATGATTGTGCACAACGGCAAATGGTTCCTAAAGGAAATGTTCTAGAACACAATTTCAGTGCCCCGAATCCATATCCCAAATACACATTTTACTGAGGAAAATCCATGTGGGGCTAAATGAACCTCATTGAAATTGTAGCAATTGGTTCTTGGGTTTATCTTATAGTATAACGATGACACTTGTTTAAAGCACTAAAACATTAATTTCTGCTGAAAGTCCGTAGAAGAATAGTTGTCTTTGGGATGTTCGAAGATACCTGGTTTCTTTTTCAAAACAGAAAAAAAACTTTAAAATGTACTTCTATTTATTTAGGAGATGCTTTTTTCCAGAGCAAATTCCAACAAACTCTGTGTAGCATTATCAGCCCACACACCTTATTCACCACGGTGACTTACACTGCTAGATACACTACTTACACTGGGTCACTCATCCATACATTAGTGAAACACACACACTCTCTCTCTCTGTCACTCACACACTATGGGTGAACCTGAACAGCATGTCTTTGGAGTGTGGGAGGAAACCAGAGCACCCACACAGACACAGGGAGAACATGCAAACTCCAAACAGTCTAAGTGGGGATTAAACCCAAACCCACATCCTCTCACACCACCCAGGCACTGGGAGACAGCAGCGCTACTTGCTGTGCCACCATACCGCCTGTTGCATCTGAGTTCGTTATTGTTATTGACACCCCAGATAACGGCTTGCATCTGACTTGTATCCTTCCATGTTCACACACTGGGGCGTACATTTGGTTTTACTCTGGGTTTTGTCGTTCCCCATGTGTAAACTTGACATGGTTGACTTGACTGCGGTTCGAAGCCGAGCTTCAGAGGCAGGGGAAATCAGCGGGGGGGTCCGCACCTCGGCTGCTCGCAGGACAGAGCTGCAGAGGCTCTCAGGCACCTGCACGTTGCATCCTGGTGCGATGAGGTTCACGAAACACCTCCTGCAGGCGCTAAGCCGTCCCTCATGGCACCTGTTTCTTCACCGCGGTAAGGGTGCGAGTGGAAGGAGCACATGTCAGTTGCCTCCTAGATGATTTGTTTCATCCAAATGAGGATCAAACTCCCTTTTTTCACAGTCATTTTCAAACAGATTTGACACGTCTTCATAACACATTGTCTTCATAACACATGCATAACACATTGGCTGTGGTTAAAGTAAAATAGTAAATTAATAGTAAAGTAAATTAGTTTGTGTCTTTTATTCAGTCTTGTTACTTCTTTGTTAATCAGTGTATTTGTTCTGTATGCAAATATAAGCATAACTGTCCAGTCGGCACCACTGTTTCTTCAAGCTTTTTGGGGTAAGTGCAGCAGCCATGAAATTTGCATACCGTGAGCAGTGCATTGTGGGTGGCAAGAATGATTTTCATCTTTCTGATCATATAGAACAAAATCCTCTTTCCCCCTCCCAACATTAACTGCATGATATATATGATTAGATCATCAGACATGCTCTGTTGCACGGAAAACGAAAGTTCTGTCTCAGTTCCCCTGAAATGAACGCCGCATGAATCATACCTGTGTAAAAGTGTCAAACTTAGCACAATGCTGACTTCCAATAAATAAATTATATTTCATGTCATCAAAACAAAATTAACTAAAACCCTGTCAGATTACTGAGGCAATTATGCATTGCTAATTTCTTCGAGGTCTTTCTGGAGTCATGCATTATCCAAGCTCTTGCTCATGGATTCATGCTAATTAGCAAACAAAGACCTGCTCTTTGTGATCTTACCGCGGCTGAAGCCTACCGGGGATGTAAATAGGTGTAATTAATTTTAGTCCTTACCTCAGCAAGAAGAGATTTGCAAAGACAACAAACAAACAAAAGATGCGCGGAGAGAGAGACGGCTTCACTTCGGGCGTTGCAGCGAAACTCGTACGGAAGGACAATGCCAGTGTTTTCATCATTCTGTCCGTCATGTTGGCGATCAGGAATTTTCTGGGCTAGAGGGATAATTCCGACGAGATGATTAATTATCTGTCATTTCACTTTATCACATTTAAATGGCTTTCTGTGTGCCACAGGCATTGAATACATTGGCAACTTTATAACAGTTGGGGTGCGAATTTCTTTAATACGTGCTATATAAAATTTCTGCAAATTTCTATAATAGTTCTCATATTTAAAAAACGGAAAGAAAAGTATAAAATCCACCAAAGAAAAAGTAATTTCACATCTTTTGACTTTAAGCTTACAGAGGAGTGGCCAATTTACAAAACTTATTACAATTTATTGAGATGAATAAGAGGGAGGGTGAATGGATCCGACTGGGGAGTGAAGTTGTAGGAGGAGGACTGATGGATTGATGTATGATTGATGTAAATTAATTCAATAAAAATATCAATATATATAAATGGGAACAACCTTTTTCATTTAAAATGAATGTGTTCAGCTAATGCAAATGTGTAAACCATGAAAGTTGCACCTGCTAGCCTTCAAAGTAATGAAAATAGGGATTTAAGGAATAAAGTGCTCGATTCATTAAACTACCCCAGCAGGTGAGATGGTGGCACAGTGTGTAGCACTGTTCTCTGCCCGTGGCTGGGGGGTGTGGGAGGATATGGGTTCAATCCCTGCTTAGTCTGTGTGGAGTTTGCATGTTCTCTCTGTGTGGGTTTCCTTTGGATGCTCTGGTTTCCTCCCACACTCCAAAGACATGCTGTTCAGCTTCATTCTCAGCATGTGAGTGACAGAGAGAGTGTGTTCCACTGATGTATGGATGAGTGACCCAGTGTAAGTAGTGTATCTAGCAGTGTAAGTCACCATGGTGAATAAGGTGTGTGGGCTGATAACACTGCACAGAGTTCATTGGAAGTTGCTTTGGACAAAAGTGCCTGATAAATGTAACCCCTTGAGAGTGTGTTATAGATTTTTTTTTTTTTTTTTTTTTTTGCATTAATAAGGTATCAGATATTCGTGTTGATCACCAGAGGAGTCGCTCAAGGTCACCAATTGTCCTCCAGAACCTCTGCCAGATCCGCGCTCCCAGCCAACGTTTCCGGTCAACTTTCACCCCTAAAAAAAGTTTAATTCTTTTCCTTTATTCATGTTTTGAGAAAGCAGAGCTTCCAGTTGATGCGTAACATTAATTTCTCATGATGTTAGTCAGCTCTCATCAGCGTTAAACTTTACATGCCTACCGGACGCCATTCCAGGAGACAAGGAGAAGGCCAGGGGGTGTCTGGGAGGATGACTTTCCCTGCGCCGTGGCACTTTCCGAACTGCAAGAGCTAAACTTGTATAAATTTTTTAAAGATTTCAATATCTTCCGCTCCAGTGGCTTTGATTGTGTTGGAACGATGTATTTAGTGCTGAGAATAGCTTCTCTGCAGTGACAATTACCATGGAGAGGAGCGCGGCGGATGGAAACGCCGGGGGTGGGACGCGGGCGGCGTCGTTGCGGGGGAAACGCAGTGGCGAGACGCTGCCCTGAAAATTGCCTCTAATCCCACCTCAATGCTCAATTTAGCTCTCTGATCAAACAATTATCTTTTATTAGGCAAAACGTGGCAGAAAAGATGTGCCGAGGTAATAGGGCAGTAGTTCGCAATTATTTCTTGAGCCGGGTGCTTTGTGTTGGCAAATAGCGCGAGAGCTTTTGTTGGCCGAAGTTGATAATAGACAGTGATTACAGCGACACAATGGCGGGGAAGCGGGGGATGGGCAGCGGGGTGGGACAATGAAATATACAGCATTGCATTGTCAGGATGACAAATGCTGTGTGAACGAGCATCTACGGACGACACCTCTGGGCAAGAACGCTACCGTTCCCGGTGCGCCGGTCCAAGGATGCGGCGCGTGATGGAAACGGACTGCGGGGCTGCGGGGAGGGGGGTATCGAGTCCATCAAGGCCCACGCTCTCCGCCTGTGCCGCATCGATCTCGGGGGTCTGCGCGATTGATTTGCCGCTTCTTACCGCAACATTCTCGAGGCGTCGATTCCCGCCGGGGACCAGAAACCGAACAAAAAGGCTGATAAACTATTTGGAGTCGCAGCCCTTTCGCTTAATTCCAACATTTCTATATCAATAAATGAAAAAGTTTGCAAATATGTTCCATCCTATGATTATGGTGTAAAAAAATTAATTGAGCAACATTTTTTTTTAACAGTTTAAGCATGCAGTTCCTTTTTTTAGTTATACATAGATATGGTAATACGCCACTTAGCGCTCAGGATATATTCATATAACATGGAGCACTCGTGAAAAACACGAGAAACGACATCATTATAACATTATATTTCAGTCAGATGGGTGGAAACACAAATACAGTTGCAGAAGCTCTTATTTTATCTGCATTTTTTTTCATTGCAGCACCACCAACACTGGACCACAGTGACTTACAGAGTCAAACGGGCAAAAAAAAGTGAATAATATGGGAAACAAAGCATAAATGTAGGGTATCAGATTACATTGTGTCAACATATGATCCTTTATAACTGATCTAATCGTGAACATGGGCAAGTTTGAAAAGAGCCCCCCATGAACTTGATGCTCACCAGGTTCCAGCTGCCTTAGCACTTGCAGTTTCACATCCAAGCTTTCCCACAGCATCTGAGACGCGCTGACATCACTCGGAGGCTTTCTTCCAGACGTGATGGGTGAAAAGCAGTGAGAAATACTCTTTTTGCCAAACGTTGTAAACAGCAGCTGGCAGCATCTATGTGCTCTACGCTCCGTGGCTACATGGATGCTGGCAGTGCTGCATTAATGGCAGTTACCGAACACGAGCGCTATAACGGAACGGCAGCGTTAAGCACGGTATCGCTGTATGGAAATATTTTTGGATCTGACTCGTCATCTCTGATCTCGCTCTTATGCAGTTTACCTCTGGACTCCACAGCCTGGCTTTTCCCACATGGGCCAGCAAGTCGGAGCAAGAGAGTGACAGACAACGACATTTTTCATCTCGTCTTTCCTCCCTGACCTTTTTCTCCTTTTTATAAGGCATGATAAAGACCTCGCGGTAACCCCGCGGCTCATGATGAAAGGACCCAGCGGGGTTGAAAAAAGACATACAGCTTGTGACACCATCAGAGTGCCGTGTTGATGTGTTGATGGGGTATATGTACTGCATGTCTGTCACCGCCGGCGCGACACACAGTCGGCTGTTTTCTTAATGGATCCCAAAATAAATCCATAGAGTTCCTGTCCCTTTGGAGTGAAATGCAGAAAAAAAAAAAAAAAAAAAAACGGTCATTCCGAATTTTGCAGTGGATGCCAGTGCCATGGGAGTAGCTAACTTTTGCTCTCAGATTACCATTAATTTAAGATGTTCTTACCGAAAATCTGTCGTGCGGTTCGCAGCATATGCGGGAAATGTGGCCTAGCCCCGAAAAAGACCACCACCAGAACCCTTTACAACATTTTTTTCCATAAACATCCCCAAAGTTTCATCATCAGCAGCTGGACGTAATCCATTACACGCAGTCTACTCGGAGCGAAAAAGGATGCTCATTCATAACAAACATTGCTCGAAATAATCCGCTTCTCCACGGTTGGCCAGAAATGGAAACTTTCCTAAACACTATCTACAGCTACTCAGAGTTTGATCAGAGGAAGCGTATTAAATTCCTTCATGCTCCTGCGATGACACTGGTTTATTAAGCGCAAGGATTATGCATTACTATTTCTAAAGGAATAAAATATTACCCAGATGTAAGCACGCTTAAGCAGAGCTCGTTTAATTCCGCGTTTGCCCTTTCAATAGGAATCAAGCAGTTCGGGGAAAACGATAAGTGAGGCTCTTCAGCCATTTATGGTGATGACCATGAGTCCACAAAGAACAGTGGACAAGTCCTGGGCGATTCCTTTAACTCTGACCACTGATCTGAATTGAAACCCCCCCGGCTTTACTACACCGCTATGCACTTTTATGAACCCAAGAGAGGTCCTCCTCTGGTTTGATCGGATTCCCTGCTTAATAGCTCTGTACGGGGACACGCGGGACAATTCAGAGGTTAATCACTATTAATCAGCCTTCATTAATTAGAAAAATCTTGCCTCTCCCATTTAATTGGGTTCAAGTGTTTTGTTGCCCAAAAAAATGATTAATTAGCTGAAAGGTGTGGGTTATTGTGCACCGGAGCACATCACAGTTGTTATGACTCCTAATGTTGTCCCTGATGGGCAATGAAATCCAGTGCATATTAGCGCCAAGCATCTCCAGCTTTGTTTACCTGGTCCAGTCGCCCATTAGATGCCCAGCAGACGTCCTCCTGGCTGGCAGTTTAATAAGCCGCTTACCACCGCCGCCGCTGCATGACGCGCGGATTGATTAGCTGGCCCGTTTTGCGTGCCGTCAGTGCTTGGCCGAACCGCGGGAGAGAGACGTACGTTGGCTTGTCCGACAGGTCTGCCGGTCGGGCCGCTAGCGCTGCCGAGGAGGTGGGGGGGGGTCAACAGGGGGCGGGATGCTACCGATGGTAATTAATTTGTCCGGTGAGTGACAAGTAGGGTTTTGTAGGGGAAGCTTCTGCTAGTAATGAAATTAATGGATCAATTTGTGTTTCCATGGCTGTGGTCTCCCTGTGGGACTGAGACCTTAGGATCAAACAGGGAGGATGGACCATTGTTACTACAGTAAAACACCGATTTAACGCGTCCTGATTTACCGCGAATTAGGATATGATGCGACTGGTCATTAGAGCCTTCTGTGATGCTTCTAACAGCAACCATTAATTTGCGGAATTCTTTAACACACACACACACACACACACACACACACACACACACACACATTGACTGAAACCGCTTGTCCCGAGTGGGGTCGTGGCGAGCCAAAACCTAACCTGGCAACACATTGCACAAGGCTGGGCGGGAGGGGACACACCCAGGACGGAACGCCAGTCCATCACAGGGCACCCCAAGCGAGACTCAAACCCCAGACCCACCAGAGAGCAGGACCCAGCCGAACCGGCTGCGCCCCCCCACCACGGAATTCTTTAATTCAAAGGTAAATTAATTGCCCGAAAGTAAACGTGCAAAAAAACAAGTCAAATAGGATGAAAATAGGAGTGATTTAGGATGTTCGGTCAACATCTGGTCAGTTTGAACGCTGATTTTCCTGAACCCCGATTCAGCGCGACCCCGCTTTTTTCCTAATGACATTTTATAGACCCTAACGACTGCATTATAACGGGGTTTCACTGAACTATTACTGCTACTATTATTGGTGGCTGCAGGTATCGGTATCAAAACTGCTGCTTTTGGTCTCAAAGAACCCAGGTTTGAATCCCACCTCCCGCTTCAGTACCTTTGTTCAAGGTACTTACTCTGTATTGACACAGTAAAAATGACCCAGCTGAAAAAATGGGTAAATAATTCTAAATAGTCTGACATTGTAAGATGCTCTGGAGGAAAGCAGCAGCTCAGTAAATGAAAGAAAATGTATGGGTTAAAAGTGATGTTGGAGATGCTAACGAATTGAATTATGAACAGACTTCCAGTACTAATTGAGTTTGTAATTTGAGGAGTCGGTGTTCTCCATTTAATTTAGTTGCCTTTTTAAGAGCCTCTTCGTGGTGAGGGGGCAGTAAGTGGTCTAGAGGTTAGAGGTGCTGCCCTGCACTACAAGGGCCCTGGGTTTGAATACCACCACCTGCTACTTTTCCCTCAGTCAAGGTACTTACCCTGAATAGATTTGGTAAAAATTACCCTCAAAGCAAGTAATTTCCATTTGGAGAAAATTGTGAGATAAATAATTACCATTGCTGCTGGTTGTGTTTCTTGTACTTTGCTTGCGGACACAACGGCAGGACCAAACCGCTTCTGGGATTTGACCCTGGACTGTATTGTTTACTCGTCCATGTCGATCAACACCATGCCATCTGCTGCCCTTAAATAACAGGGACCAGAGGTCAGTCTAGTCAAAGTGATCCCCAGATGATTGAATCCCACCTCCGATGAAAATCGGGACTTGGTTCTCATAGCTCGTCGTCTGAGACGGAGGGAACGAGAATTATTCTGAAGCGGAAGAGTTTTTTTTCTCAACTTTCAAAGCTCATTAAATATGCATCCCTCACATAACTAATTGCTCATGATTTTGCCTTTGGATCATATCTCATGTCAATACCATTCAAGGGATGATGTATTTAGAGCTACTTTTGGAGAGTTTGTCTTTCTAATTGAAGTGGCAGAGGTGGGTAGGAAATATTGCCCAATGCTAACGGGTGTTTGCCAACAAATTTATCGATTGGGAATTTTCAGAAGGGGCGAAAGTGAGAGACGGTCACATCCTGCTCAGACGGGTTTTGTAGAGACGCCTTATTCATTTATTAATTTTGCAGACACTTTTCTCCGAAGCAACGTACAGCGTTCAGAGTACAACCGTAGAACAGGAGAGAAGTGGGTCTGAACTAGAAGCGTTTGAGACCCTTCTTGAATGTTGAAAGATTCAGCAGCTCTGAGGGACACAGGGAGGTCATTCCACCACATCGCAGCCAGAACTGAAAACCTTCAGACTTTCGATTTCGGCCCCTTTGTGAGTGGCACCACCAAGCAGCCGGAGGTGGAGGAGAATAATAGTTAATTATAACAATAATTGCTTTACGGGGGTGCGGTGGCGCAGTGGGTTGGACCACGGTCCTGCTCTCCGGTGGGTCTAGGGTTCGAGTCCCGCTTGGGGTGCCTTGCGACGGACTGGCGTCCCGTCCTGGGTGTGTCCCCTCCCCCTCCGGCCTTACGCCCTGTGTTACCGGGTAGGCTCCGGTTCCTCGTGACCCCGTATGGGATAAGCGGTTCTGAAAATGTGTGTGTGTGTGTGTGTATAACAATAATTGCTTTACGGGGGTGCGGTGGGTTGGACCACAGTCCTGCTCTTCGGTGGGTCTGGGGTTCGAGTCCCGCTTGGGGTGCCTTGTGACGGATTGGCGTCCCCTCCCCCTCCGGCCTTACGCCCTGTGTTGCCGGGTAGGCTTCGGTTCCCCGCGACCCTGTATGGGACAAACGGTTCTGAAAATGTGTGTGTAATCGCTTTACTCTCTAAGCCAGTTGTGGAATAGAACTGAGGCAGGAAGCCGGTTTCGGTAAACATCTTGAGCATAGATTGTCATTTTTGTCAATAAAACCAGTCTTCTGGGCAAATAAATAGAAGTTGTGCAGCAATGAGGTACTTAATAAAGGGTTTACTTTGTAAAATGTTATTCACCTGGAATTAAAGCACAGCTGCATTATGACAGGAAGGCAGCGACACCCTTAAATCCACAGTGCGCGCCGCACGTCCTGGTGCGGAGCCTCAGGTATCGCCTCTGCGCTCGGCCGCATTTGCCTCTGACAGAACGCAAGAAAGACGTGTAACAAACGTCCCTGGCGGAGAGAGAAATCATCACGAACGGGACTGTGGCGGGGGAAGGGGAGGAGGCAGGCGCTGCCGTCCTCCAGGATGGGCGATGATGAATGAGCGCTGGGCCTGACATCGCAAAACCCAGTAAATCACAACCCAACCCACTCAGAACTGATACCTGACCAACCCGAGCCAGCAGGCCTCTCCGTGCACGAGCCTGAAAGAGGAGACATCCTGAGAGGCAGTTGGTGCAGTGATTAGAACAGCCGTCTTTGGCCCTGAAGGACTGGGGTTCCGATCCCACTTCCCGCTGGTGTCGATCCAGTTGCCATCAACCTCTGCTACGGCAATCGACACTACAGAGAAGCAGGGATGGGAACTGAGATCTTGGGGGTGCTGAGCTTTTTAATCATCCAATAACTGCAATTTGTAACCCTCTTTTGTTTAGGTGTGACTGTATTGCCTCAGCTGTATGGGGATGTACTTAAAGTGCTTGGTAAAATGGTGAAAAATTGGTAAATCATTCCATGTAGATTAATACCCAAACCTAAACTGTAATTTGCTTTTGAGAAAATACTAAGCTGATTGAATAAAGAATTATAATAATGAACGAGCTGCAATAAAAGCATCTCCTGCCACAGTAATCAAAGTACTTACCCTGAACTGATACTGTAAAAAAGACCCAGTTGTATAAATGGGTAAATCAGAGTAAGTGCTTTAACCCTATAAGTTGCTTTGGAGAGAAGTGTCAGATTAATAAATAAATGCAAACGTCAATGGTTTCTGGTCCTTTCTGCTGCAGTGGAATCGGCCCCCATCCCCCAAGCATCAGCTTTCAGAAATCTGTCGTTGTTTAATTATTGTAAAATGCGGCACTTGCAGGTTTTCCTAGTTGTGCATTATTTTGTGGTTTTTGCAGTGTGGGACCGACAGATGCCCTGCAGGACTGAGTGACACAGTGTAAGTAAATTAATAAAGTCGTTTTCCCAGCAAGACAAAAAAAATACAGATATTTCACGCAGGGGACGTGCGCCCTGTTTCCCGCACCAGTGTCAGAGGGCTGCTCCTATGAATGAAGTTTGAAATACAGCAGATCTGCCTTGGCCTGTGAGTGACGTGGTGCGATGGGGTCCAGTTTCATCGTGCTCCGTCTCGGTTCTAAAGAGGTCCGCATTGAGGTGAAGGGCATTGGATACATTCATCCAATTGTCTTCAGTTGTAATGGATTCATATATGACAGGTCCACCATGCAGTCCACTTGTTTCACACTTTTACACATCCCTGTGGGATTTTTTTCCATTTTTTGTGCCAGGAGGAAACAAATCATCCAGTCCAAGGTATTTCTGACAAGTATTTATGAAAACCTACCATAAAATGTGACAGGCAGGTAATTCTAACAACTCTATGAAAAATACATAAGGGGCCAGCATGCGCAGTCATGGTTATGGAAGAGACTCGTAACCTGTAGGTTGTTGGTCCAAGTCCCAGCAGGGGCCCAATTGTAGTCCTTTACAGTTGACAGCTAAAGTAAAACATCTTACCTTAAAAACTAAGGTGGGCTGCTAATGCAGCTCACAGCACCGCTCTGTCGCGACGCTAGGGGCAGCCCCCGAGAGGCGTGCATCCCTCCGCCCTCCATATTTTCCAGCACCGAAATAAATAAATAAAATAACTCTAAGTACTGACACCTACCCAAGCAAGGCAGAATTTTTGTTTCACTGATTTTGACCGATCGACACCAGCCTGCCTTCATACCACCAGCTCTAAAGGACATTCATTCATTCATTCATTCATTCATTCATCAGACAAAATCAGGTTGGTTTCATACCTTTCATACAACAGTACAGCATCTCAAAGGTCAGAATCAAATCCCAACCCCCATGCGATAACCCAGCATCTTAAGCAGGCACTGCTCTCCAAATCCGGTATTCTAGAAGGGCAAAGAAACACCACACACTCTTTTCTTGCAGCATCCAAGAGATACTCACAAAACAGAAAAAAAAAAACACCCCGCGTAGTGTTTTATGTTGTCAGCTGCAATAAAGCGGGAGCAAGAGGTAACCGAGTGTGCCAGACTCTGCCGAAATGTCCAACAACTGTTACCCAGCAATGCGCCAAAGCTTTTATACACTGTTAAGATTTTTATTGCTATCGAATGGTCTTTCCTCTGCCCACTCCCTAAAAGTTATAAGTCAATCTTTGTCTGGGGACTGAACCCATCATTTTATATCTCCTGCGCCCAATTAAGGCCACTGGTTGTTCCAGCTCAATGCGAAGCCTCCTCAGAGTTGTCAAATGTAAGAAAACCCATTAAAAAAGGTCCTCGGCTTGTGAAGCAAGTGGCCACATTTTTTCCCTATAAGATAAGAGATACTTTATTGTCATTCTATGCACACACGCATTTTCGGAACCGCTCGTCCCATACGGGGTCGCGGGGAACCGGAGCCTAACCCGGAAACTCAGGGCACGAGGCCAGAGGGGGAGGGGACACGCCCAGGACGGGACACCGGTCTGTTGCAAGGCACCCCAAGCGGGACTCGAACCCCAGACCCACCGGAGAGCAGGACCCGGACCGACCCGGTCCGACCCACTGCACCACCGCACCCCCCTCATTCTATGCAAATCTCTGAAATTTTGTGTAGCATCAGAAAGAACACTTAAGACAAAGAAGCAAATAAGAATTTTATGTACATTTATTCATTTAGCAGACACTTTTGCCCAAAGTGACGTACACATGTTCATTGCACAGAGCGAGAAAGAGAGTGCAGTTAGTTTGTTTCTTTCCGCCACATGAACAAACGTTCATCACACGAGTAGCTGCGTAAAACTTTATCAGAATATCGATAATTCCTGACCCCCTACCTAGTAATTTTTTTGAGATACATATAAACGTTGACGTTACAGTTAAATTAAAAACTTCCAAGTCTTCGGTCCTTAGCAGCCTTGGGGGGGCGAGTAATGGAGGGGGCAGCTGGCTTTCGTGGTCATTTCTATGGTTGGGCAGGGAGGATGTGATGGAGGCCACAGCTCTATATAAACTAAGATACGGCATACTATAATACATGTTACTAACCCTTATTTAACTGATAGCTTTGCCCAAGGCAACGTTACATTGATTTACCAATTTATACACCAGGGTACTCGTATCGTAGCAGTTCAGGGTAAGTACTGTCCAAGGATGCAGCAGCAGGAGCAGGATTCGGACGAACCTTCAGGATACAAGACAATATGATCCCCGAAGCGCTGCTCAATTTTCTGCGAAACGTACTACCGTGCAAATATATTCGTAGAGGTACATATATTCGTATTATGTTATCTGTTGTGCCTCAAAAATTATGAGCTGTGTGATGAGCACAGTCAGCTGATGGGTGAGTTCAGATCACGCGGGATCACGGTAACTCCGAACCCTCCCGACTCGGCTGGTTTTGCTTATTCGCAGGCTACTTACATAAAAAGTGGCGCGCAGTTGCTCGCGAATGCATTTTACACATGGCTTAGCTGTGAAATTGCGTTTAGTCACAACGTATTTGCGAAACATTAGCGGGGAATTACGTGGCCTGTTGAGTTTCCAAGGAGCCGCTACTTTGGATCGCGATATCCGCATCCTCGATCTGCCGGGGCTTAAACAATTACGGCGACCCACCCGTGTGGATACGTGTCGAGTTAAATACTCCCGAAGAGGAAATCCTCGGAACAACGTCCACCGCAGCGCAAGTTTCGTGGACGCGTCGGCCGCTCGCCGAAGCGCTTTAGGCCCGACGAGCACTGCCGCGACAAGCCGGCCGTGAATATTACCCATCCCGCCTCTTCGGGAGAACGCGGGACGACGGGTCCGGCCGGCAGTCCACGATATGCTGATCGCGGTGACGTCATATCCAGGTGGATGGAGAGTGACCCGATACTGACGAACCTGGCTTTTTAGTAATAAACGTTTTCAAGTAGTCACTTTAATAGATGGATTAGGGGTTAGGTTTTGGATTAATCTTTTTCCCTCGAGTGCCTGTCCTCCTAACCCTACCCCTAAACCCCTAGATCGTTCTGTTTGCTAAGCAGCCTGTTTCCTGGAGATGAATCATGTGTTCGTTCGGGAAATGTCACCTCGGTCCGAAGCTGTGGTCCGCAGCCTCCTTTGCTCATTGTAATCCAAGATACCGGTTTATGGTGTCGTGCGGGGCTTTTCGGCGGTGATGCGTCACGTTTCGCGTACATCCAGTAAAAATGCCGCAGCGATTGACGGAGCCTCCTGTTCTGATGAGGCTTTCCATGCCGAGTGGCATTTCGGAAAAGTTCCGAAAGAATCGTCCGCAAGATTTACGTCTCGGGGAATCAGGCTGACGGACTCCCTGAAAACGACATGTGCGTCGGCATGCTAGGATGTGACCTTTAAATAAACGACAACAAATGCAGACAGCCACGCAAAGTGCGTTAAAATAAAATACACTCTGCCCTCAGCTGACAGCACAGACACCGAAGGTAAGAGGCTAATTAGCACTTGGCAATTAGCACTTAATCTGTCTCCGAAATTAAACGAATGAGGTTAGAAAGCCACGAGATGCACTCACACTACATCTCCATAAAAATATATAATCACATTTGCATTTATTCATTTCGCAGATGTTTTTCCTCCAAGGCAGCATGTAACTCACTGTAATAATAACATCTTTTGTGAGTAATATTGAGCATAATTTTAAGATAAATATTTTACTACTCTACTTACTACTTTATGGAGTTAACGGTGCTGCTGGAGGATATTACCGGGGAGGCATCTGAACGGAAAATGTTAAAATATGTGGAACCGGTGGCAGAACCGGGGACCGAGAGCGTGGGAGGAAACCAGAGCAGCGCTACTCGCTGTGCCACCATCCCAGAAATACGAGAGAGAGGCCATGTACATAAGAGCCCCTCTAGAATTTAAATTTGAGCCCAGGACACACACTGAAGGTATGACATCTGTCTGGTCCGCCACACTGAGGGCTCTCCTGGCTACTCGGTTCCCCAAAAAGCCATGTGGTCCAACCAAATTAAAAAGAAAGATCACAATTGTGCCGTAGACCGGTGTCCTGCCCCAGGTTCCACCGAGACACACTGGACTCGTATTCTTCTGTGGACTATTTCATCGCCCGATATAAGACAGCTCACTGAGGGGCTTTGAAGCCACACATGCAAATGGAAACCAGTTCTCCTTTCTTCTCCTACACTGCTTTTATTTATTAATATAATTTTTTTAAAAATTTCTTTTCATTTCGTACATCTTAAGACAAAACCAGGGTGAGTTTGCATTTCAATAAAGCAGATGCCAAGTTGCCGACGTTCCTGACGCCACAGAAGCCCGGTCCAAGGTTGCTGCAAAACGGAAATGAACAAAAAAAATAATAATAAAAAGCCACTCTCTGCTTTCACTTGCCACAGGTGCCGTGGTCTGCGAAGGTGTTAATTTTGTCCAAAAAAAAATAAAAATGGAGTGTTTCCATTGGGTTGGGGAGGCTGTGGGTTGGACAGAGTCCTGCCCTCCTGTGGGTCTGGAGTTTGAGTCCCGCTTGGGGTACCTTGCGATGGACTGGCGTCCCATCCTGGGTGTGTCCCCTCCCCCTCCAGCCCTACGCCCTGTGTTGCCGGGTTAGGCTCTGGCTCCCCGCGACCCTGTATGGGACAAGCGTTTCAGACAGTGTGTGTGTGTGTGTGTGTGTGTGTGTGTGTGTGTGTTTCCATTGGCTGTGGAAACATAATTTGGAGGTAGAGGCCACGTCTCGGGCGGGCAGCGGGCCCAGGATGCGCAAAGTTGGAGGAGAGCGTTGATCACTCTCCCGATGAGTGGTTTCATCACTTTGGCCGAGGAGGGGAGAACGAGCAGATATCAACGGTGAGTCACTTCCAGGCCTTCCAAGGTATTCATTAGACTCCGCTCGGCGATGCGTCGGTTCATTACCGAGGACGGTCTGCAGAAATGCTTTGCGTTCAATTAATCAAGGCGCCGTTTATCTCCAGGAACGTATACTTGTCGCGAGAAGAAGAAAACGGACCCTGACCCTGCAGGACGAGTGAAAACATCATTATCCGCACTCAGTCGACTGGATCTTATTACTCCTGCGCGTGCGATCGCTCGTGTGGGCACAGCTGAGCAGGGCCACCCAGCGTAAGGCGATGCGATGCCGTTTCGGAGCGAATGAATGCGTCCAGAGTGCCGTGGTGGTTTTAAGCAAATTTTACATCTGACTCGCTAATCCACAGACCTGTACTGTACATGACAGATGGAGTGAAAAGGCAGATTGTAAAAGAAAGTGGCAGGTGAATAGAACAGCTTTTGAAAGCACAGGTCAGAGCTGCAGCTCTTGAAGTGCACTGATCATTTACTTTTTTTGCTTATTTTTATTCTACTCCTTGAGCTGATGCTTTCATCCAGCACAGCATTGTTATCTGCACTGATTTACCCATTTATATGACATCTATGCAATTTTTACTGCAGCAATTCAAGCTACGTACCATCATCAGGAGTACTGCAGCAGGAGCTGGGATTCGAACCCAGCTCCTTCCCGTGCAAAACAGTATTACTAACCACTTCTCCACCTGAGAGGCTCCTTCCTTTATTTCAGCACTGAAAACTCTTGACATTTAAAGCAAACGGTTACATTTAGGTTTATTTATTTAGCAAACACTTTTCTCCAAAGCGACTTAGAATGAACTCTATGTAGTGTCATCATCTATATATATCATCTATATACATCTGAATATTGCAGGTATTATCCTGTGTGATCCTGAAACACTTCTTAAATAATGTCATTTTCATCAGCATAAACAGCAAACAATCATACTTCTAACTGGACGATTTAAATCATCCAAATGCATAATACTAAAAAAGTATTTTTGGAATAAAAGGGAAGCGAAGAAAGCGTGACTGGAGGACTGAAGCGGTATCACAGGCTGTGGGGAAAACTGAAATGTCAGCTGGCGGATATTAAAGGGATGTCAGTGTCTTCCCAGGTCAGGGGAAGAAAGCGTTCGTTCCCTCCTATCCAGGATTTTAAAAACAGACATGAATAAAGCGACAAATAAATAAGAAATAAGATCAGTGGAAGAGCGGTCAGGGGGCTGGAGGAGGCTGGAGGGGGTAGGGTGTGGGAACGCAGAAGAGGGGGACACCAGAGAACAGGACATGCGTGGAGCATGGCAACTGCGGAACTGTCCACCCCCTCCCCACCCGGGACACCGCAGTGTGTCCAGCATGCAGACGCACCACCGTTCCGGAGGCGCCGTGTTATAAACAGCGCTGTGCGTTTTTACAACACCTCCCGCTGAACTTGATTTCACTGCTTTTGGCCAGAAGACGTCAGGCGTCCAAGTTAGAAGGAAGCGTCCTTATTCAAACGATGTTAAACGTGTTTTTATGTTGTTTTCATCTCATTCCGCCAAAACGTTCCTCCTCGCATATAATTTACAGACGCTCGAGTTTTCTGTGAATTGAGTTTATTGACTGGATTCAAGCACAGATTTTTCCAGAAAAGAAAAAAAATTCTCCCACAGCCCGAATGTCAAAGAGCTATTGAAGCCATCGTTATATCAATAATGTGATTGTGATATTTTTTCAATATTAATCAAATCATTCATTATATAGTAGTTTTATTAATTTATGGATTTAATTATCAGCAGGGTAGCGTTGTGGTAAAGCGATGGTGCTGTTCAGCGGCAGCGTGGATAGTGCTGCTGTCTCCCTACTTAAAGGGTCTGGGTTCAAAACCCATCTTCTCTGCAGTATCTCAAACCGACATACTTACCCCGCATCAATAAAGTAAAAAATTGCTCATGACTGTGAATAGTTAATCACAGCAAGTTGCTTTGGTCAAAAGTGTCAGAAGAATCAGAAAACCTCAGTCTCGTTAATGAATATGCATAGCAGCAGCTATATGCCTACTGTAAAAAGAAAGAACAGCTACTTCTCCTCTAGCAATCAGCATGCGTATAAAGACCATGTTCTCATGTCGGGGAGGAGCTCGGGAAGTGGCCCTGGGCAGCCTCGAGGCTCGTGTCCAAATGATGACAGCGAGAGCACGACTGAAAGTATATTATGCCTAAAAGTTACACTTAGATATTATTCTACACCTAAATCCCGACAACTTCCAGTGCATTATTCGAGGCCGAAATACATGTAAAAGTTTATCAGAAAATCTGATAAATTTATTTAGCAGACACTTCTGTCCAAAGCAACTTCCAATGAACTCTATGTAGTGTTGTCAGCCCACACACCTTATTCACTGCGGTGATTTACACTGCTAGATACACTACTTACACTGGGTCACTCATCCATACATCAGTGGAACACACACACACTCTCTCCGTCACTCACTCATACTCTGTGGGTGAACCATAACAGCATATGTTTGGAGTGTGGGTGGAAACCAGAGCACTCCATAGGGAGACCATACAACCTCCACACAGACTGAGCAGGGATTGAACCCATGTCCTCTCGCACCACCACTACTCGCTGTGTCAGCATGCTGCCCATTTCTATAACACATGACATATAACGACTTAACAGTATATAATATAACGAATCTGTAATGCAGATATATAACGGCTACGCTGGAGCTGAATGAGCACAGGTACACAGTTGTACAGTTAATGAAGGAAAACCACATGTTGTGTACTTAGGATAACTAAAATTAACCAGGTAATTGTGTTCGTTATAATGGCTCTGATAATCGAACACAAACCAGCATGAATTTAGGGGCCCTGGGAACGCGCACACCTTTTTTTAACAATTGACACTAATGCTAATTACCTCTTCAATTTGTGCGAGTTCACCTTAAGGGGTTTTTCAGGAGCGCATTCTGGTCCACAAGGCCGGTCCGCACTGCACACTCCATTAGTCGTGATGTAAGAGTTGCTGAAAAGCCGTGAAACATTCGCCAGGGGACGCGGCCCCTGCCCTCTAAATGACGCCTGTCACACTGCAGCACTGAAAAGCACTTTCTTCCCCAGCAGCCTTTGCAGATTTTCTCGTACTTGAACAGAGCTGTCTCCTTCGAGCGCCTCTCCTCCTCCTCCTCCTCCTCCGCCATCCCGCCCGCCCGCCCGCCCGCCCCGCTGACCTTGTGTATGTGCACGCGGGACGCTGCATATGCTGCAGTCTCTGTGGGCTGCGCTCAGCAGAGCCTTCCTTCGCCCCCCTGTCGTGGCCGTCTGTTCGCGGACTCCCTTAATCCCCACCTCTCCCTCATCGCTCTGACAGCCGCATTCGCTTTCGCTCTGCTTCTTGCCAGCACCACACTTGTGCACAACTTTAACACGATGGTTGATTCCAGCACGGTCATGGTCACAATCACTGGCTGCAACAAGTGGATAGTATTACAGCAGAATTCAGGACCATGTGGGATACAGGCAGTCGCCGGATTACCAACGAGTTCCGTCCCTAAATCCGTCTCTAAGTCGAATTTGTACGTAAGCCGGAACAAATCGGTACAGTTCATTTGTCTTGGTATATAGTATATTGTGTACCTTTCTATGCATTAAAAACATTTAATGAAACACTTCAGGATACACTCAAGCATCTTTAACATAATAATGCAGTAATGATAATAATACAATGTAATGATGATTATGACGATAATAATAATAAATGTTACTACAGTGTTTATAATAGAGAGAGAGAGGAGGAAGAGGAAAGAGAAAGTGAATGTGTGTGTGTGTGTGTGTGTGTGTGTGTGTGTAGGTATAAAAAACATTAAAGAAACTTTAATCTTTGCTCTCTTCCAATGTTCGTTGGCGTTTCACCTTTTTCCTTTCAGTTTATTATTTTCACTTTAGTTTCAGTCATGATTTTTTTTCCCTGTTTCTTTGATGCATCACCATCACTTGCATCACATTTACGCTTTGGTGCCAGGGTTAGAAGGGTAAAAACAAAGAAGTTAAAGCCAAATACAGTAACACACGAGACACCGTTTGTCACGCGGAACCGAGGATGCTGGGACGGTTGGACCCAAGTGCAGGATCATTTGTCGGGACATAAGGGGTCGGGCGAGTTCTCGTTGTTGGGGACGGGCGAAGAGTCGGACGTGGACGTGACACTAACAGCAACGTGGTCTGACTGAAAAGAAGGAAGTCCTTGTCCTGCCTCGGGCTCACGAGACGACAAACCACTGTAGATGCTCAACGGGCGTCGCAAAGTAGCATCGTTTGTTATTACAAACCATTGTATGTAACTCGAATTTTTCATATAATAGGCTTTACCGGGGGTGGTTCGTAACTACGGGTCGTACGTAAGTCGGACGTTCGTAACCCGGGGACTTCCAGTATTCCGTGCTGGCTGGAGAGCTTGTGAGCCTTTAGAATCAAGGAAGCAGCAACGGGTCTCGCTTATTTCTCACGCCGCGATATCGAGAGTGCTGAACTTTTGAAAAAAACTGATTTGAAATTTCGCATGATTATAGTTTCATCCACTGTTATGAAATAGTATCCTGATCTCTGCAGAAATCAACCCAATCAGATATTATGTTGCCTAAACACATCTTGTGAGCGGAAGACTCAGCCGGCTCATACATAAATGATCTAAGAATCTGATCCGGTGATTAAAAATAAGATTTTTCCGAACGCAGGAGGCCCCCGTTAAGTTGCGTCGCGTGAGTCCAGCACTATCTGCGAGGAAGGCAGGCGAATAAATAAATAAAAGCAGGGGGAGTTTGAATTAACACATCTTCTGATATTCCATCTTCCAATTTTCAGCAGCCCCAAGAAGGACCGCGTACAGAATAACCGTCTATCTACAAATCGCAAGCTCCGAAAGTGTCGTCTCGGGAGTGAATATTTAAGAGCGTGACACTTCTAGAACGTTCTCCTAAGCACGGGGCTTCACACAAAGGTTATGGCGGGCGTCCAGAGCGGGCTGAGGGGGATGACAGCGAGCGGCCGTTAAGTACCATCCCATGGGGGAAAAATATCCTCTCGCCCGCATCCCACAGGGTCAGGGCAGTAGTTAAGGAGCTGGGTGTATGGTGGTAGGGAGTCATCATGGGAGAAAACCTGGTGCTGCTCCAGTGGGGAGGGTACGCACATGTATAAATGGACTGAAAAATACTATGCAAATTACACTGTACAAAGCCATCTGTTCAGCAACTGTGAATATAATATGTATGACCTTTAATGTTTAAGGCCTTTGTGAAGTAAAATATTTGCGCATTTTTCTAATTTGCAGCAGTGTTGTGCTGTGGTTGCGTTACTAGCATTGAAGTCTACTAAGGAGGTCCACATAGGAGTTGATGAGTTGCAGTTAAACCCAGTGCTGTGGAGTCAGCGTCGGAGGCAGTTATTGGGTTACTGGAGTAAAAATCGACCGACTCCGACTAAACGTACAATATACTGTATGCCGACGTATAAGTCGATCCCCAAAAAATCAGAGCTGTAATAATAGAGGTTTAGGCCTATATTCGCCGGAGAAGTCGACCCCCAAAATAATGTGCAACTTTTGGGCAGTGCTGTGGAGTCAGAGTCACGGAGTCGGAGTCAGAAACAATTATTGGGTTACTGGAGTCGGAGTCAGACTTGAAGGTTTTGTGTACCGACTCCACAGCTCTGCTTAAATCGCACAAGGAGACCCAGACCCCAGGGTGGGACTACTGTTGTGCTAAATGTGCATGAACACACCTGACAGTCAAATTAAAAATGTAATATTTTACAGCGGTCACGCATTTGAGATCACTTTGGTTATTCTGGACTTCCACCAGCCCACAGATCCGCAGATCCACAAGGGTTGGATTTGCAGGACTGTTTTCCACTGTTGCCGTTGAGCACGTAGCTAAGAAAGAAGAGAACGAAAAGACATCGTCTTATTCCTTCTGTGTGAACACTGCCGAGATCCTCATGCAGGTGGGACAGGGCTGTTGTTTTTATTTGTTGTACAGACATATGTTGCTTAACGGTGGGGATATGTTCTGAGAAATGAATAGATAGGCAATTTCGTCGTTGTGCGAACATCATAGAGTGTACTTATACACACCTATATGGTATAGCCTCAATCATAGAGCGTACTTGTACTTATACCTACTCGAACGATGAGCCTCGGTGCAGCAAGTGGTAGGTAACAAACTAGGTTTGCTTGAGACTTTCATGTCTGCAGCTATGTCTCCTCCTCTTAGTGTAATGCATAAATTGTACTTTTGCTGATATGTGCGTCGCTTTGGACAAAAGTGTCTGCTAAATGAATAAATGTAAATGTAAAATACAAACCTAGATGGTGTAGCCTCGATCATAGTGTACTTATACACTTCTAGATGGTATAGCCTCGATCATAGAGTGTACTTATACAAACCTAGATGGTATAGCCTCGACCATAGAGTGTACTTATACAAACCTAGATGGTATAGCCTCGATGCAGTCAAGAGACGCGGTAAATACGAGATTTATGACACTGCTGCCAGCATAACACAGCATATTGTTTTACAGTAAACTTTTTTTATAAGTAGAAAGAGTACACTAAAATAATGATAAAAAGTACAGTATAGTGGAAGCAGAAACCAGTAACATCCTGTAGGTGTTAATTATCAGGAATTATGTACTGTACATAATTGTATGTTATACTTTTATACGACTGGCAGCGCAGTAGCACGAACACGTGACTAACACATCGTGCTACGATGTTACGACGGCTACAACGTCGCTAGTCGATAAGAATTTTTCAGCTCCATTATAATCTTATGGGACCACTGTCATATATGCGGGCAGTTGTTAAGCGAAACATTGTTAAGCGGCGCATGACTGTATTTCGTAACCCTTAAACATGGGTGTTTATTGCTGCCTTATTGCGGTCATCCAGATCTGTCAATGTATACAGTTCTGTTGGGTGTTACACATTTTTACCGCAAAGTCAGAGGCTCTTGTGCATTTATAACACAAAATGCCCCAATGGAACTTCAAACTCTTCAGTTTTTCCGAACTTTGTTTCGCATTACAACAGCTCTGTCCATCATAGACAAAGACATATTACACATACAGCTGCTGTAGCTCTGGAGGGCGTGAGTGTGCAAAGCCAGGGGTAGGGGGTGGGGATGCACACCACCAAATTCTGTCAGGATGTTGAGTGGTAGGTGCTTGACTACTTTCAGGAACAGGAATCACAGAAATGCACCGCTAATGGATCTATTAATAACCCTCTTATTGACATCTACATGTCTGGAGAACTGAGAAGAGCCTTCCCCTCTTGTCTCACCTTCGTCAGTCCAATCCGGCATGGACCTCCTGGCCGTTTTGTCCCATAATAATGGATCCGTGAAGTGGACTGGAGAGTGGCCTTCCGACACGAGCGGAGCTTCAATATCTGAAATTCGTTTTATGCGGTGCGGGACATGCTGGTAAAAACATGGGAAACAGCGAGTTCGCCGGAAAAAAAAATGGGACAGCAGGTGGCATAGGCATTAAAGCTACATGTATTCATTTAGGGGAGTGCGGTGGCGCAGTGGGTTAGACCGCAGTCCTGCTCTCCGGTGGGTCTGGGGTTCGGGTCCTGCTTGGGGTGCCTTGCGACGGACTGGTGTCCTGTCCTGGGTGTGTCCCCTCCCCCTCTGGCCTTATGCCCTGAGTTGCTGGGTTAGGCTCCGGTTCCCCGTGACCCTGTATGGGACAAGCGGTTCTGAAAATGTGTGTGTGTATTCATTTAGCCACTGCTTTTCTCCAAAGCAGCTTGCAATGTTAAGGTTACAATTATTTAGCCATTCATACAGCTGGGTAATTTTACTGGAGTAATTCATGGTAAGCACCTTGTTCATGGCTACTACAGGAGCTGGGAATTGAACCTGCAACCTTTGGTCCAAAGGCAGCAGCTGTAACCACTACATTACCAGTCAGCTACATGTGATCACCTGTCTTCCACTTAAAGGACTCCGTCTCGAATCCCACCTCCTGCTGTAGTGCACCCTTGATCAAGATACCCTGGATTGATATAGTAAAAGTTACCCAGCTGTACCCATGGGTAAATCAGTGTAAGCAGCTTAACGCTGTAAGTCTCACTGGAGAAAAGTGTCAGATAGGAGTAAGGAGAAGAGTGTTGGATTCCTGAATGTGATAAACCCATCAAAGGACAGCTTCCTGTCTCTGAAAATTGCAAACCGCAGACATCAGTAAGTCCCCAAAAGACGTGATAACCCGTGTCTTTTGGAAAGACATAATCTAGAAATTTCTGCTTCAGTTGATGGGATCCACCCCGTGGTCCGTGCGGCCGGGGCTGGAGGGAGGTGCCCCGCGGAGCCCCCGGCTCCCACGTCTCCGGCAACGGCGGCGGAAATTACTGCAGGTCGACTTCGAATAAATGTTTAAGCGCTGCTCCATCTGTGAGATGCGTTTGCACGGCTGGGATAATTCACTTTCCATGTAAAACAGGGTAGGAGCCCATGCTATCCTCCCCCTACCCCTGAAGGGTGCAGGTGCTACCCCTAGGCCTGGCAGCAGGTACCTTGCAATTAAGCCGAAGTTTTTCTGTCAAGGTGACCCCTCCCCCAGCATCTCCCCCCCAACTCCGTCGCGCCCCATCCGCAGGACGGCCGCTTCCCGGGTCGAGGAGACGCCGTGATCGATCAGGAAGAGTCGCATTAATGCGGCTGCGGGACAGCCCAGCTCCGGGGGTCAGGCGTTGTGAAATTGAGGGTATTTCGCCCGTCAAAGTAGCTGTCGTGCTGTGCCGCCGCCCACCTCCGACACCCTGGGCCACTCGATGCAGAACGTGCCGGAAACGTTATTCCTCACAGTTGATTTGCCAGCGCACGAGGAAGGCGAGAGTCACGGTTCGGCCAGGGAAACGGTATCCTGCGTGTAATGAAGGAGGGAAGAAAAAAAAACCTCATCGGCAGCAGTATATTATAAAACTAGAGGCAGAATTTCAAAGTTACACACAGAGCAGAGCAGGTAATTGCCTGACACTGTTGCTTACAAGCTGCTTACAGTGATTTACTCAGAGGCGGTTTTATAATGAGGCGAAGCGAGGCAGTGGCCCTGGGGCGCTGAATTTTTGGGGTGCCGTTAAAATCGAAGAATAAATTGTAGTCTTGGACAAAATTTATTAAAAAAAAAAAGAATTATAATAAAGAAGCAGTTTTATTAGAAAACTGAAGGGCTCCCGACTCATACATGATGTAAACGACGCGTGACGTATCGGCGCCCCGAGTCTTTGGAATGTTGCCGTTTTTTCGGGTGACATTTTCTATGAAACAAACTGTCACTCGACGCAGTAAATAGTTTATATACATTTGTTCCCTTAACCAACTTCAGTCTGGAACATATGCTTAGTTTTCCGCCTGTTTTCCGCAAGAATAAATTTGTGTTCCCTGCATATGTAATGTTCGCATACGTGTTACCATAAATAATTGCATAGTGTCACAGACAAATTTTACTTTCTCTTTTTTCGTGGTCTGTATGAATATATGTATATCTAAAATAAAAATATTTATTTCCAGTATACAGATGCTCCTCCACTTACGACGGTTTGACTTACAATTTCTCGAAGTTACGATGGCGAGACGCATTTGGTAGAATCCCTACCTTGAATTTTGACTTTCCATCTGTTCCTGCACTTGTGATGTGCGGTACGATACTCTTTCCCGATGCGAGCCACGGCATCCGCTCAACCGCGCTCGCAGTCTCCGTAACGATTACACCAACGAGTTTAAACAACCGATACTCTGTTGAAAGCGTTTTTTTTATTTTGTGTTTTCACATCCCATCATGTCCACTAAATGCTCATGTGTGTTTCCTGCTAAAATTTGCCCAGCCGTAGTCTATGGTAAGTGTTCTGAGCACGTTTAAGGTAGGCTAGGCGAGGCTATGATGTTCGGTAGGTGTGGTACCGTATTCTTTTTCGACTTACAGTGAGTTTTTCGGAATGTAACTCCATTGTTAGCGGAAGAGCATCTATATATGTAAGTGCACCTTTAGTTAGTGATAGAAATCTAAGAGCTGCCCAGTAGATTCTGCTCTAGGGTCTCTAAAAATCCTAGTGCCAGCCCTGGAATTACCCATTTAATCCCACGCACACTGTCTGAAACCGCTTGTCCCGAGTGGGGTCACGGCAAACCGGAGCCTAGCCCAGCAACGCAGGGCGCAAGGCTGGAGGGGATGGGACACGCCTAGGGCGGGATGTCAGTCTGCTGCAAGGCACCTCAAGCAGGACTCGAACCCCAGACCCACCAGAGAGCGGGACCCAACCAAGCCCACTGCACCACCGCACCCCCTGTTTAAACAGCAGGGTAATTTTTACCATACACAACCAGGGTGAGTACTTTGCTCAAGGCTACTGCAGCAATAGGCAGGATTGGAACCTGGGTCTTTTCAGTGCAAGTGGTGACTCTAACCCCTATACCACCTGCTGGCCCCAGACAGCACAGGTAGCATAGCTGCTCCTCTATTAGGCTTGGGGCTGAACACACCGAGGCCACGACATGAAATAAACGTTGAACGTAGGGCAACGTCAAAGGTAAGCGAAAGGAAACGAGAGATTTGCGTATTGCATTTCCCGAGATTTCACAAGGCCAAAGGACTTCGCACCGGATGCAAATTGCGCAATGCATCGAACAAGTCCGCATCGCAGCCCTCGCAGTTCCCTACGTTGGCCTGCTTTGCGCGTACGAATAAATAAATCACCTCCTTTCACAGGAATACAACCGTAAGCAGCGTAGCCATAAGTCCTAAACTGCCTGTCTTATAAATCGTACGGGTGCTTTCAACCGAATATTTTTATATCGCATCCCATAGGTTAGTCGTGTCTCGCTACCCAGCAGCTGCTGCACTTTGTGTTTTTTATGACACCCATATGGTCCACCTTCTGTGGATCGAGCAGTGAAGAAAATTAAAAATAATAGCACAAATAAACGGAAGTTACAGTGAACATAATCTAAACAAATCTGGGTCTCAATCAGTTCTTCCCTTGATGACTGAAAATGTATTATGATGTATTTGTTGTAATGTAAATATGTATTATTATGTATTATAATGTCTCACAGCACCTGGGTGGCGCGAGAGGACGTGGGTTCAATCACTGCTTAGTCTGTGTGGAGTTTGCATGTTTCCCCCGTGTCTCCATGGGTTTCCTCCGGGTGCTCTGGTTTCCTCCCACAGTCCAAAGACAAGCTATTCAGGTTCCTCCATAGTGTGTGTGTGTTCCACTGATGTATGGAGGAGTGACCCAGTGTAAGTAGTGTATCTAGCAGTGTAAGTCACCGCGGTGAATAAGGTGTGTGGGCTGATAACACTACATAGAGCTCACTGGAAGTCGCTGTGGAGAAAGGCGTCTGCTCAATAAATAAATGTAAATAAATAAATGAAAAGTTGCGAGATGCCACACATGTGGTATGTATAGTGGTGTATATAGTATACCATAATAGCATCTGACTGAGAAACTTTGCAGAAAGATCATAACGTGGCAGCCGGCCCGGAATTATTTCGACTTCGTCCTCATCAATCACGGGCGCCGCAGTGAGGGAGGACACGTCGCACCAGTGTCGTGTCGCCAACTTGGTTACCGTTATTGTTCTGTGCAAACCGGTGGCGGCTCTGGGCTCAGATGATGCGATTAGCGGTGCTGACAAATTAGTCCTGTTGGCGTGAGACTGTTTAACGGGTGGGATTATTGAGACCAATCGACTCGCGGGCACATCTCACTTTCTGCATTTCCTACTCATACAGCAGCTCTGCTCCAGCTTTGGGGCTCCGAGCTGGCAACGGCACCAACCCGTTCGTCCGTCCGTTACAGTACTAAACATATAAAATATATGTTAATATACTTTCTCTTCCTTATCATTTTCTCAATCACATTTTCTTTTCTCTACTTACTTTATCGTAAGAACACAGTATATAATACATATACAAAGTATGGGTTAATGGACTGTTTATGTTATCGGTGAGCCTTCCGCTCAACAGTGGGCTATTAGTAGTTAAGTTTCTGGGGAGTCGAAAGTTATACGCGGATTTTCGACTGCGCTGGGGGGTCGGCGCCACTAACGCCTGCGCCGTTCAAGGGTCAACTGTCATTATTCAGCCACTCAGTGACTTTTACTGTATTAGTTCGGGGTTATTATGTCAATCGGGGTGCTAACGCAGGAGGTCGGATCCAAACCTACAACTTCTAATCCCCAAGGCAGCAACTCCGACCACGACGCCACATCGCATCCAACCGTCTATGAGAATCATTCCAAAATTCATCCGAATTATCATGCAAAAATGAAGGCTAATTTTGGGAGGGAGCTGGTAGTAGTGCGCTCGTTTCGACTGCTGTTGTCAGCTTGGAAGGTTGCAGGTAAAAAATCCCACCTGCACATCTAGTGCACTTGGCGGAAGGACGTGGCCTAAATTACCTAAAAATTACCACGCTTAATAAATTGATAACTTCCTATAGGTTGCTTCACATGGCCAGTTTCTCTTTAAACAGAAACGTCCGTTAAATAAACGCAAAAAATCCGTATGATGTACGTTCTGGAGCTCTGCTTTTCTTATTCGCCAACACCTCGTGTGTAGGAGCCGCTCGGTGATGCGCCTCGGTCGAGGAGGCTGGTTTTGTGGCCGCGCTTCCTGGAAACGCTGCTTTTCTGTGTTTTAAAGTGGCGCTCGGCATAACCCCACGCGTCACACCCCGAGTATGTGCGCACGCTCTTTGGGAAGAGGGCAAAATGTCAGTACAGAGCGTGTATCTGTGTGTATCTGTGTGTGTGTGTGTGTGCGAGAGAGAGAGAGAGAGAGAGAGAGAGACAGACACAAGTTAGTCATTGTTCCAAAGTTATGACACAGCTTGTCAATAAATTCCATTTTTTTTATAATGCTTTTAAAGTGCGGGACACAAAGGGGAATATATGAACATGACTTCATCCTACCGGTGTTTTAATGAGAAAATGATAAAGTGACCTCCTCCTCCCTCATGAGTCATGTGTATAAAGCGAAGATGTGAGTGATATCCTGTTTTAAAACCAGTCATGACACTTATATAACACTAATGTATTTTTGCCAGTGATATGATATCCCATGGAAGACCCAAGACTAAAAAAATTGCATTCAGCAGCGCTAGCAGTCATATAATAATGATCATGTGTGAAGATAACAAAATATATTCCGTTCGGTTTACATGAGCAGTTTCTCGAGATAAGTTTTACACATAAGAATAAATAAGTGAAGAGTTATTGGAAATGCAGTCTTTGCTCTCTTAGGATCCATCCCAGTAAACTTCTGATTTAATGTCTTCTTGAGAAATGTTCAGTTTATATAAACTGGATATTGAATATTGGTTATTCATACAGGACAAGAAGTACACATTGCACATCGCATGTCTGATATGAAATGTGACACAAAGTTACATTGCATTTATTTATTTAGCAGACGCTTTTCATGTGACAGTTGCTCCTATTCAGTGCCAAGAGGCCCTTTTAAAACATTGTTCAAAACTGGTGGTTTTGCGATCAATTAGGTACCACGGTATGGAGTGGAGCGCACAGATCCTCCAGAATCTCCTTCTGATAAAACAAATGCGATGTTCTCGAACCCTCGAACCCCATTGGCGGTACAGTGACTCATCACATGGTGTGGGGGGGGGGTCAGTCCAACACAGAAGGTCGAGAGTGCCACCTCCAGAAAATGGGAATTTATGAATAGCATGCGGTTCGGACAATGACATGAATAGCATTTACATGTATTTATTTATCAGACACTTTTCTCCAAAGTGACTTCCAATGAACTCTATGTAGTGTTATGAGCCCACACACCTTATTCACCATGGTGACTTACACTGCTAGATACACTACTTACACTGGGTCACTCATCCATACATCAGTGAAACACACACACACACACTCTCTCCGTCACTCACACACTATGGGGGAACCTGAACAGCAGGTCTTTGGAGTGTGGGAGGAAACCAGAGCACCCGGAGGAAACCCACACAGACCCGGTGGGAACATGCCAACTCCACACAGACTGAGCGGGGATCGAACCCATGTCCTCTCGCACCACCCAGGCGCTGTGAGACAGGAGCGCTACTCTCTGTGCCGATATGTTAAACGAATGCTAAAATAAGTCACAAATTGATATGTGTAAAGATACACGGAAAGAGGAGAAGGGCAGTCATGGACAGTAAGGAATATAAAATACCTGAAGCGCATCAGTTTAAATTGTACAGTATGTAGGTGCTGTGTGCACCAGAATGGAAGGTCAAAGTGCAATACAGGTGGTTATAGACTTTACAACAGGGTTCCGTTCCAACAACAGAGCGCCTCATACTGTAGTACGTCCACACACACACAAATCTTCTGAACCGCTTGTCCCAGACGGGGTCGCAGGGAGCCGGAGTCTAACCCAACACAGGGCGAAGGGCTGGAGGGAGAGGGGACACACCCAGGACGTGATGCCAGTCCGTCGCTGGGCACCCCAAGTGGGACTCGAACCCCAGACCCACCAGAGAGCAAAACCCGGTCCAACCCACTGTGCCACCGCGCCCCCCTCCTACTGTAGTATACAGACCATAAATATATATACATTGTAGGTATACAATTGACTAAACATGTTAAAATAATACGTGCATAGAATAATAACACATTTATATTGTCATGCCGCGCTATTATTTTCATTTACGTTGCACTTTGTTTTCTTGAGCTTTTTCTTTTCCACGTGACCAGAATACCCACATTTTCGTTTGCTAGCCGTTTTAAATAAAAAAGCGACTCCAGTGGAATGACAAACGAAGTGTTCTGTAAATATAGCGGCGCCTTTATAAATAAAATGGTGTCACTGATAGATAAGAAATACGATTCCCTGCGGCACCGCAGCCAGTCGATGTTATCGTGCGCAAGATGAAGCGGTTGGCGCCATTTGATACCACCCAACGTTGGGACTCCAAAGTACAGCTCATCATAAGCCATGTATGTCATGGGTGGGTAGCATGGTGGCACAGCGAGTAGCAGTGCTGATTTACAGCATCTGGGTGGTGCGAGAGGATGTGGGTTCAATCCGCGCTCAGTCTGTGTGGGTTTCCTCTTGGTGCTCTGGTTTCCTCCCACACTCCAAAGACATGCTGTTCAGGTTCACCCCACGGTGTGTGAGTGACAGAGAGTGTGTGTTCCACTGGATGAGTGACCCAGTGTAAGTAGTGTATCTAGCAGTGTAAGTCACCGCGGTGAATAAGGCGTGTGGGCTGGTAACACTACATAGAGTTCATTGGAAGTCGCTTTGGAGAAAAGCGTCTCCTAAATAAGTAACACACACACACACACACACACACACACACAAACTGTCTACAACCACTTCTCCTGAACAGGGGTGTGGCAAACCAGAGCCTAACCCGGCAACACAGGGTGCAAGGATGAAGGGGGAGGGGACACACCCCGGATGAGACGCCAGTCCACCGCAAGGCACTCCAAGCGGGACTCGAACCCCAGACCCACCCTAAATAAATAAATGTAATAACAAAACCACAAGTCAAGGTGGAATTACATGCTGCGCAAGAGGTGCGGGAAAGGTACCATGGTTACTATGTGAAACACGTGATGTTTTTGAGGAGTATTTATGGAGCTGGAGGGATGCGCCCCAGCAGCAGTGCGAGCGACATCCTTTCCGGCGCCGTCCACCTGCACCTTGCACTGTCCACTAGTGTCCAGCCCAGGCTTTCCCCGTGCTACTCCGCAACGCAAACGCGTTTCCTCCTGCGGTAATTATCCCGCTCTGCGCGCCGCAGGCTGCCACGCATATGAATGACAGCGCGTTTGGGTGGCGCGCGCAGCTGGAGAGCCGCGAGCCGCGAACCGCGAGCCGCTCGGAGGACGGATGAAGAGGCTGCGAGCGCAACTGCATAATAGCAGCGACGGCCGTTGATTTATTCGCTCCCCGCGTTTCGCCCGTAAGCGCCGTCTTTCACCACTGTTTTAAACGGGCCCAGACGAGGCACCGGGGGGCTAATAATCTTCCTAATGAATGGCAAAAATGCTGCTCTTGACAAAATCATTGTTAGAGGGCGCATCCGAGGATGGGTGTGTAATATACAGTATAGAGTCTAGAGTATATCACCTGGGAAACGCGGTAATCGTGTTATCCTGGGAAACTTAAAGTAGAATGGCTGTCCATTCAGCAACGCCTCCCCGGCCGGTTAAGTTTTCATTCATTACCAGGCTTTCTCGGCCTCTCCATGATCTGTCGAATTGGGGAGAGCATATAATAAGCGTGCCGTCGTGAATGCGCCTCGGCATACATTACGCCGAAAATCAGGGCGCCCGCTTGCCCGTTTCTGGCGGAAATTGAAGCCGATTCACAGCAGAGGCCCGCGCGGCGCGTCTCATTGCGGCGACCGGCTTCTTCTTCTTCTTCTCCCGTTCGAGACGTGACGATCTGCGGCCCCGCTCACGGAAACAATCGCTCGCCGGTGTCGATTTTCTGACACAAACGGCGACTCTCGTCTCGCTTAATCACACAACGTAAATCTTAATGGCTAATGGAGCGCATGGTGGAAATTGCAGGCAACAGCCTGTCGGACAAGGGTAACATTTACAGCAGCGGGGCATCGAGTTTCATTTCCAAACCCGATTTCACCACGTCTGGGTGGGGGGTTGACAGCGCTGCTCACAATGAACCTGTTTATTAGCTTCATTCTAACAATCGGAATGCTCTTTTCGGACTTTAGACGATGGGGCGGTAGGGAGTGCCCTGTGCACGGCTGCTCTCCTGGGGCGCAAAGGTTACAGGTTTAAATCCCACCTCTCCCTGGAGTAAGCAGGTACTTATCCTAAATTGCACCGGTAGAAATTACCCAGCTGTTTAAATGGCTGAGTAATTGTGATTTTCTGCAAAGGGAAGTATCACCTGAATGTAAAATGGAAAAATGAAACCCTGCTGTGAGGGTGTAGCTGCAGTGGTGTTTTTTTCTCGGTGGCATGATTTGAGTCGCTCCTGTCCCGGGTTGTGGCACCGCTCCGATAGCTGCCTGGTTCTTTGCACAGGAAGACACAGGATCTCAGAACTCAATTAGACATTATTTTCCAGTTCTTTATATCTGGTCTTGGGTCCATCTCTGGGTTTCGCTGTGGGGGGTCTGCTCTCACTGTGGAAAGAAGGGTTTTTTTTATGGCAGGTCATCAGGTTGTCAGGATGAGGGGACGTGTTGTATGTGTTGTACGTGTCGGGTGAGAAGATGAGCGTGACAAGCATACTGATTCTTAGGACAGGAGGCTCATGATTTCTGACTTTACTTGTTCTTGAAATCAGAACCCTGAGTTGAGGTCTGGAGGTCCTTCTCCATCTCAAGTTGTCTTACCGTAGATGAAAGGCCCTTCTTTAATAGGGGAGTCATGGTAACCAGGTGTTCGTTTATTGTGACCAGGTGTATGTTATGGTGACGTGGCGGGTAGGGTGATGGAAGGCGCAGGTGTGCTCCATGGGTCACACATCTGCAGCTATGTCTTGTTCTCCTAATGTAATACACAAATTGTACTTTCTATGAGATGTACATCGCTTTGGAGAAGAAAAGCATCTGCTAAGTGAATAAATGTAAATGTAATGTAAACGTATGTTCCATATATGGTGGTGTGTTGCTTTCATGGTTGTGTGTGTGCGTGCGTATACATGTTACGTGTGTTCCGTCTCTGTTGCTTCTGTTGTGTGTGTGTGTGTGTGTATGTGTGTGCTTGTCTCTAGCAGTTTGTATCCTTTGAGCACATGCATGTTCTATGTTTACATGTAATATCTCGGTTGTGTTGATAATGTGTATGCTAATATCCGGGGCTCACTATCGTCACCGCTTCTTGAAGCGTAACCCAACAAGTTTCCCAAAAGAACCAAAGTGTGTGTGGGCCTACCCCCCTGGGACTAGGCCACATACTCAAGGGTACCAATTAGGCGGTGGGCTGTCAGGAAGTTGTTTGACATGGTTAGTGTGAAATATTGCTCATTTTTCCCAAGATATGGCAAGAGTGAAGTGAGATTTCACTTGTCCCATATGGCTCCTATTCAACTCTGTTACACCACTATTGGGTCTCAGATCTCCAACACACTTAATCAGTGTTTTACCACTCTGGGCACACCTTCAGAAGCCATCTCACAGCGATTCCCTCCCTAGTGGCGGAGGACGTTTGGGACGAACGCGCCCTCCTCGTTCCGATACCCGAAGGTTGTTGGTGTCCTGCACCGAGTGGACATATGCTCGCAAGAACCTGTTCCCTCCCCGTTTGTGCGCAGATCCAGAGGAATGAGGTAAAAGTGGAGAAAAACAAACACATCGCGGTACCCAGGCTGTAAACTCATGGATGCGGGAGCTGCAGAACGTGCTACTCCATCATAAGAGGAAACGGAGCCTGCTTGGCACGCCCCTAGACGGGCATTCGCATCAGCTGGAAGATAACAGGACAAACTGATTTATGTTTCCTCTCTATGATTTTTTTTTTTAATCAAGATTTCTATTAAGCAGAAGTTGCCCATTGGCTACAGATTTTAAAATAGCAGCTCTGGCACTGAGACGAGAGAGAGGGAAAAACACACTCGCTGGCCTCTTCCCCTTGGCAGCGATTGCAAAGTGCAGGGAGAACGGAAGGCGGTCATTAGCCTGCATGGGTCCGGCCCCCCTCCCGGCGAGGCATTACCCAGCCAGTTCATATTTTAGTCCCTCTTCTCACATGAAAGATTCATAACTGGAGGATGCAGGCTTAAAACAATAAGCAGATGTCTTGTATCAATCATTGAAGTGAAGCCACAGGCTCACGAAGAGGAACGTCCTTTTAAAGGCTATTTGTGCGGTTCTGCACAATGCGCAGGTGGGGTCGTGGTTAAGGACGTGAACTTTGGGGTTTTAGTCCTGGGCAAGCCCTTGCTGTCGTATCCTCAGGTGTTTAAATAATCACCTAGGCCTTTTACATTTATTTATCAGACACTTTTGTCCAAAGCGACTTCCAGTGAACTCTATGTAGTGTTATCAGCCCACACACCTTATTCACCGCAGTGACTTACACTGCTAGATACACTACTTACACTGGGTCACTCATCCATACATCAGCGGAACACACACTCTGTCACTCACACACTATGGGTGAACCTGAATAGCATCTCTTTGGAGTGTGGGAGGAAACCAGAGCACCCGGAGGAAACCCACGCAGACACGGGGAGAACATGCAAACTCCACACAGACTGAGTGGGGATCGAACCCACGCCCCCTCGCACCACCGAGGCCCTGTGAGACAGCAGTGCGGCTTGCTTTGCCACAGTGTCGCCACATTTTCCTTTCATATTTAGCAAAAGTTTCTTAGTTTCCATCTGCTGTATCAGTAGAATTACTGCGTCTCAGAAGGCGCGGCAACCGATGGCGTAGCGGGTGGAACATCCACCTTTGGACTCAAAGCACTGACGTTTAAATCCCATGTCCTACTGTAGTACCCTAGAGCAAAATACCTCCCCTCCGTTAGTACAGTAAAAACTACCCAGCTGTGTCAATGGGTAAATAGCTGTAAGTTACTACAGAGAAAAGCATAAGCTAAGTCAGCGAACGTAACATTGGGGGGGTTGGGGCTGTTGCCGGTTTGTTTTCAGACCAAGTTATTCCAGTTGCGTAACATGTTTTTTAATACATCAAAGCAGAGCTCTGGGTCAGCATTATGCAATTAGGAGTGCCCATTAAAGAAATGGCCCTGTTTTTTAAGCACTTAGCAAAGTAAATATTGCCACCGCACCGATATTTCGTAATGAGAGTGGCGGAAACGAGCCCCGCTGCGATCCGCGCGCCGGTCGTCACGGGGGCCGATCCAAAAGTCCGGCGGTCCCGGCACAACCCTGCTAATTAGACTTCTGACAGGGGGCACCCGAGGATATTTTGGGTTCTGGGATTCATTTCTGCAGACAGTTGAAAAAGTAATTTCGGCGGTTTCTCTCGCCCTCTGGAACCAACACCCGAGTTATTAGAGCGCGTTTAATTGCCCGTCGATATATTCGTTCGGGATTGTCTTCCTCGATGCCTTTCGGCGAAATTCGTGAGAATTCCCTTTCTGACACGGTATCTAATGAAGTACATTAACTCCAGCTGGTAAACATTACGCACTGGTCCACGGCCTGCAGGTTTACACGGCAATATTCGCTGCCGTTCACGAGGAACGGAAGCGGCTGATGTTATTACCGTGTCCACATTTATCGGACGCAGCCGCGCTCAGGAAAAGAGGGAAAATGTCAAAAACGAACATTTCGCACGGGATTTTCGTGCGCCGGGTGGGCTGTCTTTCGTTCCGTGCACCAAACGTAGCAGCGACGGCCTCCAGGTCCTGCGTAGAAAAGGCGCGAAAATTGTTCAGAAAAATGACACGTTGTTTTCTCATCGCTGACACAATTAGCATTCGGCACAGAATATGTTGAAAATAATTGCAAGTGATACTTCATACGTTCACTAACAACCGCATTGCCTTTTCTTTTTTTCCCCTCTTGGGTTAATGGTGTTCTGGATGTCGACACCCTGGAAAGTCTCTTTCCCGGGAACAGAGATGAAAACGAGTTCTCCATTAGCGAGCGTCCGTACAGCTGAGGTGTGTTCCACCAGTAAAAGTAGTAAAAGAAAAGAAAAACCCTGAGTGGAGGATCTTCATCCCCACAGGAGGTAATTTTTCAACACAGCATGACTTCAGGATTTCTGCATTGTCCCAGGTGCCGATATCTCCAACAGAAAACAGCCCGTCTGTAATGCCGCGGAAGTTAACAACGAAAAAACTCATAACTCCTGTGGTCTTTGTCACGAGACTGATGGGAACGATCGGAATGACACCGATACGTAGAGACGGAATTTTTGTTGGGCTTTTGTCTTCTTTATGGTTTTAGTTTGTGTTTCTCTATCCTTGTATACATTCCTCTTGGTAAACGAATTCGTAGACTTTTTTTCCTCGATATATGAGTTTGTCGACTTTTCTCTCGATACGTGAATTTGTAGACTGTTCTGTTGATCCACAAATTCCCCGGATTACAAAGGACTTCAGTTCCTAAATCCGTCTTTAAGTCGAATTTGTATGTAAGTCGGAACAATTTGCTACGGTTCGTATCCGACGTCAGTTTGTCAAATGTTTGTCTTAGTATATAGTATATCGCGTACCTTTCTATACATAAAAAACATTAAACAGTTCCAGATATGCTAAAACATCTTTAACATAATAATGATGATGATAATAATGATGATGATGATGATAATAATAATTAATGTAACTGCAGTATTTGTAATAGAGAGACAGAGAGAGAGAGAGACATCGGGGACAAAGCCCAATTTACTTGCTCTACGTTATTTTCTCTTTGTCCTTTAAAATTGTTCCAGTTGTTGACCGACCGTAGCTTAACGCTTTTCCAGTGTTCGTTGGCGTTTCACCTTTTTCCAATCGCTTCATTATTTCCACTTTAGTTTCAGTCATGATTGTTTCCCTTTTCTTTGATGACTCACCATCACTTGCATCATATTTACGTTTTGTTGCCGTGTTTACAAGGGTAAAAACAAAAAATTAAACACGCAAGACACTGTTAAAAGCAACGCTGTCCGACTGAAAAGAAGGAAGTCCTTGTCCTGCCTCGGACTCACGAGCCGCCGAACCGCTGCAGACGTTTTGATGTGTGTCGCAAAGTAGCGTTTCGTTTGTTAATAAAAATCATTGTATGTAACTCGAATTTTTAATATAATTGGCTATTTGGGGGGGTGGTTTGTAACTACAGGTTGTACGTAAGTCGGACGTTTGTAACCCGGGGACTTCCTGTATTTGGTTTTGTCGACTTGTCTTGGTATATGAATTCACAAAATTTTCCTTGGTGTTCATATATTTGTTGAGTTTTCTCTTTATATATAAATTCGTAGACTATTTTTCTTGGAATATGAATCCCGCTTGAGTAAAGCGAAAAGCAGGGAACATGTTTAAGTTTGCTGTTCAATTTTATTTTTTTCTAAAGCGGGAGTTGCGTAATCTCTGTGTATTTCAGTTGCGTACTGCGGCACTGGAGGGAATAATTAACTCAGAGATGGAAATGCGCGGTTCTGAAGAACGCGAGTCTTGGCCAAGGTTCTGCTCTGTGAGATGATAGCGGCTGGTTTTGAAATAGTAAGACTTGGCTCCGTCCTTATTTTGTCAGAAGATATTTGTTTGTTTTGATGGAGATAAGTTTGGCCAAGATTTGGTTCCTGGGGAAAAGATGGTTGATTTTGAAGGACACTAACTGTGGGCCAAAATTATGAGAATTTGATGAGGCTTTTCTTTAAGGGGCTGATGTTTCCAGAGAGTCTCGGCTTCTTTTGAACCGCAAGACGAAAGGTTTCCCGCTACGGATGAAGATGGGCTTGGCCCTCAGCGTATGTTCGCACCCCCGTTGCTCTGACTCATGTTGCCTAACTCTGTAAAGCAGACCCTACGGCTCACACGTCTTATAAGCGGATTTCCAGAAACGAAACTGTCCTATTTACATAATTTCATTACATTTACTCCCTGTGTACTCGCAGCTCTGCTTTTAATCAAGGTCAACCGCAGACCCCCAGCTGTACTTACACATTCCGCGGACCTCCTGCTAATCGAACTGCGGTGCGCCGCTCTGCTGCCAACCTTCACAGCAGCCTTGGAGAGCACCTTCTCGAAAATCTCTCGCGTGGACGGGCTCGGGTACGGAAGGAACTGGGACAATGAGTAAACGTGGCCAAGGAACACGGTGCCTTGAGAAGGTCATCAGATCTAGTTTGGCTCAGCATTTTTCCTGGATTTGTTGTCTCCTGCTCCTCCGGCTCTTGTTTCTGGAGAGCTTACAGCCTCTTGACCTCGACCGCCCCAACACCCCTACCGAGCCCGATAGCGGAAATGAGCTCCCCGCTACCATAAGGATGCCTTGTAAGAATTTCTTGTGAGTCTCCTTCGCAGGTCATACATCAGTCCAGGAAATCTGAATAATTGTCCACGCGATGTGACTAAATGGGTGCTGAATTGCAAGTTGAAGCGAGTGGGGCGTCGTATCTGTTTCATAGGCAAAAGCATCGCAATATGTGATTAATAGGAATGCTGTCAGCATCGCTTTGTTGACGCTCGCTGTAATGAGCAGCGCTGCTAATGCGACGTATTACGTTTTGTCACCGTGATCACGTAACTGAATATACGCTCTAGTTCCAGTTAGAATATGCGATGCAAATACCGTTCTCTAGAAAAACATCTCGTTGTATCTATATGCCCTCACTCTTTTTTTCAATTTACTTGTGCACCTTCAGTTTTAGGCTAAGTCAGATGGAAGAACACCAAACACCATTTGTTGTTCTTTATGATTCGCCCCGGCAGCGGGGATGAACAAGACCTAGATTGACTACCCGACGTTTTTCGTCTGACCTCAGTCCTTGTAGAGGTTGTTTCTGTTTGTGCCCCTCACAATACAGCGCAGCTCGAGCGAAAGGAATCGCAAAAGAAGCAGAAATGAAGGGACGGCGACTGGTGAAAAGACATCCCTTCCCCGGGAAACCAGTCGTCACGGCGCCCTTCCTCAAGGTTAGGTCCCCTGTGCAATAATAATTGAAAATTAAGAATTTACCATGCCGTAATTAAATTTTGCCCTTTCGACCTTTGAGGACTTCATCCGCATATTAACTTTGGAGATGGCCTTGGGAATGGTTCAGCAGGAGATCCTGAGCGCACATGTCCAAGCAGTAATATAACCCGCTTTGACAGCCCTTTAATTATCGCCCTGCCCAGCAGTTAAAACGTCTTTAATATTGTGGTTACATTTCCGGAGCGCTCAAGCCAAACGAATCTCATGCTTCTAATTAATTACCAGAGGACAGGGGCTGCACACTTTCCCTGCTCATTTTAATGCTTATTTGGTGAACTTTGTGCTGTATGCAAAGGGTAATTAACAAAGTTGTTTCTCTCGGTCTAATGAGGCGGGTAAGGATATGGTGTCCTCACTTGTGCAAGCATATTTTGCACGTCTTGTATTGCTAACCAACTGTGAGAGGGTTGGAAGGGCGCGTGCACCGCGTAAGTTGGCACTGCCTCTATACAGTGTAGGGACGTAACGCTCATGATTTTCGTTCTCTGAATTTTTTGAAAAAACATGGCTTAATTCAGATAGACACCCCTCGGCTGAACAAATAGACCGTTCTTCAACCCCTTACGTCAATCAGAATTTACTTGTCAGATTCCCCCTCCTCCCTAAGATTCAGCATAATAACCTTAATCATTTTTCCATCTCAATTATTGCACCTTGACGTTTCTTCGTCATTATTGTTGTTTTCATGCTAGCTGTTCCTTTCACTGCTCCTTTTTATGTTCAGCATCCTTCGCTATCGTATTTATAGTCGATACGGCTAAACCTGGTTCCCGTGCTATAGACCATGATCTTTGTCCACCTTCATACTTCCTTATTATTTTCAATTTCATCTCCAAATCGATTGCTTACACTTTACCACCAAGCACTGTGAATAATGAAATGGGTAAAAAAAATATGCGAAAAAAGCAGCGCGCTGACGAGAGGAGATGTGTTAATGGGTCAAAATACGTAAGAACCGGGAAGATGCGGCTTCCTGCCTTGTCTGGCTGTGCTGACTTGCGCTTAATGTATTTCAGATGTTTCGCGTAAAATAATAAAGGTAAAAGCGCTACCCGTAAATAATGTGCGTATGCCTGGAATTTTTTCCGTAAATCCCGATTTACGCAAGTCGAATTTACGTAAGTAGAGGAGCGTCTCTACTTTGCGCACAACTTCCCGAAAGGAAACAAATCTGCGGCTATTTTTCAAAACTGGTGTTATTTTTACCATGGTGTTGACCTTCGAAGCTTGTCTGTTGCACCATGCAGTAGCAGCTGAAACTTGGACTTTACAAGAACCTCTGAAATTTTCTTTACAGTTTACTTCGCAAGCCTTAATAAAGCCACGAAACACAACATCACGTCGCAACACCGTGCCACAGATTGTCAGCGGGAGACCGGAGGAACTGGGTTTGCATTCAGACTGAAAGTTTAACAGAAGGTCCTTCACACAAGTCAGCGCTCATTTGTGGCTGCTGCTTGTTTTAGATTATAAATCGCTAACGGTGCCCGATTAAAAATCGAGGTTCACGCTCTGTAAGAGTTCGAGGAAAGGCCAGCACATGTGCTATAATGCTGGGGATTGCGATACAGTTGGGGGTATGCTATAAGTGGTTGACCTGTAAGTAGGTTAACCAAATGGGACATGGGCCCAGGTGGACCTTGAGCTTGTCACATGTCACGAGAGGGAACCCTGTGACAGAATAATAGCGGATGATCCGGCCGTTGCCTGCCACCTCAGAGCTATTTTTGCCCAGAGCACGAGTTTAACAAGGCAGCGTCTGGTGAATCGGTACACGGTCCTTAAAAATGTCACCCGGTGACAAGGCCTGACCCTTGATCACAGCTGCACCGCGCTTCCGTTCGACAGAGGCTTTCTGCCTGCGCGCCGTGTGCACGGAATCGCGTAATCTTGTTTGGTGAAAATAGATCGACCGGAGAACTTCGGAGTTATAATCGAAATGGCCATCTTCAAACCTAATTCCGATGCCGAGCGGTGTTAGATTAACTCGTGTGATGGGATGCAAATAGCAGCTCTGGGATTGGCAGGTTCTGAAGAGGCTCTTGGAATGAAAGTGCTTAAGATTGCTATTATACCGTAGCCTCGAGTACAAAACCGAACCCATTACCGGAGTGCTCCGCGTCTCTGCCGACCAGCAATTCTAAAGCAGTTCATGTGACTACAATTGGCCATAATAAGATGGAATCCGAATGCATGTACCGAAAGAAAAAGACGAGCAACATTTCCATCGCAGACAAGAAGAACTGTACATATGATTTAGGCTGGTGGAAAGGAAGCAGTTCAGCCGCCTGGTATCCGGGATGTCTCAGTACACGTAGAGAGCGGTGAACGGAGCGATTAGCGGTAGTGTGTTGGGTGGCAGAGCGAGTAGCACTGCTGTCTCACGCCGTCTCGGTGCTATGAGAGGGCGTGGGTTCGATCCCCGCTCGGTCTGTGTTGAGTTTGCACGTTGTCTGCATGGGTTTCGTCGGGTGCTCTGGTTTCCTCCCACACTCCAAAGACATGCTGTTTAGCTTCACCCATAGTGTGTGAGTAACACAGAGAGTGTGTGTGTTCCACTGATGTGTGGATGACTGACCCAGTGTATCTAGCAGCGTAAGTCACCGTGGTGAATAAGGTGTGTGGGCTGATAACACTACATAGAGTTCATTGGAAGATGCTTTGGACAAAAGCGTCTGATAAATAAATAAATAAAATAAATGTGTTGGCTCCTGCCCTGTGTAGGATCTGTAATCGGTAGGTTGCAGGATGCGAACTGCTGCTGTGTCCCGGCGCAAAGATACTGAGACCGAATTGTTTCTCTGGATACCCGGCTGTGTACAATTCGAAGCCATCAGTTTGCCAAATAAATATTGCAATCAGATACAGAAAGTGCCTGTTGTAAGAGCTTAACTAAATTCAGTGCCCATTTCACCTCCCATATACAAATACAAAGCGCATTGTCTCGTGCTTTTGAATTTCCACCCCGAGTGATATTCTGCATCCGCTAAGGCAGTGGGATGTGTGGACTCGCCACCTCTATTATAGTCTGCGCATCTTAATCTTTTTCAAAGTTAAATCGAAAACAAAATGCAGTCAGTGCACTTAGTTTGTGCTGCAGGTTTCGGTTATCTCCACCTTCCCGGCTATCGGTTAAGGAACTGCAGGCGATTCCCGCAGAAGCCAGAGCTGCTTATCTGCTCGTGCATTTGAATACATCACATTGTCTGTTACCAGGGTAAGAGAGGAGAGGTACAGTATCTTGCAGTGCCCGTTCTTCCTGCCGTGCTGCTCTACGCGCTTTCATACGTGTTCGGATGCAATTTGCTCACACAGCTTAATTGCGGGAAAGCTGCCTTTTGTTTCATTTAGAATTCTTTCATGTTTTGTATGCATTTTACCAATGCATTTTTGCATTATCCTTTCATATTATCTGCAAGTGGCTCGCCTTTAAAGCAGTGTAAAACCTAGGGTATGACAAAGTACGTTCGTACGACAGACCAAGAGCTTCAGATACACATGTACAATTATCATTTTATAGTGTTTATTTTCTAACATTTCTGCCACATTCACTGTATTTAAGCAACATTCAAATAATTTCATTATTTTCAACACTGTAATTAATTAATTCAGCTGATGCTTTTCCCCAAAGCACCTTAGGCTACTGTGTGAAGCTGCTTGCACTGATTTACACATTCATACAGCTGGGTTATTTTTACTGTACTAATTCAGAGTAAGTACCTTGGTCAAGGGTGGTACAGTAGGAGATGGGATTCAGACTTGCAACCTGTAAATCCAAAGGTGGCAGCTCTAACCACTACACCACCTGCTAACCAAAAACCTACCATCTGTATTGGTGTGACTTCTAAAAAGCAGCCAGTTGGTTCAAATGTCATTTAACATATATTTGTTGTTGGTTTATTATTACTATTATTATTATTATCATCCATCCATCTACAATAACTCCTTGTCCAGGTCAGGACTGTTGCTGTGCTTAGGAGGTTAGGCAGGGTACATACTGGTCTTTGCAAAGCAAGCATACAAACTATTATTATTATTATTATTATTATTATTAGTAGTAGTAGTATTACTTTTTTAGGGTGGAACAGTGGTAGAGCGAGTAGCGCTGCTACCTCACAGTGCCTGGGTGGTGCGAGAGGACATGGGTTTGATCCCCGCTCAGTCTGTGTGGAGTTTGCATGTTCTCTCTGTGTCTGTGCGTGTTTCCTCTGGGTGCTCTGGTTTCCTCCCACACTCCAAAGACATGCTGTTCAGGTTCCCCCATAGTGTGTGTGTGTGTGTGTGTGTGTGTTCCACTGATGTATGGACGAGTGACCCATTGTAAGTAGTGTATCTAGCAGTATAAGTCACCGCGGTGAATAAGGTGCGTGGGCTGATAACTTCCAATGAACTCTGTGTAGTATTGCTTTGGAGAAAAGTGTCTGATAAATAGATTTATTATTATTCTTCTTATTATTATTATTGCTGTTGTTGTTCATCCTGAATGAAGATAATTTGGGAATGTCGGGGCATTTAGGACGGTTCCTTGCAAAGGGTTAACGCAGAGGAGTAAAAACGTAACCTTGGCCCCTTCTTACAATGGTGTAAGACTTGCGGCTGCAGCTCATTAGCTGCCCAATGTAGTTGCTAGAAGCTGATGCCCTGTGGCACTGAACACGGTGTCTCCTAATGAATACATTTGCCTGGAATGAAATATGGCAGCACAAGCACGGAGTGAGGTGGGCCACTCTTCGGTGTGAAACAGACGCGTCTCTCCTGATTTATGTAGGGAGAAGGAGGAAAAAAAAAAGCAAAAAACGTCCCTCTTCAGATGTTTGCTTCACGAAGAATCGGAGAACAGCCCGAATAAAGTAAATTGCACTTACTCTCCTCCTTCTTATGTTTCTTAAGTATTCGGCATTCTGAAACCGCAGTTACAGCGAAAAAACAACCGGCTCAAACTTCAAATCGGTTTCCTATTTATTGCTTTTTAAATTGCGTATTGGGTTACGTGTTCAGTTATTATGTTTTGTTGTTCAGTTAGCGAATTATTGCCTTTTTGCAAGGCTGTTAAATCATTGAAGAGGCCTTGAAAAAATGAGTGAGCAAATTAGGAAAGTAGACTGTGCAAAATCTGTGTAGCATCTTACCTTTCAGGGTTTCTAGTGACCTTCTAACCGTGTTTCCCGCTCTTTTAGTGCGCGGTCCTTTTGTACGCACTCTTGTTTTATTTGATTAAACACGCCGGTATATTTAGTCTGCGTACTGCATTATGTTGGATTAATGTCTTTTCCGCATCCATCCGTGTCCTCACAAGCGTACACTTCATGGCTTCCTTAAATACGTCCTCGTCTGCATTGCTCAGGAAAAAAAAAAGTGGTAAATTATGACATAAATGCAGTTTGTGAAGCCGATAAGGTCCTTTCCGGCCTGCTTCCAGTCACGTTAGGGTTCAAGCCCCTTAATCTGAATCATGTGTCTGTTAAACAGTGCAGTAAAACCTTCATGCTATGTTCCCATATAATATTCTTCTTCTTATTATTATTATTATCATGATCATTATTATTATTAATTTGGCAGGCACTTTCCTCCTTTCCTCAAAAGTCGTGTACAATTCAGGGTAAACCGAAGTGTATCAACAGCAGATTGAGAGCTTCAGACGCAGACACAGGATTACTGATTCACAGCTTGTGTGTCTGACACCACTATGTTGTTGGTTCACAACCCTCAGGTAGCTCCCTACGGAAGTGACATTGAAATGGCAACTGCGTAGAAAATTGTAGCGGTTGGTGTTGGGCTCATTTACATCGCCCGGAAGATCGGGAGCGAAAGGGGTTTCGGAGATGGGTTTTTTTGAATGCTGGCAGGGATTCAGCAGCTCTGAGGAATGGAGGGCGTTCCCAGCAAACATCTGGTGCCATAGCAGCTACAGCTGCTACCTTGCCCTCCAAGAACGCAGGTTCGATTCCCACCTCCTGCTACAGCACCCTTGATCAAGGTATTTAGCCCCATTGGCACAGTAATAGTTGCCATGTTGTGTTGATGGGTAAATCAGTGTAACTGCTGTGTCTGGTCATTTGTAGTGACATAGAAGGATATAGTAACACCCCCCACCCCCTCCCCAGCAACTGCTTTCCTGGCCATCGGCTCAGACAAAAATGTAGTGTTTGGAGCTGATAATGGATGGTGTCTGAATAGATTGAAAGGTCTATCCTCCCCGCTCAGGGAGGGTGCACATTGACAGAAGGCACCTGAGGACAGTCTAGGAGGTGCAGGCAAGGTGGGTTGTGGGAACTGGACCAAAATGAAGAATTGAAGCCGGGGGGCTCGAGTAAGTGGGGTGGGCGAGGAGCGAATGAAGCCGACTTTGAGGACGAGGCTGTCGCTGTGTGCCTACCTGCCACTCCAATACCTACCACACAGTCTACATTTATTTATTTGTCTGACACCTTCCTCCAAAGCAACTTACAGTGTTAATCTGCTTGCACTGATTTACCCATTCATACGTCAGGGTTGTTTTTACTGTATCGGTTCAGGGGAAGCGCCTTCATTCACGGCACCTCAGCAGGAGGTGGGATTCCAAGCTGGGTACCTTGAGTGCAAGGTGGTAGCTCCATCCAAGTCGGAATCGGAAGCAATCGTTGGGTTACCGGAGTCGGAGTCGAAGGTTTTGTGCGGCGACTCCACAGCCCCGGTGCACAGACATCCTGCTCGCCGATCGCTGAGCATCGTGGGAAAGGGGAGAATAGCCGAGGGCCCGGGGTCGGCAGTCCAGCTGGGTGTGAGGCTCTCGTATTCTTGCCGCTTAGTCCGCCATCTGTCCTCGAAGCTCTGGCGCTTTGCGTGTCCGACACTAACTGGATTTGCCCGCCTCCGACAGCTGTAACAACGTTATTGCTTATTTTATTTAATCGCCATACAGTAGATGTTGGTAAAACAAGGAGATAATGAATAAATCAGCTTCCAAATGAATAAAGGATCAAATGAGCAGCCCGATTTGAAGAGCCTTCATCACAAACCACTTTATTCGTGTTTTCTGTGCTCGCTTGTCCTAAAAATGTCATCACGGTGACTTGTAGTACTTTACAAAAGAAAGGGACGTGTTTTATTAGAACTATAAAACATAAATTTGGTGCCTGTCATATTAACATAAGTCAAAGCAGCATGTTGTTTTGAACAGCATGCATAAGCCTTATATAAGTGTTGGCTTTTCTCACATCTGCAGCTTCTTCTTCATTATTATTATTATTATTATTATTATTATTATTATTATTATTATTTTTATTGTTGTTGTTCTGTTTATTGCAAGTCAAAGGATATATTATAGCAATAGGGACGTTTCAGGCCCTGCGTACAGAGTATGGAGACCAACCTTGGTTAAAAAGTGTGAACATCAGTTCATGGTCCAGGATGACCACTGTTTATGCTGCGTATTTCTGGTTTTTATTTAATCCGAACCTGTACATTTACACTTATTCATTTAGCAGATTGTTATTATTGATTGATTGATTATTGATTGATTTATTGACCGTTTACGATTTCAACTATTCAGTTAAACCCGAAACAGTTATCGGAGCACAAACCATAGCATGTATTAGTGAGTATTAGTGAGTCATAATCCTCAAAAGTCAGGAAATAAGGATTGTTAGTTTATATACTAGAAATAAGCAAATAAGCAGCGGGTTTGGCCGGGTCTGCTTTCTAGTGGGTCTGGGGTTCGAGTCCCGCTTGGGGTGCCTTCCGATGGACTGGCGTCCCGTCCTGGGTGTGTCCCCTCCCCCTCCGGCCTTACGCTCTCCTCTCGCTGTGACCCCACTTAGGACAAGCTGCTTCAGACAATGTGTGTGAATTCAGGTAATGGGTAAAATTAACAAATATGTAGGGCATCATTTTTGGCCTTTGATCAGTTACAAAATTGATGTATCAATTCGTTATTTTTGACACATATTTATTTAAAAGTCGTTATATTATTCAATTCTCAGTGAGTTTGCCTTTCATTTGTTCCAAGCTGTGCGATCAGTGGAGGCCATTCGGATGTTTTGTTATGACAGAAAGCGCAGAGAAATTGTTCCAGTGAGTCGTGGTAAACTGCGTGGTAAAAACTTCTCCGCCTGTGCGTTTGAGGTGGTTTCAGTTGTGTGCTTCATTTGTGGAGTGTCTCGGATTGGAGAGCTTCATGACGAGCTCGGCCGGTATACGGTGCGAGCAAACAGCACCGTGGGTGACAGGGTTCACATGGAGCTATGAGGGACACACAAGCAGCTTTATCAAAACACGACAAGTATCAGCGCATAAAAATAACATATTTCCTCCAACGTAACTCGCATCTTTTCCACCAAATTCAAGTTAAAAAATTGGGGTGCAACATATATGCGGAATTTATGAAAATTAAAGTTTTTTGGGGAAAAAAGTACATGTATTTCTTTAGCAAACACATTTGTCCAAAGCAATACCAATGAACTCTATGTAGTGTTACTATCAGCCCACATACCTTATTCACCGCGGTGACTTACACTGCTAGATACACTACTTACACCGGGTCACTCATTCATACATCAGTGGAACACACACACACTCTCTCCATCACTCACACACTATGGGCGAGCCTGAACAGCATATTTTTGGAGTGTGGGAGGAAACCAGAGCACCCAGAGGAAACCCGCGCAGACACAGGGAGAAGATGTAAACTCCACAGAGACCGAGCAGGGATCGAACCCACATCCTTTCACACCACCCAGGCATTGTGAGACAGCAGCGCTACTCGCTGTGGCACTGATGTATGGATGAGTGACCTCTTCGCTTTGGAGAAAAGCGTCTGCTAAATAAATAAATGTAAAAGTACATGCGAAGCTTTTTAATTTCTTTTTTCGTAAAGTAAAATTAAGGGTTCGAGAGGGCGAGTTACATTCGAGTAAATACGGTCGCTCCTTTTCGACCCGTCTGCAAAAAAAGTGAACAAAGTTTATTTGGGAAAAACCAGAACAAGCAGAAGATTCTTCACTTTTTAGCAGTTCTTCTGAACCTGTTTAAACCCGAGCCTCATTTGTTTCTGTGATTTTGTGCCGCCGCCCTGCTTTAACTAAATATAAAAGTTTGAACAATAAGCATTTACCATGCCGTAATTTATGCCCATATTATATTAAAGACACAGAAAATAATGCATCCTCATATCTTGCATTCAGCTGAACGGATGAGGATGTTCCAAATGCACATTTACTCATCTAGCTGACACTTTTCTCCAAAGCAACTTACAATTATTTACCTATTTATACAGGTCATTAATGTTACTGGAGTAATTTAGGGTAAGTACCCTGCTCAAGGGTACTACAGCCAGAGATGGTGATCAAACCTGCAACCTCTGGGTCCAAGGGCAGCAGCTCTAACCGCTACACCACTAACTGTAGTGAGAAGAGTTACATTTAAAAGGAAATTTTCTCGCAATATGATGAATTCAGCCAAACGTCTCCCGACGATCTTATCCTTCTGTCTAGCGAATGGAGGGAAAACAAGTGTGTCGACTCCTACTCCTCTCGCTCCAGAGCGGGGAGGGGTTTATGTGCTAGACCCCCAGCAGAGAGGCTTGCTCCCAGGCCCCCAGGAATCCGCACCGCAACAAGGTGGTCCCGTCCACTGGGGAAGGACAGGGCTTTCTGAGGATTACGCACGCTGTTCGAAAGATTACCTTCGCTGCTGGTCTACTGGAACGCGGATCCGGGATCTTTAGGCCTGCATTTGGTTTAATCCTGCAGCCGAGTGTATTCTGGACAGGCATTTGCCTATTAAGACAGAGACCTCAGTGCACAGAAACACCCTGATCATTAGGGGAACGTGGGCCGTGCGCTGTGGGATGCCGAAACTCGGCCCTGCTTAATGTTGCCACAAAAATCGAAAAATGAACTGTATTCTTATAAGAAAAATGATGAAAATTGCTGCTTATGGGTAAGAAACAGTTGGGACAGCTGGTAGTGTACTGGTTAGAGCTGCTGCCGTTGTTTCTAACTCAGGTTTGATCCCCACCTTCTGTGCGTAGTACCCGTGAGCAACGTACTTACCCTACGATTGTGTAGTAAGATTACCCAGCTGTATAAATGGGGAACTAATGTAATTGTAAGAGCCTTTGGAGAAAAGCGTCAGCTAAATGAACAAGTGTATTAGAAAACTGAAGATCTCCCACCTCATATACAATGTAAACACTGTGTGATACATTGCTTAAAAAATACAGTGTTATGTGCATTCAGGGCCATCGCTAGAGAGCTGAGTGGTGGTGAGGAGCCTTGGAGCCCTAAGGTTTTTCTGTTCAGCAACAGAAACATATCAAATTGAGATAAAATTGTCAATTATTGAGTGATTTCCTGTGATTTTTCTTTGGTATAATGTAGAATAATATACCACAGGGGTTGGGCTGTGTGATTGGACAAAGCCCTGCTCTGTTTATCCTGAGTTTGCAAACTCTTCCCATGTTCGCGTGGCATTCCTCCAGGTGCTCTGGTTTCTTCTCACTGTCCAGAGATGTGTGTTTTAGTGGTGAGAAGCGGAGAGTCTAAATTCCCATACTGTGTATGTGTGTGTCAGTGAATCAGCGTGTATGACTGGCATCCCATCTGGCTGGACCTCGACTAGCCTAGCAGCCCAGCTTCCAGGATAGGTTCTGGACCACCATGACCCTGTAACAGGAGTAGGAGTTACAGATTATAAGTGAATGATAGTCTATTTTCAGCTGTTCCGCTTAGTTAGAAATCCTACATCGCTTATCGTTGAAGTGTGGGTTTTTACTTTGTTCTACCACAGTAAGCCTGCGAAATAAATAAATGCTAGGTGCCATGCAGGCACACCAGGCCCAGCACCAAAGACACTCTGCTCCATGCCTGTCAAGAGGGAAACCTTAATCTGTCCCAATAATGATCTTGCACTTTCTAATTAGTCACCTTCGCGCTCGCGCTCCTTCCTGTTAGGCGCCGATGACCTTCTTAATCACCAGGTCCTTCTCCTCCAAGGTGAACCCTCCTCGGTAATTAAATGATGCAATGCCACTGGGGCCCAAATGCAAAAAAAAAAAAACTATTTGTTTAATTGCGTATTCCCATCTCGCACCGCCAGCTGATCCTAAATGAGGAACGGGGCCTCCGGGGCGGGAGATGCCTTCGATCCAAGCTCTCATCTCGGCTGATGAAACCCGTTCGGAATGCGCCCCGCTTGGCTTATCACGGCGCGCGTGTCATATTAAGGTCGGCAAACACGTTGATTATGTTATATCTTGAAACAGAAAACAACATATGGAATGAGCCAATATACAGCAAACGCTTTTCCATTATGTACAAACATGTCACCGAATGCGTTTTGGGGTCGTTGCTGTATTTTCCTCCTTGCTATTACTCTCTTGAAAGGAATTAAGAAAGTAATTTTGGAGTTTGCTGGTAAAAAGTATATTACAGCTGTCCCCGGTCTGTGATGGCTGCTGCTTCTACACGACACTTGACAGTTATATTTTCATGTGACAGTTGCTCCTATTCAGTGCCGAGAGGCCCTTTTAAAATATTGTTCAGAACTGGTGGTTTTGCGATCAATTAGGTACCACGGTATGGAGTGGAGCGCACAGATCCTCCAGAATATCCTTCTGATAAAACAAATGCGATGTTCTCCAACCCTCGAACCCCATTGGCGGTACAGTGACTCATCACATGGTGTGGGGGGGGTCAGTCCAACACGGAAGGTCGAGAGTGCCACCTCGAGAAAATGGGAATTTATGAATAGCATTTACATTCATTTATTTATCAGATGCTTTCCCCCAAAACGACTTCCAGTGAACTCTGTGTAGTGTTACCAGCCCACACACCTTATTCACCACGGTGACTTACACTGCTAGATACACTCCTTACACTAGGTCATTCATTCATACATCAATGGAACACACACACACTCTCTCTGTTACTCACACACTATGGGGGAACCTGAACAGCATGTCTTCGGAGTGTGGGAGGAAACCAGAGCACCTGGAGGAAACCCTAGCAGACATGGGGAGAACATGCATACTCCACAGTGAGTGAGCAGGGATCGAACCCACGTCCTTTCCTACCACCGTGGGGCTGTGAGACAACAGGGCTACTCACTGTACCACCATGCCACCCCACGAGTAACGGCCACAATAAGGCATAATTTAGACATATTTCAGGCAGTAATACATACATTTATAATCATACTGCAGTTTTTTTTTTTTTTTTAATTTAGCTGACGCTTTTCCCCAAAGCAACTTAATATTAAGTTTCCTACAAGTATTTCCCCACTTCTACAGCTGGGTAATTTTACCAGAGCAATTTTAAAGTACCGTGCTCAAAGGTACTACAGTCAGAGGTGGGATTCAAACCCACAATCTGTGAGTCTGAAAACTGGAACCCAAACCACTCCGCTACTGGTTTCAAAACCTGCTTATCATTTCACCGAAAATATTATGCATTATGCTTTATTGCGTTATTGTATTATTATCATTATATTACTAGCAAACAAGCACCCTGAGTTTTGCTCTCTTTCCAGATTTAAATGAATACATGGTAATAAGGGCCCAAAGATGAAGAGATAAATCCAGCAAGGCAGTTATTGTACTTTCATCTATTCAGGTTTTTTTTTTTTTTTTGTTTCTTCCATTTTTAATCTAGCTTCCATTTTGTTTAACTTTTCATACAATTACCTAAGAAGTGAGGAAATTCGTTCTGCCACAAAGCCTGGGCTGAATACCGATGTGCTGGAAAACACACATAAATTATTTTTAAAAATTTATGCATAAATACTGTGTTTAAAATATGATGTTCGAGTGGTAATTATCAAGGCGGGTTGATGTAACTATGCATGGTAGATGCGTTTAATAATCGAGGAGGGTATCGCGTCTCTTCGGCACGGCCCGTCAGGTTGCATTGTGTAACGCACTTTTGAATCATTCATATGGAACAGATACAATATTAAACATTTTTTTCCCTCTTCATACAGTACTTGCTAATGTGTTTCATCGAGAATTCCCATAACCAGGACACGCCATGTACCGTATGAAAAATTAGTTTTAGGTTTTAAACTTTTACGCTTCTGTTCGTTTCCGGAAAAGTTCCGGGAGAACTTCTCGGGGGCCCGGGGTCAGCGGCGAACACGCGTCCGTTTTGTAAGCAACGCCGGTGGTTCGTGTACCAGCCGGCCTCTCGCAGGCGTTAGACGCCGTGTAGATAATGGCTCGACGATCTCGAGTCTTCCGAGGCCTATAATCGCTCCATTAGAAGAACATCAGAAGAAGATCCTGGGTGTTTCCCCATCTGCTCCCCCTCTGAATAATCACTCAAACGTACGCCTTTCCTCCATAACGGTAAAAGTAAGGTGTCACACCGTGGTTTAAACGCTTGCATCATCTATTTTCATTTAGCTGCTCCCAGATAGTCCTCCACACCTTGTGCTCTGATGTGCCCGTATTTCATCCTAGTGGTAGCGTAGCTTCGGTAGGTGGACGATTCAGGGAAGCGGAGTCGGTCTCAAGCGCGGTGGAACTAACAGACCTCCGTTTACATTTATTTATTTAGCAGATGCTTTTCTCCAAAGTGACTCTAATGAACTCTGTAGTTACATTATACGTATTCATGTCATATTGTATAATAGTAAGAATTAATAGTATAAATCTTGGAGTGTGGTGTGAGAGGATGTGGGTTCGATCCCCGCTCAATCAGCGTGGAGTGTCTCCCCGTGTCTGCGTGGGTTTCCTCTGGGTGCTCTGGTTTCCTTCCACACACCAAAGACATGCTGTTCAGGTTCCCCCATAGTGTGTGAGTGACAGAGAGAGTGTGTGTTCCACTGTTGTATGGATGAATGACCCAGTGTAAGGAGTGTATCTAGCAGTGTAAGTCACCGCGGTGAAAAAGGTGTGTGGGCTGATAGTAACACTACATAGAGTTCATTGGAAGTCGCTTTGGAGAAAAGTGTCTGATAAATGAACGTAAGCATGAATGGCGTGCATTCTTACGTAACTCGGCTTGCTGTGGTTATATTATGTCTGTTAAGTGATAAGTCCAGCATCGTTGCCAGAACCAAATGACGGAGGAGCTGATGAGGGCCGCTCCGCCACGCAGACTCTGCCTTCGAGAGAGGGGGGCCTCGCACCAGCAGCCATCGCATCGTTAAGCTCACGGAAATTATCATTTCAGTCGGGCCGAAAGTTGGAGCGGCGCACGCGGGGGTTGCGCGGTCACACTTTGAAGGGTCCCGTCCCGTGTTTTTCCTTGTTAGCTTCCGTCTGCGGCGCGCATACATTTCCCCAAAATAGGAGTGTGCGTTTTCGCTTTGAAGCGATGAAGAGAAAAGCAACTAATTTGGACACATCCCCTGTCCAGAAACAGGTTTTATTTATGAGACGTGGACGCGGCCGCCGCCGCCGCCGCCGCTCAAATTACTCGTGTGAAATTTAAGTGCTGTATGAAAGGACCTTTGTGTGTTTGTCGCCGCGCCGGGATACGAGTCGGGCGAACAGCCGGCGAGGCCCCGCCAATTGAAAGAAGCGTTCGGTGCGGAACGGCACGTATCCCAGCATCTGAAACCTTAGCCCCAAAAAAGTGGGTTACATTCTGCATATTTTAAAATAATTAGATTCCCTTTCTACATTGTTCGCTCCGGAAAGTTTCCGCCGCTTCCCGAAACCTTTTGTAGTTGCCAAAAGCGCGCGCCAAGAGCAAAAGCTTCTCAAAATATTAAAATTCTGTTGATTGCCTGCCTTTTTAAGGGCAATAATCTAGTAAGTATGACGCGGATCAAAACGGTCTCCATCAGAGGGGGTCCGTAAATAGGGCTTTTTGTACTCATTTCAAATTTGCAGACGGAACATCACTTATTTATAGCACGCGGGGACATTGCAGTCGTCTTCTGTTCGGAAAAATAAGGCTACGAATGCGCTGCGGGGTTCCTGTGCGCTGCCGTGCTACGCCGGCTATCTCTTTGACGAAACGGCGCCTTGCTGCCATTTACTGGGGTAAAACAGCACGTTTCAGCGCTGCGGACGTGTCGCCTTAAATCCCGTAATCCCAGACAGGTGGTGCGATGGTAAAATGAACCACGAGTTGTAAACCCTGTTCGAGGCTACGCGGGGAGGGGGGGAGGCTCCCATTGACTGGCTCCTTCCTCTTCCCGGAGTAGCTGAGCAAGTGCTTTATTTTGTTACGGGAGCGCTCGAAAACACAGTAAATAAGGGCGCTGGCTCGTAGCCTGAGCCTCATCAGCATTCGAGTTCCAGCTGGTGCTCTGCTCTCTCTGGCCCCTTCGCTTCGAGCGACGCACCCAGGTAGGAAATTATCCAGAAGCGTAACCGGCCGTTTCTCTAAACAGCGCTGCGCAAAAGCATCGGCTGAACGGCAAAGTATTGCGCGGCCGCATCCGAGCGACGAGGTCACGGATGACGAGAGCCGACTTCGGATCCTGCCTGGTGCCCACAGGCCCGGGACGTCGCGTCGGACGCTTGGATCGCGGCTCTTTTCGTTTCCCCACAATAAGACCTGAGGGGGGGCCGGCCGGCCGTTACAGAAGCAGCCCATGCTGACCGAAGACGGTGACCAACCGCCGTGATGGACGAGACGTACCTCGCTGAGCTGGGAAATGAAGATATCATGCAGCAACAAGGCCATTGCTACCTCTAAACTGACTTAGAAGTTCTAATTAGTCTAGAATGCCGAGGAGGGGGGGCAGACACTGGCACCTGGACCCCCAGGGTTTTTTTTTTTCCCCTTGACTTCAGTTGGGGGTTTTTTGTTCCTTTCCTCCGTGGACAGTAGGCATACTTATAGCTTTATTAAAGCATCGATAATGTATTATTCTAGTCTGTATTGAGGGGTACGGGGGTGCGGTGGCACGATGGGTTGGATCGGGTCCTGCTCTCCAGTGGGTCTGGGGTTCAGGTCCCGCTTGGGGTGCCTTGCGACGGACTGGCATCTTGTCCTGGGTTTGTCCCCTCCTCCTCCAGCCTTACGCCCTGTGTTACTGGGTTAGGCTCCGGCTCCCCACGACCCCGAATGGGACAAGCGCTTCAGACTGTGTGTGTGTGTGTGTGTGTGTGTGTGTATTGAGGGGTTTGGCTGGTGCCTGCTGTGTGGTGGGTCCAAGGTTTGAGTCCTGCATGGGGTGCCTTGTAATGGACTGGCGTCCCATCCAGGGTGTATTCTCCCCCTTTAGCCTTGCATCCTCTGTTTATAGGATAGGCTCCGGCTCTCCGGGACAAGTGGATGTTGGCGTTTCTTGCTTGGTTCGTTGGTTTTTATAGTCTGTAGTCATGTATGAAAATAAATTGAGTTTTTTTATAAAAATAAACTTAAAAATAAATTGAACTTATTTGAATTAAATCTTATTTATAGATATATGCAGACATATAGATATTTATAGATATGTAAAGATACTCCCCACAGAGGCTCGTTTAAATACAACAGAACACCGGGGTGGTTGGGAATCCACTGGGACCTGGACCCCTCAAGGGTTTATTTGTCTCCCAGTTCCTGGACCAGGGAGTTTCTTTTTTCTTAGGTTCCAGATGCCTTATTTATATCGATAGAGACACTGACAGTTATTTACTTGGCTGACATTTTCCTCCAAAGTGACTTACAGTGTTAAACTGATTTGTTATTTACAAATTTATACATAGATAAAGACAGAGGCATGAATAAATGCATAGCGCGAATTTGCGAGCAGTACATCAGCGCACCGCCTCTTTTGTTTCATTGTTTTCCCTCTTTCATTGTCACCTTTGAATAAACAGCATATGCTGTCTTGTTCCGAGAGGAACCAACCAACCAGTTTCAATAACCGCTTGGGTTGCAGCCAGCCAGAGCCTATCCTGGGAACATTGGGCGCAAGGCTGGGGGGGAGTAGAGGGCACGCCCTGGACGGGATACCAGTCCATCGCAGGGTCGCAACTAGGTCCCAAGGCACACAGCCGGGGGAGGGTACTGGAGCAATTGCAGGGCAAGACAACCAGAGGGCACCGCAAGGGCACCGCAGCCAGAGGCGGGGATCGAACTGGCAACCTGCGGAGCCAAAGGCAGCCGCTCCAACCGCGACGTCCGAGAACGCTATATGATAAATAAATTTAATTAAACTTTTTTTTTATAAGCCTAACGACCAAAAGGAAAGTCCGATCCTATAAACAGCCTTTTACGCATGAACATCCAGTGCAACAATTCCCGTCCCGTAGAGCTCGCCCAAACAGTGTGTAATTGACCACACGCGAACGCGGCGAGGCTAATGAGGCCGTGCTCGCAAACAGCTGCCTGGAGGAAGGAAGGAAGACGTCGGGGGCTTCGCCGAATCGCTCGGAAACAAGCGGAGGACAGTTTTCACATCTGAGCCCTTGAGGACAGGCTCCGGCGAATCCCAAGGCCCTCAAACAAATCTTACACGTCTCGGTCTGCTCTTAACACGAAGTCTTTCGTTCGTTTCCGCTGCCGTGTTAAAAAAAAAAAAAACAAAAAAATAAAATTTAGATCATCTTTTTAAAGTACAGTTGCATAACACGTTTTCATAAATTATTTTAGCTCTTATTTCTAGTCACATTAACTTCTGATATAATCAAAAACTGTATTTCAGTAATATTTATTTTAATAGCTACTGAAAGTATTATAAATAACTACATGGTGTGTCTCATGGATTATGAAGGACTCGGACGATTAAGGATCTCGAAGAGCAGACTAGTAGGTACGGTTTTGTCCCAAAGTATGATTTTCGAGGCGCAAGCATGTATTTTCGGGGCTTCGAGAGGATTGTAGCTGAATGGCTTGTCAGTCATCGCGACACAACACAAAACACCCATCAGCCGTGCCAACATCCATCATGTTTAGCAAAGCAAAGCTGTTCTCATCTCTCGCGCTGTCTCAGTAGCTCTTTGTTCCTGTTTCTAATAATCAGATGCGGGTTTTTCAGAGACGCATGGGCCAAAGTACCGTAGTATCACCCGTAGTGTACAGCTGCTGGTGTAGTGGTTAGAGCTGCTGCCTTTGGACCTAAAGGTTGTGGGTTTGATCCCCACCTCTGGCTGGAGTCCCTTTGAGTAAGGTGCTAACTCTAAAATTGCTCCAGTAAATTTACCCAGCTATATAAAGGAGTAAATAAGTATAACCTGAACATTGTAAGTCACTTTAGAGAAAATCCATCCATTGTCAGCAACCACTTGCCCTGAGTGGGGTTGCAGCAAGTTGGAGCCTTACAGGGCACAAGGTTGAAGGGAGAGGGGACACACCCAGGATGGGATTGCCAGTCTTTTGCAAGGCACCCCAACCAGGGCTTGAACCCCAGACCTGCCACACAGCAGGCACCCGCTGCACCACCACCTCACCCCCCTGCTTTGGAAAACAAGTGTAAGCTAAATGAATTGTGGGTAAGGATACACTGCACCCCTTGGAAACAGCACTGTTTCTGTCTATGCAGTCTTGTGTCCTGAGGTGAGACCACCCTATGTGGCTTGCTAACCCGGTGTAACAGTCCTCAGCCCTACTCTGGCTTGCTGAAAGATGGCTGATGTGCTCTCTGGTGACTGGCAGAGGCCCAGATGAGTAGCGGTGTGTCTCGCACGAGGGTTCGGGCCACCGTTCAACGGTGGGAGCCGAGGAGCTGCGCCACCGCGAGTGAGCGAGACCCTACTTACGCCTGGTCCTTCATCAACGCTGAAGGCGCCGGTCACCTCACGGCCCGGCGAGCCTCGGCAGGGACCTGCGCTACAGCGGACTGTGAAATGAGTCGGATCCTCTGGGGCTCGGTGCCAGCGCCGCTTCACCGATTACAGCTACATAATCACAGGAACTGGACGGGAAATCACAACGCAGAAGCTGCCAAATTAAGGGGAATTATGTTCACATGCAGTCGCTTGTATGGACATTAAACCAAGCTGTAAAAACATGGATTTAAAGTTCAGGGTCTCGCTTATAGGGAATGTAATTCCTGCCTGGGTGGCAATGTTATCCTGATCTGGGCGAAGCAGTTCCAGTCTGTGGACGAATATGAAATATGCTGAGTATTAATTGCCAAAGGAATTGCACGACTGAGCCGCTTACGCAGCTCTTAAATACCTGACTCTTGTTACGCCTCATTTGTCCATATGATCTCGGTTCGTTCTGCACTTGAACATTATGTCGCATAATCAAGGGTCTCACAAAATCTCGATGTTTTATTAATACCGAGCTAAGTGTCACCGCTAAACTCTTTTGCATGCTTAATGCCACTGATGATTAAAGATACATGGATAATGACAGCTGGTCTTAATTCACTTTGATATCTCAGTCTTCTAAAAGAAATTGAAGTTTTTTTTTTTTTTTCTTTTCGTTTTATGATTCTGATGCATGTTAAACTGTGGGCAAACGAGCCACTCAGAACATTGAGTAATACTGCAAAGTGCAATATTATTTTACATTTATTTTTGCTGAAATTCAGGCAGCCTGCAAAGCGATTTATACTGGTGCTTAAAGGATATAATGTGAAAAATCTAAAAAGCGTCGACTTCAAGGTACATTTTCAGGCAAGCAGATTAAAAACATTTGTGTGTGGTGCGCAAGGGGGCGTCGACAAACTTATTTACTCTTCATACTCGGGTTCGCACAGATTGACTCTGCTCCTGCTGCCCAAAAGGGATGTAATTACTATTTTCATTTAATGGTGAAATATTATTCAGACTTGCCATGCCGAAAGAAGGAATTTGATTTAAATTATTGAAATGATCCTTAATAGTTTGTGCAAGGAGAATCACTCAGGAACGGTTTAATTAGGGTTATTCCTATTATTCCCTATTCCTTATTTCCTATTCAGTCTCAATAAGATTTTTTTTTTCCCCTGAATTATGGAATTAAAGAGCTGGCAACGTGCAGTACACGGCCGATGTGGGAACTGTCCTGAGACAGGTGGGTGTTGCGCTGCATTGTGACTCGGACGTGTATGGATGTGGATTTTCAGTGCAGCACTCACAGCCGCTCAGTCACAGTCAATCCCCTAGACGAGGCGCTCACAACACATTTGTTTTTCCTCTCTGGGGGCCTCGGCGAAAAGCTTGCGCCGTCTCTACAATAAAAACCTGAAAAAGAACAAGCTTACCACAGCCTAAATGTCTCCTTGTCGCAGCCTCTGGGATTAGGGGAAAGGCGACTTCGACTCCTTCCTGTAGCCAAAGGCTGGATGAAGACACATCCACAGCTGGTCAACTAATGTGTGACAATGAACCAGCCTTCAGCCGCTGGCAGGACTTTTCCGTGAACGTAGCTGTTATTTTGCTATATTGGGTATTGGTGCAGAAAAACAATGCTTACGCAGCGTGCATTTTGATTTAATTCATGAAATTATTCATTTTACAGACACATAATATGCATCCGTATTTCCGAGACCTTTTGTGCTGTATTAATCTGGCAAGCACAGTCACTGCTGCTCACTGTTGCTGAAGACCCAAATAGTTTTGCTCAAATTCCACAAAGAGTAGTTTTGCATATTGTGTAAAAAAGTATAGAGTACACTCAGAAAGTTTATACACATCTGGGAAATATGGGCTTTTTTTTACAGTTGCCAGAATTTAACATGTAGGTCATTAATTGGAGCTGTCCTTTTATTCTTCCATCTTCTTCAGATAATTCTTGCACATCTTTGAGGTGTTTTTTGGGTTGGTAGAACAAAGTTCTGTCCAACTAGATGTCATCCCGATGGAACAGCATCCTACTGAAATATGCTATAATCGCCCTGTTGGTTGAGATTGCCGTGGACTTGGTAAAGAGCACTAACTCTCTGACCAGCAAAGTAGCCCCATACCATGATGCTGCCACTACCATGCGGGACAGTGGGAACCACACAGGTAAAACCCATCCACATATATAGTCTAGATTTTGCCTCATGTGTTCAGAAAACAGATTTCCACTTTTCAACCATCAGGTTTCTGTGTTCTTGCCCAAGTATGTTTTGAAGCAGTATTCAAACTTTTGACTGAAAATGTATATTTATCCGGCAGGGGGTGCGGTGGCGCAGTGGGTTGGACCGCAGTCCTGCTCTCCGGTGGGTCTGGGGTTCAAGTCCCGCTTGGGGTGCCTTGCGGCGGACTGGCGTCCCGTCCTGGGTGTGTCCCCTTCCCCCTCCGGCCTTACGCCCTGTGTTGCCGGGTAGGCTCCGGTTCCCCGTGACCCCGTAAGGGACAAGCGGTTCTGAAAATGTGTGTGTGTGTGTATATTTATCCCAACTGTTTATGAAACATCTTTCCCCCTTGCTGTTGAATACTTCATGAACTACCTTCCTCTCAAAGAAAGTGTACAGTACTTATGAGTTTCAACCTGTCATCCCTCAGCGTTTCGTACTGCATACTTATAGAATATACTTTCATACAGGCATAATATACTATATTTATGCATATATAATATAGTGTTTGTTACAAGGTTTTTATTTAAAGCAGCTAATAAATAATCTAACCATCTTGGTAATATTTTTATCACAAATCATGCTATATGATTGCATGACCGCTAATGTAGGGCAGGACATAGTCTTCAAACTGAAAAGTTCATGTAACTAGCTGCCCTTATTTGACCCATACTAACCCAGGCATAACCTACTGATGAAACCGGGGATCATGATTTTGGGAGTGGGGTTATAAAACACAGTGAATCCTGGGTTGGCACACTAAATGGTGTTGCATTCTGGATACTGTTTTTTTTTTTAATTATTTTTTATAGAAGACACTTTAAATCCACTTAGAGGAGCCAGGGGGAAAACAACAATGGAACCTCCTTCCTTCCAACGCCTACACACACAAACAAACACACACACCCACACACAGTCCTGTCCCCCTCTAGCCTTTATCTGCTTTTCTATGACAGTTAATTTAATTGGTGTTAGAGGAACCATGTTTCCTTGTTTGTAATGTAGGGAAATGAAATCAATGCATTATTCATACCTAATATTTATGAAAGCTGAATGGTGTGTATGAAAGTAAACGCACTGGACTGAGTGAAGCTATTGCTGAGGTTATCCTGCTCTGCACTTGCACTCTGAACTTGTTCGCTCATAATTAGGGCCTCTGCGGTGAAAAATGAAAATGAGCTATATACTTTTTTTCACCACACTGCACAGTGACAGTTGCGACAGCTAAGAATTTTAATATAATACATGTATTTGGGTTTACAATGCCATGGGGATTTTGGTTCTTCCTTCAGTGCTGGGATCAAAAAATAATTTTTCATTACAGCCCTTTATAAGGAATCTGGAAAAATGTGACTAACGATCAGTCGTTATGTAAACGTATCTCATACGTGGTTAGTTTTCAGTTTTACTGGGGGCTCTATGTAAGACTGAAAGTGGAAAGAAGCGCTAGTGTGGCCAAGACAGAATCGGGGTGGACAGGTTGAGTACTGAACTGGAAAAGGTTTCTTATAAAGTGTTGTTTAAATTGAAGAACAGTATGTTATAAAGGCCAACGGGGATTAGAAAGAGTCATTCTGTGTAAACAGCAGTCCATGTAATGTGGTCTTTATAGACCTTTTCAGAGATATGAGGTGAATAACAGCAAAAATCTGATGTAGCATCTGATCCTGCTCTTTACCCGCGGAGAGACAGGCTCAGAACTGGATAGAGGACATATAATAGCACTCACTTTTGTTGAGGTGGGAATTTAAATATGTAAGTAGGTGATGGTGCTCTTTTTCCGCAGAGTACATTTCTGATCTAGTGACTTGCTCTGGTTCAACAAGCCCACAAAGAAAGCCTGCAGGAAAAAAAAAAATCGTTATATCCTTCTTTGAAAGACGCAGGAGAAATTTCAATTATGGCTGGTTTATAATTCATAGCACTTGAGCGTGAGTGCTTGATGCCGGTGTGGTTTCTGCAGTCGCGCTTGTGCCGTACATCCTCGGATTAAAATTTCACCAGGCGGCTTCGTCTTTGAGCCTCAAAGCGGTCCGGCCCACCATGCCGAACTGAGAGGGTTTTGAACAAGTCGACAGCTTCTACGGTGGACCATCTCAGAAAGGGGACTCGGCTCCATCCATCAGTGCATGTGTGTTAAGAGGCTTTCCTATCTGGTCCCACATCTGAAGAGGCTCGGTATTATCGTGAAATTCCATTCTGGATCTCGATGATCTGTATGTTCAGGTCGTCAGACTATACTGTCTTTGAAGGCTTGAACAGCAAACACTACTATCCTTCAGTCAGAAAGTCTGGATCCCTTCCACTTGTGCAGAAAAGATTTAATCAATCCACACCTCTTTTCTGTATTGGACAATACGTGGGTTTTACCCCTTACATACACAGATCAGCCACAACATTAAAACCGCTGACAGGTGACGTGAATAACATTGGTTATCTCGTTACAGTGGCACCTGTCAAGGGGTGGGATATATTAAGCAGCAAGTGAACAGTCAGTTCTCGAATTTCATGTGTTGGAAACAGGAAAAATGGTCAAGCGTAAGGATCTGAGCGACTTTGACAAGGGTCAGATTGCGATGGCTAGACGACTGGGTCAGAGCATCTCCGAAACGGTAGGTCTTGTAGGGTGTTTCCGGTATTCGGTGGTCAGTACCTAACGAAAGTGGTCCAAGGAAGGACAACCGATGAACCGGCCAAAGGTCACGGGCGCCCAAGACTCATTGATGCGTGTGGGGAGCAAAGGCTAGCCGGTCTGGTCCGATCCCACAGAAGAGCTACTCTAGTACAAATTGCTGAAAACCTTAATGCTGGCCATGGTAGAAAGATGTCAGAACACACAGTGCATCACAGTTTGCTGCCTATAGGGCTGGGTAGCCACAGACCGGTCAGAGTGCCCATGATGACCCCTGCCCACCGCCAAAGTGCCTACAATGGGCACGTGAGCATCAGAACTAGACCATGGAGCAATGGAAAAAGGTGGCCTGGTCTGATGAATCCTGTTTTCTTTTAGGTCATGTGGACGCCCAGGTGCGTGTGTGTCGTTTATCTAGGGAAGAGATGGCAGTAGCTCTTTGAGCTGTATAATTACGGTATTGTAATGACTCGTGTTGCTGAAGAGGTCCTTAAGAGGAGAGGAAAGGAAAGGAAAGATTTGAACCCAGATCCTCCAAGTCCAAAGATGAAGCTCAAAGACTCGAAACAACGATGCCGCCCAGTGTGCCCAGATGGTGAGGTGCCCCATTGACCCAAACAGCATGATAGTACTCGTGATTGCTCTACATGCATGTGAACATTTTACATATTATCTCATAAACTCTTCCAGTGAACTACAGATGGTACTTGTCACTATAGGTTACTGTACTTGTGACTTAATTACAATGTTAACTTTATTAAGAAATGAGTAGGGAATGTAGAGCTTGGGAGGAGCCTGTTGCTAAGCTGCGCCATCATGTAGGTTCATCGGTCCTTGGAGTGTTGCTGCACTTTGCTTATTTACATGTGCATTTATTCGTTTAGCAGATGATTTCTTCCTAAGCAACGTACATCTCCAAAAACTATGCAACAAATGCATTACACTGACACAAAGAGGGAATAGGATCCAGACTCGTGACTCTTGAGTACAGTCCTTTTGTCACATACTGCAGTACGAACAAGTATATACGTTACACGAGTAGCTGAATATAGGGTTTTTATTTTAATTATTAAACGTTTATTGAGCGCTTACGAGACTCAGGAGAAGTGAGTCCAAAAGGTGAGTTTTGAGAACCTTCTTGAATGTTTAGAGGGATTCAGCAGTTCTGAGTGAGAGAGGGATGTCATCGCACTACATCAGGAGGCAAAACCGAAAACCTTTGCATTTTTGATTTTGAACATGTTGTGTGTGGGACCACAAAGTGCGTAGAGGCGGAGGAGCATAGCAGTCTGGTTGGGCTGTAGCAGCGATCAGTTCTTGTCGATATCGGTGAGCAGATCTCGTTTTAACGGGATCTTTAAGATCACTCCCGGATAAACCTTTAAGCAGCTACTCCTGTGATGCAACGTAAATGTTTATATATATCTCAAAATTATTACTAGGAAGGTGATTTGGAATTGTGGATATTCTGAAAGTTTTATACAGCTACTTGTGTGATGACCATTAGTTCATATGGTGGAAAGTAACAAACTAAGTGCACTTAAGAATCACACGTCTGCATCTAAGTGTCTCTTCCTGCTCTTGTAATGAACACATTGTATTTTCTGAGATGTTTGTCACTTTGGAGAAAAGTGTCTGATAAATGAATATATGTAAATGTAAACGTAAGTCTTGAATCTGATGTGAGCAGCTACAGGAAGCCAATGGAGAGGTACAAGAAGAAGGGATACATCTGATTTCAATTTCTGCATCTGTAAGAATATATCTGTTCAAGGGTTTGAAATCACTGTTGTCATATTTTAATGGATTAAATGTGTCGTTTTAGAGAAAAGCTGCAACCAAATCAATAACTGTATAAAAGAATGTACAGTAATGGGTAACCTGAGTAATACCTGTGAAGGTAAAGCAACGCACGTGTCTTCATCTCTGGGACGTGCTGCAGAAGAACTGGGACTACCTGGCAGCTCGTTTCCTAATCGGACTTGTTCGCCGTGTGAGAATAAAACTAGTTTCCAACGCGTGGACTCACACTTTTCACACACACACACACACACACACACACACACACACACACACAGTTTCAGAACCGCTTGTCCTATACGGGGTCACGGGGAACCGGAGCCTAACCCGGCAACTCAGGGCGTAAGGCTGGAGGGGGAGGGGACACACCCAGGACGGGACGCCAGTCCGTCGCAAGGCACCCCAAGCGGGACTGGAACCCCAGACCCACTGGAGAGCAGGACTGTGGTCCAACCCACTGCGCCACCGCACCCCCCTCCTCACACTTTTCACTGACACTGTAAATCAGATCGTGTTCGTTGAGTAATCGAACAGGGCCACGCAGACAATGGGCGGCAAACTCAACTGAGCAGCGAAAGAAGCGACGACGAGAGCCCACGACAGGCCGCGTGCGGTCGGTCAGGCGTGACGCTCTTCGTTACGGTCACGTTGCGGCGGAGAGGACCCATTACACACCGGCCATTCTAGAGACAGATGGTCTGCGGTGCTTCAACGCCTGCTGGTAGCGACCATCAGACCCCCTCCATTTCCCGAGCACACACACAGAGAGCACATTGTCTTGAGGAACAGCCCGACGGCTGCGGTGCAGTGGGAGGGGTCATTGAGTCCACGTCAGAGGAGGACACTCGCCGCCCTTAGCTGTTAACTGCCATTCAGTCTCTACCCAGCATAGCTTCCTGGAAGTTTGACACCACCATGTAAAACTTGATGGAGGAAACAGCTTCCCATGTGTCTCTCCTGCTCATCTTTTGTCCTCTGGCTTCCTGTAGCTACCTGCATCAAGTACTTCGGTTATGGCCTACAAGATGGTCGAAGGATCTACACCCAGTAATAGCTTTGTGATCCTTCACCTCTAGTTGCATGGTGGTCTCCCTCAAAGTTCAAAAGGGAGAGGCATCAGCTGGTAGAGTAGTAGTTAGAGCTACTGCTTTTGGATTCAAAGGTTGCAGGTTTGATCCCCACTTCTGGCTGCAGTACCCTGAAGCAAAGTACTTACCCTAAAATGCTCCAGTAAAATTACCCACCTGTATGAATGGGTAAGTAATTGTAAGCTTGTGATAATTTTAACATTGTAAATTGCTTTGGAGAAATGTGCCAGATAAATTAATAAATGTAATGTAAAACCCCCAATGTTCTGCTTTCGTTGTGGTGAAATAATCTCCCTCTGTCCCTCAGAGCTGCTGAATCCTAGCATAACAGCTCCATCAATTTGTGTCACACCATCTGTCACAATCACCTTTATATTTCCAACCAAGTCTATATGCAGCTACTTGAGTGATGTGCCTGAAAACGGTGATACTGGGCGCATAGGCTGCTTTTTGACAATTGCGTGCGTGCATTGGTACCTCTTCACCTCATATTTATTCACTTTTTTTACTCTGAGTTGCAGGTTGCTTTGGAGAAAAGCATCTTTGAAATAAGTAAATGTACATTTCATCGCATCCAAGAGCGTCAGGTGTATTTTGTGTGTCCAGCAGACTGATAGCGATGCTGAAACTCTACTTCCCTATGGCGCAAGATACCGGACTTTTTGTAATCATCAGATCAACTCTGCCTCTTTGTCACTGACGGTCCTTCGGAGCGAAAATGGAAAAAGAACAGAAATGACTGGCACTGCAATTGGGGCATACGACTTCAGTCCTTGTGTCAGTTTAATGGTGATCGCAAGCCTAAAAATGTTCACAGTCCCACCAGCGAGGTCCGTTTGTCATAACAGTTAAATATGGTTTTGTCTCATATTAATGTTGGCATGGAGCCATAGCTCTGCAAAAAAAAAAAAGAAAAAAAAACATCTGTGATGATGGGACCGTGAAGTGAGCGCATGGTCCGTGCCGTTGATCAGTGGCACCAAGGGATGCCTTCCCCTTCAGGGGAGACCAGCAATGCTGCCCAGACATGCTGCCCCCAGGCTGGGAATTCACCTGAATGAGGTGAACATGGCAGGGCATTATGCTTATTCATAAACAGACCATCAGGGGACAGACTGAATAAATTCCTTTCATTATCACTGAGTATTTCACTAGGGTATTTCATGTTAAGTTTTCCCTGGGGGTATTTCAAACATCACTCCGTAGAACTATAGGGGCCCCGACAAGGATATGAACAAGCAACCTCCAGGTTCTAACCTCATTTCTATAACCAAAGCACTTCTTGCAGCCCTTCCAATTTACTATATTTTTACAGAACCAGTCAGCAGTCAGTAGGAAAGCAGAGCCAAAAGGGAAGATTTGTACTGAATGCAGAGTGGTGGCTTCTGTTTGTCTACCGCAGACTCCGGGGACTCATCCTCACTCGTGTGGTGTCCTGCTTCTGGTGATGCTATATCAACAGCGAAGCCATAAAAGCGCCAGTAAAAGAGTCTGAGCTCAGTGTAATACCACCGAATGCTTTTTTTTTTTTTTTTTTTTTTTAATCCTAAACTTTAGTTTCTGATGTTTGCGTTGCAGACACACAGCATCTCCATCAAAAGCCCATGCCTTTCGAGACCCTTTCAAAGTCAATTTCACAAGCAATCTTGACATATTTTTCTATTCTTTTCTTTAGAGGAGTGCGTCAGTTTGTTTTGTCTGTTGTCAAGGAGGAGACTCGGGCTCTTTAAGGAGAAATGAGAGAAAGTGATTCTAACAGCATTCTTTCATCCCGTGTTCCCTTTGTCACTGGATTTTTCCTCGGAGTCCTTGTGCGAGAGCAGTCTAATTGTTGCACCGTATGGTAATGCGGTGTTTGTCATGGCAAGATGAAAAATTTTCCCCCACTCGCACAATGAGTTGACGGAAAGGCGTCTCTCGGGACGCCGTGTCTGTGGAATTAACGTAAATTGCGTGAAGGGCTGTAACCGTGGCCTTAGTTGATCTCCGTAGGCATGTTTTTAGGGGGACGTCAGGTTGTGCAGCGGTTGGAGCTGCTGCCTTTGGATCCAAAGGTTGCAGGTTCAAATCCCAAAGATGACAGTAGTAACCTTAAGTGATGTATTTACCCTGAATTGTTCCAGTAAAATTACCCAGCTTTGTGAATAATTGTAAGCAGCTTAGCATTATAAGCCACTTTGGAGAAGAGAATCAGCTAAATGAATAAATATAAGTTATGGGTGAAAACACAACACAGGGCCGTTCTCCACGAAGTGCATGGAGGAATGTTTCTTACTCTGCTTAACTTGGTCATTCACGGTACGTGTGATTTTTACGGGGCTATAAAGGATTGTCAGTGAGCTACAGAATTATGGGATTCTCAGCAAAGTGTAGAACTGACATCGTGTTGCAGTGTTTGGAGGCAGTCGTTGCAGCTAATGGACTAACTAATGCGCCATAACTTTAAAATCATCCCCAGTTAAACCTTTATACAGCTGCTCCTGTAATGTAACGTAAATGTTTATATGTATCTCCAAAAAAAGAAAAAAATAATTACTAGGAAGGTGATCGGGAATCACGGATATTCTGAAAGTTTTATACAGCTACTCGTGTGATGAACATTGATTTATATGGTAGAAAGAAACAAACTGCACTTAAGAATCACACGTCTGCATCTAAATGTCTCTTCCTGCTAATGTAATGAACACATTGTATTTTCTATGAGATGTTCGTCGCTTTGGACGAAAGCGTCTGCTAAATGAATGAATGTGAATATAAATGTAATGGTGACACAAGCTGTCGCTAAGCATTAGGGAGTAATTACTTTTTCGCACAGTGCTAGGTGGTGCTGCATAACTTTAAATAGGGTTAAATAAATAAAATAACGCAGAGAAATATTTTGATTTTGGAAAGAGACCTGTAATCATTCCATGTCGAAAATTGTCATTGGAGGAAATCTTTTTTCACGCCATTCTGTTTCATCTCATTGGGCTGGATTGCTCTCCCGACTGGCCATGTGACCAAAGGTCTCGGTACCAGCTGTGTTGATTATGATTATGTTTACATTTATACAGTACCACTATTTTCACATCACACAATCCATCCCCATATAGAATATGGAATTTGAATATATATGCAGTATATATAAGTGTGTGTATATGTCTATATATTATCATAATATATATATTCTATATACAGTATATTGTAATATTATCACATAGAAATAGCAGCATATAGAATTGATGGGAAATACAGAGGTGATCATGATGTTAGATGTGCATTTATAGAAAGGTTAGGAGATTAAGGGAAAAGACGGTCTGAAATAGATGCATTTCGAGGCTCTTCTTGAATGTTGAGAGGGACTGTGAGGGACAGAGGGAGATCATTCCACCACATCGGAGCCAAAACCAAGAACTAAGTGACAAAGTTTTCCATTTTGGATCCTTGTGCGTGGGACCACCACGTGGGTGTGGCGAGTGATCCGGTCCACTTCCTGGTCTTGTAGGCCCTAATCAGAGCGTTAAACTCGATACGGGCAGCAGCAGCAGGAAGCCAGCCGAGAGAGACGAGGACAGGAGATACATGTGACCACTTCGACGAGTCAAACAGAGCTCAGTCGCTACTTCAGCTGCAGCAGGCTTCTCCAACTCTTGTCAGCGTACATCTCACCATGATCCCCTTGTACTTGTGAATCTCATGTTTGAGTGCCTGTCATTCCCAAGATTTTCGTTCCGCGCCTTCCTCTCCCGCCCGCTTTGGCGCCGCATGTGATGCTTAAAGGCGTTTGCGACTGTATGATAATCTCCTTGTGTGCAATTGTAAATTTAAGCTCTCGTTCCTACAGCCTACTTGTTTTAAAACATCAAAAGCAAAGTGAAAAAAAAGGCAGGCGGTTGATGAGAGAGCCATTCATTGTTTTACGTCTTATTTTATTGCCTCGGGAGAACATCCTGGGTATTATATAGCTTCGCTACCACAAGGGAGCCTTTGGTAAAGTAGAGCACTACAAGAGCGGATCGCATCCCTAACGCAGCTCGTTTCTGGATGTTTCTATTAAAGACACTGTCTAAGAATGAGCAGTTTCCGCTCTGAGAATGAACATGTCTTTCCAAGTAAAAGTTCTATGTGCCCATTTGCAATTTACATGTATTCATTTGGCAGACGCTTTTCTCCAGAGCGACGTGCATCTCGTAGAAAATACAACGCGTCCATTACATTAGCAGACGAGACACTTAGATGCAGACGTGTGATTCTTAAGTGCAGTTACTTTCCACCATATGAACCAACGTTCATCACACGAGTAGTTGCATAAAACTTTATCAGAATATTCCCATTCCTGATTGTCTTGCTAGTAATTTTTTTAAGCTATGCAGGTGTTCCCCGATTTACGACGGTTCGACTTGCGATTGTTTCGACTTTACGATGGTGAGAAGTTTCTGCGTTGAGTAGAAACCATACTTTGAATTTTGAATTTTCCCCGGGCAAGCGATACGCGGCACGAAACTCTCTCGCGATGCTGGACGGCGACAGTGATCTGCATCTCCCAGTCTGTCACACAGAGGTGTTTATTAAGTGTATTAAATTCATTTTCGACTTATGATGGGTTTTGGGGAACGTAACCGCGTCATAAATCGGGGACCACCTGTACATAAACATGAGATAAGATAAAATAAGATAAGATGAGATGCTTTATTCTCGCTGTATTCAATACAATGAAATTCTGTGTTGCAACCCCTGAAACATTTACTTTACATTACAGGAGTACCTGTGTAAAGGTTTATCCAGGCATGATCTTAAAGTTGCAGCTCATGAACATTTACACCTTACCTGAACTTAAGAGATGAGCAAAGTGAATCTTAAGACCCTTTTTAAACAGGGGTGGAGGTCCAGCAGTTCTGAGTAAGAGGTCATTCCCAGTTCTGCCTCTGTTGTGGTGGAATCTCTGAAATTTACTCATATATACAGCTGCCTAATTTTACTGGAGCAATTTCAGATAAGTACTTTGCACAAGAATACTACACCTGGAGGTGGGGATTGAATCCCCTATTATCAGGGCCAAAGCCAGTAGTTCTAACCACTACACTACCAGCAATCCTCGTTCTTTGGGATGGAATTGCAGTTGTAATTGTAATGAAATTTGTGTTTTGTTTCTCTTTATTTGGATAGATTTTCTAACTGGTTTCATATGTAGACGTAAATACAGCAGATGCACTATATATAGCAGCGGCAGATGATTGTGCTAACGGATATGATACGCCGCTGTTCTTGCCTGTGTGTGACGAGCATGTGTCGTGTGCCGTGTGTGTTGTTGCAGAGGGCGGGACGTGCGAGGTCATCGCCGCGCACAGGTGCTGCAACAAGAACCGAATTGAGGAGCGCTCTCAGACGGTGAAGTGCTCCTGTCTACCAGGGAAGGTGGCCGGGACGACGAGAAACAAGCCGTCCTGCGTGGACGGTGAGTGACGCCGGGATGTCTCCGAGACGTCCGTGCGCAAGAACACCAAAGTATCTTTTTGCATCCCTCTTGCCCTATAGTGCACCCACAGTAACAATCAGACATGCGTCCCCACGTCCCTTTTCCCGTCTTTAGTCTTCCGAAAAAGCAGTAATCTGCTGCACGCAAGACATATGCAGACTTTCGGCACAAAAGAATGCCTTGTTACATAACTTATTCCATTATTGAACGCCTTCTCTTTCTGCGCATCGCCTTCAAGGAGTCCTTTGAAGGCCACTAGCTTGTTTGCAGTAATATCAGTGTAACCAAACTAGCAGAGACTCCCAAGTCCCGTTGATGCAATTACCTGCAGGGATTAGCAGGCCCGGCGAGCGGAATGAGTCGAAACACCTTGCCGATCGATACGGGCAAATGCCAGATGCTATTTAAAGTGACAAAACATTCTTAGTTGGGTGACAGGCTCAAATAAATCATTCGGTTTAAATCAAGAACAGTTTAAATCAAGTTTTAAAAGCTGGGACTGGCAGCTAAGTGACGGTGCTTTATTTGGCAGCGCCAGGGCTAGGGAGCCCCCCCTCCCCCCCCAAGGCTCATTCTGGGGCACCGGGGTGGGGGTCGGGGTCAGGAATGGACGAGAGCTAAGGGAGGGCATGCAGAGATTCATATCATTCAGAAACAGTGGAAACTTCGACAAACCTGGACATGGTGACACAAGTCAAAAGGTCAGTTCCTCAGCATCGCGATGGCGAGTCGAGGTCTTTAAACACCGGTAATGTTTTCTGTCAATTAGTTGATGCTTTTATGTAAAGTAGCTTTTAATGCCACCTCTTATGGAGGTTTAATAAATCAATTCCATTCATACCTACAGCTACATCCTCACTATAATTAAAAAGTCCCCTCTTTTGTGAAACACTCCTGGCAGACACACTCAGGCACCTTGTCAGATTGTCAGCTGGCATTTGAGTAAATTGCCATGGTAACCGTGAATATAACTTAAGGTGGAAAAAAGATCCAGGCACCCTCGCTGGCCCGACCTTTAGTGAAAATGTGCCGTGCCAGTCAAAAGTTTGAGCGCAGCGGCTTCAAAGTAAGGCTTATCTGGGGACAAAATGAGAACGTGAACATCTGCAGACCGATGATTTTCCGAGTATTTGTACGAAGCAGGGAGGGCGGACGCGTGACTTGCGCCCCTGTGGCTTACGCTGTCCAGCACGGTCTCAACAGTGCAAAGGTCGCGGGTTGTTTCCTGTTCACAGAGTTGGGGATCTTTAGCATGTCCGTGGTAACCTCAGCCAGCACGGCCATCATATTATTCTTCAGGGGCCAGGAGATGTCTTGATATCCTGTCATGGTGTAGCATTATGCTCCTCCGGCATTTTTTGTAACTGCAGATACTTCTCGACTAACGATGGGGTTACTTCCGATAAACCCATCGTAAGTGGAAAAATCGTAAGTCGAAAAAGAATGCAGTACCGAACCTACCGAACATCATAGTCTAGCCTACCTACACCTTGCTCAGAACACTTACTATAGCTACAGCTGGGTAAATTTGAGCAGGAGACACACATGGGCGATTAGTGAACATGATGGGATGTGAAAACAGAATAAAAAACACGCTTTCAACACAGTATTGGTTGTTTACACTAGTTGGTGTGACCAATACAGAGACTGCGAGCATGGTTGAGTGGATGCTGCAGCTCGCTCCCATCGCCCAGCATCGGGAGAGAGTATCGTACCACGTATCGCAAGCGTGGGAGCAGATGGAAATTCAAAATTCAAAGTACGGATTCTGCCGAACACGTATCGCTATCGTGCCATCGTAAGTCGAACTACTGAAAGTAGAGGAGCATCTGTATGCTATACTTATTACCTAATCATGGTGTTCAAAGTGAGCGCTGTTGCTTTGTCTTCGCTCTCGATTACTGGGCTTTTCTTGAAAAATCAGTCTTAATAAGTTATTGAGTTGTAATCATGGGCGACATAGTGAATAGCGCTGCTATCTCACAGCGCCTGGGTGGTGTGAGAGGATGTGGGTTTGATCCCTGCTTGGTCTGTGTGGGTTTCCTCCAGGTGCTCTGGTTTCCTCCCACAGTCCAAAGACATGCTGTTCAGGTCCACCCACTGATGTATGGATGAGTGACCCAGTGCAAGTAGTGTATCTAGCAGTGTAAGTCACCTTGGTGAAGAAGGTGTGTGGGCTGATGACACTACATGGAGTTCATTGGAGAAAAGCATCTGCTAAATAAATAAATGTAATAAGCTAGCAAAGCAGTCTTTAAAGTTGCCACAGTCGTGCTGCTAAATTCGTCCGAGAAGCATCGGGTCAAAACTGAGTCATTCGAGACAGACTGACAGTGTTGCGCATGGGGAACAAATAACCCTCCGAAACATTTACCTGGGTGGCCTTGAGTTGCAGGACGGTGTCTACAGCAGCCTTGGCATCTGATTCTTTCCAGACAGAAGGCTTGTGGACGGCTAGATGATGGCGGGCTGCTGCCAAAGAGCAGAACCATCATTTAGGATGGAAAAAAGGCCCAGCAGCCCAGTTCCTAGAGAAACACGACGGAGTCAACCTCACGTTATAGTAATGAGAATCCTTCACATTTTTTGCTCGCAGTGGTGCCAGAGACAATGATTTAGCCAAAATTTTGCAAACATCATCTCTTAGGCCCTTTAATGTCTTTCTAGATGATTAATCTCTTTATTTGAACTTCCGTGAGGTTTTCAACAAGATCCTGTTAGAGGAATGAGAACTCATGGTGTTGTTGGGGTTACAGGTTACAGACATTTTTAAGGCATGAAAAGCAAAAGCTCTTCTTGTCTTCATCTTCAACCCTCAGTTCTAGATGAGGCATCATGGAAAAGTTAAACTGTTTATCACCAGCACTTGAACGAAAGCAACCGTAATGAGTATGTAATATGTATGTAATTGGTGAGACCTTCAAACATAATTGATGCACAATAGTGGCTTACAATTTTCAGTTGCTGTAAAAAAGCCAGACCCCCCCCCCCCCAGTAGAAGATGTTTTTGCATTTGCCACTAAGGAGTTGAAAACATCATCAATGTGACTCACATGTACGGAGCCCTGAATGAGGTCCGATTTAATATGTACGCTTAAGGTACAACGAGCGCTGAGCTCTGGCACATCCGAAGACCCGGTGGAGGCCGGGCTTTTTGGCGCAGCTCAGACACCCACCTGTCATGCATCTCCGAACCCATAAGCGCCGAAACAAGCCTCCGGGGGGTTTCTCTTCTCTTTGGTTTAATGAGGAGGAGGCTCCCGTACGTGGAGCGGAGCCGCAGCCCGGGCCCTGCGTTAGATGTTACGTCGGGGACTGAGGTCGAAGATTCGCATTCACCTTGCGGGGGAGGGGGGGATCTCAGATGCGGGACGCAGTGACATCAGCCCTGCGTCTTCTGACAGGCCGCGGATGCAGACCGTCCTGGCTGCGCCGGCCCGGGCTGTCAGCCCGTGCCCATCGGCATGTGACCCTGAACATGATTACATGTGTGCAGCCGCACCGAAAACACATCTTCCCTGTTCCCGGTGGTTACCGCTAGCGGAGCGTTTCTCTGCATCTGTCCCGCATCCCTCTGCCCGCCTGCCTCACTCCTCCTCTTTAGAATAATGTGATTTTAAACCCGTCGACTCAGCTGGGCTCCCCCCACCCCCCGCCTCTCTCTCGGGTGCTGGCGGCCCAGATACGCGCGCCCCCTCGGGCCGCCGATTATTAATGCTCTGTCTCCGTGAGTAACGAGGCCGCTTCCGAGGATTGCCGCACGGTCCCGGGAGGAACGGCGGTTTGGGGCCCGGCCCACGGCCTTCTTCCCAGTGCAATAAAACACAATACGCACACACGCGCACACACGCACGAGACATGTACAGTACATTTACATGTATTCATTTAGCAGACGCTTTTTTCCAAAGCGACGTACATCTCAGAGAAAATACAATGTGTTCATCACATCAGGAGAAAGAGACATAGTTGCAGACGTGATTCTTAAGTAAACCTAGTTTGTTACTTTCCACTTGATGCACCGATGTTCATCGCTCGAGTAGGTGCATAAAACGCAGGATATATAAATCCTGATCACCTTCCTACAATTTTTTTAAGGTACGCAAACATTTACATACAATAAAAGAGTAGCGGCTGTGTCAAAGCTTATCTGGGGATGATCGTAAAGTTGTGGTGCATGAACATTTACACCATACGTGAGCTGGAGAGACCTTGGGCAAAGTGAGTCCGGAAAAGGTGAGTTCTCAGACCCTTCTTGAATGTAGACCGAGTTTCAGCAGTTCTGAGTGACAGGGGGAGGTCGTTCCACCACAACGGAGCCAGAACCGAGAACCTCTGTGCTTTACCTTTCGCACGCGGGACAAATACTGTGCAAAAGTCTTAGGCGCTTAGATGTTTCACAAAAATATTTATTTTAGACAGTTATTTAATGTCTTCTGCATTAGTGTCAATGAAAAAGAGCATATTTTAGATTGTCAAGCATTCCTTTTGCAAGAAGTTACAGTATTACAGTAAGGGTTTTGTATGTCATTAAAGAAAGCATTCACGCGCACACACGCACACACACACACACACACACACACACACACACACACACAGACACTAGCTGAAACCGCTTGTCTCTGCTGCGCCACTGCGCCCCAAACACAATACAGTTTATGGTTATATGGCGCTCTGTCCTGATGACGGACGACGCTTTCGCGGGGGTACAGATCACGACGTGTAACATACACAGAAAAGTCCTGGTGCGGTGGTGCAGTAGGTTTGACCGTATCCTTCTCTTTGGTGGGTCTGTGAGTTCAAGTCCTGCTTCAGGTGGACTGGCGTCCCATCCTGGGTGTGTCCCTTCCCCCTCCAGCCTTGCGCCCTGTGTTGCTGGGTTAGGCTCCGGTTCGCTACCACCCTGCTTTGAACAAGTGGTTTCAGTCAGTGTGTGTGAGTAAAAAGAACACCTGAGATGATAAGCAGAAGGGCAGCTTTTTTTTTTTTTTTTTGTTTTTCAGCAGCAGCAACATTGGGTTAAGCAATGTAATGTAACACCGATACTAATAAACAAATAAACAAACAAATAAATGATTGACTACCGTTGTCCACAAACTCCGCTGTCCAAAGAGGAGCCCAGCATTCACGTGAATTATGGTACAGATTAAATGTTCAACTTTTCCAGAAGAAAATTTCTTCCTTGGGAAATCCATATACTAGTATACTGGAGCACAGATGGCAACAAAAGAAATCACAAATAATAAATAATAATAATAAGAATAAGAATAATAAAGCTGTAGGATATGAATACAAGTCCTAAAAAAGGAAAAACACACACACACCTTCAGAACCGCTTGTCCTATACAGGGTCGCAGGGAACCAGAGCCTACCCGGTAACACAGGGTGTATGGCCAGAAGGGGAAGGGTCACACCCAGGACGGCACCCCAAGCAGGACTCGAACCCCAGACCTACTGGAGAGCAGGACCTGGTCCAACCCACTGCACCACTGCGCCACCGCGCCCCCTATAAAAAAAAGGAAACAGTTAAATAAATACATAAATACTTCATTTAATATAAGAAGTACAATACTCACCAATGAAGTGTGTGATGATGAAGTGATGGTCAAGTGGGCAACAGAGGAGAGGAAAACAAAAGCTGCAGATTGACATCAAATCAGTGTTTCCTGCTCTTTGTAAAATAGGCCAAATAACTGTACCTTAACTGTATTTATTTTAATTGCACACATTGTATTTTCTACGAGATATACGTCGCTTTGGAGAGAAGCATCCGGTAAATGAATAAATGTGAATGTAACTGGCATGAATTTGCTGTTGCGTCTCAGATTTTAAGGGGTGTTCCCAACCGATAAAGTACGTGATTTTCAGTAATGAAAGTGCGTACGACACTTTGTGGACAGCGCCACTGAGGGCTTGGCTCTGCTGTCAGATTATCACAAGAGGACAATTGATTATGGGCTCTGACATGAAGGTGCTACACCCCAGTTATGTCAGGGCATTAGAGGTTCTAATAGAAGTCTACAGCTTTTAACACATCGCACCCAGCAAATCCTTTTCTTTTTATTCTCACAGGCCATGTGAAAGCCAATTAAATAGGGTCTGTCATATGCAACTGTCACTGGACATTTTTCTGTGTACTGGCCCGAGACATGTGGTCACATTCAAACACACACACACACACACACATAATAACTGTACAGATTTATAAATTCATTTCGCTGACTACTTACTGTGATTTACCCATTAATAAATGTGGTACCTGCGTACTTTTTACAGCATCAATTCGACGCAAGTACCTTGCTCAAGATAGGTGGGAACATAAACCGGTATCCTTCGAACCCACTCCTTAATGCGGAAAGCAACGGTTCTAACCACTACGCCACCTGCAGGCCCTAGGAGTTTGGGCCGTCAGGTGTAACTAAAACTCTGAATTCCAGTGGATCTAGCGTTTGAAAAGCTGCAGGTCGTCGGGCTAATCTGAGCAGCTCTTGCGGAGTCCCAATGAGACGTCTTCTATCCAGGAGAAGGAGGCTTAGCCAGAGTGTGAGCGTGGTGCTCTGATCAAAGCCCTTGTATGAATGGTCCCGCTCGGTTTTACAGGATCGGAAAATCCCACACAGTGTCAGAAGACCGGGTTCCAACCCAAATGCACAGCTTCAGCAGGGATCTGAGGGGGCTGACAGATACAGAGCCGCGAGCGATTGAAACCAGGGAACAATGGTAATCCAAGGAGAGGCTCAACACCTGAACCTGGAACCCAGAATCCAGGGACGCACAGAAGAGCACAATGCCACAGCTGGTACTGCATGCAGATAGAGTGGATAGGATCACAGCGATGAAAGGAGACAGGTGATGGCGAGGAATAAGCCGTGAGTACAAAGCCCAAGCCATTGTTAGTTAGTCTGATTATCTCAGAAGCATTTGTGGATTTGATGGAACATGTAAAATGTGACATAGCGTTCAAAGTCATTGCTCTGCTACCTTGTACTTAAAGTATATTCATTCACTTATTATCCATTTCTCCAGTGCAGGGTCATGGTGGTTCAGAGTCTAGCCTGGAAGCATGGTGCATGAGGCAGGGTACACCCTGGAGTGCCAGTCCATCACAGGGCTATCGCACTGCGGCTAGTTTGGTCACCAGTCCACCTGAACATACAGTTCCGTGCAAAAGTTTTAGGCACTTGGGGAAAAAAGCTGTAAAGTGAGAATGCTTCCAAAAATAATGCTCTTAATTAATAAACTTCCTACAAAGCTTAGTAACCATCCATAGTCAACAACCGCTTGGCCAGGTCCTGCTCTCTGGCGGGTCTAGGGTTCGAATCCTGCTTGGGGTGCCTTGCAATGGACTGGCGTCCCGTCCTGGGTGTGTCCCCTCCCCCTCCAGCCTTGTGCCGTGTTGCTGGGTTAGACTCCGGCTCCCCGCGACCCTGTATGGGACAAGCAGTTCGGAAGGTGTGTGTGTGTGTGTGTGTGTGTGTGTGTGTGTGTGTGTGTACTTTCTTTCTTTAACAACACTGTAATGCTTGGAAATCTAAAATATGCTCTTTCCCATTGATTCTAATGCAGAAGACATTAAATAACATCTAAAACAAACATTTTTGTGAAAAATCTAAGTGCCTTAGACTTTTGCACAGTACTGTACATGTCTTTGAACTGTGGGGGGAAACCAGAGCACCTGGAAGAAACCTACATGAACATAGGCAGAAGAGGTAAAATCCACACAGACTGAGCTCAAGCTGTGAAGCACCAGCACTGTGTGCTGCCCCTTATTTAATTAGGAAAATTTTGCAACTATACAGTGGATTACTACAAAATTGTGTATTATAGGCTTGACGATCCGCGACCCGGCCCCGGCTAAGCGGAGGAAGATGGATGGATAAGCTTGATGATGTTCACTTATACACCAGGATAAAAGCACTACTGCGTTGGCTCTTCCTAAAGAATATTTTTGATATCAAATTACAAATAAAGTGTGTACTTTATAAATAGTGTGATTCATAGTTCAATACTCTAGGAGTCCCACATGCAGATTTTTACAGGTAAAAGGTCCCTGTTCACCTTAAGTTACTTTGCTGTGCTCAGTGTGATCCTTGTCCTGAGTTAACCCTAACCTTAACCCAAATTTAGCCATAACCCTAACCCTTTATTTCCAAACTTCTGCGAAACGCTGAGCACAACCCTCCCAAACTTTATTGTTCTAATATTTAAAGATCGATGACAGTAATAACTCTAATTGGCAAGTTGGCCACACCTGGTCCTTGTTTCCCCATAACATTCCATCTCCAGGTGCAGCTGCGCAAGAGAATAATTGTGTAAATATAAATTCATACACATAATGCGATACAGTACGAACAGAAAGATCAGTAGTGATTGTGGTGTGGTTTATCACATTTAAAAAAATGAAACACCCCTAAAGTATTTTTCTTCCAGGCTCCTGGTAGAAGCGAGCCGCCCCTGAGACACGAGGCAATTGGGTCTAGTTCACAGAAGCAGAGCTCTAGAATGGAGGGTAGGAGGCAAAGGTGCATAAAACCCCTGCTTTCATAAATATGTCATGTGTTCCTGCCCTCGCCGTGTTATGATCTGCTCCCCACACACTCATACACCTCCACCTTTGAGATGAGAAATACACCTTTGTATTGCAGTATAATAAAGTCACAGCCAGAAGAGCCAATAAAAGTAAAGAGAAAGGCAGCTACCGGTAGGCATAGTGTGTTATTTTTTTCCTTATATTTAAGCTGTGTGCTTCACGATGAACTATCTGTGTTGTAAATGATGCCGGGACGCAAGGGTCGGCGGATGGCATGGGCGGACCTGTTAAACGACGGCCCCTGCGTGACACGGGGCGTCCGCGGTCGGAGGCCGAGTGGCCGAGGGTCGGGGCGCCGTGCACAACCGCGCACTTCACCGCAGCGCCATTAATCAAGCTGTGGTGGGCTTCGAGCGCACAAAAAAAGGGCTTCGTTGATAAAGCAAAGTCCGAGGTATTCATTACCGCAATAACTTTTGCCAGCGCCGTGATTGAAAGGCTCTTCGGGAGCCAGCTGGCTCCTCTAAAGCTCAATGATTAATGCAAAACGGTGCCTTTGAGCGCCGGCAGCGGCGCGCCGGGTCAGCCCCTCGCCCCCGGATCGCGGCCCGCCTCCCTCGCTAATTTCGCACCGACCTCAGGTTTCCACAGCGCTCCAGAATAAGCTCATCTCCGCAGCTGCTGTTCGTACCGATTGTCATTCAGCGGTCAAAAAAGAAAGAAAGAAATCACTCATCTGCCTGTACAAAGATTAAATATGCAATGCGTTAACTTATTAAGAAGATTTTTCATTCTCATTGAACATGTTCTCAGCAGCATCGTATAGTTCTGTGAGTTAAGACATTATAAACCTGTGTGACGGATGGGCAGAAAGATGGAGCTGATGGCTGATATTCTATATTTATGTGACAAGCTGCTGCTTCGCTCTGCACGTGAAGTGAAAGGCAAGCGGAAGCTGCAGGAACGCCCGAGGTCATCGCTATCTGACGTGATGTATCGATCGGGCCAAACAGTAAATTAGCACCTGGAAAATACCATGACAGTTTAAACCTAATTGCCCTCCGCTCCCAATCTCAAGAGGAAGCAATTAATAGAGGGCTTGGAGAAGACAGCCAGTACGACCCGAAAAGCCGGAGAAGGAAAAAGTACTTTATTTGAAAAGTATCAATGTAAATACGTCAAGCGTAGTATTTATTGTGTCGGAGCTTTTTTTGTTATGAAATTCATATAAATTTCTACAGATTTTCACTAAATAAATCAACATTCAGTAAAAGCTATGTCCAGCAGCATCTGATTTTTATGACTTATCTGGCAGAGTGGGTAGTGTTGGTGCCACAGAGCAGTTGGGCAATGCGAAAGGATGTTGGCTTGAAGCCCATTCAATCTGTTTAGTGATTGTAGTTTCTCCTCATGTTAACATGGGGTTTCTCCAGGTGCTCTGGTTTCCTCCCACAGTCCAAATGCTTGCCCATTGTTTGTGTGTGTTTGTCTGTTAAACGTGTGGGTATTTCCCTCTAGGTAACGTAGTGTAGTGTATCTAGTGTTGTAAGTCACCTGACAGCAGGCACAAAGGCATCAGCTAAATGCAACCTATACTTCGTTGATAACGGTACATTACACTTTTCGCCAAGTAATTTCCGTTGATTTTACCTGTTCGTAAAGGTGGGTGATTTTTTTACTCAAGCAATGCAAAGTACAAGTGGGGTTTAAACCTGCAAGCTACGATGCCTCCTGCTTGCAACTGAAGGTAAAATATATAAATATATTTATTACTATTTATAAATATTATATGTACCTTGTATTAAGCCAAGTGCACAATCCAAGACACTCTCGATTTAGCTGCTGTTTTACACCGTACTAGAAGGGATCAAAATTTGTGCTCAGATACAATACAATATAGGATAGACAGTACGTCCTCTGGAGAGGAGTGTCCAAGCCATGTGGCTCAGCAGCCCCTGGACGTGCTGTGATGCTCCGGCGATCCACCTCCACTCCTTCAACAGAGAAGATCAATGGGCTCAAGTTGCTAAAGTGGTAACTTTAAAGGGTGGAAGATGCAAACGTGCATCATACCCAGGTCATCTTAAGCTCTAACGGTCACCCATGGACGCCTGACGCTGTCCCAACTTACCTGTTCCCACCGCTGCTGTGGGAGCTGAGGTACAACAGAAAACTCGGTCTTCTTCGGGTGAAGCGTGTCGCCAAAGGCTATTTCAATACCTCCTTCTTTCCCCGAGCCGTATTCTGCACTGTCATCACATTTCTATTTGAGCATTTCAACTAGCAGAGGCAACATAAAAAATCTGGAGGAAGTCCTCAGATGTGCTGACGTGTCCATGGGGGCAATGATTAGAAATGTTCAAGAGGTGGCAGTTTATATAACTGTATACAGGTGTGAAAGTTGGATTTTAAGGACACCATGCAGTGCCAGGACAAGAAAAGAGAATGATCTTGGATCAGACCAGGCTGGAACTCTCACGGGAAGCTCACATGATCTTGGACACATCATGAGAAGGTTGGATTCGTTCAAATATTTGATCAGTCATCTCAATGATGCAGTGAAAACTTCCAAGGCCCCGCACTGGCTTTCCTTCCTTCAGCCTTAAGAACCCAGTGGTAATATGGTGTTTATGTGTCTATACCTAAAGTTTCCTCCATAAAAAAACAGTGTCTTCATGACCCAAGTGATGAATTTCCTTCTCCAATCTCTATAATAACTCATACAATCTCTGGACACTTGTTGGATAGCAGCGTTCATGCACAACGGTATTTGACCAAACATAAAATACTGTATTGCAGTTTTTTGTCCTCTTTATTGTGTGTCTATAGAAGTTTTCATAATTTCTCTATATTGCTGCGGCCACGTTGCTGCTGTTGCCAGTCAATAAAAAGGAGGGGAAAAGGACAGTCATGATGGGAAATGTTGAAGGAAAGAAGGCGAAGCAGCACCCAGATGGGAGGACTCATCCACGGTGACTGTGGACGCACCCCTTTCAACCCTAAGGACACAAGTGGAGAAGAGAAGTTTCTAAAAACCTCTTTGTGGTTAACAACAGTTGAGTTGATTAATGTTAAACATCGGCAACTTTCAGTTGGTTAGAATTGAGACTGATTAGAGACCTTCTCAGGGCCGTGGAAGTGGGTCTGTGTGGGCTGAGCCCGAGGGTCATTGGGAAGCTCAAGGCCTCCATCAGCCTGGGCTTCTCGTCATTGTGAAAACACACCGGCAGGCGCTCGAGGAAACATCTGATGGAAGAGCCGGGAGCGGTTCGCAAAGCTTCTGACCGCATCGGGTAGTCCTGTCCAGGTTCGGAAGCCCTAGCAATGCCGCCGATGTGCTTGAGGAGCTCTCCGTCTCAGTTTACCTTACCTCCTGAAGGCTGTTTGGATCATCTGAATGGCTGCTTAACAGAAGGCTGGGTATCCTCTGGGCACGGCTGAACACTCGCTTCTCTCTTTTTCTGTCTGCTGGCGAAGGGCCCTCATCTTCCCACAACAGCATCACTCTTTCTGCTCTGTTTTCACTGCTCATTCACAGCCTCTTTAAATCATGACAAAGGTACTAAGAGTGGAAAAACTGCTAATGGACGACAACTTTAAAATATAAAGGTGTCCCCGATTTACTATGGTTCGACTTACGATTTTGTCAACTTTACGATGACGAGCTGGCGATGGGCATTCAGTAGAAACTGTACTTCGAAGTTTGAATTTTAATTTTTTCCCAAGCGAGCGATACGCGGAGCGATACTCTCTCGAGATGCTGGGCAGCGGCAGCGACCCGCATCTGTCAGTCTGTCACGCGGAGGTGTGTATTAAATGCATTTTCAAAATACGATATTTTTGACTTTGGATGGATTTCGTGGAACATAACCCCATCATAAGTTGGGGACCACCTGTATACTGGTGGCAGTGGGAAGTGTAGTGGTTAGAGCCATCGCTTTGCATTCTAAAGACCCAAGTTAGAATCCAAACTCTTGCTGTAATACCCTTGATCAAAGAACTTACCCTGAACTGATACAGCTAAAATTTCCTGGCAGTATTTAACGGATAGATAATTGTGAATAGATTAGTCCACAAATCTCAAAATCCGACATAAAAAGAGGTGTTGGCTGAAATAAATAAATAAATTAATTAATTAATTAATTAATTAATTAAAAAATGCTCTTGATAATAATAAAAAAAATAAGAAGAAAATAATAATAATAATAATAATAATAATAATAATAATAATAATAATATAGGGTACAGTAATTCACTTACAATGTGCTACCACATGTTACTTACGCCAGTGACAATGAATTCTGAGTGGGTATTTTCCTAGAAGAGCTATTGATTGCTGTTGAATTTATTCAGCATCGAATGTCAAAGTGAAGAAGAGTTCAAATGTGGAATTCTAAATTCTCTTGTGTCTTTAAACAAAAACTCACGCAACTCGGTAATTCTGATATTGCTGCTCAGTTGTTTTAATGAACAGTATTATTATATGGCAGTAAACATTTACACATGAACATATATAAATGACATCATTGATATTAGATGCATTTGTTACACAAATGATTCGTGAAGGATTTTATATGTCTACAGAAATACACACAACATATTATACACTTTGCAATGACCTGAATGAACATATGAGCACTGAGTGTATTTAAACATTACCAGTCCCACAATACAGAGCAATTAATTTAGGTCTGTGTGCAGTAGCCATCATTAATCTTACATGCAAACTCTTCTTCATATTTCAACATCTTGGCCAAGCCAGCATTTTAATCTGAACTCCAGTTCCCTTTTTTTATTTGGAAGATTGATTTTTTCTTTCCAGGTAATACTTTACCATTTTCATTTTGCTAAGAATTCTGCATCCGGTGTTGAATACAAATCCTCCATAGCAATGAAATGAAAAAGTTTTTTTTTTTTTTCCCAGGCTTTCTTTTAAGAAAATATAGTAAATAAAAATATGATTAAATGAAAGCAGTCTCACTGCATTACTGTGTCACAACATCAGCACCAGTGCTTGAGACGGAGATTAGCCCCCTCTGCTTAGAAAACCCCCCAGTGTATTAACAATGTATTATTCCCTGCCGAGAGATCTACATCATGAAGTTCAGAAAGCACGCACGCTGTGAAATGATTTTCGGCATGGCTTCCAGAGCATTTGTAAATATTGGATGGGTAAAAAACCAGAAGTGTTTTAAAATTTTTCAGATATTCATCGTGTATCGCATATATTTACTCCAGCTTTGTTACTTAAAATATGGAATACATTTTAAAAACTGCATAGAAAAAGGGAGAAAAAAATGTTTCTATCTCTGATGTGTAAAAAATGAAGTGCTGAGTGTGGAATAACTTTTTTCTGCTCTTTGGTAAGTTTCAATCAGTTGAGTTCGTTTTTATAGAGAGCTCTTCTCAGCAGAATGATGCAGGGCGCTGAACGGTAGACAAAACACACATATAGGTATCGATACAGATAAAGATAAATAGATGAGGCAGGACAGTTATGGGACAATGATGATGAGTTGGTCAAGTAAACCAGGCGGCACTTGAGGAAAGGAAGACAAAAAAGTCCCATCCACAGTAAAGCGGAGTAAAATAAACCTAGCAGCCCACCTCTCCTGGGCATTTTACTGTTCTTACAGTGGACCTCTGTGTCTATTATAGAAAAAGTAGCAGTACAATATGTATCACAGAGCTGGAGTCCGTGCTCCAGTCCAAGGGTGCCTGATTCAATGAAGGTAGCGAGTGGTCGTCTTTTCCGAGGTTCAAGTACCATCCAGATGTCCCGGTACGTTGGTTCGACTGCCAGCTTTCTAAGTGGCTCGGGCTTTTCCAAGGGTGCAGTGATGCTTTGGGAGAAAATAACTGTTGAGCACAGTACCGATGGTCAGCTAATAGAAAGCTGGAGCAACAAATGGGTTTTTGACCTAAATTTGAAAGCAGCGATAGAGGTAGCATCTTTCACAGAATCAGGTGGTGCATCCCATGGTTTAGGCACTGTGTAGATGAATGCTCAGCTGGGACAGAGTGGTACTGTAGTGGTTAGAACTACTGTCTTTGAATGCAAGGGTTGTAGGTTTGCTCACCACCTCCAGCTGTAGTACCATTGAGCAAGGTACTTACCCTAAATTGCTCCCGTAAAATCACCCAGCTGTATAAATGGGTAGCAGCTGATTGAAACCTTGTAACCTGAACATTGTAAGTTGATCTGGGGAAAAAAGTGTCAGCTAAATGAATACATCTATGTAACTGGTCATCATTGTACCTATAGTATGAGTGTTTATAATAATCCACAGCTGCAGAATATTCCTTAACTAATCCCACTGGAGGCCTCAGAGTAACAGGTAATGCTGCTGCATCACAGCTTTTGAATCTGCCATAGTTTGCTGCTCTCCCCATGTTCAGGTGCTCTGGTTTCCTCCCACTATCCAAACACATATGCTTCAGGTTAGCTGGTGACTCTAAATTGCCTGTACTATGTCCGGTTCCCTGCAACAAACCGGTGTCCCTTCCAGGATAAACCGTATTTTTTGTCCTGTGCTTCCAGGATAGGCTCTGGACCACCTTGACCCTGCTTTGGACAAATGGTGACTGGTAATTGATGGACGGATGCATAATTCCATAGAATATACAAAATAACAGTAATAGTCATGTTAAAAGTATACATAGACTGTCACTCATCGTACGTAAGAGAGTGGTATTTTCACGAGACATGGGTCCCGAAACTGTCGAAAACGATCGCCCACATTCAACGTGACCCGCTTCAAATAAAGATAAAGGCATGTTTACAAGATCTGTAATCAAGCACAGATGAAACGACCACATGGTTTGATGCACATGGATTAACTGTGGTCTGCGGGATACAGATTCGCCAGGGTAAAATGGGCAAAAGCGAGCGACCGAAGCGTGCGTTGTAATTACTTCATCGCCCAGATTTGCTTGGGGAGCCTCAGGTTAATGGCTCCGCTCCAGTACAGAAACCACCATTTATTTTCCTCCGCATAAGCTGTGCACAGTTCTAATCTTCCAGAGACTTCAGGGACCGGGGCAGAAGCGAGATAGCTAATGTAATGGAGGTCTGGGCCGGCCATATTAGGGCAGCGTAAATATGCCATTGCAATCCGAAGATCGTTTTGGAGACAAAAGTTCCCGGGGCGCCGCTCGGATCTCGAAACGTGCACCGAAGGCCACGTGCTTCTGAGTGGAATTTAAAAACAAATATCCTCGATTTAACCGAGGCGAGAGAAGGGAGGCCCGCCGAGACCTGTTATTGATTAATTGTTGCCCTGTAACCTTGGTTACGCAGACACGGGGGAGAAGACGAGAAAGATGTGTGGTGGAAAATTCAACTTGTATTGGACATATAACCTTCAAATCTCACCGAGCTTAATTCTAAATGACAACTCTTACTACAAGGCTTCATAAAATGTCATTTCTGCAACACAGAGATTTTCGTTTTTTTTTTTTTTTTTTTTTAACCTAGTTGTGCACCTTTGGGTTTTTTCCATAATTTTGGCTACTTTAATTTGTACATTTTTTATCGTTAATTGCACTTAAATTTTAGCTATTTATTTTTAGCCCCTTGTTTTTTTTATGATTAAAATGTCTCTGCATGACCGTCTTTTGTGCTACTGTTACGTTTTCTGAGTGTCTGCGAAATTACAGACAAGTGAATAAATTGATTGCTGTTTTTTTTCTATTAAGAACAAACCATTTTAATTACTAGCTTAATTACCAAACAGTTTTAATTAAAAAGGGTAATTATCAAATATTGTGTGTTTGCAGTGGCACAATGTTGCTCAAGATCTTTCTTGAATAAATAGAAGTTGTTTTTAAAAAACACAGCTAATAGCCTCCCATCATAACTTAGTGATCTGATGCTGCGTGGATGGGACCCATTAGGGTCTCCGGTGCAATGATGAGCAAATGGACTTATCGGCATTACTTGCAAATACTTAATGACACGTGGTTAAGGGCTTAATGAGGTCACTCGTGGATGCAGTGTGTGGTAGAGCCTCACCTACAAACTTTGTGGCCTTAAATCATGATTTCCTCTTCAAGGCTGCAGGTATTAAGTCAAGTTCAAGGTTAAGGTTAAGGACACGGACTTGCACCACTGAGGCTTTGGGCTCCAATCCCAGGAGAGTCTCTGCTGTAGCACGCTTCAGTTAAGGTTCTAAGCAGTAAATATCTAGCAGTAAAAATGGGTGGCATTACTCTATATATCTTACTCATAAAAGCTTCAACTACATGCAACATAATTATTTAAAAATCATAAAACAATCCATATGAGTTGCTCACAATCTCTTATTCTTGTCAGGGTCACCATAGTCCAGAGGCTATTCCAGAATCACTGAGCACTAGCATCGACAGGTACACCCTGGATGGGATGCCAATCCACCAAAATGCATAACAGTATTTCTACATAGGGGACAGTTGGTAGTGTAGTGGTTAGAGATGCTGCCTTTGGGTCTGAAGTTTGCAAGTTTGATCTCCACTCCCGGTTGTAGTACCTTTGAGTAAGGTATTTACCCTAAATTTCTACAGTAAAATTACCAAGCTGTATAAATGGGCAAGTAAATGTAAGCTTGTAATAACTGTAACCCTAACATTGTAAGTCACTTTGGAGAAAGCATCAGCTAAATGAACAAAAGTAAATTTTTTTTTATATATATAATTTCTGACACTGATACAATACACCCTACAGGGCCTTGGAACTACGAACATTTTTGGTTTATATTTACATGAATTTATTCATTTAGGATGTGTTTTTCTCCAAAGCAACTTACAGTGGTTATTAGCTGATATTTATCAGAGATCTTTATCCAAAGTGACTTACAGTGTTTGATGCACTGCAGTAAACTCACACACACACACACATATATATACATATATACACCTATACAGCAGTGTAACAAACACATTCAGACTTGCCATTCACTCATCAGTTTCTCTTTCCAGCTCCCAGAATGGAGAGTAACTTTCATAGACTTACAGATTTTACAGGTCGACTCATGAGGAAAAGTAACACCTTGTTATAGCAGATGGTTCACATGTGTTTGTTTTGAGTTGTTAATGATGCTCTTTCCCCTTGTCCTCCACCTCCTTGGTGAGTTTGCTGCTCCTGCGTCAAGGGCAGCGGCTCACTCACCCAACACATCGTGAACTTTCTTTTTAAAGAAAAAGAAAGAAGCCAACAAACTCCATCATTGGGTTGCACTTCCCAGATGGCAAGTAACAGTTCACACACCCCACTGGGAAACACTGCTGTTCCCTCAAAAAAGTTAATTAAACTGAGTTATGCGCAGAAACGTACGTGGATAAAGTTTTAGACGTGCAGAATTATTTTATCACTTTATATTATTTTTAATTATTATTTGCTGTTCCTTTTTTTATTTTAGACTTTGAATCCTGTAAGTCCAAGTCTAGTAGCAGCTGCACTAAAAGTAAAAAACTCTACATTTTGGTTTACTGGTTTATAAAGGTGGGTGATTTTTTTTACTGGAGAAATTCAGGGTAAGTTTCTTGCTCAAGGGTACTACATCAGGAAGTAGGATTCAAATGTGGGCGCTTCAAGTTCATGGGCAGTGGCTCTAACCACTACACATTTACATTTATTCATTTATCTGATGCTTTTCTCCCAAGAAACTTACAATTCTTTACCCATTTATAGAGCTGGGTATTTTTACTGGAGCAGTTCTGAGTAAGTACCTTGCTCAAGGGTATTACAGCCAGAGGTGGGGATTGAACTTTGGAGCCAAAGGCAGTAGCTCTAACCACTACGCTACCAGCTGCCCCACCACCTATAAGATATAAAAAAAATCATCTGCTATAAAAACTGTACTTCTGTCAACTGCATATACAAGGAAACAGAGAAATTACATTTATTTATTTAACAGGCGCTTTTCTCCAAAGCGACTTCCAATGAACTCTATGTAGTGTTATCAGCCCACACACTTTATTCACCATGGTGACTTACACTGCTAGATACACTGCTTACACTGGGTCACTCATCCATACATCAGTGGAACACACACACTTTCTCTGTCACTCGCACACTGTGGATGAACCTGAACAACATGTCTTTGGACTGTGGGAGGAAACCAGAGCACCTGCAGGAAACCCACGCAGACGCAGGGAAAACATGCAAACTCCACACAAACTGAGCGCGGTTCAAACCCACATCCTCTCACACCATCCAGGTGCTGTGAGACAGCAGCGCTACTCGCTGTGCCGTCGTGCGGAAACGAATATAGGAGTGGAGGACCAGAAAAAGTTATGCCATGGTCTAAGGGAGATGTTTCCATTTCGGTACGGTGCCAATTAAATGCTGCTTGAGGTAACATATTTTTCGGCACACGCTACCGTTATGCCACTTCTGCCATTATTAGCAGACGCTTTAGCGAAGATGAAACAGCCGGCGAACATAGCAGGTTGTTACCCTTTGACCCTCCTATTCAGTCCCGCTCATAGCGCACCTGTACAAATGTGCGGTAGGAAAATGTAGCCCACCGTGCAAAGCGTGCTTTTAAAAAGCAAAGGATCGGGTCGGGGTCGCCGAATTCAAGTTCGCCTCCGTCCGTTTTTAAAGCATGAAAGGTTCCGATTTTTCTTTATGTTTGACTCCAGCGTTGCTTATTAGAAAAGCCACCAGCAGCTCAGGAGTCAAAAACCTTTCATCGCCGATCGGGCGCATTCGTTAAAACCCGTCCATTTAGAAGGGAACCGTAATGTGAGCAAAATCGCTATCTTTTCGTTACAGCGATGGGGTCACCTTTCCCCCGACAAGCATCTGATATGTGCTGTCTGTTTAACTATTATTTATAGATATCTAGTGTCGCGAGTGCGGCAGTAATCGGAGCCTTCGAGGAGCCGGGACACGGTGTGGACGACATCAATTTCGTAGACGTAGACGTATACACACACACACACACACACACACACACACTAGCTCTTCAGCTGCACTTTCGCGCAAGAAACTTCCAGAACAGTCGGCTCCATTAACAGCAGAGGGAGGGTTTCGGTCAGGCGGTTAGTTTTAATCGAGATGGGATTACTGCCTCTTCGAGACATGCGGCGAAATCAAAACAAAATGATTATTGATCAGTGAGATGTTATTGCTGAGAGCAAATTTCATTAAAATACTAAAAGCTCCTGGGGCGGAATGTGGCGGTAGCACCGAACCCAAGTGCTAATGGCTGTCACGTGTAACGTGAAGCGGGGTCATTCGAGTGCTTTGTCACAATGTCAGACTAATTAATTCCCTCGTCTCAGTTTTCCCGTGATCCTTATTGTGCCAGACAACAGACATTGAAAGGGATTTTTCGCAAAGTCTGTCAACACACTGATGTTAAGCTGGAAGGAAAACTGAACTTGTCAACTAATCACTAGTCAAACAACCTCCTCCAAGGGTTGCTTTGGAGTACTTTAGAGGACATGGAGACTGTTCTTATGAATTTGTTGATTTAGCTGATGCTTATACTCACAGGAATGTACTTTTTTAACCAACTCGATGCCGCTAAAAACATTAAGTACCATTTTTAAAAGCAGACTTATTCCTGAGACTTGAAACAACACCCTTCTGTTCACAAATCCGTGTTCCTTACTGTACCTGGTATTTGGAGGTTGACCCTAAACTAGCCATGGAAGGATATTATGAGGCTAACCCTAGACCAGGTCACAGTAGACGTTGTAAGGATGACCCCGAAACGCGTTTCGAAGGATATTTTGAGGCTAACATCGGACCGGGATGTGGTAGATACGGTGAGGTTGACCCTGGACCAGGTTTCAGTAGAGCTTGTGAAGTTGACCCTTGACCAGGTTTCAGCAAACGTTGTGAGGTTGACCCTGAATCAGATTTCAGTAGAGCTTATGAGGTTGACCCTGGACCAGGTTTCAGTAGACGTTGTGAAGTTGGCTCTCGACTAGGTTTCAGTAGACGTTGTGAGGTTGGCCCTTGAGCAGGCCTTTACTGACAGTGTGTGTGAGGTGGACTTATGGCCTCTTCTCTGCTGTTTTCACTTCCTTCAGCCTCTATTGTTGTCGGGAAGTGGTGGTGCGAGATGGAGCCCTGCCTGGAGGGTGAAGAATGCAAGACGTTACCGGACAACTCGGGTTGGATGTGCTCCTCCGGAAACAAGATCAAGACCACGAGGGTAAGGCTCTGTCTCACTCTCAGCCCCCTCCACCCCACTCTGACGGAGCACCTGAACCAACACCCCGAGGGAATGCCGGGTGTCACGCTGCAGTTCATCTTCTCCGTGTTACGTGGCGATCCCACGTGTTCGTTAGGCTCATGAGTAAAAAAGTCGACAAGGCTCTAAAACACGCGACGGTATCTCACCATGCAAAAGAAGTCCGCTGGCATGTGTGCAGGAAAATGATATGATTCCATGATTGCGCTACGGTAAAGCAACATTACCACGACTGGAGCTGTTCCCAGACTGAGAGCTCACAGTGAGGCGTGCAGACTGACTGCAGCCAGCCAAGTGGCCAGGGGCTGAGTCATGCCTGACCAGGGCCTGACACGCAAAGCGATGCCTCTCCTACATGGCTGGCCAGCGTGGATTTCGAAGGCTCGGCGTGAAACGGAAGCGACGAGACTGATAAAAAAGCTCACGTCTTTGTGGTCCTGCACATCAGAGGAAATATCTCAGCACGCTACGAACGAGCTGCCAAGCGAGCCGCTCTCACACTGCGATTTGCACAGGCTGAAAAAATATATTTTCAGAGAATCCCCTTGCCGGTAGGAGTCTTTTAAGAGCACATATTTTACTGCTGTTCAATTGTCGCATTACAAAAGCAGAAAGGTTCAGAAACACTGTATGAGTATATAATACGTACCATACATACTTAATAGTGAGGTTATGATAATTCAGTTTTTTTTTTTGCTGGCAGCAGAACAAGACTGGGTCGCAGTGATAACAGACGTAGTCAATAAACTGAGCAAAGGCAAAGTACATGCAAAACATCTCAAGGTCAAAGGGCTGCAGCGTTGAGCAGGTGTGGTCATACGGCCCTGTCTAAGATGGACGTCAATCCCCATATCTTTTCGTTCAAGTTATCTCACAGATTGAACTTTTCTTTTGACTCTCGAGTCAAATACGTTCTACGTCTTTTGAGTAGTGGAAAGAACATCGCTGTGATAAGCTTCTATCCTGTCATATTTACAATTACAGGAACGAAATGTGCATTTCACGAACAGACGGAGAGATGCAGATGCAGACAAGTTATTCTCGAAGTACAGTCAATTAGTCCAATGCTGCCATCTTTTCGAGTGCACATCATATGAGTAGCTGCATATATAATTGATAGGAGCTTTTTTTAATTTGTGCATAATGTAGTGAAAGTTTATGGAGCTGTTATAAGACTAAAAGAAGAGGGGTGTGAAAGAGGTGGGTTTAAGACCTGTCTTGAATGCTGAAAGGGATTCAGCAGCTCTGAGGGACAGAGGGGGCCCATTCCACCACACTGGTGCAAGAACTCAACTTTCAGACTTATTTATGGTTTTCAGCCTCATTTATTCCAATAACAAGTGTACCAGAGAGCCTGGAGCAGCCGCACACATAAAATGCAACTAAGATGCCCCTGGAAATATTCTATAAAGATATACTGGAATAATGTGAATTGTGTGAATGAGCTTGGAGTACTGAGGATTTTCCCATTAATTAAAATGCCAATGCTTATGCTGTTAGAGCAAAAGAAAGGAAAGTAAACTTAGCCAGCCCAGTTCCTTTAAAGTTTTAAATGTGCCATTTAGCAGGCTGTCATTCCCTCCATTTAAGAATATTTAAATCCTCCTCCTCGTAATTACGTCCCCATCCCAAATGATAAGTTTAAGTGGAAAATTTGTTGGACTTCACCATAAAATAGTGGCGTGACTCCAGTAATGTCATATTAACTGAAAAAAAGGAGCAGAAACAACTGGTTCAGTGGAGTATAAAGTAGAAAAGAAAGAAGGAGAGGCCGTGATATATAAGTACACATTTACAGTAATTGTACTGCATGTGGGGTGCGCCTCCTGTCTGCGACCGGACTGGTTCCTGCCTCCTCCTTTTCATCCTGTCCTTTGGGAGCAAAATCATGAGCGGTGGGCGGGGCCAGTTCTCAGAAGCTGTGATACCAATGCGAGTGGTGAATCTCAAATAGCCGGCATAACATACAGCAACATACCAGAGAACGGAAGTTACCTGGATTCCTCTTTTCCAGCTTCTCCAGGTAAGAACCGCAGCACTAACCCTTACATAGCTTCAGAAGTGGTTTAAATGCTTTACATTTTTTACCATAGTAACACTGCCTCAGTATACAGGCGGGCCCCAGATTATGAACAAGTTCCGTTCCTAAGTCTGTCTTTAAGTCGAATTTGTACGTAAGTCGGATCATTGTAGCTTTCATCGGGGCGGAGCCTTTAACGTGCTCCATTATTTTTGCTCCGTCCTTTAAAATTGTCCCGATCGCTGACCGACTGCAGCCTCACCCTTTTCCAGTATTCGTTGGACCTTCACCTTTTTCCGATCACTTTATTATTTCCACTTAACTTTCAGTCGTAATCGTTTTCCTTTTCTTCGATGCATCACCATCACTTGCATTACACGTACGCTTTGGTGCCGTGGTTACGGGGGGTAAAAGCAAAAAACATTAAAGCCAAATACAGTAACACACGAGAAACTGTTAACAGCAATGTGATCCAACTGAAAAGAAGGACATCTTTGTCCTACCTCGGGCTCAAGCACCCATGAGCCGACGAACCGCTGTAGCCCTGCAACGTTTTGATGCGCGTTGCAAAGTAGCACCGTTTGTTATGAACCATTGTATGTAACTCGAATTTTCAATATAATTGGCTTTACAGGGAGTGGTCCGTAACTAAGGCTTGCATGTAAGTCGGACGTTCGTAACCCGGGGACTGCCTGTATCCACAAATTTTTCTGCTTTTCGTCTTCCTTTAAAATAATTCTTCAGTGAAATGATCAACACATTTTTTGCAAGGCGTGTTATTGCTCACATTTGAACGTGGGCATAAAAAACTCAGGTGACCGCTGGCTTTAACCTGCATGACCTTGTCTTTACAGAACACCCAGCCATACTCATCTTTTTAGTTCTGGGAGCAGAATGCAGGAGACGCTGCAAAATAGAGGCAGAGGAGCATTCCTGCTTCCAAAAAAGGTTGGTTTTCCCTCCCTCCCTCGGTAGCTTCACAGTGGCACGTGCGTTCTGTTTGAAAACGGCACATTCAGAGACGCTTCCAGTGACTGCTTCTCAACACCCGCGGTGGGCCAAAACAGTAATTACCATGTATGTGTGTTGCCATGCTCACTGGTGTGTGTGTGCATATGTGTGTGTGTGTGTGTGTGTGTGTGTGCGTGTGTGCGTGCGTGCGTGCAGCTGCAATCACATTGCTTGTTCCCTGCTACATATCGCTATTCAGACTGGGGTCTGGACACAAACATGTAATGGACTCTCTAGGAAGAACATCACACGCATTATACCGTTACTGATGATTCTGTGATTTAAGACACATCTATTAATAAATTGCGGTTACGGGGTGGATTGTATGGAAAAGGTTGAAGTAAGGATAGGGTTTAAACTGCAGGTGTAAACTAGGGATGCAAAAAGTTGTTGGTTCCATGTGGAGAAGTTCATAGAGCCCAGGTTTGGAACTGCATGGTTCAACATTTTTGTTATACAAATATCATATGAGGTGTTCCATACTCATGCCAACTTGATATTTCCCTCCATAAATGTAGGTCAAGCTCACATGAGAACAGTATGTGTAATGCATCATGTAATGCATTCATTTAAATATCTAATATATGCACAATTTAAATAGAAAAATACTTCCGTACTCACAGTCATGGTCCTTTTAATATGCTTATATAGTTTCTAACCCTTGAAACTATGAGGGAAAGCGGTAGCACAAGTTCAGCTTCTCAGTGCAGCACATTTCATCTCGGTAACATACTGAACTGTTTACTAAACATCCTAGTCAGCATATTATTTCATACCTTGAATTATGAAAAAGTTTTATCTCAAAAGCGGGAACCGCAAGGAAGACAATCTTCAAAGTGAGCAATAAAAATATGAACAATGTCATCAGCTCGAGACAAGGATATTTATTTGTCACGATTCATTTAAAAAAACTTCATAAAACCAGAAATTAGAAACCTATAAAGCATGTGGGCTTCTGGAAATATGTTTTAAAAAGCTTTAAATTTGCTGCATCCATGGCGTGTCAGAGACTGATGATGGACATAAACGTGTTAAATCATCAGTGGTAACAGCAGACTCATTGGAGCCAAAGGCTACCCTAAAGATTGCTCTCTTGGAGCATTTTTTTTAAAAAGAACAGAGACCGCTGGTAGTGTGGTGGGTAGACCTACTGCCTTTTGACCCGAAACTTGCAGGTTCGATGCCCACCTCTGACTGTAGTACCCTTGAGCAAGGTACTTACCCTAAACCGCTCCAGTGAAATTACCCAACTGTATTAATGGGTAAATAATTGTAAGCTTAACATTGTCAGTCACTTTGGAAAAAGTGTCAGATAAATGTAGAAAGGCAGTAAAAAAAAAGTTTTATCATATTTTTGCTGTGCAACGATGCACAGAAATATTGTGTTTGAAACATGCAACACAAGTAATAGAAACACACTGGTATATGGAAAGGAGTAAGAATCCAACACTGGACGCTCGTGCACCGACACCCGTGCCCCAGCAGTTCCTCCATTCTAGCGCACGCCCTGCCTCTGTTCCGGAAGCTTCCAGAAGAGCCTCTCTGTCTCCAGATAGTTCCAGGGAGTGCACTCAGGCGGCTATCTGCTGAAAACATGATCCGCATGAAAAACCCAGCAAAAAAGTCTTGCCAAAGCTGGGCACGTGCGACTCTCACATCCCAAATTGCGGCGGCGGGTTAAAATATAGATAGATGAAGCGAGCAGTACAGTGCGTGTGCCTTTCCAAAAGTGTTTGTCCGTCTCCTTTTCTTATAGCAGCTTTTCTGTAACAAACATTGCCCGAAAGCGAGGCCTCTGAGCATTATCCTTAAAATAATCTTTCTTCCACCTTTCCGGCTTTTTTCATTTTACACACGCGCTAAAATCAATGGCGGAAAATTCACTTTGATAAAGTTCATATGATCCCAGCATGTTCGTAATGAACTCCCTGCAGAGCAGATGTAATACTGCCAGTTTTACTGTGCGCAAGACCACCTTGTACTTTCTCGTCCGGCATGAGGTTCCTCGGATCAAATTACACAACAGACAATTAAGTGCAGCTTCAACTGTGGTCTCCCTCCCTTAACGCTCACTTGCCCCGACAACGCTTCCGAGATGCAAATTCGCGTATCCTCGGTCCGATTTTAATGTAATACAGGTTTCCCCCGCTATCCGAAAGTAGATCGTTCCTATGAAACCTTTTGTAAGCTGAAATGGCATGAAGCGAAAAAGCAATTGCCATCAATTTATATGGGAAAAATTTTTGAGCGTTCCCAGACCCAAAAAAAATAACCTACCAAATCATATGAAATAACACATAAAACCTAAAACAACGCTAACATATAGTAAAAGCAGGAATTATATGATAAATTCACAGCCTATATGAAGTAGAAATGATGGAAATACAGATGCTCCTCCACTTACGATGATTCGACTTACGATTTCTCAAAGTTACGATAGCGATACGCATTCGGTAGGATCCGTACTTCGAATTTTGACTTTCCATCTGTTCCTGCACTTGTGATGTGCGGTACGATACTCTTTCCCGATGTTGGGCGGTGGCAGCGAGCCACGGCATCCGCTCAACCGCGCTCGTAGTCTCCGTAGCGATCGCACCAACGAGTTTAAACAACCGATACTGTGTTGAAAGCGTTTTTTTTTTTTTTAATTTTGTGTTTTCACATCCCATCATGTCCACTAAACGCTCATGTGTGTTTCCTGCTAAAATTTGCCCAGCCGTAGTCTATGGTAAGTGTTCCGAGCACGTTTAAGGTAGGCTAGGCGAGGCTATGATGTTCGGTAGGTGTGGTACCGTATTCTTTTTCGACTTACGATTTTTCCACTTACGATGGGTTTATCGGAACGTAACCCTATTGTTAGTGGAGGAGCATTTGTAGTACGACTGGTGGATGCAGGCAAGTTCAGTGCAGGCACGATGTCTTTATTTCGTTCACCGTGATCAAAACACTTAATTACGTCCAGGTTTACGTTAAACGTAACACCCTTACGAGCTCTCTTAGGCTTTTATTAGGACACATCTAGCTAACGGATGCTCCGAATAACTGGAGATAAAACACAGAAGCTCACAGACACATTTCAAAGCTATGGCCGCTTAATGCTGAGTTTAGTTCCCGGGGAAGGAGCTTGGTCTCCAAGCTGCTTGGGTGCTCGGGGTGCACAATAACGAACGCTATTTTCGCTCTTCGCCTTTTTCGTAAAAGCAAAAATCCTCTTGGGATTTCTTTCGGGTAGCGAAAACAGGTACTGCTGCAGGTCTTTCGTAAAAGCGAAGTGGCGTAAAGCGAACTTTCGAAAAGCGGGGGGTACCTGTCATTCAATCCAACTCAATCATTTGTCATCTGCAGTCCCCCACCTGTCCTCCAGTTCTGAAAGGAGAGCAGCAAGTCATAGCTTCACCCAACACATGCTTCTACACACATGTAGCCATGGCAGTAGGTAGTGGTTCCAGAAGGCAGCGTAGCGCGTGGCTGACCCCCTTGTCTTTCTCTGTCTCTCTTTATGTCTTTCAGAGAGGCGCCTCCCTTGCCCGTTTCAGCAGACAAGGCAGGCATTTTGTTTGGGGAGTCTCAATGAGGGAGCTGGAGATGTCCCTTTGCACAAGTCCAGCCTAGATGCTCTGTCTCTGCTACGCTGGCTAAACACACCTAACACATGCTGGCTTCATGGCTTTAAATAGGCCAACCGGTGCACGTGTCGCACTCGGCATACTGACACGCACGTGAAAAAGTGACTGCCACGGAAGCTTTTTGCTCCCTTTTAGCGTGCGCCACGTCCTGGTCGAGTCCGTCAAAGGGTGAGGGTTTCGCTGCAGGATTGTGTTGACCAAGACGGTCATTGGATTAGATTCATCAGACCAGCTGAGCTGCAAACATTGAAGACATTATGAAGTGAGCGCAGCAGGCGGAGTAAAGTTTAAAAAAAAAAAAAACAAAATACACACAAACACACTCCTTTGGTTCCAGTCAAAAGTTTGAGTACACATTGTTATGTACATATGTGCAACTTATGTAGTTATATTTAATTTCCATAGCACGAACAAGCTTGATGAGGAAAAGCCGTGCCGTGCCTTCCCATCTCTTCTGCACCAGGATGCAGAGCACAGATGGGTTGGTTTTATTTCATTCTCATGTCTGGATTTCTCGTAAAAGTATTGGCCAGCTTCTCCAAGTGTGCTCAAACTTTTGAATGTATGCTTAAATATAAATATTACATACATATATTTGTTTTTCTTTCTTTTTTATATACACATCACACATAGGTTGTAGGTGTAAGTCCCGCAATTGCTCCTGCTGTTGTGTCCTTCAGCAGGTCCTTCAAGTCATTAGCCAACTTGCCTCGGTTAACATCTATCTGAACACCATTTTTGTGCTATGTTAGTCATTTGGGTAAATGCCAAGATGAATTTAAATGAATTTAAATGAGATGTATCGATTAAGATGACATTAGCTACTTGAAGACACCGAACATAAACAGAAATGTTCAAAAATGACAAGGCCCTCATGGGAGATCTCACTTCGTGGAGGACATCTGCGAGCAAGTACTATTTTTGGAAGCCCGACTTGCTTAACCTTTGAATAGAAAAGCGGTGTTTCGGGCGGGCTACTTTCCAGGAGGATACATGAGGGTTATTTAATGCTTTCTGAAGCCGCAGACGTGAAGAGGCTTTCTAAGATGAGTGTGGTCTTCAGAGCAGTCCATTAATGTTTCATCGCCACATGTTTTTTATTAGAGAGCAGAAGGCACGTCGTGGAGGCCCAAGCAGGCTGTAACCAACGGCAACAAACAGCCCATCTGCTCTTCTCTAACAAAAGCAGCTCTGATTCATACCCGCACGTTGACCGAGTCCAAGTGCTCACAATTCAATCAGGAATTGGAAAAACGACGGTGGGGTGGGGGGGAATCGATCAAACGAATGACAGCCTGATCCACATTAAAGCTGAGAATTCCCACTGAGCGGCACTACGGGTTCCTGTGCTCGCGATTCTCAATTGTTCATGTCAAATTAAATAGATTTTGGCACTTTTTTTCACTGTGTGGAGTTTTCTTTGCATTTTTGCAGCCACTGAAATCCAGGGCGATGGGAATCGGTGAAAAAGCACATCGAGCGGAAATTATATATGCCGAAAACGCCGCGGAGCTTCGCCATTTGCAACAACAGAACAGCAGCTCTCTTTCTGATAAACATATAAAAAATAGCATTTTAATATGGTGAGGAAATTAAAATGTATATTTCCGCATTATGGGTCACAGCTACTCGATTAAATCATTTTATTCGCCTTATAGTAGCGACCGGAGCTGCGTTGAAAAAAGAATATCTGAATTATTGCTTTGAGCTAAACTGTCTCCAGGAGTCTGAGATCATCTGTCCAAAGCTGTGTGAGACTCATGAGACTCGTAGGGATGGTTCGCTGATGGACCCCCTCATAGCTGGGGTCCACTTTTCATCGTATGACAAGAACAAGTGTGACATCACAAAAGAAAAAAACCCGCAACAACTTGATGTATGTCAGCGAGACCTTGTGGCTACACATGAGACACAATAAAAGGCCCAGAAATATAAACATGAAGGGAAGCAGACGGCGACAGGAGGGCAAACAATGTGATCGGTCTTAGAAAGCAGAGAATGAGCAGCCGTCCATATTGACCGATAGTCCACCTGCGAGCATCATTCGTTTCATAGCCATCTGACAACTGCGCTGTTGAACAGAAGTCCATTTTTCTTGAAAGGAAACCCAGAGCTGAGGGTTGTAGAGAATTTCGTTCCATGTCCATTGAATGTCTTAGAATATTCAAAAAAAGCGAAAAAATGTGACTCTGCCTACCTGCCTGCCTGCCTGCCTGTCTGTCTCCGATATCCTTTACTATACGTGTGTGAAAATAAATCACAAAACCAATACAAAAGCATCGTTGGTTTTTTGTTCCCACAAGCTATGCCATGCCAAAGAGCCTAAAGGAACAGAAAAAGCCCCCCCCCCCAGGAGCAGTGCTGACAGTTATCTTTCACAAACATGCACTTATTTAGACACCTAAATGGCTTCCTGCTTCGGGGGGGTGGATGAGCAGAAGACGGTCGTGACAGGGCTCTCTGGCCCTGCATCGCCAGCCGCTCAGCGTGGTACGACAGCCCTTGTCCCCCCCAGTCACCACCACCCCCAACCCGGCGGGGTCCCGACACGAGCTCTCGCGCCGCACCCGTCGTGCACCTGGCTGCCGTCACCGGCGACGCGTGGGCCTGTCAGCGCCCGCCGCAGGTGCTCCGGGAAGCCGCGGGGTTGTTTTTAATTAGCCCCACTGCGCTCGGCATCCCCTCGGCTCCCTGCGCAAAGAACGCTGTCCCTTTGTTTCACGCAGGTGCCTCCGATAGTCGGCCGCTCGCACAGAATCTTATGGAAAGAGGTGTTTGCGGACGTTCGGCTCCGTTCCGTTGTTCGGAATATCGATGCCTGATTAAATCTGATTTACTCTGAGAGATCTCCTGTGGATAGACGGTTCAGTTTTTCAAAAGAGGGTTTATTGACTGGGAACCTTCCTGTTTTACGGAGGAGCGTAAAGCTTAAAAAACGCAGCACGCTCTACAACTCGGCCTGAATCAGACCTGAGGAGAGGTGGGCGATGGGGGAGCAAGGACCTCATTGAGCGCTTACGAAAAACCCTGCTTTCGCCAGCGGCTCGTGATCAACAGGAAACCGCCCCCCCGGACCTCAACCTCAATGCGGACGCGTCGCGATGAGAGAACACCGGATCTCGGGGATAATCGCTCGTAGGGAAGCTGGATGGAGGAAGTGCCGTTGAGTCAAACCCAACTCACAGAAACAACTCACGTGGTTTTCTGGGGAAGGGTGGGAACAGAAGTGGCTCGTTGATTCTTCCTTGCGTGTCGGTCAGCGGCAAAGACAGGAAAAACACGGAAACTCTGCACACCCTGAGCCGGATTCAAACCCACGCCCACAGTGCCGTGACTATACCATAATGCTGTGCTGTATATATGCCATCCCACGACGCTGTTGAAAGTGGGAGCGGCAGGGTGAGGAATACAAGGATTTTCCGTTCCAAAAATTTTCCATTTTACATTGTGGGATTGCTGAAGGTTCGATCCCAACCTGCTCGCGTGCCCTCACGCCATCTAAGTATCCAATTTTGTTTTTTGTATTGTGTTTCAGATTCATCCAAGGACCTAACAAAGGGCACCCCGATAGGCAAGAAATGGATTCATCCAGAAAAAAAATGGGCAAAACCATTCCGAGGAGGAACGGCTGACTGGATTACTTCGAGCTGCGTAGGCTTTACCGAAAAGGATATCGCTAGTGATGGAAGCGCGGCACTGGTTGTGGTGCTCGGGATGTGAAAACCAGACTAATCCTTTTTCCGACAGACAAGTCAAAAAAAGGTGACTTTATTCCACAGGTGTTGTATTGCAAATCCTTACATGTGCTTTTCTTCCTTTAAGAATATTTAAAAACCAAAACGCGGCTTACCAGAACTAACAGAGGATGTAGAAAAGTACAGAAAGGACAGCATCGCGCATGTAAAGGACACGATTGGGACTGCGTTGCTCGGCCCCCGGCGGGGAGCCCCAAAGGACCGGTGGGACACTGGGAGAAAGTGAAAGGCCATCGCGAACATACAGTGTTTCTGGTCCTCCACCATTCCATTGCCTAACCCTCCAACATCAGCATGCTGGCCTTCCTTGAACTCCGAGAGCCGTGACGTGCCGTCACCTCTCTGACCACGTGACCTGACAGCAGGAGCGCGATCAAACCGAAATCAGACCCTCGGAAAGGCGGAGGCGTCACAAAGTCCCTCAGCATCCACCGTGGAGGCATCTGTAAATTTACCATTATTTGTTGGCATGCTCAACCTGTTTTACCTGAGCTCTCTTTGTATTAAAAATGTATATAAATGTTTCACATGCTCATATGGTAAAATATCGACAAGAAGGAGGGATCCAGCGGGGTCTCTCGGCAACACTGTAACCTGAATTTTTCGCTCGTTCCCGACTCCAACGTGTGTGGACCCCACTTAAAGTTTGGGTGGAGCACCTTTTCATTTGCGCAGGATCCGATCGCTTGCGTCCGGGAGACTATGAAGCGGCCAGCGGCCTGCGGGTACATGTTGCTTGGGTTTCAGTCGAATGCTGTGTTTGGAGATCGGGGCCCCGTAGTATATATGGTGAGAAAAACAAAGCCAACACTGTACAGATCAGTCTCACAAAGCAACGAATACTATCGTGACTATGGTTAGTCTTCCCATCCTTGTGAACAAGACCCTATAGCAACTCGGCCCCACCTTAGTGATTAAAATGCACTTCTGTTTCCACCCTGTTCTTTTTTTTTTAACGTATGACATTGACGACATTTGTTGACTCAGCCATGCTTGTTCGTTTGTAGTTTGTACTGAATTTTTGGGAAGAAAAACTGACATAGAAGAAAAAAAGTGTCAAGAAAACCATAGCTGGCATCAGAGTAAATCAGAGTAAACCCCCAGTAGATATAACTAACGCCTTATCAGAATTAAAAGGGATTTGTATACAAACGTGTCTCCCTTTGTTTATTCAATAGAGCAACGGTGTTGTACATGTTACAGCAAGTATGTATTTTTATTTCTTTATCTGAGTGTTTATTTATTTTTTTCATCTGTTTATGCTTTTTAAAGTGATTGGAATTGATCTTTGTGTTTGCCTGTTCATGCTAAGCCCTGGACGCTGATAGAATTTTCAAGCGCAGAACAGCAAGTTTCCATTCATCTCACCGCTGCCGCGCGTTTGTTGTTTACTCAGATAGTGTCCCGTTAATTAAAATCTGAATGTCAAAAGGAAAATTATAATTCACCCTGCAAAAATCCTCCAGCCTTGATATATCAAAAGCAGGCCACATTCTCGACAATAAAACACCAGCACCCTGGGGCTTAGAGCTCGTCGTGTGAAAGTCCTCTGAATCCTTCTTTTCGTGGTGCGCTGGAAAACTGCGACGCGGAGACAAAACGGTTCTGGGACACTTCATTATGTATACAAATAAATTATTGGGTCTGTGACCAGTGTTCCTTTGTTTACAGTAATGGAAGAGCCGGTTGGTTAGTCGTCGATTTTTCCAACGTGAACTAATCCTGAAATAAGGCCCTTCTTTGGCCCGTTATCGATCAAGCAAGGTTTCTCTTGACCCTCCGCGTGACTCCGATGAGACGCATGCGGAAAGACATGTCGTACTTGATACGGGGAGATGTTGACAGAAAGTACCATAGAAACGCTATGTGCATTACATGTATTTATTTAGCAGAGGCTTTTCTCCAAAGCGACTTCCAATGAACTCTATGTATTGTTATCAGCCCACACACCTTATTCACCGTGGTGACTTACACTGCTAGATACACTTCCTTGAGCTTTGGCTGGGAACTGTCTTTACGGTGTTCTTTGACGGGCATTGCCAACCAACCATCCAACCAACCAACCAATGTCTACAACCGCTTGTTCCAAGTGAAGTCGCGGTGAGCCAGAGCCTGTCCAGCAACACAGGGCACAAAGTCAAAGGGGGAGGGGACGCACTCAGGACGGGATGCCAGTCCACCGCAAGGCACCCCAAGCAGGACTCGAACCCCAGATCCATTGACAGGCTTTTTTTTTTACTGCGATTCTTCAGGGAAGGGGTTAAACAAAAAAAGGTATTTGTCCGCTTTCAGCGATGCTGCACTTGTATCCTCATGATGCCCCATATCCTGTAAAGACGGGGTAACCGGCATCTACAGACCAGGAGTACTTGTCGTACCGACCTCACGAAGAGGAAACGTGCATTTTTCCATCAAGGATTATGGTTCTTGCCTCACAGTCTTTGAGTAAGTGTCCGTCCACCTCATCGGTCACCGGTGCTCAGAATGAGCCCCTCCTCTCTTCGCTGGGGGGGGGGACGAAAGTCTGAAATGATGAAATTCTCAATGCCGCATTTCATACCAGGGGCTGCTTTTATTTCAAAATGTCAACAGTAAAGCCCTTTTCTGGCTGGCTTTCCAGCTGCAGAAAACTACTGTAGAACATAATAATGCAGGCACGGTCTTTGATGGTGCTTCGAACACGACTGCAGAGACCATAATCGTGAGCAATTAGCCGAAAAGCGTTCCGAGGGGGGGCCTGTCGGGGAAACCCAAAGCCTAATTCTCGCCTTCAAATGACACAATGCTACTAATATGTACTGCTCTTCATTTCCAGTTAAACACCCCTTTTTGCATCATGTGACATACAGGCAGTCCCCGTATTAGGAACGAGTTCTGTTCCCCAGTCTGTCTATAAGTGGGATTTGTGCATAAGTCAGAACAGTTCTGTATGGTAGGTATCTAATGTCAGGTTGTCAAATGTTTGACTTAGTATATCGTTTATCATGTACCTTCCTATGCATCATAAACATTAAAGAAAAACTTTGGATGCACTAAAATATCTTTAATATAACAGTACAGTAATAATAATAATAATAATAATAATAAAAATAAATGTAACTACAGTATTTATGATGGAGAGAGACATAGAAAGAGATAATAAATGTTACTACTGCCATGATGAACAGAGGACACGGAGGCTGGACACAAGTGCAGGATCTTTTAGCAAAGGACTGGACGTGTTCTCATGGTGGGGGACGGGTGAATGGTCGATCGATCGGTCGATGGGCAAACTGAACAGAGGCGAGGGTCCGAAATCACGGTCGAGGGACGAGGCGGGCGGTCGTTACCAAATAGACGTGGAACGGGACTGGGGAACGATGAGGGACAGGGCTTGGAAGAGCAAAGCGAGGTAGGTTTGAGAACGCAGTGAGGAGTGAGAAGCTGCCGGTTGAGGTTCGGGGCGTGGTAGTGACAACTACTGTATTCATAATAGAGAGAGAGAAGGAGAGAGAGATAGAGTGTGTGTGTGTGTGTGTGTGTGTGCGCGCGAGCACATGCAAAACATTAAAGAAACTTCAATGTTCACTTTTCCAGTGTTGGTATTTCACCTTTTGCTTTATTATTTCCATTTTTGTTTTAATCGTGATCATTTTCCTTTTCTTTGATGCAACTTGTGCATCAGATTTACACTTTGCTGCCAGGTTAGAAGGGTAAAAAAAAAATGAAAGCCAAATACAGTAACACAAGACACTGTTAATGGGAAAAGAAGGAAGCCTTTGTCCTACCTTGGGCTTACGAGCCGACAAGCCGCTGTAGAAACGCAATGTTTTGCTGTGGGTCGAAAAGTAGCACCCATTTGTTATTACAAACTATTGTATATAACTCGAATTTTTAATATAGTAGGCTTTATGAGGGGTGGTTTGTAACTGTGTGTTGTATGTAACTCGGGGACTACCTGTATATAATCACAAAGGGAAAGCGCACACACACACACACACACACACACATCGTCTGAACCGCTTGTCCCATACAGGGTCGCGGGGAGCCGGAGCCTAACCTGGCAACACAGGGCACAGGGCTGGAGGGGGAGGGGACACAGCCAGGACGGGACGCCAGTCCATCACAAGGCACCCTGAGCAGGACTTGAACCCAAGACCAACCAGAGAGCAGGACTCGGGCCATCCCGCTGCGCCACCATGTCCCCCTCATAAAGGAAAGCAAGCAGTTTTAAAAAAGAGGATTATTAGGTCAAGTCCTGAGAACAACGGTGCTCCAGAAGTCAGAAATGTCCCTACATGTGGCGGACCGCTCTAAAGAAGACACGACACGGCAGAGTGAAGTTCCCGTGAACCAGTGTTGTGTCCATTGTCAGCAGCCGAAGCTCTTTACTGCGGTATTCTCACGTGCAATGATAATAATGAACCGCACATCCCGACACTGTGAAAGACCAAAACCCATCATTGCCTCCCTGAATAAATACGAAGTACATGGCCAGATCATTAAGATGACAATTTTCTGTGAGGCTTGAACAAGATCTCTTCTTAATAAATTAATAATGTTAAAGATTTTTTTTGCTCCTTTCCACTTCCACCTATTTCCGTGTTTGAGTTTTGTCCTTGGAACCAAATTATGGAGTAGATGAGATGAAAAATAAGAATGAATAATGTTCTACTCCTGCCAAACAAGGATCTTCTGCACAGAGAATAATAAAGACACAGATTGAGCATTGCCAGACTCAAGGCTGACGAGTGAATAAATGAGTTATGAGTTAAAGAAAAAGGAATGGATGCAAAACGGTCATTTTGCATAACTGGTCAGCTGGCCCTTAAAAGCTGAGTGTCCACTAAATGTTTACATGTACATGTATTCATTTATCAGATGCTTTTCTCCAAAGCGACGTACATCTCATAGAAAATACAATGTGTTCATTACATTAGGAGAAAGAGATACTTAGATGCAGATGTGTGATTCTTAAATGCAGTTTGTTTCTACCATATGAACCAATGTTTATCACACGAGTAGCTGCATAAAACTTTATCAGAATATCGACAATTTCTGATCACCTTCCTCGTAATTTTTTTTGAGATACATATAAACATTTACGTTACATTACGTCTCGTCGTGGGACAGATCTCTCTCGGCCTTCACCGCTTCTCGGCCTCCAGAAACGCAGAGCTCTCAGAACTCCAAAGCTCAGAGCTCAAAGGGTTGAGTGTTGAGTCCACACTGTCCAACTCACCTGCGACCAGTTTCTCAACAGTCCGTCAGATAATAAGCACACAGAGCCAGGAAGAACAGAAAACATCAATCTGTTAAAAAAAAGGTAATTTTACTTCAGTGTAACATCAATATCGCACGTCCATCTGGGCGGTGGGTGGTGCAGTTAGTGCTTTTTACATCACAGAGGACCTGGGTTCAAATCCAACATCCTGCTGTAGAACCCTTGAATAAGGTACTTTCTCTGAATTGAAACAGTAAAAAATACCCTGTTGCGTAAGTGGGTAAATCACTGTAAGTAGATCCAGTTCCTCCCACAGTCCAAAGATGTAAAGCTCAGGAGAAGAGTTCACACTAAATTTCCAGAATTGTATGAATAGGTGAGTCACTGTTTGTGTGTGTGTGTGTGTGTGTGTCTGCTTGGCTATGGATTGGCATGTACCCCCCTTAGCCTTGTACCCAGTAATTCAGGGATAGGCCCCGGATCATTGCAGGACGAAATGGATGGAAAAAGACACACACACACACACACACACACACACACACACACACACACACACACACACATAAAATGCCTATCTGTATAAATCAGATGGATTATGAAAGTGACTGGGTACATAAATGGAAGGTGTAATGGAGAAATAAATACATATGAATATACATATGTTAATAAACACATAAATTTACCGTACATGTAAAAAAAAAGATCAGTTCCAATGAGACAAGTTAAAGTGACTCTGAAGAGGAAAATATTATGCTTGTGCTTTTCGTGCATATTATCAAAGTGTCGAGTCCATGATTTCAAGGGGATTTGTCCCCCGAAACAGGAAATTTATCGTTTCGTCACATTGGGATTTTGGCGACATTTCTGGCTCTAGGTGTTCCATCATTTCCCTCCGCCGTCCTTCTGAAGTGTTTGCCTTTGATTATGTGTTTTAAAGGCACGAGGCCTTTGATGCAGCAGTTGACCGAGCTTCGGTGTCACACATCATTCGCACACGCTTCGCCGGGCAGCAGTGCCTCCGCTACGAGTTCCTCGCTTAACGGATGCTTCTTTTCCGGGATCTGACACACGTTTTGTTCACACGCTACAGTATTTCACTGGGCCGGTTTGGGGTGAAGGATCAGACGTCGTTCAGTGGTGCAACAGCAGCCCTCAGATATTGAACCCTGGCCTTTAATTGCTGGAGCCAATTAGCTTCGTTAGTGTCTCTCTGCGGCCACAGAAATAGCTGCTTTCGGACATATCGGTACTGCAACTCTCTGTACCACCTGGGTTCACGTCCCCTCTGCCACTACAGCACTGCTGTGGAGTCGGAGTTGGAAGCAATTATTGGGTTACTGGAGTAAAACTGTACTGACTCCGACTCCGACGAAGTACTGTACATGCGGGCAAATAAAACGATCCGGCGTATAAATCGACCCCGAAAATCAGAGGTGTAATATAGCTTTAGGCCTATATTTGCTGGATAAGTCAACCCCCAAAATAATGTGCCACTTTTGAGCAGTGCTGTGGAGTCGGAGTCGTGGAGTCGGAAGTAATTATTGGATTACTGGAGTTGGTAAAAATGTACTGTTTCCGAGTAAATGTACCGTACATGCAGGCGTATAAGTTGACCGCCAAAATTAGAGCTGTAAAATAGGGTTAGGCCTATATTCGCCGGATAAGTCGACTCCCAAAATAATGTGCAACGTTTGGGCAGCGCTGCGATTTGGCCGAGTCCGCAGCCAATAAGACGCCGCGTTCTCCTGAATATGCAAATGAGCGAGCGCAAGGGCAGAAAGGCAGCACTGAAGGGCGTGCGGCGCAGCACGGCGGAAAAGCTCCCCTCCCTGGGGAATTGCATCATTTGGCATTTTCGTAGCGCAATAGATGGCGTCAAATAGTATTCCGAGCACACGGCCCAACTCTGAGCTGGGATTGTGGCGCATATAGAGTACAAAGTGCTGCTTTGTGACTCGCGAGGAGAGACCACTGACAGCGGCGACTGTGAATACAAATAACTGGATTCTCTACGGCATACAAGGCAAATGAAATTCTCGAGTGCATCTCCGGGGTATGTTTCATGCCACACTGAGGGTTACAGAATCACAGTGAGGCGAAGGAGATTTAAGGCAAAATAAGAAACTGCAACTGTAGTCTTTAAAAAAAATGAAAGGTCCGTTCTCGCTCGGTGGGCCCCGCTGCCTTTGTTTCCGGCGGGCCGCACCGAGGACGTAAAGATTGTCAGCGAGACGCGGCAAAGAATCTCCTTTCTCAAGGCTCTTCTTTGATTTTTTTTTTATTATTTGTAAAAAAGAAAAAAACCGGCTGCTACAATACGACAAAGTGTGTCGGTCCAGGTTCGTCCACAGACGACGATACCCGGTTCAAACCTTACGAGAAATCTCACTTTGGACAAACGCAAGAATACTGCTCCGGTCAAACATAAGCACAGACACACACACAGATAGTGAAGATACAGCTGCACACAGAGAAACAGATGCTGGAACACAAACACAGAAGATAGACACACATGGGCTATTTCAGCGTGACATCTGAAATATGTGTGTGTGTGTGTGTGTGTGTGTGTTTCTGGGGGGGTGTGCATCCATTCTTAAACGTCAGCCCATTTTCACATTTGAGTATGTGAAAGGAGTAAAAGGTGTGACCTTGGGGCAGTAGGTGACAAAGCTGTCAGCACTGACACCCCGCATTCAAAAAACCCGGGTTTGAATCCAACCATTTGCTGTTGTCCTGTATGATATTTACCTGAATTGGCACAATGAAAATTACCCAGGTGTATAAATGAGCAAATTATTGCAAGTCACTTTGGAGAGAAACACAAGTTAAACATATATGTAGCTCATGGTACTGACTTGCTAATTAAACTCCGTACGTTGGTTTTACATTTATACACTTAGCAGAAGTTTTTCTCCAAAATGACTTCCCATGAACTCTATGTAGTGTTATCAGCCCACATACCTTATTCACCGCGGTGTCTTACACTGCTAGATACACTACTTACACTGGGTCACTCATCCATACATCAGTGGAACACACACACTATGGGGGAACCTGAACAGCATGTCTTTGGAGTGTGGGAGGAAACCAGAGCACGCAGAGGAAACACACACAGACATGGGGAGAACATGCAAACTCCACACAGACTGAGCTGAGATCGAGCCCATGTCTTCTTGGAGCACGCAAGCACTGTGAGACAGCAGCGCTATTCGCTGTGCCACACCTTTTTGGTTTTCCAATAACGAAGCACATGTGGGAAAAAACACTCCACTATTTCACACATTGTCATAATTACCCACCATTAAGTAGTCTTGGATCACTTTAAAACAAAAGGAAGTGGAAAGCATCAACGCCCTTTGGAGTGTTCATTTCTAAATCTCGACCATGTAATTAATTAACACTCCGCTAAAGACCACTTAGGTCCCCAAAGCGGCTGATGTAAACACTTTTCAAATTAATAATTTTCTTCCACCCCACTGTTAAAAGCTCATTATGTTTCTCTGTCAGCTGGATGTAACAATAGGTCTTATTCATTCATAAAAACATTACTGCAGATGTGATATGGGGGAAGTTGGTATTGTCGTGCTTAGAGCGGCCAAGTTCCATTCAAAGGGCACAGGTTCGAAAGGCACCTCATGCTCAAGGACTCCTTACCCCGGTACTCATCCTGAATTTATTCAGTACAAATTGTTTGTATTGACCAGTTTGTTTGTCTGTTTAGGTGTGGGTGGCACAGCGAGTAGAGCTGCTGTCTCCCAGCACCTGGGTGGTACGAGAAGACATGAGCTCAATCCCCACTCAGTCTGTGTGGTGTTTGTACGCTCTCCCTATAGGGCGCTCTGGTTTCCTCCCACAGTTCAAAGACATGTGGTTTAGGTTTACCCATAGTGTGTGAGTGTTAGAGGTAGTGTGTTCCACTCATGTATGGATGAGTGACCCAGTGTAAGTAGTGTATCTAGCAGTGTAAGTCACTGCGGTGAATAAGGTGTGTGGTCTGATAATACTACATAGTATCCACTGGAAGTTGTTTTGGAGAAAAGTGTCTGATAAATAAGTACATGCATATGTAGTTGTTATATACTTGTATCCATTTTTACTGATCCTCTGTTTAGTTTGGTGCGTTTTTGTCTTGGGGTATTTTTTAAGTTGCATTTTGTCCATCGCTTTACTGCTTTCATAATGTTGGTCCATTGAGTATGATGTCATTTGCCATTTATTGAAGCATATATATGTCATTTGTTCTTGATCTCTCAAACTTATGTGTTTTCTGCAAAGTTGAGGTAGAAACTCTGCTTCATTTATTCTACCATTGCAATAAGGTTAAGTCTCTTTGGGAGGACTTAAGTTGTTATTTCTCTGATTATACAAAATTTGATTTTAAGTTTTCATTGAAAGATGTATTTCTTTATTTTTCCGGCGGTGACCATGCTATTGATCTTGTTAATTTTTTCGTGTTGCATTGTAAATTTTTTATTCACAAAAACAAATTTCTCAAGACTTTGCCTAGATTTGATGTCTTTCTTGCTGAGATTTCCCTTGTTGTAACCTCTCTTAGACTCATTGATAACAATAAGAATAACAAGTTTATTAAGGATTATGACCACATTTTTCGTATTGTATGAGATGCTCCCGTTTTTTTTCCTTCCTTCTCCTGTTGTATGTTTTTGTATTTCACTGCACTGCTGTTCCTTTCTGCAATAAATATTAATAAAAAAAAAAAAAAAAATTATCATTTGTTCTGGAGCAAACGGGTGCATTGACGAAGGCTTCCCACGAAGGGGGTTCATCCCGAGAAATAAACTTTTTTCGGTAAGCTTGAGTGTATTACCCTATCTTTGCTTTTAAACTTAACCCACAGGGGGCTGGTAGTACAGCACTTAGAGTCGCTGCTGCCTTTGGACCCAGTGGCTGCAGCTTCAAATCCCACTTGCAGCTGTAGTACCCTTGAGCAAGGTACTCACCCTAAATTACCCAGTTGTAGTTGACATTGCATGTTGATTTGGAGAAAACTATCAGCTAAATATAAAATTCAATTTTATACTGCAAATTACCCCACTATATAAATCGGTAAATTACTGTGTATCTTAACACTGTCGGGTTCTTCTGAGAAATGCAACAGGTAAATGGTCACTCATTTCCATATGAACCCTCTCTGAATAATATACTTTTCCCACTGCATTTGTTAGTCTGTTCAAAAACATTATTTGACAAAAACAATAACGCAAACACTAGCAGAACTCGTATAGCTTGGTTCAGAATGAGGAAAACCTGTTTATGTTAATAAAGCTGCACATCTCACCTCACACATTACCATGTAGTGAAGACCTCAGCAAGGTAAACAGTAAACTAAAGGCATAATAACCATATTTTATAGAATTACGTATACTACAATAAATGTATACTCTATATTATGTATGGTATGTAATACATTTATTCGTTTAGCTGATGCTTTTCTCCAAAGTAACATACAGTATTAAGGTTATAATTATTTATACAGCTGAGTAATTTTTAGTGGAGCAATTTTGGGGTAAGTATGTTGCTCAAGGGTACTACAGCCAGAGATGGGGAATCAAACCTCCAACCTTTTGGGTCCAAAGGCAACAACTCTAACCACTATGGTGCTGGCTGTCCCTTATATGTGCTGTATATATTCCTCCCTTATTATATTATATTATATTATATAATCTTATATTATATTATATTATATTATAACAAAAACCACCTTATTTTTCCATCCATCCTTTTTCTTGCCCGCTTGTCCTTCTAGGGTTTTAGCAAAACAAATCCCCTAAATTTAGTCCCCAGGATTATAGTCACAGCCTAATAATAAATAAAAGACAAGGTAATTTATTAAGACTCTGGATTTTTCTGCACCTGGTATCAGAGACTCCTTTATATGTTGAAAATAACGTCGCATGTGACATAACACATGAGCGTCCTGTTTCACATGCAAGTCCCTTCTCACAACCCTACCAAACCTGGAAGACTACTAAAGACAAAAATTATTAACCGTTCCCGTGATTTTATAAAACTCTGTCCATATTTATAATTGGACATTCCGTCGTTCTCTTTCATTATCCTCCCCTAACAATATGTTTTGAACTGTGTTTCTATTATTTCTCTTTCTGTTTATGCTGATGAGTTAGTTTGAATTTAGACTGAGGCTATGAAATGTGCTTCATTCATCTTCCCGTGCGCGAACAATATGCATTCATGTATGTATTTATTCTTCTGCCTGTTTAGAATGATGAAGAATGATGTTTATCATGCCCTTTGGAAATAAAAACAGTTCACATTTTCTTGCGTTGCTTACCGAACCAGAGAGTCACAAAAAACATCATATTACATTATTTAAATATGATTGTGCAGACAAATGACAGCTGGCAATATCAGCAAAATTCCTGAAAACAAAGAATGTTTTATAGTTGAAGTCATTATAAACTTGCATTGTTTTTTTTTTTTATTTTTTTATAATGTCCTGCCTCTTTTCATCCTTAGATCTCAAAGAAGGTTTATTCATGTTGGGAACTGTAGCTGCTGCAGAAATATAGATATGAATAACCTATGAAACTGGCGAGAACAGCATGTTGAATATGTGTTGCATATGTACTGACAACAGTGTAGCTTCTTAAACTGCAAGTGCTGTTGGACTAGCAGCAGACGTGTGTGTGTGTGTGTGTGTGTGTGTGTGTGTATGCTCAGTATATATCCCATTCAACAAATAAATACCTTTTATGTACACTATACCTTTTTATATGGCATATGTATTTAACATATACTTAAAATATTAATTTATCCTTTTGACCTATTTTACATATACCTTATATACAAAAACAGATATTTAAAAAGTTTACGCATACCATATTACCATATACTGTGTGACATCTTTTTACACACACATCTGCATAAATATATAAGTTTCTATATATATATATACATATGTACACCCACACACACATTGGCTGAAGTCGCTTGTCCCAAGTGGGGGGGGGGGTCGCATTGAGCCAGAGCCTAACCCGGCAACACAGGGTGTAAAGCTGGAGGGGGACGGGACACACCCAGGACAGGACACCAGTCCATCACAAGGCACCCCAAGCAGAACTCGAACCCCACACCCACCAGAGAGCAGGACCCGGCCAAACCTGCTGCACCACCATGCCCCTGCACCCCTCTCTCTCTATGCATGAACGTATAACGATAACATATTTCACAATGGCAGTTTGACAATATATTTTTAATTTGTTTTGAAATGACATGAGGGTCTCTGTGCTGTATGTATAAATAGCGGGAGCGCGACCCTTAATCGCTTGAGAAATGAAGAAATGCGCACATAGCAAGCCACATCATTTCCTCCCACATACAAGTGAGCATTAGGTGACAAGAACCTCATTCTACATGGGATAAAACCTCACTCTTTATTTATCACACTCAGTTTTTTTTCCCCCTCTCAAAATGAATAATAACAGCCGTTTTAAACAATATGCAACACAGCTCTATTATCGTCATTGAAGGCGCTCCCTTCAGACGGGCAAATCTATTCATCTTTCCCCCCACAGTGGCACAGCGGAGCTTTCCTGTGCAGAAATGAAAGAGATGGAGCAGTGCAGCAGACTCATTAGAGATGACAGCAACTCCGCTGTGGGAACGGCATCTAACAGGTGGCTCTTTTATATCCGTGGCACAACTTCTTACGCCGGTGCTATTAATGCGTCTCCTTTCTCAAGGATGCAGGGCAGGGGATTTTAAAGTGAGCATCCCGTTCACGTGGGGATGTGAAAGCAGCTCTGGGATGGAGACCCCTTTGTGTTTTTTTCTTTTCCTTTTTAATATAAATAGGAGACTGTGTTCCAGATTGTCTTCTCCCGCATCCGGGCTTTGCGAGCCCTTTAGAGGTGGGACGTGCGCACGTTGCACACGCCCTTCCCTGGGAGGGTTTGCGATCAGCTCGCGTTCCCCCCGTTCCACACGCGTGCTCCGAAACGCGGAGGTTTGACGGGAAGGGAACGGCTGAGCCCAGCTGGCCGCTTTTATGCCCTCGCCTGGGGGACACGTTTCAAAGTGAGGGCAACAGCTGCCGAGATGGGGCAGCGGGGACCCCTGAAACCATCTCCACCTGTACGTGTCCACGTTAAGCCGTCTCCCTGGCAGAAAGGGCTGGGTGTTACCGATGCAGATGATGAAGCCTCGGATAAAGCGCAGGCCCGCTGGAGCTCAGGGAGTCCCTCGGTCTTCACTGCGGCCTCCTGCCCACATCCCATTTCAAGGTCACCCACAGAAAAGAGGGGGGGGGGACATACCCATACGGCTCCGTGTCTGTGTAGCGCCTTCCGTGTTCAAACCCCTCCCCTTTTTCTACACTTTCTTGTTTTGTACAGTTATTTTTATTCATTTCACGGAACATTTTTTTGAGGTTGCAGCAAGGCCAGCTGCTACTGCAGTGGTCAGAGCTGCTCCCTTTAGACCCGCAGGTTGTAGGTTCGATTGTGTTGGAGTACTGTTGAGCAATGTACTTACACTAAATTGCTCCACTCGAATTACCCAGCTGTACAAATGGGTAAGCAGTTCGAGGTAGGTTAACACCGTAGGTCACTTTGGAGAAAAGTGTCAGCTAGACAAATAAATGTAACTTTATCTCTAATATTTTTAACCATTTATGCAGTTGGATCATTTTTACTGGATCAGTACCCTGCTTAGGGCGATTCAAACCTGTGACCTCCAGAAGTAAAGGCTCAAGCTTGCAGATGTTTGTTTGGAAACAAAAAGTGAAAACACACCTCTGGAATTTCTTGCTAATTTATTGCAGAACTGAAATTTCCCTTTTGCATAAGTTTTCAGACCGTTCCTGTGAGTTACATAAGTATTCAATGTCTTGATGGAGCACGGTGGTTACAGCTGTGAGTTTTCCTGGGTTTGCTTCTACCAACTTTGAACATCTGCATTTGGGTAGATTTCGATTTTGTGCTGCAGGCACCGCTGCGGTTGGACTCATCGACTTGCTGTATTACAAGGTACTTGCCTCCAGTTGACACTGTAAAAATTACCCAGCTGTACAAATGGATAGATCAGAAAATAATAAACAGTAAATAGTTTACAGTACAAACCTAACATTTTAAGTTGCTTTCGAGAAATGATTTCATCAAATGCATGAAGAAAAGTAACCAGAAGGTTGGTGGTTCACGACCCGCACCCTGTTCCTGCTTTCGCCCACATACTCAATGCACTTACCCTGAACTGATACAGTAAAAACTGATATTGAAAAATTGATGAACATTCTGCAGTGAAGCTAAAAATTTGTGATTATAAAATATTTTCTATTATAATAAAATGCATCTGATTCTTTTCTTCTATGCGTAAAAATAGTGACGTATCTGACGAGTTCTACAGAAATTGTATATTTCATTCAGTAACCCCTCTGTAAAGAGCTCCTACCCAAGAAGCTACTGGACGTCTCTGCCGGCTCCATAGAGCGAGGGAGGATCGGTGTCTTCCTACCAGCGAAAAACTTTCGATCCAAGTCGAGCGCAGGAGAAAAGAAATGCACTGATTTGCATTAATCACATCCAATATGTATTTAAGTCCCTTTAAATACTCTCACTTTGCACAAATGATCTGAATAGTGGGCTTAAAAGTGTGAGAGATTTGAAGAATATGTAATTAGCAGGGACTGTTCTGACATCAAATGAGAGATCTAATTAAGAAAATTAATAAGGTGTCAACCTCTTTTAAAGGCTGCCTCATAGGATGATTAATCACAGGTCGGGCTAATTTGATTTGTGACAAAGAAAAAGAGGCCTCGGTAGTTAGGTCAGGAGCGACAGCTCGAGCACATGGGACATTAATAAAACATGAACTCGGAGACAGAGACAGAAACGGAGTGTCACCCATCAGAGGACGGTCTGGACCGGGGTCGTTCCACTGCGCTGCTGCAGGGGGGAAGTCTGCGATTTTTTTTGTTTCGACCAGCCAGAGAGGACTCAGTGTGAATTTGTCTACGTTATTCTTATTCCTCATTCTGTATTATGAAACATGCAATAAAAGCTGAGTAAAGGAGGCGAAACAAGGTGGTCTCACGAGTCAGGTTCTCTTTCAGGGTACAGTCTGGAGACCGAAAAGGTGGTGGCCCCATGTCTGAGAGGTCAAAAATTAGAAGTGCAAAGGTTCTCAGTTTTGCCTCTGATATGGTGGAATGAGCTCCCTCGGCCCCTCAGAGCTGCTGAATCCCTTTTGACATTTAAGAAGGGTTTCAGACCGCACCTTACCAGGCCCACTTCTCTGATCTATCTGCTCCATAAACTCGCATCTTCAGTCACCTTTACCTCTGCTTTTCTCTGCTACCTCTGTATTATTCAGTATTATTCTACATGTAATGTGCTGTCAAAAAAACAGGGATACGGGACACACTGACTGTGTTTCAATAATCATGCGTTTGTGTCTAAAGCTCTTCATCTGTAGCCAACGCACTTTTGTTTACTCTGAGTTGTAAATCGCTTTGGAGTAAAACGTCTGTTAATACGATAAGTGTACATGTAAAGGTTTAAAAACGGGATCCTGGTCCAGTAGACCAGGTCATCCAACAGAGCAATTCTTCGTTCATCGATATCATCCAGGACTTCCAGTCCTCCATGTCTTTACTCCGCTGTGGCTGACCATCACTGGCCATGAAGAAGTGATCTCCCACTGAAAATGTGAAAATAGTCGAACATCGAAAAGACATCGCACACCGAGAGAAGTTCGTCCTGGTACTCCAACAGATCAACATTAACATTAGTCCCTGTGTGCAAATGAGCTGGAAAATATTTAGACGTCAACTAAGGACCTTGTACTGGGAAAGGAACTGCTGATGGACAGTAAACATTTCAGTTCAGCCTTTCGCTTTTACTTACAACTATTTTTTTTTTTTACGTTTCAAGGGCTCGGATCTTCAACAGGCACTTTTCTGCACATTTAACATGTACCTCCGCATATAACGCATTATTGATTTATATGTAACATAGGGCAACTCATTTACACTGCTCTACCTTATAAGAGTTGATTAAAGCACTTGCAAAAAATCAATACAATGCATAAAAGAATATGATGGGACCTGAGATGATTAACCTGTAACATTTAACTGATTTGATTTTTTTATAACACTCTTAAAGAGTGTCTATAACATATATAGAAGGTGCAAGACTTGTAGTGCAAAAATTGTAGTTTTAAAGATGCAGTTTATACACAATGTTGCGGTAATTATAGTGGGGCTGTGAAGGAAAATGTTTCATATTTCCCCGCACATGTCCCATCTGTATGAAAGGTTGTATTATACGGTGAATTTTTACCGCAGACCTTTCTGAATCTGAACCGGCGGAACGATATTGTGGAGGGGAGGACCACAGTCACAGTCATTTCTCTAACATTTACCCAGAGCAAACAGCAGAATTTGTCTCATGAAAAATAAATACCCCTGCCATGTATGCTGCCAAGCTTGTGCGTTTCTCCCAGGACTCTTGAAAAACATTTTGGGAAAAATTGCAGTAACCAAAGAGGTGTGGGGGGGGGGGGGACCCGAGAAACGCTGCGACCTCTGAGCGACAGCTTCGCCCTTAAAAATGGTCTCGCACCTAAAACATGGTTTGTTAGGAATTATCAGAGAGCAGATTGCGCCTTATTGTGGAGGCGTTCGGCGACGGGGCTCCGTCTCCTTCCGGCGCGTCGAGGTTAAACAAACCACAGACGGTGTAAAATCAACACTTCCCGCACCCGTCTCTGGATTACCTGCACTTCGCGCATTGTGTATCCTTCAGCCTCCGGGCAGCAAAACAAACGCCTCATCTGTGCTTGGAGCCGAGGCCTCGGCGCACGGGCCTGCCTTCCATTTACTTCTGAAATGTTAATGTATGCAAGTTCCCAGAATCTCCTTATTGCTTCTGAAAAAAAGAGGTTCCAATTTTTTTTTCATTTTCTGTTATCCTATAATGATGATTATACAGTATGTCTCATTGTTGGGGAAATCCATTAGCGGAAAGATTATTTTTTATTAATTGAGCGGAAAATAGCGAGGAATTATTTCATTAAACGCTGAGCAAAAGTCATTTTAACATATGTGGGTGCTGAGCTGGAGGATCGTTTGTTTAATTGCTAAATACTTGACTGGCGACAGAAATACTAATAAAATATGTTGCTGACATTTTTAAAAAAGAGTTTTCCTTGGAGAGCCGAGGGTCCCCTCTGTAAATTTAAATAGCAAAAGTGTTGATTATATCTCTTCAGTAAAAACCTATTAGTTCACAGTTGTATTCTGAACACTATCCTTGTTACACTGAGCATATTCATTATTGGCAATGTAATTATGAGCACATTGTTCCTTTGTAATTATACTGTCACTAATGGATTTTAAAACTGCATCCAGAAGCTAATTGATCCCTTTAATTTCCTGTAACCTCTTTATCCGAAACCTCTTTCTTTTTTATTTTGAGCAAACAACAGCCGCACCCCGGTTGTGTCTTCAATGCGACGAGCACTTCATCTTCATTTTTAGATACATGCATTTATTTAGTTATCAAACGCTTTTCTACAAATCGACTTCCAATGAACTCTATGTAGTGTTATCAGCCCACACACCTTATTCACCGCGGTGTCTTACACTGCTAGATACACTACTTACACAGGGTCACTCATCCATACATCAGTGGAACACTCACACTATGGGGGAACCTGAACAGCATGTCTTTGGAGGGTGGGAGGAAACCAGAGCACCCCATAGGGAGAACATACAAACTCCACACAGACCGAGCGGGGATCGAACCCACGCCCTCTTTGCGCCACCCAGGCACTGTGAGACAGCAGCACCACTCGCTGTATCACAGCGCCACCCATGTTTTCCTTCGGTCTCTCACAGTCGTGGGCGTCACCGAAGCCTCCGCTCGACTTACCGTCAGCATCGTTCTCACCTGGAACGAACTCATAATTACCCTTTAAAGGTTAATTGTGAAATTTGTTTGCTTTCGCAGGAGACTGTGCTCCCGGGCCCCGGCAATTGGAGGCACATTCACCACAGCAGGAAAAGGTCTTCCGACGACTCGGTACCATCATAAAGCCCCATATGAGTCGCGGTTCGATAACGAATAGCAGGCCTCTGTTTCCAAACATCGGCGGTGCGCCTAGCGCTGGCTGGAGGGTTTTCCGCTTGACGTTTCTGATGAAATGCTACCGTAACGATTCTACATATTTTGGCGATGCGGAATTTTGTTGTGAAACCAGATGCCTTCTTTTTTTTCCATATAAATATCATTTCAGAGTGCCATGCTGAGCTTGATTTGAGGCACATGCAGCTATAATACAGCAATAAATGACAGCTTTTTATTACTCTCAGAGTGACAGAGGGAGCAACCAAAGGAATGCATGGGGAAAAAAAATAAAATAAGAAATGAAAAGTATGTTATCATTTTTGTAAATGCATGAAATGTGGGTATATTGACAGGAAAATGCAGCAAGAAAGGAAATGTCAGCAAGCAGAAACATCCATCCCGTGTGAGTAATGTGAACTGCGAGGTAAATTTGGGAGAAACTAAACTTTACGAGCTCGTAGTTAAAAAACACAGTTGCAGTACAGTGAGTTGTGTGCCGCTCGCGTTCTTTTTCAGTGCAAGCAGGTGGCGTAGAGGTTTGCGCCGCAGCCTTTGGACTCAAAGGACTTGAATTTGAATCCCGCCTCCTGCAGTAGTAGCCTTGAGCAAGGTCCTTACCCTTACTTCGTACACTAGAAACTGCCCAACTACATGAACAAGTTAATGGCTGCAAACAGCTTTGGAAAAAAAAAACCGAATCAGAATAAATTATTTATTTATTTATCCAGCTAGGGGGCGCGGTGGCGCAGTGGGTTGGACCGGGTCCTGCTCTCCAGTGGGTCTGGGGTTCGAGTCCCGCTTGGGGTGCTTTGCGGCGGACTGGCGTCCCGTCCTGGGTGTGTCCCCTCCCCCTCCGGCCTTACGCACTGTGTTGCCAGGTTAGGCTCTGGCTCCCCGCGACCCTGAATGGGACAAGTGGTTCAGAAAATGTGTGTGTGTTTGTGTGTGTGTGTATTTATCCAGCTGATAACTTTATAGTGACTTTTAATGTCTGTACACCAAGCAATCTACAATGATTTACACATTTAAAGAGCAGGACATTCTAACTTTATCAATGCAAGGACAGTGTCTTGCAGAAGCCTGCACTTGGACCGAGGACTTTCAGATCGTAGGCCATCTACCACAACCGCTACACCACCTGGTGGGCAAAACTCATTTCAGCATTGGAACCAGAATGCAGTAGTTCTCAATAGTAAGTTACCCCATGAGCGCAAACTCCCTTTCTATGTATGGTGGCAGCGTGAGTAGCGCTGCTGTCTCACAGCTCCTGGGTGGTGCGAGAGGACGTGAGTTCGATCCCCCCTCCGCCTGTGTGGAGTTTGTATGTTCTCCCTATGGGGTGCTCTGGTTTCCTCCCACAGTCCAAAGACATGCTGTTCTGGTTCCCCTGTAGTGTGTGAGTGACAGTGTGTTCCACTGATGTGTGGATGAGTGACCCAGTATAAGCAGTGTAAGTCACTGTGGTGAATAAAGTGTGTGGGCTGATAACACTACACAGAGTTCATTGGAAGTCGCTGTGGAGAAAAGCATCTGCTAAATAAATAAAAGTAGATGTAAGTGGAAGCCCAGTAGACAAACAACTATGACAAGCTAGGATGATCATCACCCATCAGGTGGAAAAAAAAGGGAACAGCGACTGGTCAGAATGTGTGCTCTAGCAGTCATACTTGTGGCTCAGAGACTCGTGGGATCTTTAATGGTCAGAGGGGCTCGGGATCTTGGTTGAGTCTTTCATCTGGAACACAACATGACTTTCTGCAGTGGGTTTCCTCTGAGGTCCCCTGTTCAGTCGCTGACCGTGCTCAGCCAAGCTCAGCGCCTGCAGTCCTGCAGAGGAAAAGTCCTCGACGCCGTGACCACAGGCAAGAGCAGTGCCGCAGCGGAGCCCGTTGGCACCCTCGCGCTGTGTAAAGGGCTCCTCCGTTGGCACATGTGAGATTAGTTTACACATCTTCTGAGGGCGCTGACCGTGAAGACCTTTGCCAGAAACCAAACCCCAGAGTGGCACGAACAACCTCGTTACACACGTCCTAAAGACAGTCAAAGGTCAGGCCGCCCCGCGACAGAAGACGGCCCGCAGATGGAGCCCAGCAGACCTCTCGGTGTACCGGCGCCGGGGGGCGTCGGCCCCCGGGGGCCCTTGTCTTCAACTTCGTTAGTCTGCCCGTTAATGAGACGGCGCCATGGAAACACACGACTCAGCATACCTCGCCCGGGCCCCCTGGCCGCTGGCATTCGGGACATGGAGCAGGTGGCTAGAAGTCAGGCCGGCCCAGGAGGAGGATCCACGCTCCCTGAATGTCACCTCCCAGGCAGCGGGCCAAACAAGCCAAATGCTAATGTGTGCGATCGTCACCGTTCCGTCTTACTGCGGGGAACCAGGCGTACAAAACCGAGGCTTCCGAAGAACTTCCTCCGCATTTCAAAAAACTTAAAAATAAATCAAAATGACTTCCAAATGCCTGCATTTTCACTTCTGAATGTCGTACATCTCATTCACGCGTCAGGCGACCGTACGCATTATTTGCATCCTTACTTTACATCAGGAGCTGTAAATGAAATGTGTTTTTGATTAGTAACATTCTGCTGTGTCATTAAGGATACTTAGGAAGAACATCTGCAGATGATTTACTTCACATCAGGAAATAATGGATTGTTCGCTGCGAATAAGTATGACGGGACACATTCCGCCGGTGGTCACCTGCAGGGTCGATGCTTTTTCTCGATCAGTTCTTTATTGAAAGTGACCCCATTTTGCCGCATTAATGCAGCTGGATGCTTTTTGTCACAGTTGGAGCTGAACACACATACATTTAATCATTTAGCTGATGCTTTTCCCCAAAGCAACTTAATTTCAAGGTACCTGCATTGTTTTACCTACTAGCAGAAGTGTAGCCATTGAGGCTGAGCACCTTGCTCTAGTGTAGCACAGCCAGAGGTGGGATTCAAACCTGCAACCTCTATAAGCAGAGACAGGTGCCACAACCACAGCACCACCTGCTCTCCTTGCACATTTGCATTTATTTATTTAGGAGACACTTTTCTCCAAAGCGACTTCTATTGAACTCTGTGTAGTGTTATCAGCCCACACGCCTTATTTACCGCGGTGACTTACACTGGGTCACTCATCCATACATCAGTGAAACACACTCTCTCTGTCACTCACATACTGTGGGTGAACCTGAACAGCATGTCTTTGGAGTGTGGGAGGAAACCAGAGCACCCAGAGGAAACCCACACAGATATGGGGAGGACATGTAAACTCCACATAGACTGAGCAGGGATTGAACCCACATCCTCTCGTGCCATCCAGGGGCTGTGAGACAGCAGCGCCACTCGCTGTAGTAGCAGTAAGGGTCGCAACAGGTTGGCCTTTTGTGACACTTGAACCAGCAACTGAGCCCCTGAATCAATCTTCCTCGGAAGAGGAGAGCGACAGTCTGTATCTGAGGCGCCGAGAGCTCTGGAAGAGTGGCCCGGACTCCGCCGGCGAACCGCATCCATCATTAGCGGGCTTTGATCGGTAAACACGGTGCCGTCATTACCAAGTCTAATTACCTCCACATCCCAAGAACTCTGCTGGGCTCTCCTGTATCGCACGGAAAATTGCCAAGTCAAGGTAATACAGATAGAAGTGGATTTTAATTAAAACAATGTCAGGTGCTTCACAGAGGCCTTTCTGTGTTTAGTCTAAATTAGTAAGGACAGCAGCTCAACATGAATTCACAAAGGAACGATTGCGCTGATCCCGTTATTTCGTGCCCCCATGTCCAACTTTTCACTTATCCAGTCGACAATTATTAATATCACTTATCATCAGCCAGTCTGGATTTTAATTGATTTGGTCTGCAGCGTTCGGTCGGGTGCAATAAATGGAAACTGAGTTTGAAAAATCCACCAAACGACTGTGTGAGCGAGACTGTGAGGCGCATTGCATTGTGGGAACTGAGTACCCGTGCTCTCAGCTGAAAGGTGCCACTCTGTAGTGTTGCTTGCTTACGCACGTCTTTGTGTTTGCACCCTCTGCCTTGCGCGGCTGTGCTTCAATTTTCTAATTATTTAGTTTTTTAATATGATTTATAGCCTTCATCTTCCTCAAGCCAGTCCATGTAAATTAAAACAGCAAGTTCATTTCATGACTTTTTAAAATTTACATTTGCATTTATTTTTTTGGCAGATGCTTTTCTCCAAAGCAGCGTAAACAAAAGTGTATTGCACCGACGGTTGGAGAGATGTACACTGCACCTTTTATGCTTGCTGGGGGGGTCAGTGTCTGGACCCCACGTGAAAATAAAACTCTGACTAAGAGCACACCATTATACTAAAAACCCACTAAACCTTAAAAAAAGCAACCATATAGCAATACATCTTTAATTTCTGCACTTTATTGTTGGAAACTATATTAAATAAAAAGAAAATTAATGTCCTGACCTCCATTATCAACATGTGCTTAAGAAAAAAAAACTCCCACACGTGAAACACTGAGGAAGACTTTGGTACGTAGACCCATGTTCGCTACTGCAGTCCTGTGTGATTCCGAAAACCACCACAGACGTGATAGCATTAAAAAAAAAAGGTTTTTTGGTATTTTGCTGAATAAACCCTGAAAAAGTAAAAGCAAAACATTCGCAGACATGAAAGGCTGAGTGTATAATGTTATTGTTATTAATTTTTTTAACCGTTACATTGCTTTTTCCTAATGATATTGAGTATCATTTGGGGTCATTTTGTTGGTTACTTGAAATATGTTTGAAACTGGAAATTTTTCCCATAAGAAACAGTGGAATTTTATTGCCTATTTTTTCATATACAGTATTTTTTCGGGGGGGCGGTGGCGCAGGCGCAGTGGGTTGGACCGGGTCCTGCTCTCCAGTGGGTCTGGGGTTCGAGTCCCGCTTGGAGTGCCTTGCGACGGACTGGCGTCCCGTCCTGGGTGTGTCCCCTCCCCCTACGGCCTTACGCCCTGTGTTGCCGGGGTAGGCTCCGGTTCCCTGCAACCCCGTATGGGACAAGCGGTTCTGAAAATGTGTGTGTGTGTGTGTGTGTGTGTGTATTTTTTCAGGAACGGATCAGGACATGAAGTGGATAATATGAGATAAACAAATATGACGGCAAGGTGCCGGGTAAAAGCAAATTTGCATTGTGTTCATTCCTTTCTCTGACACTTTTCTCCAAAACGACTTGCGGTTATTTTCCCATTTATACATTCCCATTCCCACTTTTAGTGTTTCCGTTCAGGGTAAGTACCTCGATCAAGGGTACTACAGCAGGAGCTGGGATTCAAACCAGGTACTTTTGGTTCCAAAAAGTGGAAGCGCTACTCAGGACATCACCTGCCACATTAGCATTTTCCAGTTCTTCTCTTACTGGGATGATGCCGGATTTTCCACACTTGCTCAAGGGCACTGGAGCGGTCAGCAACTTGGCATTATTCTAATCAGCAAACCTCCGCTGAGCCGTACAGCCTACCTGTCCATATCGATGCGTAACACTCAGCTGGATGTTTTCAGGCGACTCCAGCCTTCCCGGGGTCAGAGAATAAATCCTGACCTGAAGATGTTGTTCCAAAACACTGCGACTTGGCACCGCAGGTCCGGCAATTCACAGTTCAGCAATCAAAGTATAGCCAGAGCTCTGCTGTCGCTCTTTCGGACCACGGAGTGTAGGCGGTGATCTTTAGAAGGTGTCTGCTACTATTAGACATGATGGGTGTTTTGGGTGCCTGGATACAGAGGAATGTTTGGATTGGGGGGGTCTGGTAAAAAAAGGGTTGTTTTGGTTGCCTCATTCAGCATCTGCCCGCCATGCCGGGCTGAAGGCCGGATGACAAATGCTATTCAACAGTGAACCAGAGAGCATATTTCTGGGCTGATATCGAACATCCTCTCCAACGAGACTCAACAATCACATTCAGTTTGTCAGGGATCAGCTTTGTCTCACAAGTCCTTGCTGCCTTTTCTTCCGCTCATTTAGTTTCACTGACAAATTGCCTGCATTTTGTTGTATAATTTTGTTTCAATGTGAAAAATTTCTTCTGATCGCCAAGGCTGATTTGACAGCATTGGGAACAATGTGTAATATTGTTACTTTTTGTTAACAAAGTAATACAATACACTACTTTGTGAAAACGGAATAATAATATCACAGTTATTACTGGAGTGAGAAAAAAAGAGTTTCACATTGTTTCCCAGTATGAAGTGGTATGTTTATGTTCTTTTTCAAGACAGGCAGTTCCCAGATTGTGAACGAGTTCCGTTCCTAAATCTGTCTTTAAGTTGAATCTGTACATAAGTCGGAACAGTTCGAAACGGTTCGTGCCTGACGTCCGTTAGTATGTAGTATGTCGTGTACATTTCTATGCATAAAATACATTAAAGAAACCCTTCTGGATACACTGAAATATCTTTAATATTACAATACCATAATAATAATAAGAAGAATAATAATAATAATAAATGTAACTACAGTCTTTATAATAGAGAGAGACATAGAAAGAGATAATAAATGTTACTACTGCCATGATGAACAGAGGACACGGAGGCTGGACACAAGTGCAGGATCTTTCAGCAAAGGACTGGACGTGTTCTCATGGTGGGGGACGGGTGAATGGTCGATCGATCGGTCGATCGGCAAACTGAACAGAGGCGAGGGTCCGAAATCACGGTCGAGGGACGAGGCGGGCGGTCGTTACCAAATAGACGTGGAACGGGACTGGGGAACGATGAGGGACAGGACTTGGAAGAGCAAAGCGAGGTAGGTTTGAGAACGCAGTGAGGAGTGAGAATCCACAACTGGAATGAGGTTGAGAAGTGTTTTTTATAGCCGAGTGCTCTGACAGACAGAGAGAGAGAGAGAGAGAGAGAGAGAGAGAGAGTGCGCGCACGTGCAAAACATTAAAGAAACTTTAATGTTCACTTTTCCATTGTTCGTTGGCGTTTCACCTTTCGCTTTGTTATTTCCACTTTAGTTTAAGTCGTGATCTTTCCCTTTTCTTTAATGCATCACCATCACCTGCATCCCATTTACACTTTGGTGCCATACTTAGGAGGGTAAAAACAAAAAACTAAAGCCAAATACAGTAACACACGAGACACCGTTAACAGAAATGTGGTCCAACTGAAAAGAAGGAAGTCCTTGTCCTACCTCGGGCTCACGAGCTGACGAACCGCTGTAGACGCTCAGTGTTTTGATATGCATCGCAAAGTGGCGCCCGTTTGTCATTACAAACCGTTGTATGTAACTTGAATTTAAATAGTAGGCTTTACGGGAGATCGTTCGTAACCACAGGTTGTACGTAAGTCAGACGTTCGTAACCCGAGGACTGCCTGTATTAGGTTTGTACATTAAGCTACTTACAATGATTTACACATTCACAACTGGGCAATATTCACTTTATCATTTCAGGGTGAGTACCTCCATCGAGAATATTACAGCAGGTGGCTGGGATTCAAACCTGCGCCCTTTAGCTGCCAGATATGGCATGGTGATATAGTGAGTAGTACTACTGCCTTTTAGTACCTAGGTGGTGCAAGAGAAGATGCGTTCGATCCCTGCTTGGTCTGTGTAGAGTTTAAATGGTCTCCTTATGTCCAAGTGGGTTCCCATGGGTGCTCTGGTTTCCTCTCAGAGTCATGCAGTTCACAGTGAACTAGTGACACTAAATTGCCCTAGGTGTTTGCATGTGTGGCTTCTGTGACATGGATTGGTGTCCAGTACCACTCCCCCCACACCCCCACCCCCACCGATCCTGTCACCCATTGGTTCAGGGATAGGTTCTGCATCCCTGCAACCCTTCTCTGGGTAAGTGGTTATTGAAACTGCATGAGTTTTAAACCTTTTGTTTTTTATAAACACATAAGTAACACAGTGTGTTCCTTTTGTTACAAAGTAATGAGAAATTATGTCACTTTTTCCAAGGTAAGAATTAGTAATAATTGTTCCAAACTGTTCTATAGGAAAGAGATGTGTTATTTCTACAGTTTTCCTTCTTATGAGATAAAGACAAGGTAAATCTGTGTGCTGAGATTTCCAAAGGACTAGAGAAATGATAAACTGAATTGGTCCTTGCAATACGTTTTCTTCACACGTGCTTCGTCATGTAGATTGATGCTATATCTGAGAGCATCCGAGATTTGCCCGTTTTGCAAAAACTAAAAAATGTACCATTTTTGTCTCCGTGATCCAACAGTTTTTGTGGAAAAACCCCCAAAGGGATGGGCTTCCATGACACAAATATGTATATTAGTGCTGCGGCACATGAATGTCGCAGCTACATCCTCTCATGGCGGCTGAACTGCGTGGTGTGAAATGGGGAGACGGCGCCTAGATGTGCATTTATCGCAACGGCGCCTGCGTCACAGCACCAGCGAGGCAGAACATTCTGGATAAAGGTCTTCCTGGCTCTGGGGCTTTCCTTTCTCCCGGCTACCATCTGCTCCTTTGTTCCCCGTGCCGTGTCTGCGGCCCCCTCAGCGCGGTGCCAGGTTCGACTCGGGCGGCCATGCATTCTCCGTTGGGGTGGGGGAGATGAAAGAAAACACAGCCGATTGTTGCAACAGCAGCACGACGACCTCAGCCAGCATCAATCCTCAGAATCCCTCAAAGTCAGATCCACTTACAGCTCATCAATTATTCACCTTTATCTCTGGTTGGAAACTTCCTGTTTACAAGTTTGGCCGATGCCCCCGACATCACTGCGGTGCTCCGCGTTTGTCGGTCTGATGATGCCGCTGTGGGTTTTGCCCGTTTGCTTGCTGCCGGGCACTGGTTTAGAGGGACGGGGGAACCGTCACGTGTCGATTTACCAGCTCCGGCAGCCTAGCCGAGGCCTCGTTGACATTGGGGGGAGCTGGAGGAGCCCTCGGTCAGAGTTGCGGGTTCAGGGCTGGGTGATGAGGGCGCAACTGTCATCCACTTTCAGCATCATCCCCAGAGTATGTTCAGTATGGGCAGTCAGGAGGAAAAGTCACAGAGCAATTCCCCCCACAGAACGTTCCCAGTAAAAAAAAAAAAAAAAAGTACATGGGACCACAGCTGTGTGGACTTGCGTGTTTGATCCCGTCTCGCACACGCGTGTGTTTGGTCCAAAGGTGCCAGACGAATTCTGGCAGAAAGCATCATGAGTTCAGAGGAGATGTGTGTGACTTCCACACGTAAGCAGTTCACCGTTAAAATAGATTTTAATTCGATGTCCACGAATACGATGCATAAATCTGTGCATCGGAATACCAGCTGTACAACGTAACGTGTGTTCTGATGTGTGCAGATGTTGGGAATTTTCCACATTTCTTTTCTGGTCTCTTTGCTCTGCTGCTTGTTTCATGCTTTACTCTAACTTAAAATGACAGAAAATCTTTTTTTTTTTTTTTTTCCCCCAATTAGGAATACTTTAAAAAAAAATAAGGCATAAAAAGCACGAGACGGAGCTTGCCTTAACAGCAGTGTGTGTCTGCCGTGTCATTTTGGGATTAGATGCAAGTGTTGGTGTGCTTTATCAGATCCGATGACGCTTCACACTTACAAGTTTGTGATTTCCACAGTTTTGAGAAGAGACGTAATAAGGTACATAGATTAGCATGTATTATTTGCATTATTTGTCTGTCCGTATGATGAGCCCATCCACACAAAGCACGGACGTGGTATTTATGGTATTTTTTGAACTCGAAAAGAAAACGGGAAAGGAAGAGATCGCCGATGATCACCATAAACTTCACATTAGGGCAGGAATATATATCTGAAAGGTTCTTTTTGTTGTGTTTGGTCAAGGAAGGCGAAAATATTTAGAGAACTGCATGTCTGTGTAACAGGGAGTTTTACTGCAGGCTGGAGTGATAATGCTGGTGACTGGAGTACGGTGTCACATTCCACCAGATGAACCAATAAACATCACATGAGGAGCTATTAGCTATATTGGGGTTTTTAAATTATTTAATAGATAACATAATATGTGTTTATCAAGCACTTATGAGATGTGTTTTGAGACCCTTCTTAAATGTAGAGAAAGATTCAGCAGTTATGAGTGAGAGGGGGAGGTCGTTCCACCACATTAGAGGCAGAACCGAAAACATTCGTGCTTTTGATTTTGGACCTTTCGTTCGTGGAACCACCAAGGGGCCAGAGGTGAAGGAGCGCAGCAGTCTGGTTGGCGTGTAGCAAGTGATCAGGTCTTGTAGACATCATAGGCTGTACCCAGAGCGTTGAATTTGATATGGGTAGTTATAGGAAGCCAGTGGAGAGAGGCGAGGAGAGGGGATACAAAGTAGGTCAAACACAACTAGTACCATGGTATTCTGTATAACCTGGAGAGGTTTGATGGCAGAGGCCAGAAGGCCAGACAGGAGAGAGTTCCAATAGTCGAGGTGGGACATCACCATGGCCTCGACCAGGAGCTGCGTAGTTTGTTCTCAAATAAGGGCTGATCCTCAGATGTTATGCAGGTTGTACCTGGGTGTACCCGCAGGACCGGCTTGCGGTTTCTCTTGAGTTCAATGTTGTTTTGTTGTAATGCATTTATGCTCTCACTGCGGTAACGATAATAGGAATAAGGCCGTCAGAATATGCCACGTGTTTACTGAAAAAACATCACCCATCAGAGTCCGGTTCTGGAGGTGGATCTCCTCGCACTCAACAGCAGGTCTCTGCAACCTGAACGTTCGATCGCGCGCATTGATGGACAAGCAGCACGGCAGCACAGCAGGAAGCACTGGAGTCTTACAGCACCTGGGCTGCACGTTTGGTGACTCTGAATTGCCTCTAGAGTGCGTAGCCGGGTGTGTGAATGACGCAGCGAGTTTACTGTACTGTAACAAGCACTGTAAGTCACCATGGATAAGGACATCAGCTAGAAATTGGATTTGGAGAGATGCACCTGCAAAATGAGTAAACGCAACGTGAAATAGCCTTGTCCGATGAGAAGCTCTATCTGATTGTGAATTTGAAGATGGACATGTTCGTCTCCCACGATAACCTCCATTCACCTCCATGCCTCGAAGAGCAGCATCCCCTCGCTACGGCCTGAGACGACCCCAGGAAAAGTGGCTCATCCGTTCTGTTCAGACTTTCCCGTGATCCTCTCAGCGTTGGCCACCACTGAGAGAGATTGTTCACAGGTTTAATCTGGTTAAAAAATAAGCAGCCTAATTAGACACATAAGAGCAGTGGGCTCAACGGCAAGATGGTTGATTTGCATGGGAGTAGACAGTTCAGAAAGTGCTGGAAAGGCATTGCCCTTCTTACCGCCACCATTCTCGATCTGCTCCAGTTGTAATGGCTTCAGATGCATTTTAATTGCCCCCCCCCCCCAACCCTACGGTATCAGCATCGGAGTAGCGGTAAACGCTTTCAGATTCCGTGAAATCCTATTGGACATGGTGGCATCATTAATATTCATGAGGCCCCTGGTGCCATGATCGCCACACTCCGCAAATACACTCCTGTGGGGGTCTGTCGTTATCAGCCGTGGTCACACCGGCACTTTCACTGGTTCCAGGCCTTGGGGGGTGGGGACCATGCTAATGTTTCTGGCTACTCAAACAATCATTCAGGTCAATAGAGCTTCCAGTAACTAATTGCTTCTGGGAGATAACGGGCTTTGACTGCGCGCTGCCGGGGCCCCGAGAATCACCACATAATGAATCCTCCGCCGCCCCCGACGTCAATATCGTTCTACACACGAGGAGCAAATTAATATGAAAAGCTTTTGATTGTTTAGCTTTTAATATTTAATTGAATTTAAATGTAATTTTTAATATGTTCTGCGCGGAGCGGGGAGCATGACTAATGTAATTAATCACCCAGCCATTACCAAAGGTGAACCTAGAGTGCTATTATTGAAACGTGTGCCATGAAGGTATTAAAGTACATCTGACAACAATAAAATCCCATAATTAGGACTCCAGCCACTGCAGGGGAAAAAAATAGGAATGTGCGATAGTCTATGTGCGGCTCAAATTATTTATGAATACTTTTTTGGTCCCGTCCAGGGAGTGTCCCTTCCTCCCTTCGGCCTTACGCCCTACGTTCCCGGGTTAGGCTTCGGCTTGGGACAAGCGGTTGTAGACATTGTGTGTGTGTGCGTGTACTTTTTTGGTCAGGGCATCTGTATTGTTGTCAACGGCGACACATTCTGGAAACCACAGACATTGAGGTGTGATGTTCTGTACCGCTCGGCCTGGAGTAAAGGGTACGAGCGGTGCGATCACGTTATCGTAACCAGTACCTGCCAACAGGGCCAACCTTACCCATTGTGGCACATAATTTGCGGCATCCTGGACTTGGAGTTATTTCAGGAATAAATGCTGTTATGGTGTATTAGAAACAAAACAATGCCAGTACTTACATTTATCTATATCTGTACAGGCAGTCCCCAGGTTACGAACATCCGACTTACGTACAACCCGTAGTTACAAACCACCCTCCGTGAAGCCTATCATATTAAAAATTCAAGTTATATACAATGGTTCGTAATAACAAATAGTGCTACTTGCGACCCACATCAAAACATTGTGCGTCTACAGCAGTTCGTCGGCTCGTGAGCCCGAGGTAGGACGAGGACTTCCTTCTTTTCAGTCGGACCAAGTTGCTGTTAACGGTGTCTCGTGTGCTACTGTATTTGGCTTTATTTTTTTTGTTTTACCCTCCTAACCATGGCACTAATATAAGCATAAATGTGATGCAAGTGATGGTGATGCATCAAAGAAAAGGAAAATGATCACAACTGAAACCAAAATTGCGATAATAAAGCACACGCACTTTCCAAACTGCTTGTCCCATACAGAGTCACGGGGAACAGGAGCCTAACCCGGCAACTCAGGGTGTAAGACCAGAGGGGGAGGGGACACACCCAGGACGGGACGCCAGTCCGCCGCAAGGCACCCCAAGCGGGACTTGAACCCCAGACCCACTGGAGAGCAGGACCCGGTCCAACCCGCTGCGCCACCGCACCCCCGGATAATAAAGCAATCAGGAAAAAAGATGAAATGCCAACTAACACTGGAAAATTGAACATTAAAGTTTCTTCAATGTTTTTTATACCAACACACACACACACACATTTGCTCTCTCCTCCTCCTCTCTCTCGCTATTATACATACTGTAGTTACGTTTTTTATTATTTTTATTATTATTATTTTTCTCATTATTATTATTATTATTATTATTATTATTATGTTAAAGATGTTTTAGTGTATGTATTTAGAAGTGTTTCTTTAATGTTTTTTATGCATAGGAAGGTACACGATATACTACATACTAAGACAAACATTTTATTAACTGACACTGGACACAAAACATACTGTTCTGACTTACATACAAATTCGACTTAAAAACAGACTTAGGAACGGAACTCATTCATAATCCTGGGACTGCCTGTATTAGCAAAACAATATCGCTGCCCCCTCCTGTGGGTTCCGCTGGGACGAGTAGGTTCCACTGGCTTAAGACCGGTCCTTCCCGGCCCACCGAATTCCCTCGTGTCCATGTAAATCCCCAGCGAGCCGTTGGGCAAAAAAATCACATTTCACAGAGCAAAGCTCAGCAGTCAAATATATGTCATTGTGTTTGATACAGTCGCTTGTTCGCTCTCAGATTACATTCACCGCAGATAGAAGTGCAGCTTGTGATTGGGGATCGCTGTAGGGAAACACACATCTGAGTCGACGCAAGATGACAGGATAGGAAAATAAAGTGCTGCCACCCCCACTGTATCGCACTCTGATTCCTCAGTGAGCGAAGTGCGCTTCCCGTTGCACCCGCAGGAGGAGGAGGCCGGGAGGGGTCGGTTCACATCTCCATCGCCCATCTAACAGCTTGCATTGCAGGCCTCGAACCCGGAGGCACGAAAAAGGTTGCGCTCCACTTCCCTTGGAAACTGTTGCATCCACACACATACATGGTCTGAACTGCTTGTCCCACTGGGGGTCATGGGGAGCCAGATCCTAACCTGGCAACACAGGGCATAGGGCTGGGGGGGGGACACACACCCAGGACAGGACGCCAGTTCGTCACAAGGCACCCCAAGCGGGACTTGAGCCCCAGACCCACCGGAGAACAGGACTCGGTCCAACCCACTGCACTACCGCACCCCACCTCTACTCTGTCTAGAAGTTCTTTTTTCTATTCCTACTTCGCTCTTAATAATGTGCTGTAATGAACTGACATCAGTTTGTTTGTTCCCCCTTTTTTCTTATTTCTCTATGTTTAATTTTTATTTACCTACTATTTCACCTTTTTGCATCTCTTACAAAATATAACAATTACATCTGATGTACAGCATCATATTGGGCAAAGTACTAGGTAGCAGGTGACATCTTCCACTCAAAGGACCCAGATTCAAATCCCACCTCCTATTGCAGTACCCCTGAGCAAGGTACTAGTCTTGCAATGACTCAGTAAAAATAACCCAGCTGAATAAATGCTCAAGGCATCCTAAGTCATTTAAAGAAAAGCATCAGTTTAATGAATTATCTTAAATTCTGTTATTTACTTCCCCCTATATGCCTCTCCTCCTCATTTTTCTTCTTTTTCTTCTTTAATCCTACTCCCACCTTTCCTCTGTCTTTATCTCTCTACGTCAGTGTCTGTCTAAAGCTTTTGTCCAAACAAACTTATGTATTACAGTATTTTTTTCTTTCATTATTATTATTATTGTGTTGTTTTTTTTATCTTCAGGGTCTATAGTTTCAGTGTGGTTCTGGCTATGGGTGATGGATGGGTTTTGGGTGGGACAACTTCACCAAGGCCCACTGTTCAGACAAGAGGTGAAAGTGGCAGCTGTCGTTTTGCCGAAACCAGGCGTGACAGGAGGCAGCAGCACCTGAGCTCTGCCAAGTGGCTGGGAATATTCTTCAGTTATTGGTGCAGAGGTAGAAATGCATGCTGGGGCCAGAGCAGTAAGCCTTTTTGAGGTGCAGGGGCCACCACAGGAACTGGGGGAGTCTCCATTGAGCAACCGTGAGGAGAACCCATCAACCCATCATGCAGTGGAGATGATCCTTGCGTGGGACAGTTGCACAGCCTCTAACATGATGATCTGGAAGAAGAATGTTCACACACCGCACATACGCACGCGTCCTTTCATAGTATCCTTGGTCAAGGTACTTACCCAGAACCGATACAATAAAATCTACCATCATAAATGGGTAAATCAGTGTGAGTAGTTTAATGTTCCGTTTCTTTGGAGAAAAGTGTCAGCTAAACCTGCCACCTCCATTACTCCCCCACACCCACCCTCCTAAGGCTACTAAGGATTGAGGACTTCAAAGTTTAAAATCTGATTCTTATTTATTTATTTATTTATTTTTTTATTTGTTTTTTAAGTGTTCTTTATCCTGCTGTTGTTCTAAGGGCTGCCACACAAAATTTCATTGTGTTGCATACAATGACAAAGTATTATTTTCTTATCTTATCTTATCTTATCTTATCTTAAATGAATAAATGTGATCGTTTTTACATGGGGCACCTGGTGGTATAGTGCTTAGAGCTCCTGCCTTGCACTCAAAGACGTTGCTTCAACTCCCATCTCCCACTGTGGTAATCTTGATCTAGGTACTTACCTTGAACTGATAAAATAAAAATTGTCCAAATATATAAATAAGTAAAACAACGTAAGCAGCTCAGCATCGCGCTTGTCTACGGAGAAAAGTGTCAGATAGATGAATAAAGTCGCCTGTTAAAAGCACCACTACAAACACACGTTGATACATATACACTAAACCATACACACTGAAATAAGTATCAGACACTATAATAATCTTTGCAGCCATTCTGCACTAAAACAATTTATTCCACATATGAGCTTGTGTGTGTGTTTGTCTGTTGCAGTACGTTTGTGTGTGTGTTGGTTATTCCCAGGATAGACAGAGATTGGGAGCAGTAAACACTGGAGGACAAGGGCTCCTAAAATACGTCCCTCCTCCCTGGAGATGGGGCAGCAGGTTGAGGCCGCTGTGATGAAAGTTTGGCATTGCCGCTAGCCATCAGTCCCCAGGGGCCCCACACGGGACACGTAGCTGTGATAGATGTATCACGCCACACCGAGAACACAGTCAGAAGGGCCTCTCGGTATTTAAACAAGGGACCCTGCCGGACTGGATGGCACCGCCGTGAGGTGTTCCTGAACACAGCCTCCTCATCTTTTCTCTACAGGAGCCACGCCAGGAAATGTCTTATTGGGGCAGCAGGTGGCATAGTGGTTAGTGGCACCACATTCTGCTGGACGGAACCAGGATTTAATCCAGCTCCCCTTGTGGTACCCTTGATCAAGGCACTCACCCTGAATTGATACTGTAAAAATTACCCAGCAGAATATCTGGATAAATCATCATAAGCTGCTGAGTGTTCGAACCTCACATTGCTGTTTGCTTTGGAGAAAAAATGTCCACCAAACGAATAAATAATGATTATTCTGTCTGGAGACAACAGCAAAGGCTGGCCTTTTTTTTTCCTGCTGTCACAGAAGACAAGATGTCTTGAATTACAAATAGAAAATTAAAAGCAAGGCTACATGCACTGTAATTTAAATCCACTGAGTCTATGGGAAAATGAAGAGGATAAAAAATGAAAAATGATGGTGGCCAAGTGGTATTTAACTTACTCTTCAGTTTCATTTAGCTCAAATAAAAAGTCAGATATGACTGATTATATGCATTATTCCTCCGCTTTGTGCAGCGACTAGACCGCAGGTGAACAGATTTATAAGATGACAAAACTTCGAAGAGTAATCGCTCTTAATACGCGGCCCTCTATTGAATCTGAAGAATAAAATCATAGTCCGAGGAGAGAGATAGATGTGTCGTATAAAGAGTGCTATCTCAGTCCCGAAATTTCAAGTTGTCACACATTTTAAACGGTGACCTTTCGGATCGGAAATACCTGTGTTTTTCCTAGAACACATCATCTTCTGATTATTTCACCACCGCTGATACCAAGGGGGAGGGGGGACTGAAACTGGAGACTTCGGAACTTTATCAGCACTGAAAGATCTAACACCCACATCTTATAAAATATGTTCTTTAATGTTGATATGACATCGACAGTAAGATACAGGAAATGACTAGAAAAACAAAATTCTGAGAACAGTTTCGACTAGTGCAAATATATTACATGAATTTTTTATACGTCGTTGCGATCCTATCAGCAACCTTAATTAGAACTGCAAAATGACTTTCAGAAAACATTTCATGGTAGTAAGTTGACCCACAAGAGCAATTTAACAATAATTTGATTTAAAATGTATGAGCACTCCCCTGCTTGTAAATATATTAGACTTGCCCCAGTAGCGACACATGACAGCAGTGCAGAGTCCCACCCCCCCAACCCACCCCCCAAGTTGTGCGCTGCGGGTTTGGATGCCAGCACTTCATGGTACCGCGGCGCTCGAATTACCATGGCAAGACGGTGCACCCGGAGAGGGCACGCACCCCGAAACGTTGCAGCGTGATCTGGATCTCCACGCATACGTAGATGTAGCACTGGAAGGTGGAGCCCGGCTTTCAGCTCCGCCCCAATCTGAGTGTCTCTTCATTGATCTTTGACCTTCATTATGACTGCCTCCATCTCCCATTGATCATGTGCTCCTAGGTCCACATTAATTGACTATCCTCTTTTTAGAACCCATGGGCAGCCTGTCATGGAAGGTAAAATTAGTGAGTCTTCAGTTAAACGGTTGGTTCACTGTTTTCTCGCTACCGCGTAACCTGCAGGGAAAGAACAAACAAATCAGAGATGGACACAAATTTTACAAATGAACCGCATCGCCTTCATCTGACTCGCGCGGGTTACGAGCACGACGGCACTTTGCTCACCATCATCAGGTGCCAGTCTTTGCACGGCGCTCTTCATGATGAATATTAAGTAGGAGAGAAATGGCATGCGACTCATTGCTAGGAAACCGCTTCCACCGAGAGCTTCTCGTTACCAAAGACGGCTGCTCTCTCCTGACAAATTCACACGAGTGAAATCTAACAGAGCACGGACGCTGGTCTGGTACGCCTGCATGTTGCATGTGACCTCGCTGACCTCAACTGATGCTTCCTATGAAATGGTGAGATGTGAAAAATGAGGGACAGGGGGTGCCGTAGTGGTTAGAGCATTCAGATCCCCACTGCTGCTGTAGCACCCTTGATCGAGGTACTTACCTTAAAATAATGCGGTTAAAATCACTCACCTGTATAAATAGGTAAAATATTGTTTAGCCGCATGGAGCTGCAGTAGCCAGCATCGATGCTTCCCAGCGCCAGTGCTGCCAGATTGGACATGGGTTTGAATCTGACCTCGTCTGTGTGCTGTTTTCATGTTCTCCTTGTGTTTGCGTGAGCTTCTTCCAGATGCTCTGGTTTCCTCCCACAGTCCAAAGACATGTTTTGGGTGAATTGGTGATTTTAAGCTGTCCTTAGTGTGTCTTTGTCACTGTGTGTGTTATATTGCTGTGCTGCATAAATGTGTGAAGGACTGTAGGGAGTTCAGTGCAGTGAATCTTGAATTGCAAGTCCGCCTTGGACAACGGTAACTGCTAAATATGAATTAATATTCCTTGCTAAATGAAGGAGTGTAGATGTAACAGAGGTGCCACGATGGCATACTGGGAACATTCACAATCGCTCTATAATATGGCACGGATTGAAAAACACAGCTCTCCGGCTGCTCCTCATGTTGCATTTCAGCGGCGCAATCGATGCTTGTGCCCTTTGGATTGGCGTATTCCCCTGCAGAGGAAACGTGAGCGGGGAGTATGTGTAAGGTGCGTGAGTGAGTGTGTGCATGTGTGTTGCAAAGGGCGGTAGAGCAGTTGCCACACAATAGCCCCTGGCATCTGCCACCGAGTGCTGCAGTAGCAGCGCTCTTATTTTACAGCTAGAAAATGTAGAATTAATGCCCACCCAAGCGGTGAGGGGATTCTCCCTCGCTGAGCGCGCTCATAACTCGCTCCGGCTGATCGCCTCTCCAGCAAAGGCAGAAAGAGAGGATGATGGGGCCGAACGTCACCAGTCAGTCGTCCAGAATCGTAGGGCCGGGATCATTAATTCGGCTAAGAAGTCCTGCATTTATTCCGCATTTCTCCCTACAATCTTGCCAATTTAATTAGGGCCTTTAATTTGAAACCCTCAGCAGAAGCAGTAGCCATAATGCATGTTAATGAATGCGACAGATGTTGAGCAGTTATTCCATTCTGCACGTAATTACTCTTATAGTGTTTCTGTACACTTCACAACTGTTTCCTTTTTATATTTCACCTGCGAATAAACCGCACCTGCTCAATTTAACAGCTCGCAAACGGCCCGCAAATTAACTTTCATAGATCACCAGATTACAAAGTCCATGAAGGGCCTTCATTTAAATCAATTTGTCTCCGACATGCGGCTCACTCACACATGAAAAGTTCAATTAACATAACGATTGTTGGGATTTTGGCACTAATTCGGCTTGTATGTGAGAAAAAGCGTCTTCTTGTGTTCTTTTTTCTTTTGTCAAGATGAACAAACAAAACACCCTGGATTCTTGGGTTTTCTCCCCTCTTGGTACTCTCAGTGGAACGTACACTGGCGTTTTACACAAGGCAATAAATCCTGTTTATAGCTGTCTTTTCACTAGTTTTTATTCTAGTTTTTAATCCTTCATGGAAATATCTGGCTATGGTTTTGGTTGATTTGTGCATAAAAAAATTAACACTTTGCTAACGTTTTTCTTAGTAACACTTGTTATAGTCGAACTAATTTCTGTATAATATAACAGTGCTGCTCACATTGTGCTTATTCACCAACATTTATACCATTCATCGCTCCTGTACAATGAATATTAAATGTATACATGCACATAATTAATCCTAAGAAGTCTTTACATTCGCTTTGTAACTGTTCTATTAACGATACATTTTACCTTGTTCATTAAAACCTTCCCAAATATGAATTTAAATGCTACATGTACTGGTGATGACTCTGTTTATTCTGTAAGATGCAGAATCGCTTTGGAGAAAAATGTCTGCTAAATGAATAAATGTCAGTGTAAATGACCGTAGTGATGACAGAACAGGACTTTGGTATGGATCCTTACATGTACACGTAGTTTTCAGATGTACAGGTGTCATTAGTGAGCCATGGTGCGTGGGTTATAAGGAGCCCAGAGTCAGATGCATTAAAACAAGAAATCACTGCAAAAGTTTGAGTACACCGAGAAAACCTGAACAATAGCTGTGTGGGACAAACTGGACCGAGGAGCGAAAGCAAAGCAACACGTAAGTGTCCTACATCTCAGGGAGCTGCTGCAGAAGAGCTGGTAAAACACGTGGGCTTCTTTCCTGATCAAACATTTTCACCAATTGCCAGTTGAAAAAACCTTGTTTCCTGCAAGTGTACTCATACTTTTGACTGGTACTGTGGATAGAGAGAACTGCCCCATTCCACCACTGCTGCACCCTACCTCCACACCCATGTAAGCACCAGTCTAGTCTGTTATGTCACCTCTACACATCATGACACCATTGACATTCTTCTGCCAACTTGCTGCTGAGCTGAAATCTCCTCACCTTGGTGGTCTTCACCTTGTTGCCAGTACTGCAGGACCAGCCGGTGAGGTCAGGAAGCACCTTGCATTCCTCCCCGTCCAGGCACGGCTGCATCTGACACCACCACTTCTGCAGCACGATGGAAGCTGGGCCACAAAACACAGCAGGGTTTGCTTAGTCGCTTTGTTCTCTATGTAAATGGCCTCAGCCGCTGACCAAGGACCCGGTCGAAAGCATGTTCCCTCCGTGTGTGGTTGTTACGTAGACACAATGAGCTGCTAGACAATCAGAGGGCCCGTTGTAATGAAATCCCAGAAAATCTCCCTGGGAATACAGGATCGCGCGTCTCTGTCTGGAAAGCCGGCTAATCTTAAAACCTTCTGGTGCATTCACCCGCAGACAAACAGCCGCAGATCGTACGAGTTGGACTTAGCGCACATCGCGGATCACATTGTGTCGAGTGAATTATGCAAAGAGATTAAGAATATAAATATGAAAACGGCACTAAAATATATTTTTAACGCAGCGGAGCTCTGATAGCAGCGGCATTGCATTGCAAAGCATTACCCTGCTAATGCACCCCTGAGAATTAAATGCATTGTGAGTTATAACAGGTCGGTCAGAAGGAAGATGCCTCAGGCATGCTGGTTAAGCAATATGAAAGGGTGCAACGACTAAGAGTGTAAAATACTGCGTGTTGACTGTTGTAAATCAGCACTTAGGAGGTGACCAGAATATAACTGCAGAAATGGTTGCGGCAGAAGGTAACGGCCTGGGGCTTGAAACGTGGGATTGAATAACATAAGGAGAACTTGACCACTGTAAAGCAACCAAGGGGCTGGGAGTTCTGACTACTTTTACATCAAAACCAGTTTGAGGCTCTCAAACAGGCTGGAGTTTTACTGTTGTCAGACAGTCCAGATGGTTTGAGGCTGATGTTTGTTAAACAGCCCAGCTGGTTGGAGGTTCATGTGTTTCAAGTAGTCCAGATGGTTGGAGGTTCATGTGAGTCAAACACTCCAGGTGACAGGAGGTTTATGTTTGCCAAACTGTCCATTTGGTTGAAGGTTGAGTGTCGTCAAACAGTTCAGGTAGTTGGAGGTTAACTAGTATTAGAACATTCTACACGGTTGGATGCTGACTGTTGTCAAACAGTCCAGATGGTTGAACACTGATGTTTGTCAAACGGTTAAGGTGGTTGGAGATTGACTGGTATTGGAACAGTCTAGATGGTTGGATGCTGATTGTCATCGAACAATCCAGATTTTTGAACATTGATGTTTGTCACACAGTTCAGGTGGTTGGAGGGTGACTGGTATTAGAACAGTCTAGACAGCTGGATGCTGACTGTTGGCAAACAGTCCAGATTGTTGAACATTGATGCTTGTCAAACAGTCCAGGTGGATGGATGTTGACTCTTATGAAAATAGTCCCTATAGGTGGGACTCAAGTTAGCCAAACCATACAGGTTCTTTGATGCTGACCATCATTAAACGGTCCAAATGGGTGGATGTTAACTGCTTTCAAATAATACAGACAGGTGAGGTTTGATGTCTGTCAGAGAGGCTTGGTTTGATACCGAGTGCCGTGAAACAGTTCAGAAAGGTGGAAGTAGTTGGAGGTTTATGTCCTTCAAACAGTCCAGCTGGCTTGAGGTTGACTATGGCCAAACCACAAAGCTCGTTCATCGTTGATAAAGCCACTGTCTGCTTCTAGCGTTCCTTCCCACTGCACTTCTGTCTCATAACGTGGCAACCTCACATATTCCTCTCATCATCATCACATGGTGGAAGTAGAGCTCATGGCCACCTCCCTGTAGATATTGTGTCTAGACAGATGCAAAGAAGCCTGGCTTGCCTCTCTCTCCCATCATTGGAGGTCAGGGCAAGTCAGCCTTGATAAAGGAGTCTAAACTAAATGCATAAAATCTTTCTCATTTATCCTAATTTTCCACTGGGACCTCCCTTAAGGGCCACAGCTTCAAAGAGTGCCAAAGAGGGAAGTCTGCAAGAATTAAGGTTTAAAGCCGATCATGCAATGAGCGACGGCGAGGGCGTCTCGTGAGGCAAGCGAGAATCCATCTGTGCGGGGAGGTGGGGCGGCAGTGGTGGGTGGGGAGGGGACAAGGTGGCAAAAGCGAGGCCGCATTCACTGGGATGGGTTCGTGTGCCCAGGCAGCAGAGAGAGAAATCACGCCTGACAGTGTTGTTATAACAAAAAGGTCATACTTCATATTTATTCACACTTCCGCCGACACCTCTCAGTCCAGAATGTACACACTCCATTGCCTGCACTTTAACTCTTTATATGCCGAGTAGGTGTTTCGGCCCCAAATTGCTGATATGGTTTACAGTTTTATATTTGTCTATACTTTTATGTTTTATGTTTTATGTTATGTTATGTGATGTTATGTTATGCAGCCAGTAGTGTAGTGGTTAGAACTACTGCCCTTGGGCCCCAAGGTTGCAGGTTTGATTCCCACCTCTGTCTGTAGTATCCATAGGCAAGGTACTTGCCCTAAATTGCTCCACTAAAATTCCCAAGATGCATAAGTAACTTAACACTGTAAGATGCTTTTGAAAAAAGTGTCTGCTAAATGAATAAATGTAATGTTAATATGGCTGGAAAGTCAGCTTAAAGGAAGCAGTTTCATAAGCAGGATGTCCGTTCCAGGGATTTGAATTCACAGTCATTCTGGTCACAGATCTCTTCCCCAGTGACACCTCCACCTGCCCCTTTCTACAGGCAGAAAAGGGGACCAAATATGGATGAGAGTCATTGTAGAGAAGCCAAGAAACCTTTCCATCAGAGTGTTATGGGGAAACGGCACATACGCGCATGGAGATAAACAGGTGTATTTGTTTGCCTGTGATTTTAGGGATTTACAACATACCTTCATTGAATGAAATGAGTCGTTCCTGAGCCCAGCTACCAAAAGCAAAATATTTGGAAGGCAATGTTAAACCCGCAGAATATTTTGTGTATTTCTCTTATGTTATGTTATGTTATGTTATGTTATATCTATCTGTCCATCTGTCTGTCTGTCTCTGTCCTTGTGAGGGGACATTATCCCTAAAATGGTCCCAATGAGGTTAGGACAATATGTCGACAAGCACAACCACAAGCATGAAGCTGCAGAGACAGTTCTGCTTCGTAAGCGTACGACTGTAAAACACGCCTTGCGATTTATTAAACTGAGACGCATTAATCGGCTGCCGTAATATAACTGAATAATCATAAGTGGTAAACAAATTAATTCTGCTGTCAGCTATGCAGCTCACTGCTGTAATTATGTTTACCTGCTTCCATAACACGAAAGAAGAGCCTGCCTGTACTCAGAGAACTGTCACAACCCTGTAATGCTGTTATGGCTGAATAGGGACTATTACATGTGGCAAGGAAAATAAATTGATCATTGTATTAACTGTACAAATATAATTACGTTAAGAACAATAAACTAATTTTCTGCGCTTAATTCAAAACACCGAGCTGAATTTTAATTTACCCAGATATCATAAACAGTGCAGAAGGTACAACACAGGAGGATCCGTATAAATTATGAAGAACTGTAAAGGTATATTATACAGGTGTGCTTTCTTTCTCTTTTGTTTTTTACACAAGAAAGCAAAATGTTTGGCTGCGAAAATAGATTTTTAGTACTCATGTGCCCATTGAAAGTTTCCTTCTACCTAGGAAGACTAAGATCAAAATAGTCCAAGGGTGACAATTCCAAAAAAAAAAAAAGGTGATAACGGGGGATAGATGCAGAAACAAATATGGTACAATGAGTCCCCACTGCCCCTCAGAGCTGCTGAATCCCTTTCAACATTCAAGAAGGGTTTCAAAATATGTCTCTTTCAGACTTAATTCTCTCCTGATCACCAATCTGTTTCATCAACTTGCATCTGAAATTATTTAAAAAAATAATTGAATGTTTTTAGCTAATAATAATTATTATTATTATTATTATTATTTTGAGAATCACATGTCTGTCTGTAGCTCTCCATCTGTTACTGATACGCTTTGGTTTCCGTTTTATGTTCGTTTGGAGAAAAGCACCAAATAAATCAATAAATATGAATGGTAAATGTAAATACAGGAGAGTGCATTAGAGCACGACGGAGGCACAGAAAAAGCACAGCCGGGCACAGGATAACACTGGGGTAGCACAGAAGAGGCAGAGCGAAAAGCGGTCTATTACAACACACCATATGGTGTATTATTACACAACGCATAACCGCAGTGGAAGCCCTGAGGAGCCCAGGTGAAGAACAGCAGCTGTGAACATCTGGAGCACATGGACCGGCAAAGGAAGGAGAAGTGTGACAAAGCTCAAAGGAGGACAGAGGAAGGAGCCCAGCGAGGTCGCCTGCCGTACAGCTCCATTTCATTTGACCACCGTGCAAAGCATCAGCACGGGTTCTGGCGGAATGATGGATTTACGTACAGCTGTCATCGGTGATGGAGCGCATCACTCCTAAGTACTCAGCCGAATTGGATGAATATTTCTCCGGATTCTTACGAACCGTCTAGTTCAGATCGTTGAGTGGCTATTGATCTTCGCAGCCAATCAACAGCCAGACTGGAAAACTTAAAGAGATGAGTCCTCCTCGCGACTCTTCCTCGATTGCTTTGTGTGATGTAGCGAGGAGGTGAGAAAAATGTATAAGAGGAGAAGGAGATACCAAATGCACTGAAGGAAACAAAATGCACTTGATCTCACGATGCTCTGTGGAAGTGCTCTCACTCTTCAGCACATGTGCTTTTTTGGAAGGAATGTTGGAAACGTGACAGTTGGGAGATATTCCAAAATACAAATAAGCAGAAATGTAAAACTGGTTTAAAAAAACTTCAAATTTTGTGCATTATTTAGATACCAGAGCAACATGTCGTGAATATTATTAGCATTTTCTTGCACACACATTATCTGTTTGTGCGATATTCTTTAAGATGTTCGTCAGTATTTAAGCTGCATATTACTGTATGGAAAACAAATCCATCCATTACCAATAACCACTTGTCCAACGCCGAGCCGCGGTGGACCGGAGCCTATCCCAGAGGTATAGGCCGTGAGGCAGTGTACACCCCTAATGGGACATCGGTCCATCACCGGACAATGACACATTCACTCACACACACGACAGGCAAATCAGAGTCATCAGTTCACCTGAAACACATTACCTGTGACCCCGTGCGGAATTAGAGTAGAATTATAGATATAGAATTGATAGGAAATTATAGCTATAGAATTATAGATATAGAATTGATAGGAAATTATAGCTATAGAATTATAGATAGAGAGTTGATAGGAAATACAGAGGAGATTGTGACAGATGAAATGATGCAAATTTATGAAGCAGACAGGAGATCAGGAGACAAGTGGGTCTGGAAGAGATGTGACTGGGAGCTTTCTGTAAAGTTAAAAGGGATTCAGCAGCTCTGAGGCACAGAGGGGGCTCATTCCAGTATACTTGTTAGTGTGTCCATCACCTGCGATCACCTTTTTTGATCTCACTTGTCGACAGAACACTGCTGTGGACCGAGTCTGCTTAGACAGCAGTGACGGAGCTCGTTGCACCACATCCGACGTGAAGCCAAGAACCGAGGCATGTACGTCCCTTTGAAGGAAAGCGTCTGCTAAATGAATATTTGTAAATGTAATACGCTGAAAGGGGGGTGCAGTGGTGCAGTGGGTCACACCGGGTCCTGCTCTCCAGCGGGTCTGGGGCTCGAATCCCGCTTGGGGTGCCTTGTGACGGACTGGCGTCCCGCCCTGGGTGCGTCCCCTCCCCCTCCGGCCTTGCGCCCTGTGTTGCCGGATTAGGCTCCGCAACCCCGCGTGGGACAAGCGGTTCATAAAGTGCGTGTGTGTGTGTGTGTATATATAATATGTTGACCATTTTTTGATTTTTACATCACAGAGGATGCAAACGCACAGAAAACCTGGAAAGGGGAGCGTTCTCTACAATTTCGATTCAGCCATTGTAGCCCTTAAGGGGCAGCAAAGCTGTTACATAAATAATAACTAGACCTGCAGCCACACCATCATTTGTGTTGGGAAAGGAGTCTGAGCAATAGGATGCCACGGCGTAACCCCGCATGACCCCGCTTCCTGCCGACGCTGCCCCCGCCGCACAGTCGTCTGGCGGCAGAATGGGCAAAATGTCAGATCTTGGCGGCGCCTCCGAGGGCCGCGGTCTGACGGAACGGCAACAAATGTCACAGATGGCGTCGGGGCCGACGAGGAGCGTAGGAGCTTACGCAACGCTTGAACTTTCCGGCCGACGAGCGGCGCGGCGCGTTCTTGGGGTGAGCAGCATGGAAATGATTACCATACAAAGAGAGGGCGGGAAATAAAAACGGGGAGAGCGTCAATGGCAGCCACACGCGCAGCGGGCGCGCACACGCTCGAAAATCACGTATTTCATCAAAATCAGCGGTCGCACCGCTACTGACGCCAAGAGAAGGGAAACAACCGCAGACAAGCGGCGAGTTCTCGTTCCGTGGTCAGCAGGACGGCAGGGCCACGGCCTGTCCTCCTGCCGCCCGTTGCTTTTCGAACATCGCTGTTGAAATTAGTGTGACACCATGTGGACGGTGTTGCAACTGCACTCGATCCCGGACGCCGAGGGAAGGTCTTTGCTCAACACCGCAGCGGCCCAGACGCTTCCGCGTGTGAAGTTTGCTTTTTTTCCCCCATCTTTTTCTCTTCCATCTTCTGGAGAACTTCTGTCTTTAAAAAAAAAATCAGATCGGCTTCGGAAAACAAGAGAACACTTGTTTCATAAATGGTACGGCTCGAGAAAATTACGCGCCCGTCTTTCGCGGCACGCGCTGACAAAAGAGTATTAGCATAATGATGAAATGAGCCGTAAGACAGGACCACCGGCGATTTTTTTTTTTCCACGGGCTGCGGAACTACCCGTCGGAATGGATCCGCAGCGCAGGCTGCCGTTGTGCACGTGTGTTTCCGGTGCCTGTGTGTGTGTGAGAGAGAGAATGGGCCTTCTCGCGAGCGGTCGCACAGCACCGCAGGGAGGTTCTGTTCTCTCTTCCCCACAGCCATGGCTGGGAGCGCCTGCTAACTGCCTGAATAGGGCCTCCTGGCTGAAACACCCCCCCCCCCCAACACACATACACAAACACGCTCTCCTCCAGAAGGCTGACCGTGCCGATGCCAATCTAAATCCATTTATGGCATTAAATTAGATTATGCCCGCTTCTCCGACCCTGCACGGCAAAGCTTGAAATGACCTGATTTAGACAAGTATTGACTCTGCTTTGCAATGCTGACTTTCACACAGGTTAACGCCGTATAATAACTCCGCATAATTCGCAGCGGACCCAATCTGCCTGAGCCCTTGCTGGGATTGTGCGGGAGCATCAACATAAATATGGATGGCCCTCTTGACCCGTACTTATTAGGCATTATGAATTCCATCTCGCGCGCTTCCTTCGGCCCCTCCGGCGCCGCAATGAGGTCATCAAAGAAGATGTTTGCGACTCGCCAGAGTAAAAAACAAGCTTGCCATTCGGCTCCCACGGAACAAAATCCCTTATCGTAACCGTGTCTGAAAAAAAGTAAATAATCCCAGAGAAAACCTCAGGCTTCGACTGCTATCGGTCAGCACACGAAAAGCACGGAGAGACACACACAAACACACTGGCGCGTGTGACTGCACCCAATGGCTTTGCCTCATAAAAGACCCCCGCACTAATAAGGTAAGTTTACGAAAACTTTATCCCCTTTGGCAGCGCACCATGCGATTCGTGCAGTGATTTTGCTATCCAGCAATTGGGCAACATGATGGCACAGCGAACAGCAGTGCTGTCTCACAGTGCCTGGGTGGTGCGAGAGGGCATGGGTTTGATCCCTGCTCAGTCTGTGTGGAGCTTGCATGTTCTCCCATATGTGGGCAGGTGTCCTCCCACACTCCAAAGAGATGCTGTTCAGGTTCCCCATAGTGTGTGTTCCATTGATGTATGGATAAGTGACCCAGTGTAAGTAGTGTATCTAGCAGTGTAAGTCACCATGGTGAATAAAGGGTGTGGGCTGATAACACTGCATAGAGTTCATTGGGAGTCACTTTGGTGGAAAGTGTCTGATAAATAAATAAATGTAATTATACAACAGAAGTCTGCATACAAAAAGCCCCTGCGAGCTGAGCAAGTGACCGGCTGCACTGCTGTCTTGTTCCTGTACCTCACACTTACAAACCCAAGGTGGCAAAGCAGAAGGAATCATACGCTCTTGAAAGCAAGCAGGTTATGCCATTTTCCTTATTAAAAATAAAAGTTATAGCATTCTTATTTTTCAGTCTTCTTTATACAACATGCATTAATAGCGCAAATGTCCATTATTTAATGGAGCTCACATGTATATTCCTCTACCACACTGCAACTGTTCACATATATTTATTCAGCTGGTACTTTACTCCAAAGCAGCTTACACTGATTTACCTTTTATAGAGCTGTGTAGTTTTTACTGCATCAGCTCAGGGTAAGGACCTTGATCAAGGGCCATACAGCAAGAGATGTGATTCGAACCTCTGACCTATGGTCCCGAGCTCTATCTTCCGCTGCTGCTGTTTTTGGTCCATCATTTCCTTAATTTTACCCCATGAAATATTATGGCAACAGAATAATATCTGATGAACTGGTGGTGATGGCTAGGGGTTCCAGATTTTGAGCTTTCAAGTCATTCACCTACTACTGTACCCTGAAGAAAAGGTGCACCTCCTCGGTACAATAAATGCACAGCTGTGGAAACATACTCTTCAGATGCATTCTGAGATTCATTTCCGGGCGCGTGTTTTACCTGTGCGATGCCTTTTTTTCTGTCGGTGGCGAGCGAGTGGGAGGAAAGAGCGGAGCGAGCGGGTGAGCAATGCGTGGGACTGAGTGGTGCTCTCAATGGGGAGGTGAGCAGTGAGTGAGGGACCTCTGGCAACAGCATTGTGGCACCCAAAGTTGCGATGTGTTAAACATTTACATTCACATTACTCATTTAGCAGATACTTTTCGATAACGAAACATACGGTATACATGTACGGGCGGCACGGTGGTACAGTGAGTAGTGCTGCTGTCTCACAGCGCTGGGCTGGTGTGAGAGGATTTGGGTTCGATCCCCACTCAGCCTGTGTGGAGTCTGCATGTTCTCCCCGTGTCTGCGTGGGTTTACTCCAGGTGCTCTGGTTTCCTCCCACTGTCCAAAGACATGCTATTCAGGTTCACCCGTAGTGTGTGAGTGGCAGAGAGTGTGTGTGTTTCACTGATGTATGGATGACTGACCCATTCTAAGCAGCGTATCTAGCAGTTTAAGTCACCGCGGTGAATAAGGTGTGTGGGCTGATAATACTATATAGAGTTCATTAGAAATTGCTTTGGAGAAAAGTGTCTGATAAACAAATAAATGTAATGTATTGACTAGTATTTAGCTGACACTTTTACCCAAGGTGTCTGACAGTGTCAGAGAAACTACAGTAAACTCAACATTCATCTACATTATACATCTACACATCTACATTACAGAGCGGTCACACACACACACACACACACACACACACACAAACACACACAAAGGGCAGTTTAGAGTCATGAGCCCACCTTACATTTTCATTTACAGCCGAAACAGGTGTGAGAAGAAATGAGAACACCGGGAGGAAACCCAGGTGAACGTAAGGAGAACATGCACGCTCTACGCAGAATGAGCAGGAATCAAACCAACTCCCAAACCCGCAGCCCAGGTGGTGTGAGCAACTATTGCTACCCGAGGCCTCCCTCTGGCGCTGGGGGTCCTTTCGATCTCATAATAGTTTACAATGAAAGGATTGTCCTAAGGTAGGAGCAGGACTTGGTGCCAAAGTCAGAGTAGAGTTCCAAAGTAGGACCAGGATTCCTGATGGGGTAAAACAGTCGCATGTGTTGACAGGCATGACCCATGATGAAAGAGTGTGCCATCTACTCCGGAGGCCTGGATCCCTAAGTGATTCCATCCTAAGGCCGCTAATGACAGACTAATATCCGTGTCCAATAAGGACGATGTGACATATTAGCAGTTACAGTATTACAGCTGTTCAGCATCGTCGCAGACAGGCATCAGGAATCCCACACATCTCAGCCTCAGATCCTGATGGGAATGCGAAAGCAGGCGCGATGGAAGCTGAAGATCTGCATTCCCTGGTACAAGTTTCAGAGCAGCGGGAAGCACGCTCTCAAATTAAGGCTAGAATATGGCACGGTTTTTGTTATTCGCCTAAACGCGGTAAAAAAGAGAAAACGTCAGTACACCGGTCCAGACATCAGATTACCTCTAATTCAGTGTGTTCGTGGGCTCCTTATTTCACAGGAAGCGGTAAAGTCCAAAACCAAAGGAAGGGGAGATGTGCTCCGCCGGGGGTCTCGGGAAGCGATGAGAAAGTGCCCCCTAGTGGCCATCGCAGCACTGAACGGACAGAGCGCAGCGCCAAACAATGGGCAGGAAAATGAATGCAAAGCATTGATCCATCACTGCTGGCAGAAATAATGAATTTTTCTCGTTTTTCCAATTATTTCCATCTGCTTTGTACAACATGTCGAAACAGAAACACGAATATCTCCTACTGCATTTTTGGTATTATGGTAGCAACAAAAAAACAAATACAGTGAAAGAGCTATCCGGAAGACGCAGCCAAAAGAGCGTTATCGGTTTATTAAATCTTGGTAGGTCCTGCAGCAGAACACCGAATAAATTCTTTAAACCCAAACTGTCAAAACAGCTTCATAGCAGGAGGTTTTGTCAGGTTTCAAATAAAGTTTGCGGTTTGCTCAACCTGGAAAACGAAACAGCGTTCTGTGGGCGGGGGAGGGGGAGAGGGAGGGGGGGCACACGGTACACAAACACGGTAAAGCAAGAGCCCGCAGCTAGTTTGTCAACCCCTAAAGACACATTATGCCTTACAGTTTGAATGATACTTCAAGTTGATGAATGGGACACGCGGCCTTATTTCATTCCCCGCATATCGCTGGGGGGACGCGAGGGGATGGGGAGCTGAAGGAGATGTGGTCTCCTTGCAGGGCTGGGGGAATAGGGGGGGGCTCTCTCTCAGGGAGGCTTGGGCCTGGCTCCTCGTGGGGGGGTCACCACCTCCGTCACATTCTCTAATAAACCCCCGCTAAGTCCTTGCGGGAAGAGAGTGGATCAGAAGGACCCCCCACACACAAACACACACACACACACGCAGGACCTCTCGGCACAGTTCACCCCAGGTCCGTCATCACACTTTCCCAATACACCCGCCCCGCATGGGGGTCCAGAGCCCATCCGTGTTCCATTCACGGTGAAGAAGGGCAGGCTGGGGGGGTGGGGGTGCGATGCCTGCTCTTCCCTACCCGTGTGGACGACAGCAAAATATTCCCTTTTTTCATTTACTGCAGAAGATCAGAAAATTATAAAAGAAAGTGCTGCGAATTCCTGCAGTCCCGCAGCCTTGAGGACGTATTGATCTATTTAGCTGGCGGCAACGACACTCACGTTCGCGGGAACGCACACCTCCTTTCAGTCTGCATTATCGCAGTCCTGCCACTGCTGCATAACCATCCAATGCCAGTTCTGAAGACGCCTTTTAATGAAAGCATTACTCCCGCAGATCTAAGTATTCCTATCGAAATCAAGTCACTTCTTACCTACACCTTGAATGTTTCATTCCTAAATATAAGCAATAACTCACAAAATGAGAACCTACTGTGGAGTATTCGCATATAAAATACCTTTTTTTTGCTTCACAATTACTTCCAGTTTCTGATTGGCTTAGCATAGAGTCATTTGCATACTGTACTTTGTCCACTCATACCACTGCCAGACCCATGCGATACGAATGCGTTCAATGACCTGCACAAAGTTCAAGTGCTGCAGAAATAGCCAGCAGGGAACCGGACGAACCCGTATAAATGAGAGCGCTCTGTCTAATCCGGCGGACGAATGAAGACTTTTAAATCCCACTCAGAAGCAGCCATTCATATCTCGTCAGCTGTGAAGGTCTACTCAACGACCTGCAAGTGACTGGACTGCTTCAGCTGTGAAGGTTATCTGCAATGCCATAAGGGAAAAAACGGCCTGAACAGGAGGAGCTCCCCACTCTTTACATGAATGACTTGTCCTAAAGTGGGCGGGGCCTGCTATTCTTCACATGAATATTCATGAGCAAAGTGGGCGGGGTCTGCTGCTCTTTCTAGGAATGGACACGCCCAAATGGGTGAAGTCTACTTCCCTGTACATTAAGAGACAGGCCAAAAATGGGATGGGTCTACTGCTCTTTACATGAAAAGACACAGCCAAAATGGGCGGGGTCTACTTCCCTTTACAAGGATAGACATGCACAAAACAGGTGTGCTGCTTTTTTAATAGCCAGGTATGCAGACTGGATTGGGTCAACCACTATTTTGTGGACCAGCACACCCACACTGGGGCAGTGTGTCACTTTTAAATTGACAAACATGCCTAAAATGGGTGGAGTAGAGCATTTTTTCATAGACAAACGCCCAGAGGCACATTTTCATTGGACGGACATGCCCATCAGGGGTGGGGTCAATGACTTCTTCGTGGACAATCACACCTAAAACAGGTGGAGTCTTTTCACACATACACACACCCGGAACAAAGTTCCTGTCTGTTTCCGCATAGACGCACCCATAAAGGTTGGTCTTCATGCATCCATCATGGTCTTGCAGTTTGAGACAGGTGGGTCCTCAGTCCCCTAGCGCAGATAGACTAGCCTCTTACTCGCAGTGCACCTTACCTTCCACGCAGGAGGGCTGTGCTCGCGTGGTGCCAGCAACCTGGCCTGGGAAGCAAGAGCACTTGACGGTCTGGGAGCGCTCCTCGATCTTGTTCTTGTTGCAGCAGCGGTGGACGGCAACCACCTCGCAGGTGCCCTGCTTCACCTGGTAATCCGCTGAGAGACAGGGGAAGGGAGACAGTGAGAGGGGCTGTCGTGAACGCCGCATGTGCATTATATGTGAAACCCAAAATCTGGTCCTGGACATTCAAAAAGCACGTTCAAGGGCACCGTAAAGGGCATCAGAGAACGTCTGTGGAATGCAGCTCAGAAACAGCAAGAGCAGCAGCAGCAGCAGCATCACAATCTGAAAGGGTAAAACACAATAAATAAGAACACAAAAGCAAAGGTTGTGAAGGATTGTGAATTTCTTGCTGTGGGGGTTAAAAAATAAATGCAGAACACAGCAATGTGGAGACATCTCAGCAAACAGGAACTGGAACATTTTTCAATAAAATACTCAGCATGTGTTTTCATTTCATATACACTGCAGGCGCGGTGTGACACAGAACTGCTCGCTACACAGTCAAAGGTTGGACCCCAGTTCTGCTCCTTCTCCATGTGTTTCAAACACATTTGCGATTTGGAGACTGCATTTCAATGGCTGGAATCGAAGAATGTAGGGAGAATTTGTATCTTTCGCTTGAAATCAATTAAACTGCAGAAAAAGACGAAACGGGACACGTCAAATCTGTTAACTTCACTCTCGTTTATTAAGAAAACCATGTCGTAATGATATACGTACCATGTAAACTCCATCGGGTACTCATAACAGAGGTACTTTAACGTCCAAATTTGTTACGCCAAAATTTTCTCTGTGTGTAATTTCCTTTTTTTTTGTTCTTAGCATTAAAACACCAAAAAATGAGTGAGATCTTTATTTCCAGCATCAAAAAATGTACACGATTACTAGACATAAATCTTGATCTACTTTAGCTCGTTCATATGTAACGATCATCATTTGTAGTTACATCTTTTAGGTTGGTGGTTTCTCTGTCGGTCTTTTGTGCTCGTTAAAACCTGTAATTTTGACACAACACGGACACTCGTAACACAGCCCAACATTTTGGACGCAATCTCCTGCAATATATCAGGTCTGTATGTATATTTTGGTCATGATAAAGCCCCGTGAAGCTGACAGGCCTCGGGGTAATGAAAAGGGCCACCTGGCTCAGTCCCCCTAGTGCCACTTTTCTAAGAAAGCGAGTGAGAGAAAGTTCTGGAAACCTGCAGCCCTCACTGAAAGACAGCGGTGGCCTCTAGAGGCCAAAACTCTTAACACGGCCTGCCCCACTTCGGGCTTCGCAAGCCGATTTCAGATGAAGTTTCATAAGGGTGGCTTCCTGTAAAATCCTCTTCGAAAACCTCCAGCTCCCCAGCGTCCCGGTGCATCCGCGTTTTCGCTCGCTTTTGTCGGACTGTGGCGCCGTGGACCCGGTGCGATTTGCTAAAGCGTTCGGATGGCCGAGCGGAAACAAGGCCCCGGATTGCGGCGTGTTTCATGTCATTGTATGCGCGGGTTTACACTAAGCTGCTTGTAACCGCTTTGCGCAGATGCGCTCGGATCCGGGTGGCATGTGGGGGCACCGCCGTTCCTGTGTCATCCACGCACGGGCTTCATTGTGCTGAGTGGGTCACGGCCACCCTCTCCCTCCCCTTCACCGAGATTCAAAGTTCGCTTCAGTCTTCGCACTGCTGTCTATGTATTCCCACGTGCTCAGTCCCTGTCATCTGACCCTTTTCACATCCACATGTCCCTCTGGGGGGGGGGGGGGGCAGAAGACATGCGGCACCGACAGTTCGACCGCTCCTCCCTGCTCTCCCACGCTCAAGTCCCCCCCCAACTCTGGCATGTATATGAAACGGAGCACATTTCTGCTGTTTACACTCGAACGACTTCCCGCGCCGTCACCTTCAGATCACGGAGGAAATAGTGGATCGTAGCTTAGCAACATGGATTGCATACATATGTGTTCCAGAATTTCCACGGCGACCGAGTGCCAAGGCACAGCAAACAATCCTTCTCACTCAGCCATTATTGATTCACACATAAAGCCCGATACAAATGGCAGCAGTGGCCAGAATCCATTTGGGCTCCAGAGATTATCTTCCACTCAGACTGAGGAATAACATCTAAGTATGAGTGCAGATGGAGCCAAAGTGTATTAGTGTTGGACTTTTTAACAATTCTGCCTTTTCGAGAACACATTCCTGAGTGACGAGACGCTGGGCTTTGGTTGACCCAACACAATCTGTAGGAAATGAAGTTCAGATCTGCTCGAGGGATTTTTTTTTTTTTTATACTAAATGGAGCCTTTGATTGGCTAAAAGAAATAATGTGTACATGAGAAGACTGACTTGCTACCGATTGAGTGCAGACAGAGGAAGGCAGTGTTTCTTATCAAAAACAGCAATCATACAGGAGGCGAATACACATATCATTTCATAAGGTGGTAGGAAGTTGACCTTTCAAGGCTGGAAGAGATTCGTGGAACATGAAAACGAAACTCAGTACAGAAAACTCTTGATTGTCCATAAGAAAAACATGCATGAATTATGTAGACTTTGCTCAACAGGTAATGGTCATTGATGATGTGGTTGACTGTTCATAACAAGTAATGGCAACTGATAATGATGTTGACTCTTCATAGCCAAAACTTGTCATCAATGATATTGTTGACTCTCCCTATCAGAAACCGGTCACCGATGATGTTGACTCTTCATAAAAGGAAATGTGCATCCACAATATTGTGCAGTAAACTGGGCATACAGTGGTGGTGCTTTAAGACAGTGAAACCACACCTGTGGCAACTCCTGAACAGGATATAAGCTCATTTCAATGCGAGGAAATGACAAAATATGACATCACAGTACTCGTCTTTTTATCACAAGTGTGAAAGCCGTGGGGGGCCTTCACATGTGCCACAGTAGAAGGGTTGCCCTCCCAGTAGGAGATCCAGTGAACCAGAACCAACAGAGCTCAGCATGCCATGGCACGGAGGGCCATAAGAGCAAAGCCTCTACCCCCCTACTAGGAGAACATGATGAGGTCACAGGGGGCAGGATCCCTGAGTCCTGTAATTATTGGGAGGATTTAATGAGTGCCCCTCAGAGCAAAGCAGCCAGCAAACTTCTGAGAGCCATTCTGCTCATAGCGTCTAATCATGTGTTTGCGTCACAGTCGCGGACAAGAAAATCCAACCTCTTGGAGTTTACAGAGTCATGAAACAAAATCAATACTGAGGAAAGTAGCTTCCAGCTGAATTCTTGTAACATTAAGAATTTGCAGGTGAAAAAAAAAAGATCGCAGCCCAACAAAACAAGCAAAAAAAATTGCAAGTGCTATAAAAAAAAAATCTAAGTGTTGCACCATTAACGTGAAAGACATTCCAAGTCTACTGCAGGTAATGGCACACAGAGCAGCAGTATGGTGTCTCCAAAATTTGCATTTTTGTTGTCTATGGGATTCATTACTGGAGCTGCCTTTGTGCACAGAATGCTGATTTTTTTTTTTTTCATTTTTTCACAGTAATGTGCTCTTCCATTTCTCGAGGACACTCCAGCTATGAGAGGTTAGCCTCAGTCCGAGCACCGAGTTCAGCCACTGGCTCAGTCATATGGTAGACATTTGCTACGGTCACCTCATATGCCGTTGGGTCTACTTGCTTCTGCACTAATCCAAATCCAGACCCCGGGATAACAAGTAGGTCGTCAGTCTCAGTCAGTAGCATGACATTAACCCAACACCATGACATCATGTCGGTACTGAAGGGCTCCTCTAGGAGCAGGAATGGGGTACAGGCTGTAAATAGTTGTAATTTAACAAGAGAATTCTGGGTAATTAAATACTTGTGCAACCGCTGAGGGGTCTGTGAGGGATTGGAAGGAGGTTCACAGAAGTTGGTTGACGTTTGGGGCATAGGTCCTGTAGTACAGGGGTCTCTTGGAATGGGAGTAATGGTTCTTTCTACATTCTTTGGTGCTTACGTTTTATTGTTGTCTAGTGTTTAAATAAATATTGTGTTTTTGGACACTTTCAGTGTGTCTTTGTTTACCTCATTGGAGCTCCAAGCTGCACTTGCTGCAGTACAGAACAGTTCCTGCAGCCATCATTTCTTCCTTCTCATGACCAATATGCTGAACGTTTCTTGACTTTTCTGAGACAATTATCTTGCAAACTCGACAGGAAGGATGTGCCGACAACAAAATAATGATAAATCAATTTAAAACGAAAAAAGTCCCGGCTTGTGATACACAACATCAGATGGCAGCAAAGGGCTTCAGTTCAGTGCGTTTCGGAGCTGCTTCCTCTGTACTCTGTTCAATGCACTTTCAGATATTTGAAACCAAGTGAAATAAAACTAAATTTCAAGCATGGCTGAAGGCTTCAGGCCCCAGATTCTCCTTTGGTACTGAACCGAAGGCTGTTGCACTTAACAGATAGAATATATCAATCGCTTGAACGGCCCCAACACAGCGGCAGGCAAATTAAAGTGTCATTTATTAGAACTGTGTTGGTCTTTTGTCAATAATTTGCTGACAGGTCCACTGAAAACGCGGCACATTTGTCATTTGTCCGTCTGGGAGCATCCGTTCAAGGGGACATCCAAGGGACGTAACACAGCAGAGTGAACTGAAGTTAACACCACAGCTGAACCACAGGATAGCTGATTTACTTACTTGGCTAGTTAGTTGTATCAAGTCATGAAGTGACTGGGGTGTCACTTTACACCCAGTGGTCCCTATTTGAAACCCCGCTCCTGCTGTGATTCCTTCTATCAAGGTACTTTCTGAGTCGATACAGTAAAAATTGTCCGACTGTGTAAATAGGTACATCATTGTAAGACGTTGGGCCTTCAACCCAACAGTGTAAGTTGTTGTGTCAGATAAATGAACTGTTAGGTTCACAATGTGGTGGAATGAGCTACGTGTCCCTCAGAGCTCCTGAACCCCTCTCAACATTCAAGAAGGGTATCAAAAAGGGTATTTTGCTCTCTGTACCACCCATAACCACCCATTACATACCAGAATCCTGAAATCTGACCACCGGAATCATCCCCCCCAAGCAGAAGGACACGAGCCACTTTCATACAGTCTGCAGAGATTGTCCTCTCAGGTCCCTGACAGTCTCTGCTGAAACCTCACTTATATTAATGTCCATCACAAGTACGACTGCTGTGTTTCTTTAGTACATTCCACATCCATTCTATTTATAAATCCATCTATTTATTTATAGATAGATAAACAGATTCGATCTATCTATATATTTCCATTTTTATTTATTGTGCTAACCACACCACTGCACTTTATTCCAGTGTTTTCAGTTTAGTTAGTTATTGTGAACTGGACTGTAGTAGTAATAGTATATGTTGTATACAGTTATACAGTATGTTGTCCTCTATGTCACACCGTGGTCCGATGTATGTTCCAAACATATTGTGGAAGTGACAATAAAGTCAACTTTGAAAACATCTCTTTCAGACCCTCTTCTCTCCTGATCTCCTATCAGCTCCACACATTTGCATCACACCCTCTCTCACCATCACTTCTCTATTTCCTATCAACACTGTATGCAGTTAATGGTGTAATGCGTGCTGGCGCAAACAATGCTTTTGGACAAACCTACTGCACTTTGACAATGACGTCTTAATTTATAACTTTTCATCTGCTGATGATGCTTTCTGTTTGCTTTGAGTTTTAGGCCTCCGTCACTTTGGAGAAAAGCATCTGATGAATGGATGTAAATGCAGGTGAAGTAATGTTAAAATCAGTTATCCCCATCTTCTTGGCAAGCAGCATTTGTCACGAAATGCTTTTTAAGCGGCAAACGTTTGTTTTACGGCACAGAAAATGTCAAGGGGAGACATCAAGTTTTCATCATGAGAAACATCTTTTCGCTTTAAGACAAAAATCAGATTCACAAGACTAGAACCTTCCTTCGCTCTTTCCAAAGGTACAGGTAGCAGAAATGTTACTTCCTATGTAAAACGGTCAACTTTCATTTCAGCACTGAGTGTTTTCTTTCTCACCAGAGCTTGAGCGCAATAATTCATTTGAAAATCATTAAAAAACTGTGAAAAGAATCAAAGAGAAGAGAAAAATCATGTTATCCCCCCCTTACATCCCTGGAATTCAGACCCTTGAATCGGTTAGGCTGTCATCCCCAAGCTCTCCGAACCCCTTCCTGAGATGTCGCGTCCACAGCGGACTATCTCCGAGCTGTCATGTTGTGCAGGCGACATCCGTCAGTGCGACATCATCTCGACTTAGCGTTTCCGTCACCTGAAATAGCTTCACGCGTCGCTTCACGGCCAGACCGCCGCCTCATTTGTACGCAAATGTCCCTCCCGATAAACCCGCCCCCCTGGGACAACGCAGTCCTGCCTCTCCTCGCCTCCACCAGGCTCCTCTAATAGGCCTTCGACTACACAAGGCCTGTTTGTCTCAGGTACAGATTGAATTACTTCACCGAGATGGAAGGATGAAGACAATGACCGAGAACGGCGAGGTGTTGCCAACCGTAAAATAAACCAAATATTGTATATAAACAGCCACCGGTAGAAACAGAGATGATGGCAAATGGCTGGCAGGAATCAGACTACAGTTCATTTAGTCGCACATGGCTAGAATATCCCATAAAGTGCTGTTAGGGAGCTTCATCCAATACATTTATTCATTTAGCCAGCACTTTTCTCCAAAGCAACTTTCAATGTTAAAATTATTATTACAGTTACAAACTTACAATCATTTACCCATTTAAAAAGCTGGGTAATTTTCTACTTGAACAATTTAGGGTAGGTATCTTGCATAAGGGTACTATAACCAGCAGTAGGGATTAAACCTACAACTCTTGGATCCAGAGGCAGTAGTACTAATCACTATGCTACCAGTATTATGAAGCACTTTAGCTCTAAAGCTACTAATTTACAAAATTGATCTTTTTCTTTAAAAAACCTGACATCATTAAGATGTTTCCACTGATTTAAGCATTCATACAGCTGCATCGTTTTTATCATCTCAGATCAGGGTACGTACCAAGGGTACTTACTGATCAAGGGTACTACAGGCGAAGGTAGGATTCAGACCTGTGAGTCCAAAGGAAGCACTTCTAACCACTGTACCACCTGCACTTTCATACAACCACCAGCATCTTGGCTTCAGTGTGAAACCACAGTATAAAGAACCAGAGTCCTTAGAATAAAATGACCAATGGAAAGAGAAGAAGGAGATCAATGACTGTGAGGGATTCACAGCCACCCGCCCCCCACCGGCTCCTGAATGTCACCTTTCCCCGAGAGCGGGGGGAATCAGATAGAGGATTGAGCAGGTCAAGATGAGGTGCGTTGTCCAGATGGAATAATAATGCATCTGATTGTTTTGGGAAACCTGATGAGCCGTACCTGCGGATCATTTTCAGCGCTCTGTATCTCGTGCCACATCCCTCCAATGTGAGCCGTGCAGTTTTGCTTTACTTTGCCTGGGCCTTGCTGAAGAGTACAGCAGGAGGACCCCCTCCTAGGATATACACCTGTGGCCTTCAGTCACCTCCTCAAATACTGCCCTGCCTGTTGGTCCAGCATGCTTTGCATCAGTACAAACATCACTTGTTGGCGCTGAGCTGATTGATCACCGGATCCCACCATTGTTAACTGTCCACAGACATGGAAGCCCATTAGAGACTGTGGCGGTGCGACCAGGGGATGGGGGGGGCCTTGCCGACACCTGATGCCTCTCCCCGTGATCCCGTGACCCCGGCTCTTGATTAAAAACTCGTCGAGCGGCAAACATCACATGCGTGTCTTTGTGTTCCCGGTAACCTTTGCCCTGGCAGCTCTCAAAGAGCTGCACACGGCCCTCAGCAGAGGCACCGAAATAAGGCTCTTCCTGTCTGTGTGTGTGTAAATGAGGGAAGGAGGGATCTAGGTGGTGAAAAAGTTCCACCCCGCCAAGCTTGTCAAACCGCAGCGAAGGCCGCCATCTATGTTAAGCGTTGTCGAGGCTGGGCGACAGCACGCACCTTTATTGCTTATAATCTGGCACCCTTTTGTGTCTATCTATCCACGCCGACATGGGCTCCGTTAGTTTTTTACCGCTGAACTGCGATCGGATGATCTATGCACATCGGTGTAAATACTTTAATGGAGAGCCAGCAAATAGGAGGCAAGGTAGCGCAGCGAGTGGTGCTGCTCTCTCGCAGGGCCTGGGTGGTGTGAGAGGATATGGGTTTGATCCTCGCTCATTCTGTGTTGAGTTTGCATGTTCTCCCTGTGTCTGTGTGGGTTTTCTCAGGGTGTTCTGGTTTCCTTCCAAAGACATGTGTTCACCCATTGTGTGTGTTTTCCACTGATATATGGAGGAGTGACCCAGTGTAAGTCACCTTGGTGAATAAGGTGTGTGGGCTAGTAACACTACGTAGAGTTCACTGGAAGTCGCTTTAGAGAAAGTGCCTGAAATGGATACAGGTAATTCACTACAGAGGTGCAGCAAGGCAGCGCTCTGGGTTGTAGCGACATCTTTGGTGCGGCAGAGACATCTAGTGGAGGACGGGAGTATTGCAGGACGCTCCAGAGGCCAATGAGCAGCGGAAAATTGAGTAGAGCGTCAGTTATGCGGTCCAAATGGGAACAGTGGGGCGGGTAATAAAAAAAATCCTGATAATGTGGAACCATATGTAATATGAACTGTATTTGGAAACAGAGTGTTAGGTAGGTTCTGTAACAGTGCAAAATGCTATGAAAACATTAATTCCTTCATGGCTTGGATTCCTGTTGAATAGGAACTGTAAGTCTTTGTTCGTCTTTCTTTTTGCCTGTCGGTCATTTTCTTTGCGACAGTTCAGCACCCAACTAAGGAAGGTGGAAAAAACACGAAAACTCATGAAATAAGTATGTGGAGTAATACGTCTACGGGGTGAATGTCGCTGCTTGATGCTTCTTTTCCTTCAAAGGCATTTTGCAGAAAGTCTGGCATAAAAAAGGCAAAAAATACCTTTGGCCAGATAACACAGAAGGCCAGGTAATCGAACCTGATTACCGGGACTCTGCTGTCATAAAGAATTTTAGAGCAAAGTGATAAATTGTAGAATGAAATGGGTCAAAAGCAGCTTTTTGTGGAAATGAACTCCAAAAACTCCCCAGTCGGGCTTCATTTTCACTAAATGCTCACCTTAACTGCTGACAGTTAGGATGTGTGTTTTCACTGCTCCTTTGTTCAACTGAAACCTGGTTTGTCACCGTCACACGGACATTTCTAGACACTGCAGGCGGCGAACAAGGTTAGGGGTTAGGGGTTAGCCCAGAAAACTGCGGTGGCGCAAAACCGTTTCCTGCTGGCGAAGGGAGAGATTCACCCTCGCTCCACACGGCTCAAAGGCCATCGCATGGCACCGTGAAGAAAAGAAATAACAAAACAAAATAATTAGGAGCGAGAAAGAAAGGAAAAAAAGACGAGATATTCGGAAAAGATTTTTACGTGCTATGAATGATTCAGCAACGGAGCGCCGTATGACCTCTTGGAATCCTAAATTATTTATGTGGTGCTGGTCACTCGGTTGCTGCGAGGTAACTGGGAGTCATGAATAATGCAGATGAGAATTAGCTCGTGGGTGTCAATTAGTGGACTTTGTTTTAGCTCAGACCGGGCCTTTTTCAGGCAGGGGTGACAATTAGTTGGGAGAGAGGGAAAGACGGACACAGAGCTTATTACTCCATTACCCGGAGCCATGCATATTAATATCTGCACGACTGGGGCGGGGCGTCTCCTTTCGCGAGGATCCTAATTGCGCAGGGAAACGGGGGACTGGAAGCCACAACCTGCCGAGGCACTCTGAGACCCCTTTAAGTGAAATCGCCAGCAAGTCTGGTGAACGGAACCGGGGGTGAACTGTCCAGTAGCTCCACTGGTGATGCCCAAAGTGACTTGAGTTGCTTACAGTGATTTTTACTGGAGTAGTTCAGGTTAAGCGGGTGGCACAGCGAGTAGCGCTGCTGTCTCACAGCACCTGGGAGGTGCCGAAGGGCATGGGTTTGATCCTTGCTCAGTCTGTGTGGGGTTTGCATGTTTTCTCTGAGTGCTCTGGTTTCCTCCCCCAGTCCAAAGACATGGTGTACAGGTTCATCCAAAGTGTGTGTGTGTTCTGCTGATGTATGGATGAGTGACACAGTGTAAGTCACTGTGGTGAATAAGGTGTGTGGGCTGATAACACTATATAGAGTTCATTGGAAGTTCCTTTGGAGAAAAGTGTCTGCTATATAAATGTAAGTGCTATAGCACTTATATGTAAGGGTGTAGCAGGAAGAGGTGGGATTTGAACCTGTAACTTCTGAGTCGAAGCAGCCCTAACCACATGTTCCCCTTAACTGGAGGACGGGGACCCGCAGACCCTCTTCCTGCATGGCATTTTGTAGGCTGGATGTTAACACTCCACTCATAACGAAATGTTATAATATAAAATACACACAGTGCAGTGCAACCGGCTGCAGAGCTCTGACTAAGAGTGTGGACTTGCTACCTGAAGGTTGTAGGATCAAGTCTCAAGAGGAGCCCTGCTGCAGAACCCAGGAGAATGGTGTTGTAATGATCCACTTGTATAAATGGATATAAAATGTAAGTTTGGATAAGAGCATCTAGTGAGTGATGTGACAATAATAGTAAATGTGCGATAGGTGAGCCCCCACAAGGGCTGAGTGTGAGATCCACTGAAATGTTTCTTCATTAATGACCGGGTTCGATGGGGCCCCATGGGAGGTCTGCCGGCGGTTCGCCGCGTCGCCCCCGTGTCCGCGTGACCGTAATGAGCCCCCGGGGGGGGACTGGGCTGCGGGGGGTCGGCCGTACCTGGCTGCCCTCGCGGGTTACGGTTGCCGGCGCTCGTCGGTCGGCAACACAGCACCATGACACAGAGCAGGAGAACAGCTCGCCATGAGCACGCCGACTGTCCCCACGACTTCATCCTGGAGGGGCAGACAGAGAGCAGGGCATTAGGGCGCGTGGGTCCACACTGTTACCAGGGAACATGGTAAACACGGCCGTAGAGCAGCAACCTTATGGTGTATCAGTCGGAGCCAGCGCTTTTGGACTCGAAGAACCTGGGCTCATACCCCACCACTGGGTGTAGCAGCCTTGACTAAGGTACTTACCCTGAATAAATAAATAAATAAATAAATGCAGTAACTTACCCTGTCGTATAAAAAGATTAATCATCGTAAGGTGCTTTGAAAAAAATTGTCAGCTGAAGGAATAAATGTATTCCCCTCAACTATTTATACCTTTCTGCAAAGGAACACACCACATTCATCTGTAAATTACCTCCTTATTTCAAGCACCTTGATTAACAGTATTGTTGCAGGAGGGTAGATTTGATCCTAGGACTTCTGTACCCAAGTGTAGTAGCGTTAACCACAACACCACCTGCTGTCCCCCCCCCACCACTCAATGGGCGAATGTTAGGGGTGGCACAGCGAGTATCGCTGGTGTCTCACAGCGCCTGGGGGGTGCAAGAGGACGTGAGTTTGATCCCCGCTCAGTCTGTGTGGCGTTTGCATGTTCTCCCCTGTGTGTGTGGGTTTCTTCCCACAGTCCAAAGACATGTTATTCAGGTTCCCTCATAGTGAGCGACTGAGAGAGTGTGTTCCACCCAGTGTAAGTAGCGTATCTAGCAGTGTAAGTCACCGCGGTGAATAAGGTGTGTGGGCTGATAACATAGAGTTCATTGGAAGTTGCTTAGGAGAAAAGCGTCTGCTAAATTAAAAAAAAAAAAAATGTAATGTGACCTGAAGGTTGTGGGGTCACATCCAAGGGGACTTGCTGCAGAACCCATCACCAGAGCAGGGAAGCTGAAGTGCAGCAGTGCCCATCCAACAGCACAAGCGAGTGAAACCGGACACTGCTTTGCTCACTCCGGCTTTCCAGAAAGAGGGGAGAGGCACGTGGCTGTGTGCTGCAGGAGAGCAATGATCACAAGGCGAGTTCACCCCCACGCCCCTGACTCCCCCCCGAGCTCGGCGATCGTTATCGACATTATTATCTGGCGAACGTGGGATCCAAACATGCGATACGATCAAAACAAAATGAGCTCAAGCGAGACAGACGGACAAAAAGAAGAAAAAGAAGAGGAAGGACCCGGAGAAGGGCTCTTATCGCGCTCGGCCGCGACATCTTCGCTATCTCCGGAACGTCTGGGGCCACAATGGGCTGAGCCGGAGAAAGCGCTCGCGTCGGGCCACGCCGACGGCACACACACTCCCGATAAGGCTGCGCTCCCCGAGACCCCTCGCGGTGTACCGACTCCAGAGCATAAGAGCCCGTACCCTGACGAGGACTCGGGGACGCCGTCGTCTGGCAGGTTATCGACAGTTACTCCAAAACAACAACTTCAGATCCAAACAAGAGTCAAGATTAAAAGCTTATATTGATTCGTTTCGCTGACGCTTTAAGCTCATTTTTCGGTACTTTTTACCGTATCGGGTCAGGGTAAATAGATTGCTCGCAAGCGTTACAGCAGCTGGCACGGGTTAGAGCTGCAGCATTGGGAAATAAAGAACATGGGTTTGAATCCCACCTCCTTCTCACCCTTGATCAAGGTGTATAACCTGAATTAATACAGCGAAAACTACCTTGCTGTTCAAATGGGTAAATTGCTGTAGTTTAATGCTGTGAGTTGCTTTGGAGAAAAGTGAAAATGTACTGCAGGAGATGGGATCCAGACCAGCAAGACGAGGGGTGACTCCTACCTGGCTGCGCCCCCCCCTCAGGTCGTCTCCTCAAACGCGCTCCGGGTCGGTGCGGGCGTTCTGGCGGGTGGATGAAACGGCCATCGTTGCTTTCGAGCTGAAGGCGAAGGTGTGGGGGGGGGGGCCTGAGGGAGGGAAGAGGAACAGAGCGCCGTCACACACCGAGGATGAGCGAGAGTCCCATTGGCGTGTCGTCCGTCGCGGCCGAGCCGCTGTCGTCTGGGGGCCGGTCCCCGTGTCCGTAGCAACGGGGCTGGAAAGAGCGGCGGGTTTCGCTTGTCCCCCGCGGCACCACGTTTGTTTACCTGCCCTCTGACCTTGAGGTGCAACGCGATCATCCTCACGCGCATCAAAACTTTATGAGGGAGCAAACTTCAGTAAGAAGATCACGAGCAGGCTACTCAAAGTCACAACACACACACACACATAGAGAGAGGCTCCATGGGGTCTCATTCGGGCTAATCGTGGGCGGACGCCGTCTCCCTGACGACAAGTCAGTGGGCAAACGGGGTCGAAAACAAGGCCCAAGCAGCCGACCGGGGGGGAATCGTGGGAATGGACGCGGCCCGTTGTGTTTGCCTCTTACCGATGTACCGATGCGCATCACACGCGCCGCAGACCTCCACAGCCTCACATGAGCACCACCCTCCCAGGGAGGCCAGACAGCGACCTCATGTTTTCCTCCCTTCCCTTCTTCTTATCTCACATGAATTTTTAATAAAATACTTTGCTGCTTTGCAGCACATGACAAGTATTCACAATGACAACACACTTTCGAGTCTCAATTATCTGGCCCAGAACAGCGGTGGACTGAACAGCAACAAATACAGAGCAGGGAACCGTTTGTAATATGAACTGCATTTGGAAACGGATTGTTAGACGGCTCAGTAAAACAATAAGGAGCAATAAAACGCTCCCGTTATTCATTTTCAGCTGCACCTGGAAATCCGCATTTCGTTCATTCCCACTAATCCCTTGTCCTGGTCAGGGTGGTCCGGAGCCTATCCCCGAATCACTGGGAACAAGGCAAAGGGGGGTGCAACCTGGATGGAACTACAGTCCATCACAGGGTAGCCAAACACACCCACCCAATGGGGACAATTTAGCATCACCAGCCTACTTCAGCTGCATGGCTTTGGACTGTGGGAGGAAACCGGCACAGACACGGGGAGAACACGTAAACTCCGCACAGACTGAGCCAGATTTGAATTTACGCCCAAACAGTCCAGGCTCTGGGAGGAGGCAGCGTTACCCGCTGCACCACTGTGCCACTCCAGTCATTACTGCAATGTTTTAAAAATAAATCCTAAAACAAAATAAATTTAAAACAAAGTCATTACATTTGAAAAAATGAACATACAACTATTTAAAAAAAAAAACTGAACTCCCAAAACCAGTCTCCGTGTGGAGTATGATTTTCAGAGGGGTCAACATCAGTTCTTCAGGCTGTGCAGGTCTAACCTGGACGTGTTTTGAATCAGACATTTCGGAAAATGTCCGACATGAAGACAGAAAGGAAGACAAAAAAAGAAAGGAAGAAAGACAAAAAATAAGCGGAGCCGGACAAGACGGAAGGCCGGAAAACTGAGGAGCGCACGATGGGGACTCCGCTCTGTTCTATCTGCGCAGCGCAAATTGACATCGACACATCGATAGCTGGGATTTGGTGCCGTTCCACAGAGCGCGGCGAGGACACGTCCAAACAGACACGTTGCGCAGTGTGACACGGACCTGCAGAGACAGGACAAAGCATCGAAACGATGCCGATTTCGGCACGAACACCACCGGCGAGTCGCATGTGGAAATAATTGCAATAAAAATGAATTATTCGAGAAAATTGAACAAAGGCGGTTTATTCCATTGAACCATTTGTTTCCAGACTCATCGATACTTTTTTGTGGAAATGTGGCGTTCTACCATGTACCACTGTGTACCATCGTGTACCACCGTATACCACAATTTACCACTGTGTACCACCATGTACCACAGTGTACCAGAATGTACTACCATGTTCCACGTGTACTGTGCCCTCTATCCACGGGGTTGCTGGATTTTTCCCACCGCCGCAATGTGTGTTGCGAGCGCCACCTAGTGGCAGGACTAACGCGTCTCCTTCGCGCTCGTCCGGCCACGAGGCCCTCGGATCTAAACGCGACGCGACGGTGCCGATACGTCCCTTCGCTCCACGTGATCTTAATGAAAGCTGTAGTTGTCTCATCGCAAATTGTCCTGTTCCATTTGCCTCCTTTTCATCTTTTCGTTAACCCTTCTTGCCCCCAACTTCCTCATCTCTCAGTTCCGATCCATCTTTCATCTGCTCTCTAATCCTTCAATAAATATGTCTTTTTTTATCCATATAAAATGCAAAGTAAACTTCAAATAGCGTCTTAATTTTCTTCCCTCCCCTGGGACGGCTCATTCCCTCCCGTACAGTTCTAATAATGTCGCTACGTGTCAGTCTGACACCTTTGGGCTCCGCCGCTTATTGTCCGCTTGTCATTGGTCTCCGTGGCGCGGCTGCGACGGGCGTCCCGTTCCGTCCCGCGTCCACGTCCTGCTGTCACCGCCGGGCCGAGCGGATCGGAACGGGACACCCCAATCTCCCTCGGATCCAAGCGACGTTCGGGGAAGAGCGGCGTTACAACGTTAATGTTAACGCGCGGCGAGGTGACTTCCGCATCACGAGCCCCTCACCGAGAGGTGAACGATCGCAGCGGGGAGGTGGGTGGCGGGGGGGGGTGAGAAAGAAAGAGGGGGAAAGAGTGAGAGAGAAGGGGGAAGTGGGGAGGGGGGCGAGAGTGAGAAAGAAGGAGAGAGGAGAGAGAGACAGAAAGATCAGTCACTAGGCCTTGACAGGGACGTCACACATCTGCAGTCTTCTGACACGTGTGTGTGTGTGTGTGAGAGACAGAGAACTTTCATGTGTTTTACCGAAAAGAAGCCATGTGTTTGCTTTCCAAAAGCTGCGTTCATGGGCATCCTTCACAATTTGTCATATATTTAGCTTTTTGTCATATTTCCAGGACACACTGAGCCCCCCCCCCTCCCACCGTGTCCCCCCCTCGACCCCCGTGAGCCTCTCTGTCTCAACATTTTTATTTATTCACTCATAACTTCATTCATTAATGTAGTCACAGTGATTTACCCTTTTATACTGCGGGATAATTTTTACTGTATCACTTCATTAAAAGAGTGGGAATACAGTAGAGAACAGTGTAAAAACTGAGTATTTTTGTCATGAACTTGAAACATTATTACAGAGCGATTAACGAAGGGAAACTACTTTATTACGTTGTCTTCTAACTACTGTTTACCGCTGAAGTAACTGTGTCGATTTTAATGGGATTTGTTGATATTTTATCATAAATCGGTGTCAGTTCTAGAGCTCAGGAGTATAAAATAAACTGTACCGTGAATTAACGGTAATTACGTGTTTGAGTTGTCAAAGCTGACCTTACGGGGGGAACTTTCCCAGGACTGTGTGTGGGGAAGACGGTCGAATGAGAGAGCATACTGGTAGCATACTGGTCTTGAGCACAGCTACCTTTGTACCCATAGGTTGCAGGTTCAGATTCCACTTCCAGCTATAGTACCCTTGAGTGAGGTACTTGACCTCAGTTACTCCGGTAAAATTATCCAGCTCTGCAGAAGGGGAAATGTAAGTATGTTATGTTAACTTTGTAAGTTACATTGGAGGAAAGTGTCAGCTAAATGAGCAAAAGTGCGAGAGCAGGAGGTGGGATTTGAACCCGGCTCCTTAGATTGCAAGGCAGCAGCTCCACTGCCTGCTACCGTCACCTTCCTGCTTTTAATGGGCCTCAAAATTTCCCCAAATTAAACTGGTGACATTTAAAAACAGTCGCGTTAATGTGCTAAAAAACGTACCGAGCTGTTATTTGCTCGGACTCAGCAGCAGATGCTACACGGCAGAATTCGTGACGAATCCGCTGTGGACCCCGACCCACAGGGACAGCTCCTCATAGACTCATTATGTGGATTGAGTCCTCCACCGCTACGCCCCCTAGTGCCTCTTCAGCTCCTGCGTAGGTTTGCAGACTAGTGGCATCGCTTGGCTGATGGTCAGACTGAAGCAGCCAGGTCAACACCCACCTGATGTGTGACTCCCCCCCAGTGCAGCAAAGGCTGCTCCCCATGAACAGGGGCACCCAAGAGACGTCTTTCTCCTCACAAATATTCCCTAACCCTCCCCATGCTCCTTCGCTTCAGTCAAAACTTGTTTTTATTCCCCCCTCTGGCTTCTCCTCCTTCTCTCGAGCCCTCGGTCGCGGCCGCGGGGTCCTCCCATGAGGCTTCGGCGTTTGTCTCCGTACACCACCCTATATAAATGAAAGCGAGCGTTAGCAGCGGCCCTTTGCCCCCCCGGATGCTGGAGCGGGAGGAGGGGCCCGCTCCCTAATGGTCCCGTGAGCACAGCTCCTGGGGGGCGCCGGTAGACTCACAACGACCTCCCCACATGCGCCGTTCCACCAGAAACAAAGTGTCCAGCGCTCAAATGTTTCATATTCAGATGCAGAATGGAAATGAGCGGAAATATGTATTTGGCGGAATGCTGACATGCCGTAGGACGCGAGCACTGCGGGTTTATCTGTGTCGAGAAACGGCCTCCATAATTCACAGCTGACCCAGGTGCCCCTCTGTTTATACTTGACGATGAATATTTAAGTCGTTTCCCAGCGCTCCAGCTGGGCCGCCCTGCGCTGTGCCGCCCGTCAGATGCCACCGATAATAACGTTCCAATTTTCAGCCTCCCGCCTCAACTGAGCACATTTTAGGATCCTGCCGAGCCTTTAATGTACACGTGAAATATAGCAATCCAGCGCCACCGAAATGCCAAATCGGTTTCACGCATGGCCACGGCCCATCCGAAACGCCGTGTTCCGACGCCTTGCAGCTCTGGAGGGGGGGGGAGTGGCACGATACATTAACTTGAGGACACGTCTCTGGAAAATTTCTTCAGAATTTCAAACTTTTCTGCCGAATTTTCCTAAATATTTGACACAGACAATTGTTTCAGTCTTAAATGGAATATATTCATATGGATGTTTTTTGCTTTAATACGCGGCTCCACCGGAGGCCCAGGAAAAGTGCAGTTCCACCTCCTGCACAAACCCAGCGAAGCGTGATAAAATACATACGAGATAAATATTAACACGTATGTACAGATGTGCGGAATCGTTGCAAAGGTACTGCCGTGAGGCACCGAAATCACATTAAGAATAATCTCCCCCACCCTATCAGTTGGATATATGACTTATGCTTAAAATTCCTTGACTTTGCTGACTGAGGGGGCGAATCTTTACCCCGTCGTTTCTGCACAAAGGATGAGGAACAGCCATTATTCCCATCCTTTATACGGCACCGAGAGGCTCTATGGGTTCACACCAGCGTGGAGAGTCAGGGTTCCTCAGCGCTGGGCACAAAGGTCACTTCAGCTGCATAATAATGACCAAATTATTGCCCAGCCAGGAAAAGCGCAGCAGTGATTTAACTGGAGTTGCGGCGCCCCCTGGCGGCGGTGTGTGGCAGCGCTCGAAGTCTTATTTCAAGTGTCGGGGACGCGCTGCGTTCTCTAAGAGTGTGGAACTCGACGAGCCTTTAAAAAAGGACTGTAAGTGTGTGAGCTTTATGTTCAGATTTGGCTGGAAACCAGAAACGCACTTTGAAAACTCAGAGTGGAACATCACAAACACTGGCAGAAGCCACTGGTCCTGGTGAGCCAGGAGCCTAACCCAGCCACACGGGGCAGAGGGCCGGAGGGGACACACCCAGGACGGGATGCCAGTCCATCTCAAGGCATCCCCCATGGGACTCGAACCCCAGACCTGCCATCGAGCAGTCCCCAGCCAAACCCACTGTGCTACCACGGCCCTCTAGAGCACAACCTGACTCTTATAAAAGTGTAATTCGAGTAACATAAGCAATAAAAATGGGCCCGAAAAGACCTCTAACCCAATCGGTGATCAATTGACTAGTAATAACAAAGCTATGAATACAAGTTTAGTTCCAGCATCTGCACTTTTTTATGTTTCAGCATTCAGTACAATGTGAATCAGAGCAAAATACAATTACATCTGTTCACTGAACGGACACTTTTCTTCTTATGGTGCTGTTACACTGTTTTACCCATTTTTACAGCTGGGTAACTTCACAGTATCAGTTCAGGGTAAGTACTGTGATCAAGGGTACTACAGCAGGAGGGGGGGTTTGACCCTGCGACCTCTGAATCCAAGAGCAGCAGTTGTAACCGCTCTGCAGTGCAATGAAATGCAAATAAAAAATACACAAAATAACTTTAATGTGCACTTCCATAAAGGGATGCAGCTGCTAAGAAAAAAAGTTGTTAAAGCTATTAAAATTCTAGCTGTCTAAGGAAAGGGAGGTCAGTGAAACACACTTATCGGAAATGATACCAGGCCTTGCGAATCTCCTTTTACATTTAAATCACTTTTTTTTATTCCAGTCAGAAAACTGTATTTTGCAGCTGTTTCACCACCACGCCATTTCCCAAAATGTCACAGTGCGAGTTTGGACGGGCGAGCGTGCCATTTCTGGGGGAAGCAGACACCACCCGGGGTCCCAAAGGGACACGGCGAATGTCCAGAGCTCCCAGAATAAAGAGGCCCGGAGCAGAGCGCGCCGTGGGCTCCGGGGTCCGCTTAATCCCCCCAGTCCTTTAGCGATGACAAAGAGCGCGGCCACGGCGACTCCACAGTCTTGTTAAATACTGTTTGCTTATGGATCTGGACGATCGATGGATATTGTCTGCATGAGCCGCCTCCGGTCCTGGCGCAAAGCTCGGGCCCCAGACTGCGGCCCCCGGCATTCAGAGATACCATCTTGACTGCCCCCGGTCTCTCTCCGCTAAGGGCGGCGCGTAATTATATTAATGGGCGAACGTGGCCGGCGTGCAGAGCGGGGCCCTGAAAACACTGATCAATTGTTCATTTTACAGAGCTGCTGAGACGTGTCAGAGCTGTCGATATGGGAATTCTTCTGTCTGGTCGTCTCCAGAGTGTGACATCACACTAGTGTGCCCTGCGGCAGCTGGCCTGTCCTCCAAGCACCGACACACCCCAGGGCGCTTCCCCTCGGGGTCTCACTGACGTCCCCCCAGGGTATGTCCTCCGGAGCCCTGCTTCTGGTCGATAACGTCCACCTGGACCCACAATGGATGTACGCCGCAGCTTCGAGAAACACTCCCCCGGCAGAGTGGTGCGGAACCAGACTATTTCGAAAAAGGATGGAAATTGTTTCGAGGGTGAACTTTTGCTGCTTTGATTTCAAAAGCTGCCAGCATACGAATACCTTTGGAATATTAGCAAAACTGAAGATTTTGTGTAAATTGCAGTTTCCAAACCGTCAAGCAGCTGAAAAGTGGGAATCCACGTGTGGCGGAAATCAGCACAGCTGTAAACTTCACTTTCCTCCATCGCTGCTCTGATATAGCGAGGGAAACGCGTGACCCCGTCCCCCTCCGTCGACCAAGACAGCACTTCCTGCGAACGGCGTCCGGGGTAAGAGGGCAGACGTCTCACCGCAGTGACACCACCCACATGGTTTCCAGTCTTGAAAATATTTTTTTCCCCACAAACAATAGCCAAAAAAAAAAAAAAAAAAAAAAAACCTAAAATACAGTCAATTTCTCATCGGCCCAAAGTGGCACATTGGTGCAAGGCCAAGGGATCAAAGATGTGCCTTAAAGCTCCTCCTAAAATCCGCTGCCCCACGCCCACAGACCCCCTGCATGACCACGCATGCATTTGCCTCCACTTATCCGTGCCGAGACCCCCCCCGCCCCCCCTTTCCCTCCAGGCCTGCGGATGCGCTCCGCCGTGATGAGAAGCGCCGTGGAAGCGGCTGTGGCGCAGCGCTCCTCTTGTCCTCTTATTTACCGCGTCCTCGTGCCCCGCAAGGTGCTGCAGTACCACACTCGGGGGGTTAATTGAGTGAAAACACCTCTTTGTCTGAAGAAGTGTGCGATGCACGCGACGGCAGACAACAATTAGAGCAGCTCGCGCGCTCTCTCGACTCACTGCTATTATTAACGGAGAGGTGGATGCGATCGCTTCGCAGGGGCGAATTTTCCTCGCGTGGAAATGCGTCGAGGAAGCGCGTGCTGCTTTTTATTTGTATTTTTCGTTTCATTTTCATCCATCCTGGTTGAGGTGCTGCACCACAGCAATAACACCGGCGAAATCAAAGGGAATTTTATATACCGCCGTTTTCTACTGCGTGTGTGTTTTATTAATAATACAGAACACGATTTTTTTTAAAAAGGAAAAAAAAAGCCGCGAGCTTTATTTGAATTGCAAAACGCCCCGAGTTGAAAGGTGATGAAATACTGCATGTAAGTTTGTCAAAAAATGTGTACAGTGAAGTTCCTATCCGGACATGTGTCAGTCAAGCGTAAAAACCCAAGTGTTACATGAGGTACAGTTTTTTTTTTTTACAATATGAATATTTAGAAATGCGACGCTTTGCGCATTTCCTCGTCTCCGTGGGTGTTCAGTATAACCCCAGCCGGGGGGGGCGCTGGAGAGTCGCTCAGAGAGGCGTCACCCCAAGGCCCCCTGTGCCCCCCCACCCCCACCCGGTCCCAGCGCGTTTCGCAGCTTTGTTACCCATCAATCAGGGGCAGCGGCGGGGGGGCGAATCCACTCCTGCCCTGGGAAAACGGAGCTCGTGTCCGCCCGGCCGCAGCCCGGGTCCCGGCGCGTTATTTATGACCCGCCAAGGCGCGAGACGCCTCGCCCTTGCGCGCGCGCCTTCCCACAAACACCCGGCCGTCCGCGCGATTATTCAACCACGAAACCTTCCGCTGGAGCTGGAAGCGAGAAGAAAGGATGAAGAGGCGGGGTTTCTAGTGCGAGAGGTGATGAATTGGCACGTAGAGGGCAGTTTCGGGGAAGTTTGGGGTGATACAGTGCCGGGCGCTGGAGGGGGGGGAGGTTTGTGGGGGGGGGGGGGGGGGGGGGTGACGACCGGAGGAGAGTCAGACAGTGAGTCGCAGGCGCGCGCTCAGATGTTGCGGGGAGAACCGAGGTCCGGGGGCGGTGTGGGGGGGTGGGGTGGGGTTGGGGGGTGTGGAGGGGGGGGTTGAAAGTAGGAGTGTAATCTCTGTAGGATTAACTGCTCTGCTTGACTCGAAACGCGCCTGTCAATGAGAATTAAGTCGCCGAAACCCTTTTCATTCCCAGCGCCGGGCTCCGTTACTCGAACCCTCCTCACCCTCTGGGGGGAACAAAGTGCCCGGACCGGATGTGTCAAAAGCAAAAGAGAGATGAGAAAAGTGGAAAAAAAAGAGAGATTCTACACTCAGAAAATGGGGATGGGATCCGCGGGGTGGGGTTGTGGGGGGAGGGGGGGGGCTGCGGGAATGCGGGTGTATTAAATGAAAAGAAGTGAGTCCAAAGCAGGAGCGATTATTAGTGCGGGCGGTGCGGGGTGCGATGCATGGGGGTGGGGGCGGCGGAGCGCACCGTCACTCCAGGTAAAAGGGCAGCGCGAGCCGAACTGCACCGGGCGCGAGGCGCTGCGCGGTTTCCAGCGAGTCTCCCGATCGTGCTCATTGATGTTCTTTATGTTAAATGATGAACCCCCCCCCCCCCCCCCCACCAGCACCACCACCCCCCACCCCCGCTCAAGAGACAGAGCCGAAAAGACACGACCCGCGTTCATTCGCCTCCTCCCTCTTTAAGGGTCTCTTTTAACTCCAACTCGGCATTAAATCCGTGTCAGAAACTCGTTCGGTCAGATCGTTCCTCCAGAAACTAGTCGATAGAGAAGAAGAGGAACAACTGTGTTCACCCCCCAACCCCCCACCCCCCAGATGCCAAATTACCTTTAATAAGCAGGTAAACTGGTGGTTTGATGCGCATCCCTCTCTCAGAAATCACTGCATGCGCACTGTGACATAAAACACACATGAAATGAACCTTCCGCGGTCCCCCGGATGGCACGATGACCACAATCACACTTCCCACACGAAACGGGGATGGAGAGGAGGCCAGCGCGAGGCGAGCGCGAGAACACGCGTCCTCTTACCTGAATGCGCGCACCTGTCTGGAGCCGCTCCGATCCCCGCAGACGGATTAACAATCCCAGTGGATCGCCGCTCTCCCACTTTCACTTCTTCTTCACTTCACATATGTTCATGTCCGAAGGGAGGGACGATCTCCAGATCTGTCCATCGCGCAGAGCGGGGGTCTCCTGGCGGACCTCTGGTCTGGAGCGGCTGCTGTGAAGCCGGGATGCTGAGATGCTGGGATGCTGGGATGCCTGGTTGCCACAAAGATACTTCTATCTGTTTCTTTTTTTTTTTAATTGAGAAGTTGCTCTTCACACGAGGGACATCGTACCGTTTCTTCTCACGCAGGGACAGGCGCCAAGGCAGAAGGGAGGTTAGGGTTACATCTGCACCCAAGCAAAAAATAAAATGCGTAAAAATAATTTTGAAAAAAATGGCAAAAAGTGAATAATCCGAGCAGCCTTGTCGCAGGTATCTTTTTATTTTTTTTTAGTGACGGTCCCTGCAACTTCGTGTCATTTCACGCGAGACGCCGGACACTCCGCGCGCCGCTGGAGAGAATCTGAGCGATGCTGGTGCTGATGCTGATGCTGGTGCTGATGCTGATGGTGATGTTTAAGATGATAGCTGCGACGCGCGCGCTCTCCTCCCCAGCTGCGATCGATTTGACGGGAGCCTCGCGGAGCCGCCCTCCCCATTCCGAGCACGTGCGAAACCTCCTCCCCCCCGACCCCCGCGCGCCGCCCGCGCGCGCCCCTCCACCGCCGCCTATCCGCCAACATCCCCACCGGTCCGTTCCGGTGATGTCATGGTTTACAAGTGTTAGCGATGATGATGATGATAATGATGATGATGATGATGTGAAACTGCTGTTGCGAGGGGTTTGGGGGGGAAAAGCTTTTGTTGGATTTCTGATCCTGCTTTAATCTGCATGTTGTCATTTGAAAGAAGACGCACAGGGGAGATATTTGCACCGTGACTCTGCGCGACACCGAAGGAGTAGAAACAGGTTCTTTACACCAGTTACTTTTAAAAACGTGTGAACAAACTCAGGATCAGAGTTACATTCATGTGTCGTTCCCACATCCGACCACAGGTAAAAGAGACACAGGGTAACTAAATATCCACACAGCGAGGTAAAACAAGGGAAGTGTTACTGAGAAGCATCGCTGTGTTTTATTTTTGTTTTCATTTACTTTTGCGCATATTATTTTTACATCTTATTTCAGGGGTTTTCCTCCTTTGAAATCGTAACCTAACCTCTCGGGTTCTTCTCGAGCCATTGCCAAAGACTGGGACCTCGCGGCCGCGCTCTTCGTGCGCGCGCCCACAAAAACCGCACCCCCCACAGCAAAGCGGACCAAATGGACCATCTGTTCCTCCTCATCCTCCAGCCGCCCCCCATTGGGCTCCGACTCAGCAAATTGCTCGCCGAACGGTCGCCTGTAAGACACGCGAATCCTTGAAGGGATCAGCAGATGAGTTCATATCTGCGTCTCATCGTACCGCGCGTGGCCAGTGTGCGGGAACGAGGGTGCGCCTGGCCCCGGGAAGCGGAGCGCGAGCGGGAAGCATGCGGACACCTCTGGGGGGGGGGGGGCGTCACGTCGCTTTTTCCTCCGTTCCAGCACCCACCTGTCTTCTCAACCTCTCCATCTCCGGAGCCAAATGCACGCACCCGCATCCGCGCAGCTCCCCATCGACCGAGGAACTGGGAACGTGGAGTGTCTCGATATCTTCATTATAATTCCCATGTAGGGGGAACACAATCCCAAAATCGCCCCCTGTTGTAAAACACGGATCTGGGGGTGGGGGGTGTCCGACAGCAGCGCTTGGACCGCAATGAGCCCGCGCAGTCAGAGCGGCGGCCCGGTGATGCATTTCCAACGCAAAACACACTTTCCTTCGGCCAGATCTTTATCCAATAAAATATTAATCACAAACAACCTTGCGAGGGCCCATTCGGGAGTCTTCATGACTTATTTCGGCAGCACTATCACCTGGGAGGCTCACAAGATACACATTGGGCGGGAAAACAATCTCGGGGAAAAATGCGGCCCATCTCTCAGGTCCAAAACAAGGCAGAGCGCGAGCATCCAGTGGCCATACAGCTGTGAGTTATCTATGTGTCGGCAGCGCCTGGGCCTTGGGAAAGGCATCTCTGAAATTGAAAATATGTCTCCCGGAAAGTCTGCACCCGCAAAATATGATTTAGAGGCGGACGGAGCTCGGCAACTGCAAGGAAGTGTCATAATTTAAGAGTGATAAAATGCACCTGCCCAAGAACAAAAACCCGATGACATCCAGTAATGCAGTCGTCCCTTAAACGTAGTCAGCTGGAATAGCGTAATGTAAAAATACGTTTGGCTTTTTCAGCGCTCTCCTCACGTCGTTTGCCCTCTTCTCGATGAATATTAATTTCCACTCTTCCATTTTTTCACCATTCATATATGCGACATATGGGGACTCCTGGCACACGTGGGTCGATCTCAGAGAACGGCTCCGCCGATAATGTCCGGACCACCGACGAGCGATCACGTGGAAACACGATGAGCCCACGGAGCCGCAAGGGCCAAACCAACGGAACCCTTTTTTACCTTTGCTTGGAAAAAACTGCATGGCTAATTTACATACAACATTTCCCATTTCTTTAATCTCCGTAAACATGGGTGGTCCTCTGCAAAAGTATAGGAACATTTAACTTTTAATGAAAAACATAGACATTATTTCATTAAAGCTGATCAAAATAGTATACTCAGTCGCTATTAGATTGGAGAAAAAAAAATCTCTGCATATAAATCTGAATTTCTTTGCCAAAATGACAGCGGTTGACGAGTTGCTGTTCTGGATGTAGCAGACAATGAGGTGTTAAGGTCTGTCATCATGTAACCGGAAGGTCTCTGGTTTAAATCCCCCTCCGGCTGAAGAACCCAAATTTTTTTTTTCCATTCAGAAAACCCTGACTGCTCTTGTAACAGAGAAGTTAAATCGAAATGTACTTTGTTCTATCATTCTGACCGGCGCATGAGCTTTGTGACATTTGCTCTTTACAGACATTCATCTCTCGTGTAATTGTTGGGTCCGAAAACCCTTACCTGGACTGCGAGGAGGAAAGGCAGAATACTGAGCAGAGTCGAATTAGGTGCATTTGAGCCGAGGGGCAGGTATCTGGAGGAGCCTGGACCACGGGATGCTCGGAGCAGCCCGTTCCCTCCTTCGCACAAAGCTTTGCACACGTCTGGTCATGAGATGAAAAATATCCTCTTTTCACTTGATCAATATTTCCGCTTTTGCTTTGGAAACACTCTCTGCAAGAAAGGGGCTCAGGCTGTAGAAGATTTTTGTTAAGTGGCGAGTAAAATGAGCTGCAGCTGCTTTATTCAGCACCGTGGTCGGACATATTTCTTCAGGAGAGAAATTAGATTAGGCAAAGATGATAAATAACATATTGGACATTGTGCATAAAGACAAAAGGTATATGGGACTGGTCAGATCATAAAAAACAGGTGGATCTCAGTATTAGGTAGAAGAGAGGAACATTTTATATGCTGCAGCTTATAATATATAACTTTATTTGAACAGGCCTTGAATGTGTATGTATGTGTATATATGCAGTAAATATATATACACACACGGGTTATAGTGACCATATAAATGGGTCATTTTACAAAGCTGGCAATTTTTTTTTCCACATATTGGCCACGCTGTATGTTGACTCCTGTCTGGAAAGTTTTATTTTTATCACAGTGCATTTTTCACCTGGGAGGCAAAACCATCATTTTGTCACCATCAAAAAAAGAAAGAAAAAATGTCCTCATGGTAGATTTCAGTTCTAATGTCACAACTGAACAAGTCAGACATTTTTTCCAAAACGTAAAAATTACCTTATGAGCTACCTCTTCAATAACAGCGTTAAAGAAGCTACGGGGCAGGAGATGCATTTCAAATATTGCTTATTTGGAACATGTGGTTCAGCGGTGCGCGGCGTGTGTCGCAGGCCACTGTATGAAATGCCAGGCAGCCGCACGGAAAACTCTTTTCTTGATGACAAGCCATGGTTTTATTGGAAAACAAGGGAACACGAGTAAACCCCCATTAAAATCCGTGGAGCAGGATATTCGGGGGAAAGAAAAATGGAGCTGCTTCCCTCAGCAGCGCTGAGTAATTCTTATCATTAACTCAGGTAACGGAGAAGGCGATCGTTCTCGGGGCCGCTTGTCAGCCATTACAGACGCAAATTGGAATGGAAATGCGCCGAGATGAAACGTACTGTCGCTGGCCCTTCACAAGTTTATTACCGCGGTGTGGGGGGAGGGGGCAGGGCACACACCCCAGCGTGTAACAAACTGCCCCCTTGCGCGGCTACGGCCTCATCCATCAGCGGCGTGGGGGAGGCGAGTACTCATCCATCCTCCGAGCCTTCCTTCCTCCCACTCATCCTCCAAGCCGTCGCCCCATTCGTCCTCTCCAAGCGTGTGGCAAGAACGAGGGGCCGACGGCTCGCTCTCGTCCCCCCCGCCCGCTTCCACCACGATGCAAGCCCCAGGACCGCCAGATCCGCTCGACGGTCCCAGCTGCATCTGCGCTCACTTGCCAGTCATGATTACCGAACCTGACCAACGAATGAAGATGAACTCGGAGCGAGGTGACGGCAGGATGGTCTCTCGGCACCCTTTCTCAAGGCAGCGTTCCATCTCCCAGCTTCCTTTCCCCGGGAGGTCTCCCGTTTCCTGCCCCCCTGGAGTCGTCTCTCATCTCCTCGTTCTTCTCTTCAGAGCACTTTCCCATCTCCTATCTACCTCCTGCCAGGGTAGTTTCCCAGTCTCCAAGTCTCCTACTCTCCTAGTCTCCTAGTCTTTCAACTGTTCTTCCCAGCACAGTGGAGAATGACAAACTGCCACTGCTCAACACCATTAAAAGCAGGAAAATGTGTTAAATTTACTGCATTACTAAAGGTACTTTAAAGCACTGATTACACCAGCGGCTTAACAGCTTGTCGGATACTGGGGATCAAAAAAATATAAGCAACAGTATTTAACTGAGTTACAGAGAGGCTATCGTGACTCCGGGGAGGGGGCACATTCCTCCTGCACCCCTTCGTTGCACCATGAGTTATACTCCACTTTCTCTGCAAGAGATCGTGTTGTACAATTCTACATTTATTCACAGCAACGATAGTGGTTTTCCTAGAGAAACAAGAACCCTACAGCCTCCCAGGGTACTAACATTTATCTTGAAGTCTCACAGGCCATGTGGGGTTATTTATTTTATCTGCTACAGATCCTTCCTTAAGAGCTCATTGCCTGTAATCTGATAAAAGCCATAAATAGGTACATTCTGCACGCTTCTCTCAGATTACAGCTCTACAGGTCAGCGCTGCAAAAAACCACATTCAGTATTTAGTCTGTGTAATATATAAATCCTTAGAGCAGTGCAACACAGTTTGACCAGCACTTTAACTGCACAAATGCATATTTTCTATAACGTATGGAAGTTGTGTAGAAGTGTTCTTGACTCGGTCAATAGCACATATATGACAGCTATCGCATAAATCAGGACAAGAGTCACCTATTCTTAAAGCAAAGGATGATGGATGGATTAAATGGTACCCATGTGTACATGTCCATTATGTATAATGTATATTATTTTCCCTGTACTGTTTGTCAGAGCCCTATAAGTGGTGTTGCAGCGCCATCTAGTGGACAGACGGTGTCGGTACAACTCTTGCTTCAGTGTCTAGTTTTGAGGTCAACAAGATTTATGGCTGTGACAGTCAGAGTGACCCAAAGCACTGGCCTTTTGTCTAAAGAGCTTTTTTATAGGTGATGTACAACATAAACAAACGAGGACAAATACGGTAAACAATAAGGAAAATTTAAATCCGAAAACCTTTAACAGAGAGGGGTGCGGTGGCACAGTGGGCTTGGCCAAGTCTTTCTCTCTGGTGGGTCTGGGGTTCGAGTCCTGCTTGTGGTGCCTTGCGATGGATTGGTGTCCTGTCCTGGGTGCATCCCCTCTCCCTCCAGCCCTGCGCCCTGTGTTGCCAGGTTAGGCTCCAGCTCGCTGCAACCCTGCTCGAGGCAAGCGGTTTCAGCCAGTGTGCGCGTGAGAGAGAACCTTTAATGGCCATCTAAAGGTCATCTTAAAGGCCATTCATTTGCCTCTTCAAATTTAAAATGCAACTCTTAAATCATTGGCAAAAGAAGAGGACACGTCTTGACGTGATTCTGTAATAATGGTTTTGTTCTGCTTTGAAACATTTGAATTTTATAGAAATAGTGAATTAAATAAAGCAAAATGGTGTTGAACAAGCTCTGCTTCTATAGTGCTCTGTTTGTATTTGAAGCCTTTTGTTGCTGGTGCACTTTTGTTTACCCCAAGTGTCACATGAAAAAACCCCCATCCAAATCCATAAAAGTACATTTAAAGCAAATAATAATTGCAGTGTCATGTTAATCTTTTGCAGCACCAAACTGCTTAATTTTTAGTGCTAAGCTTGTAATATTGTACAATTCAGTGCACAAAAACTGATTTATTAAAAGGTATTACAATAAAGAATAAAAAAGACATTACTGTCCATTGCTACCCTGTCACCAGGCCCAGAAAGTTGAACGTTGAGATCTTTATATTCTTCCTTGGGGCACAAAATCTTTAAATAAAGAATATTAGAGTCAGGAAAAAAAAAAAAAAAACCATAATGTGTCTTTGACAAAATTTATTTTATTAGTCTATAAAAACGTGACTAAGACGTCAGTTACAAATTCAGTCTTTTCATTAAAATAATTTTGCATCATAAAACACGCAATGCAGAATTACTCTAATACATCCACTTCTACCTAAATACATTAAATAGCTTGCTGGAGTGTGTGTAACTTGGTCTGTAACAAGACCATAATAAATACTGGTTATGCGTTTGTACCTACATCGCACGACTGAGGTACATGTCCCAGCACTTGTGGTATAAACCAGCCGACGGTGATTAAAAAAATAAGATGTTGTACCACAACTCATTCTTTGCTTGGGAAGAAACCGGCAAATACGGAACATTCCTAACATTGTGCCAAACATCTCGAAATGCCTTGAAAAGACACACGTTATATTTTGCTGCGAGCATATCATCTCACCTATTCCAAAAATAAATAAAATTACAATTGGGGAGGGAAAAAAAAAAGAACAAAAACTGAAACCTTAAAAATGTGGCAAAGCGTGTTTATTACCACTAGGTATCAATTTATATAAATATCATCAATAGTCTTTGACCAATCCGTGTTGAAGCACTGATGTATGGATGAGTGACCCAGTGTAAGTAGTGTATCTAGCAGTGTAAGTCACCGTGGTGAATAAGGTGTGTGGGCTCATAACACTATATAGAGTTCGTTGGAAGTCGCTTTGCAGAAAAGCGTCTGCTAAATAAATAAATGTCAGTGTAAATGTAAGCACCTGGGGTCAGGGGACAGACGTCAGAAAGCACCCGACAAGCGGGGTTTGAGGCACCGTGTCACACAGAATATTAATAACTGTCCTTATTAACAGACAGCCAGCGCGCAGGGATGGCAGGCGGCTCACGAGCGACACGTCGTCGACTTCATCAGCATCGCAGCCTCACTGCAACGTTCGCGCTTTTCGTCATGACTGGAGACCGGCAGTTATGGGGGCATCACCTCACTAACCTTCACATCCGGGTAACAGTACAAATATTACAATCATATTATATCACAATCCAGAGTAGCTACAAGAGCTCAAACTTCCACTTCCTAATACAGACGATGAGTCGAGCGCTTTCGGTGCCACGCAGGTGCTGGTTGGTTCAGATGTGGTGTGTGTGTGTGTGTGTGTGTGTGTGTGTGTGTGTGTGTGTGTGTGTGTGTACGGCAGCGTCTAAAATGCCGTCGAACCAGTGGCCGATGCGCCTGTATCCGGATGGCGCCCCCTAGAGCTCGTCGTGCTGCCGCCGCCAATCCGCAAGCCACTTGGGGTGTTTGCGCACGTGTTCAGCGGCCCGCAGCACAATGCGCATGAACTCCTCCACGTCGAAGGAGTAGTTGGTGAATTTCGGGTGCTCCCCCAGAGTGGGATGATGACCCTGTGGGGGGGGAGAGAGAGCAGCTTTGACTCGACCCATTTCCCAGCCTGCCTCGCTTCACCAGGCCAGGACACACACCGTCGCACCTCGAGCCTAAATGAGCACAGGATTCACACTGTAAACGTGTTCCTGCGAGTCCCTGAGCAGCAGCGAGTGAAGCGGAACTGCGCTCAGATGGGCTCCTTAGTCTCCCAACGCATGCACGTGCGTGCGTGCGTGCGTGCGAGAGAGAGAAGTACAGTTGTGCTTAGAAAAGTGTGCGAGACTATAAAGATGACAGGGAATAAATGTGTAAATGTAAATGAGTGCAAATGAACGGATACAAAGGTGCGAACGTGATGCTGGAAGCGAGATGCAAATGTGTTTGGACGCACTGATGGAGAATGCTTACACCCAGGTAGGCACACACACACACGCGCACACACACATACAATATATCCGCACAGAATACGTATTAACTTATGTATATGAATGACAGCAGGTGGCGCAGTGCTTAGAGCTACCGCTTTGCACTCAAAGGACCCGGGTTTGAATCCCACCTCCTGTTGTAGAACCCTTGATCACAGTACTCACCCTGAATTGATACAGCAAAAATTACCCTGCTGTCCAAAAAGGGTAAATCACTGTAATATAAGTTGTTTTGGGGAAAAAAAAGAGTGAGATAAACTAATAAATGCAAATTAATGATAAAGCACATAAACCAGGCTGTGCGTAAGGACGAATTCGGCCGTGCGCGTGTGCGTTTGTGAGAGAGAGAGAGGGAGAGAGGGGAGAAGAGCAAACGGGACCCTCTGGCTTTCCCCACCTTGTCCTGAGGAAACACTTTGTCCCTCCTCTGCCAAGTCACGTAGCGCACCCCGCGCAGGCGAGCCAGATCCCGATAGCAGCTTTCATCTTGACAGTTATATCTGCGCAGAACAGGGACCCACATTTTATCTTCCCTTCTCAGCTACAAGTGGCACGGAGCCCATAATGTCCCGGCGTGATGAATGCCTCTTTAATTACACCGTATTTCACTGTCGCGGCGCGCAGCCAGCAGAGATCTCGCCGAGGAGATAAACACGAAGGCTCCGAAGTGGAGAGGAGGCGGGGATGGGGGAGCATGTCAGACAGACAGCGAGAAGAAAAAAAGAAAGAAAGAAAGACAGACAGGTAGATATATAGACAGACCGATACATAACCAGATAGACAAGACTGATAAACACTATAGGCAGATATATAGACAGACTGATATCTAAGCAGACATACAAACAGACAAATATACAGGCAGCTACACAAACACACGTTGACCGAAACCGCTCGTCCCGAGCGGGGCGGAGGCGGCGAACCGGAGCCTAACCCGGCAGCACAGGGCGCAAGGGCGGAGGGGACACGCCCAGGACGGGATGCCAATCCATCGCAAGGCACCCCAAGCGGGACTCAAACCCCAGACCCACCAGAGAGCAGGTAGAGGCCAAACCTGCTGCGCCACCGCATCCCCCTTATAGGGAGACAGACAGATGTCAAGGGAAATGAGACAGACGGATGAAGACAAAGTCAGACAGAGAGACAGACAGACTGATATACAGGTAGAGGCAGGCGGAGAGACAGATACAGGAAGAAAGACATAGAGGCAGGGCGAGAGGCAGGCAGACAGCCTGACAGTCAAGAAGATTGAGACAGAGCAAACACAGACCGCCCCAAAGAAAGAGAGACAAGAAGAGAGGTGGGCAGATGTAGGGGACAGATATGGGATGGGACAGAGATGGGATGGGACAGACAGCTGGGTGCAATGAAAGCCACGGTCGAGCGACAGGAGAGCGGCAGGAAGTCGCCGGCGCTCACTCACAGCTCGAAGATGACGGCCCAATCCGGGAGGAAGAGAAGATGAGTGAGCCCCGCCCCGTGCATCCCGATGAAGATGTCCGAATTGTGCGTCGCCCTGAGCTGATCCAGGAAGGGGACGTCCCTGAGACGGAGAGAGAGAGAGAGAGAGAGAGAGAGAGAGAGAGAGAGAGAGAGAGCCCCCTCTCCAGCACCACATTGCACCCCCGCGCACGGTGACAACCATTACGCAGGCCAATATAAAAAGCCATGCAAAAATAATGGACTCACTTGTATTTGTAATCCACCAGTTTGACCTCGAACAAAGGAACCGTCTTCAAAGCCCCGATAAGCTGTAACGCAGCCCATTATTCCGTGATTAATGACCGCTCACACATAATATTGCACCTTGCTGTATAAATCACGACGCTATTACAGTAAAGAGTATATTGTAAATACTATTTCACTGGCACATTGTGCTCTGCTAAAGAATCGCATTTAATCATTACGCATGAAAGTAGCTGAGGATGGCGCTCACCTCGTCCTGATTTAAAATTTTACGATATTCTGTGCTCCGGGCAAGTAATGAGACTCGAATTTTGCCGTCCTGGAACCACGGCGAAAAATCACAGGTTAGAAAATGACACAGGAAGGTCCATTAAAAGCAGCTGATGGATAACCAATGATCTACACAAAATCATACTAAAAAAAATCTTGGCTATGAATAGTTGTTTTTGCATACATCAGAAACAACCTCCTATGTAATTAACCAGTTCCTAAAGAATTAATTCACTTTTGCAAAACAAAAAACTCACACAAAATCATTTCAAGCTACTTTATGACAAACTGGTTTCTATTAACATTCTTTATCTGAGGTTTTCTCAAGAACGAAAAATAATTCCATTAGCAGCAATTCTGAACGTGATTTGAAAGGTAAGAAAATAAACCGCACACTGCCGTGTCTGTTACAGGCAGGAGCACAACCCTGAGCAGCATTTGCTCATCGCTGGTCGAAATGCACCGCTGACCTTGTCAAATGGCTCAAAGCCATTTCAGTCAAAGACAGATCATACATCACCCTGAAGGAGCGAGAGAAACTTTGACAAAAATGTGTGTGAGAAAAAAAAAATGTAGTTTAAGCTCCACAAGAAAAAAAAACTGCTCCCTGTAGAAGAAATCCAGATACTTTGTGCAACTGCGCCATCTAGTGGTCACATTATTATATATTATTATTATTATTAGTAAAGTTTTGGCATGAATCTGCATTTGTTATGATCAATAGACTTATCTCGTGCTTTTCTCTACACCAACTTACACTTGTGCTGTAATATACTAAACTATGAATAATTATGTACCCATTTACTCAGCTGGGTTAATTTTTACTGTGCCAATTCAGGTTAAGTACCTTGATCAAAGTACTACAGCAGGAGGTAGGATTCAAACCTGGGTGCTCTGAGTGGACCTGGCCTGATAACAATTTGAAGAACACTGCAGTAGAACCATCTAACCAGCTCATGCATTTACATTTATTCATTTAGCTGACATTTTTGTCCAAAGCAACTCACAATTACTTACCCATTCACACAGGTGTACTTTTATTGGAACAATTCACGGTACGTACCTTGCTCAAGGGTACTACAACAGGAGGTGGGAATCAAACCTGTGACCTTTGGATCCAAAGGCAGCAGCTCTAACCACTACGCTACCAGCTGTCCCCAGCACATGCAATGGAACACACACCCTTGTGGAGCCGCATCCCCGATCCAGACGTCACGTGGCGAATCGCAGCTGTGCGTTCGCCCGCTGAGCAGATTGTGGCAAGCTGCCATACGAGCATTACAACCAGAAAGACCAGAAGAAAACGACAGAGCCACCATTAAAGCAGCTGCTGCGGGAGACGAATGGCACGAAACACGTGACAGAAACAGCTGATGGGAGGAGGTGTCAGCTGCAGATGGATCCAGCCGTCCGGGGCGAGAAGCAATAAACTGTGTCAAACTGCGCAAAATAGCTGCCAGTACAACAAGGAGCCGCTGCGGTGCGGAGCGATGGGGAGCGCCCCCTCTGACAGGTGCCTCCAGGTGACGCAGAGCTATGCATGAGGAGAATTGGTCCCGCCCACCTTGGGCCCCTCCTGGGGGATGTGCAGGCGGTGCAGGACGTGCTGGGAGAAGGCTCGGAACAACCCCTCGGTGCGGCAGTCAGAGATCTGCAATTCACACAAGGGCAGACAGGGGGCAGAGTGGTTGAGGAACCGGACTTCTGACTGCACTTAAACCACTGGGTAAGATGCTAAAATTTCAATCGCTCACAACAACGTACTGTATACTTGTATTAACGTTTAAAAATGTGAGATGTGTAAGTAAACTGAATAGGGGTACCTGGTAATAAAATAAACAAAATAACTAGGAAAGTACTCTCTTCTCTACACATATTCCAGCCTAAAGCGTGGAAAGTAGTTAACAGCTGTCAAAACATAACTGTTAACTGTAACATACAGATATATATTTATTATTGTTATTATCATCGTCATCATCATCAAGGATATTAACTTCAGTTAGCTTTTCTCCAAACTGACATACAAAGAAAATGGTGCGTTGCACCAAGAGACATAATTAACAATATGATCGTAATTATAATACAGCCAGAGTAATAATAGTATTTAAACACTATGATCAGTATTATTGACAAAGTTGCAAAAGTGATGGTATATAAATGGATGTTATAATAATAATAATGTACTTCTTCAAGGCCACTTACAAGTTTCAGGTTTGTACAACAGTACAAAAGGGTGATATCGCTTATTTACTGCTGCAACACAATTTGTCCACGATTACATTAACATGACCTTTACCGACATTATTATATTTTAATACACGTTTTACTTGGATGAAAAGTAGTTCAGCGCAGCGTTAGGATACCGTCAGCTGTTATCATATACAGAATGACAGCAGCAAGTGAAAAAAATGACACGTTGAAGCAAAGAATCACGACGGCCAGCGGGATCAGTTCACCTTTGACAAAGCGAGTTTCAGAAAGACGGCTCGGTCTGCTTCGGTGGCCTTTGTTACCGAAACATTTTCAATTTTCAAACGAGGAAATATTTTCCGCTTCATTTATTTTTCTTTGCATTTTCTTTACCCGTTTACGAATTTCTCTCGGGCGCCAACAAACGCAACCTGCGTTTCCACGCGCAGCCAATAGATGGCAGTAAAGCAAACAGAATAAGAGTGCGGTCCGTCCTATTTCAACTCACTTCCACAGTGTTTACACCTCCTGTTAGGTGTTCCTGAGCGCCAGGATTCCTTTACCAATTCGAGACCTGCTCGACAGTCATCTTTCAGTAGGGGTTTGTGGAAACCACACCTTTATTTTCACTTTTTACTTCCAGTTATATCAGTATGATTTTAAATAGAGTTCGGAGTTAATGAAATATGAAAATAAGGTTTTACACAGCTTTCGTAAAATTTATTACAGCTACATCAAAGGCTTTTACAGAACGTAACAGGCTAATTAATGAGTCTTATTAACCCTTCATTATCTGCAACAGTTGTAGACGTGACACTGTGAATAAAAAAAAAAAAAAAAAATTATGTACATTTCTTTGGCAGCTGAGCAAGGACCGCGAGAGGCACTTACTAAGGGTGTGTTGTAGAACAACCCATATCTCATCCGTGGCAGCAGCGAGAAAAAGGCATCCTTGAAACACACCTGGGGAGAAAGAGAACCGATTTCTACAGGGGCCAATAAAAGCACGGTATAGATGCCATAAAAAGAGAGCAGCATTCTTACATTTACATTTGTTCTTTCAGCTGATGCTTTTCTCCAAAGCGACTTACAATGTTAAGGTTACAATTATTTAGTAAAAATTGTAACAATAAAATAATTAATTGTAATGTAACACACACACACACACACACACACACACACACACATCATCTGAAACCACTTGTCCCATACAGGGTCACAGGAGCCGGAGCTTAACCCGGCAACACAGGGCGTAAGGCCGAAGGGGGAGGGGACACACCCAGGACGGGACGCCAGTCCGTCGCAAGGCACCCCAAGCGGGACTCGAACCCCAGACCCACCGGAGAGCAGGACCCGGTCAGACCCACCGCGCCAACGCGCCCCCCTCTGTAATGTAATAACAAAATAATAAATTGTAACAATAAAAATAATTGTAACCGCTGCCTTTGGACCATAAGGTTCCAGGTTTGAGTTTCACCTCTGACTGTAGTATCCATGAGCAAGTTACTTACCCTGAATTGCTCCAGTACAAATTACCCAGCTGTATAAATGAGTAAATAATTGAAAGATTAACACTGTAAGTTGGTATGGAAAAAAAGTGTCAGCTAAATGAACAAATATACATTCACCCACTTAGGTGGAGATCGAACCGATAACCTTCGGGTCCAAAGGTAACAGCTCTAACCACTACGCTACCAACTGTCCTCACCCGCTTGGAGTCGAAGCTCTTCAGGTGAATGACGTCGTAGTCGGAGAAGGCCTTCCATGTCTCGCTGAACAGGTCCCCGTATCCATACAGGCTCTGCAGGGTGAAACGCAAAACCCTTCAATTGTTAAGGAAAAAAAAAAAAAAAAAACTGAATAAACTGTTAAGTGTGCGTAACAACACGATCGAACCATGAGAAACATCATTTCTCCAAATGCCATTTATGCTTTTCGTTACGAGCAGAACTGGACAGAATTAATATACTGTGCCAGGAAAATGCAAATTCATAAAACAACTCAAAGGCAAAGGGTGCAGCAGTTAGGCAAAGGTCATCTTTCAGCTCTATCTAAAAGTTTTAAAAAAAAAAAAAAACAGGGAAGGTTCATTTAAATTTTCCCCACGGACTTAGTATTGGCTTTTCCTTCAACTCTACTGCCAGCTACATATTTATCAGAGTAGCTGAAGGGCAAATAAAGCTTCCTATTGACGCTCCTTTCCGCGAGTAAATGAAAATTGCTCCGCTAAGCTTGTAACCTGTCACATTTTGAGGAAGAATGAGAAAATGAAAGTACGACAGGACCTGGAGCAGCTCGCGCTTAAAGCACAGCTAAGACGTCCCGGGAAATATCCTGCAAAGACCTACTGGAGTAAAACAGACTGAGTAAATAAACTCGGAAAACAAAGGATTTATTGTAACAAAACTTGAATTGAAGGTAAAAGAACACATCCTTTTAAGTTTTCGAAGCTGTTGAGATGGCTATTGTTCATTTCATTCAAAAAGAATGTAAGACTTGTATATATGTAAAAATAAAAAATATTTCGTAACTAGTTACACTAATTAGCTGCTTTTGCGTAACAAACATTTCGCCGTTACGAACTTGAGAAATATTCTGTATGTATTTTTTCATAAATAGAGCTTGCATGCCAGTTCGCATGTGTGGTGCAAGAGGACGTGGGTTGGTCCCCACTCAGTTTGTGCGGTGTTTGCATGTTCTCCCTGTGGGGTGCTCTGGTTTCCTCCCACACTCCAAAGACATGCTGTTCAGGTTCCCCCATAGTGTGAGTGACAGAGTGTCAGAGTGTCAAGTGTGTTCCACTGATCTATGGGTGAGTGACCCAGTGCAAGTAGTGTACCTAGCAGTGTAAGTCACTGCAGTGAATAAGGTGTGTGGACTGATGCTACATAGAGTTTACAGTAAGTCACTTCGGAGAAAAGCGTCTTGCTGAGGAAAATGTAATTCAAGTCGTTCACCCAATTTCAATGAACACCGCACTCCAGCTCTTGTCACAGGTCTCAACTGTGCTCTTTATTGTGCTTTCTTACTTAGAGCGGGTCACAAATAAATACCCACCAGGGTACTCGGAAGGAGCGGCCGTGTGCACGATGCTGCCGGACAGCCTGCTCTCTGCTCGGTGGGAGAAACACACAGACAGTGCGGCTCTGTTCCTGTCCAGTACACCGAGCAAAATGACGCACAACTCGATAAACAAAGTCCGGTCACTTAGTCCGATATCACAGTTTTCACCCGGACACATTATATGAGTTGCTGCGTATAGAATAAGAGTAGAATAGATAGACAGAATTGAGGAGGAGCCCCGGCCCACTTTGCGTCACATTCAGTTAAAGGAATCTGAGTAACGAAGCAGCTCTCAGTTACATTTGTAAGGAGAAAATCCACCGTATGTATATCCTCCTACTCTTAATTACACTGACATCCCAGGTAATAAATTTCAATGGAAATTCAAGTATCACCATAAAGGAGCACTTTATAAAAAATAAAAAACCTTGTGACGATATGACCTCCTTTGGTGTGTGTTGTGTAAATTAAAGAACCCCCCCCCAAACACACACACACACACACACACTTCCTTCCCCTCCCCAAAAAATAAAGGGAGGAAAAACAGGCAGGAAAATCCTACTCATGAATCACAGCTTTCCCATCCCGTTCTTGACTGCCTGCATCACGCCTGTGTGTGTGTGTGTGACTTTACCACAGAGCATCTGGAAGAGTAGACCTACAACACAAACAGCTTGAAAACACACTTAACCCTCTATTAAAATATTCCATAACTTGTTATATTTTTAAAAAAAAAAAAAAAAAGACTACATTGAGAACGAAGGACTGCGACCTTCACACAGCACCACTGTACCTGTAGGCACCGAGAAAGCGGACTCAAGGGTACAATCATGTTCTTCTCCCAGGAAGGGCACGTGGAATCTCTCCATCAATCACAGCACCTCTACACGTTAATTAAGCAAGTGTGTTACCGCTCCGGGTTCCTTAGGAATGAAGAGTCTCTTAATCCTCTTGTCTCGGCGTATCGATCAGCGGTGTCGAATCAGCGACTCCCCGTCTCTCTGGCTGCGCTTTTAGCACCGTCCGCCCTGCTCTACTCATACACGGGTAGCCCCCACCTTACAAGAGGATTTTGTTTTTGCCAGTTTGGTCTGAAGTCACAAGTCCCTTTAAACTGTATTACATGGCCCATAAGGATATATTAACAATTAACAAGCGTGGATGTTACTACGTGGTATAACAAGGCTTTTATATACTTGCCCTACTAATTTCACACATCGTTCACGTTAAAACAGTAGAACTACAGAACAATAATAATATAAATAATACAGTTTTATATTTTCGTGTTATTTCTACTTTCATTTCTAAATTTGTTTTCTTTTGGCTTTTTTCACCAACAGAAAACCCACATTTTCGCTTGCTAGTCATTGTATAAATAAAGAGGGTGACTTGAAGTGAACCTCAAATCTTTATTCTGTAAATAAAGCACAGTCCCCAGAGATGGACACGCTGGGTCAATAAGCTCTTTGCAGCAGCACGATCAGCCAATAATATCAAACAGCAGATGGAGCAGCTGTCACTAGTTTATATATATACCTATACAGTGTGTGTATATATATATATATTTTAATGGTGATATTATATAATAATACAAAATAAGGTCGACGGAGAGGCCACTGTAAGCTGCACATGTTAAGTGGAGGACTACCTGCACATGGAACTACCGATGCTCACCAGTTTATGTGCTGTGAAATACAGTCTAATCCCATCTTGTGTTTAACTTATACAGTTTCAGCTTCATAAAATGATCCCAAAATTTATTTTACTTATTTTATTCGAAATAAGCAAAACAGATTTCCTTGCGCGAATGCTCTTTCGGAAATGTATTTTTATATACGTTTATTTTGCCGACGCTTTTCTCCGAAGCAGCTCACAGCGTTTTACGCATTTACACAGCTGGGTACTTTTTAGTGCGTCGGTTCAGGGGAAGTACCTCGACCGACAGTTCTACGGTAGGAGGTGGGATCCGAGTGCACAAAAACACAGTTCAGACGCACCACGGAAGACGATTAAAAGCACAAAATACCAGCAGATCAGCGATACGCCGGACTGAACGTGCCCTGTACGCTGCTGCTGCTGCTGAAGACCCCCCACTGCTCCGCGCGCGCGATCCCCAGGCGTGCGGGACGGCACTCACGGTGTCCCACATGACGACGTTCACATCCGTGCCGAAGGAGTTGTTGAGGTGCTGCGAGATGTAGAGATTGACAAAGTCGCAAAAGTGGTGGTACATGTTGACCCCTGCAAAGAGACAAAGTGAGAACCTCTCCTCCTCCTCCTCCTCCTCCTCTCGGCGCATTAACTTCAGCGACCCGCCACCCTCACGGAACGCAAGCGGAGGCGGCTTCACCTGCGTCCAGCTTCATGAAGATGGTGGGCCTCTCCACGACCAAGTCGCACTGGCCCTCCTCTATTGGGTCAAATTTAAGGCTCGTATACGTCTGCAGTTCAGCAAACCTGTCATACAGAAACACGGTAAAGTGTCTCCTCAGGACGCTCCTAACCAATATGAAAAAGAATCCACCGACACCCCCAGCAGAGGAATTCAACAATGACATGTATACATGTAAACTGAAGTAGAGGCTATAGGGGGCGCAGTGCTTAGAGTTCCCATTTGCGCTCAAGACCCGCATGCAAATCCTTCCTGCAGCTGTAGTGCATGATATTTTATTTATTCATTTAGCTGATACTTTTCTCCAAGAATACCAATGCTATACCGCAATGATTTATTTATTTCTACGGCAGGGTAACTTATACGTTACATTTACACGTATTCGTTTAGCAGACGCTTTTCTCCAAAGCGACGTACATCTCGGAAAATACAACGTGTTCATTACATTAGGAGAAAGAGAGACATAGTGTAGTTGCAGACGTGTGATTCTTAAATGCAGTTAGTTTGTTTCTACCCACTATATGCACTGATGTTCATCGCACAAGTAGGTGCATAAAACTCAATAGACGACTCCTCATCACCTTCCTACTATATATATTTTTAATAAAGGTACACATACATTTACATACAACAGAGGAGGAGCGGCTGTGTAAAGGCTTACCTGGGCATGATAATAAAGTTATGGTACTTGAACCTTTACATCATACATGAGCTTGAGAGATGAGTTTGAGACCTTTATTAAATGCGAACAGAGATTCAGCAGTTCTGAGTGGGAGGGGGAGGTCGTTTCACCACAACGGAACCAGAACCGAGAACCTCCGTGCTTTACCTTTCATGCGCGGGACCACCAAGCGGGAAGAGGTAGACGAGCAACGTGGTCTGGATGGGGTGTAGCGGATGATCAAGTCTTGTAAATAACTGGGAGCAGTTCTATTGATGTATTTGTAGGCAATAACCAAGGTCTTAAACTTGATCCAGTACTTTTACTGTATCAGTATTTATATTTTACATTATTCATTTAGCTGATGCTTTTCTCCAAAGCAACTTACAATTATTTACCCATTGAAACAACTGGGGAATTTTACTGGAGCAATTTAGGGTATGTACCTTGCTCACAGGTATTACAGCTGGAGGTGGGATTCGAACCTGCAACCTCTGAGTCCAAAGGCAGCAGCTTGAACCACTACATTACCAGCTGCCCCGAAACACTCTTGATCAATTTACTTACCGTGAACTGGTACAGTAAAAGTTACCAAGCAGTGTAACTGTAAGTAGCATAACACTGGAAGTCACTTTGGAGAACAGAGTCAACCAAATGAATAAATTATAATAAACTGGTGGAAGAGATAAGTTAACAGTGTAAAAGTTATCAGCCTGGGCTTAAGGCAGAAAGCTAGATAGTGCAATATTATTGCAGCTTATTTTTGATTTATTATTTATTCAATATTTTTGGTTTGAACATAAAGCTGCCTAAAAATATTTACCCCTTTATATGGCTCTATGATTTATTTAGTTTTTCATTTACAGTACTTTATACTGTATCCGTTCAGCGTTAAGTACCTTGATCAAAGGTACTAGAGCACTAGTGGGGATTTGAATACAGGTCCTTTGACTATAAGGTGAGAGCTCTAACTGCGATGCCACCTGCTGCCCCAGGTGTGATAACCAGTGTCAGCGTGCAGCTTCCCGACAGCGTGATTTCATGCGGCCGTGACACCGCGGCACCGTCAGCGTAGCGCTCGCCGACAGCGTAATACTGACCGCATCACGAGCGCATCGAAAGGCGACCGTGGCCGAACGTAAGCGACAAGCTCCAGGGGACCCCTCACCAGGACTGCAGGGGGCTTTTGTGCTGCCCCTCGGACTGCAGGGCTCTGCTGTCGAGACTGCAGTGGCCCCCGATCTGCCCCTCCTGGAAGAAGTCCTCCTTATACCTGAAACACATCGCAGGACCTTAACAGACTTTCATGGACAATATTACACAAGTTACACATTATGCACAAACCTTATGTAGCATTATACTAAAATATTGTAGCAGAATAATACTGGTATATATGAAATACTGTCAAATTGCACCTCTGTCCTTTGTGTTTCCCTCTAAGGGGCGAAACCACATTTCAAGCTTATATAAACTTTATTTGATAGCACTATAATAAAAATAGGGACTTGAATGATGGAGGGGAGCAGCTGAACACACCACGAGGCGAAAAATAAAAACGTGAAACTCTTTTTTTTGTCATATTTGTGTGCAGTCAGGGCAGCAAATTTTTTGCGGCCTCCGTCCCCTACAGGTACTGTATCCACGCAGGAAGCCGGTGCCGGGAACCACGTTTGCGCTCTCCAAGCCGGGTGCCCGCAGTGAGCGCACACACCTGTCGTGGTTCCTCGGCGGGTTCCTCAGGTCTAGGTAGAGGTTCGTTGCGCGGCAGTAGCGTGCGTGGCTGGTGCATTTCAGCGAGGAGTCTCCCTGGAAAAGACGGCCCGCTGGAGACTGAGACAGCTGACACAGCGCAACCAGAAATTTACAAAAAATAAAAATGTTTGCAAAAAAAAAAAAAAAAAAGAAAAAAAAGAAAACCAGAAATACTGGGGGGAGGGAGAAAAAAAAAAAAAAAACTTTCAAAATAGTGAGAGAAACACAAAAAAAAAAAATAAAAATCATTTATAGTCTTTTTGGGAAAAATAACTGTGCTGGCAGTCGTATAAAAGTACAGCACACACAATTATGTGCGGTACATAATACTTGATAATGATCATAAACACCTATGTTAATGTATTTACTATACCGTACTTATCTTTATTTTAGAGTGTACTCTTCCTGAGGTGTTTGGTGGAATCACAGCAGCACGCAAGCCAACAGCCGCTCAGCGAAGCATCATTTCAAAACCAAAGGAAGAACTCAAGAACGAAGATAGAATGAAGGCGATCTGCAAAATCAACTGCAATAACTGCAACAAATACTGCCTTGGCCAAACCGGAAGAAAATCATCAACTCGGCTCCGTGAACACAAGCCGGCCACCAGGAGGCACGACCCATTGTCCATGATATCCATACACCAGGATCAAGAAGGACATACATTCAAAAAGGACAATGCAGAAGTCTTATCCCAGGCATATATAAAACATTTGAGGGAGTTCCTTGAAGCCTGGTACTCTTCAGTCAATTCCATTAACAAACATATTGATCTGGACCCCATCTACGAGCCTATATGATGCAAGGACCAACAAGGGCCCAACCGGTATCGAACCGGTTCCGGTTGGAAACCGGCAACCGACCAATCAAAAATCAGAAGAACCACTCGCGCCCAAGGTCACGTGAAACCAACCAATCACGTCCAAGCTTCAGGCAGTCCCACCCATCAAACTATATATGAAGGAGGAAGCATCCAACACAAATCACACAACTTGCGTGCTGATGTTGTCACCTTGACTGGTGATGAAACCTTTGCAACCTAAATGCCAAGCTCGGCGAACAACCGAACACCTCAACCAGCAACCCGAGCTACGAAGACCACCAATATTCTATATGATCTTGTAGTCTTCCTATTTATTAAAAAAAAAAAAAAAAAAAAAAAAAAAAAAAATTACTGTAAAACAGTATGCCGTGTTACATCGGCAGCAGCGTCACAAAGCTCGTGTTTACCACGTCTCTTGACTGCATCCAGCCTATACCATCTAGGTGTCTAGAAATACACTCTATGATCAAGGCTATACCATCTAGGTTTGTATAAGTACACTCTATGATGTTTGTACAATGATGAAATCGCCTAGCGACGCATTTCTCAGAACGTTTCCCCGTCATTAGGCAACGCATGTCGGTAATGGCAATTGCGTCTTCCAGTTATGAGAATTCATGTTACAAAGGATTTTTTTGGAACAAATTGCTTTCATAAGATGGAACAAGACTATTTGAACTCTAGAAATAAAAGGGACTAATTCTTTTGAAACTCAGCCAGTATGAGAAAGAGAAGCAGGACTCACGGGTCTGGAGGGCTTGCAAAGGGTCCTCAGTTCAGCGAGTCGCTCCTTCACGTAGCCAAAGTCCGCCTGCTTCCAGAAGAGCTCTTGGGCAGCCTGCAGCGAAGCGACCCTGACGAGGGGACATGCGGTCAGTCCAACGTCGCATCGGCGGTCTCACCATCCGGTTTCCATTGCGAGGGTCCCTCCCGACCGCAGTCAGGAACATTGACCCCAGGATGAACAAACACAGCCACGTGCAATGTTCGCTCTCAAGATCTCAGCAGCATTGCGGTTAAAGACATGGATTTGAAACCCGAAGGTAGCCGGTTCAAGTCCCAGGAGGGCTGCTGTTGCAATACCCCTGAGCAAGAGACACACTCCTCCAAAAAAATAACCAGCCGTTGAAAAATTCTTTGACTAAAAGCAACGATTAAGAAACAAAATACTAATGACGGCTTATAGAAGTTATTCCTCTGTGATCCGATGAAGATCTAATTATGTTTACTGTGTGTTCCAGGTCTGGGCGAGCGCGGCCTACCATCCCGGGTCAACCCTGGAGCAGACGGGATAGCTGAACCTGCCCTCTGGACTGCAGTTCTTTTCATAGCCCCAGCAGGCTGTCAAATTCCGTAGCACATGCTGTCGGAAGAAACAAAAAAAAAAACAAAGAGATTGGAATCGAGAGAAGGAACAGAAGGAGGTTTCGAAGACCAGAACAAAGCCCTGCAACACTGCACCGTAGGTGAGATGGAGAACATCTTACTTTGAATGGGCAGAGCAGGTCTTCTTTGCAGATCTTCGCCACCCTCTTGTTGTTGCGTAGGAAGTAGGGGATGTGCTCATCAGGCAGCGAGAAGGAGCTGAAGTTCACGCTCGGCTCGCGGGACCCGCCGCCGTCGTCCGCGCTGGCCGCAGCGCAAGCGCACACCGCTCCCAGTACTCCCAGCAACAGCATAGTCGGTTCTGGAGCCACGCATGGGAAGGCCGTCACAGATGCCGGCACATGGGGAACTCTGCGGGGTAAAGAGATAGAAGAAGAAGGACAAACTCTTAAAGAGGCTCAGGAGGGATGAGGCCACAGCGTGGGAACACGAACACCGGGGAACTCAGCTCTGTGACGGAGGTCCTGCAGCAGGAAATGCTGTTCGCTCCTTTCCTACCATTGTTTGCCAATTAGAGTTCGGAGAGTCGAAGTTTGGTGCCGACATCCGGGGGGTGGAGGCTACCTGAATACGAAACGCCTTTCAGAGCACAAACCATGAGAAGATGAAACAAACTCACAGTGAGAGATGTGAAAGAGGCTCCGTTTTGATAGCTTACAGTGAAGTCCTTCAATCCAGAGACCATCTTCACGCAGGAATCCAGGAGCGAACTGACCAGCTGACCAGTTCAGCGCAACGCAGAAAATACTCAGTGCTCACATTTACTGAGAGATTCATGACGAGAAACACAATTGATGACCGTGCACCACTTGACACTTACTGGAAAGTGAAGGACAAACCACATACCTCCATCATCACGTCTTTATAGCTACTGTGACAGTTCATAGGACACGTGCTTCAACTTCTGGGACGTAAGAGCATCAGTGGCACTACAGACTGTTACACTGATCGGATTAAAGGCTGTTACAGCAGCTGACTGACTACAGGTTGTCACACTGACACCGACTTCAGGTCATCGCAGAAGTTCCGTTTTAAAATCATTATATGGACAGACTGACCACAAGTTGTTAAAGTGACTGATTAGAGGTCATCACAATAATTGATCAAAAGTTGTTACAATGATCGATTTAAGGTCATTACAGCAATTCTGATTTAATGTCATCACAGTGACTACAGGTCATCGTCACAAGGACTGTCTCAGATTACAGGTCATCACAACAATTGCTTGAAAGTTGTTACATTTACTAATTTCAGGTCGTTACAGCGACTCTGATTACAAGTTGTTACAGCGACTCTGATTACAGGTCATCACAACGATTGCTTGAAAGTTGTTACATTTACTAATTTCAGGTCGTTACAGTGACTCTGATTACAAGTTGTTACAGCGACTCTGATTACAGGTCATCACAACGATTGCTTGAAAGTTGTTACATTTACTAATTTCAGGTCGTTACAGTGACTCTGATTACAAGTTGTTACAGCGACTCTGATTACAAGTTGTTACAGCGACTCTGATTACAGGTCATCACAATGATTGCTTGAAATTTGTTACATTTACTAATTTCAGGTCGTTACAGCGACTCTAATTACAAGTTGTTACAGTGACTGACTACAGGTCATCACAATGACTGACTGATTACAGGTCATTGCAGTACCTATGATTACAATTTGTTACAGAGACTGACTACAGGTACTCACAAGGACTTACTCTTGACTATGGGTCATTACAGTGATTGATTTCAGGTTGTTAGAAGAAATCGGACTTAAGATCATTGCGATGGCTGATTACGGGTCATTACGGCAACTTTGACTGCAGGCTGTCATAATAACGGACTGATTATAGGTGGTTACAATGATTTTCAGACTGTTACAGCAACTCTGATTACAGTGAACCTGATTAGAGGTCATTGCAATGACTTTTACTATAAGTTGTGCTTTTTTTTGTTTTTACTAAACCATAAATTACAACGTTTAAGTCACATGTAAACCCTTTGCTTTGGCATGAAAGCATCTTATGTTTGTTTAGAAACACAGGATGCTTTCACTGCATTACGAACATCACCATTAGAAACATCTGGATTTTCTAAACCATGTCAGTGAAAGCCCAAAAATTTACCAAACATGTAACAGAAAACCATCCTAGTATAAAATGTAATGAACAGCGCAGCGTTACACACAAGTGTCCATAAGAAACTTATGACTCAAACAATAGACGCAATCCATCCATTAGGACGTTGTGATATCAGGGCCTTGACTACTATAACCGTCATCTGTCTGGTCTTTGAGACTCTGCCATCAAGTCTCTCAAGTGGATCTGCAATGTCCTGTGTCTCCTCTCCTTGTCTCTGTCCCACTGGCTTCCTGTTGTTGCCCGGATCAAGCTCAACACTCTGGTCTACAAGACAGCCAAAGGATCTGCGGCCTTACGCCTCCAGGAAGTACCTGATCGCTCCCTCCAGCCCAGCACGAGCACTGTGTTGCTCCACCTCTGGCCGCTTGGCAATCCTGCTGTACAAGGGTCCAAAATCAAAAAGTCTCCAGGTTCTCACATTTGGCAAGAATGCAGTGCAATGAGCTCCCTCTGTCCCTCGGAGCTGCTGAACCTCTTTTTAGTTTCAAAAGGGTCTCAAAAAAAAAAAAAAAAAAACCCACCTCTTTCAGACCCACTTCTGGCTCATCTTTCTACCCCATGAACTTACAGCTCACCATCTGTCACGAGCCCCTCTTTAATACCAGCCCATAGCAGTAAGTCTACTGGTAAAATGGAGTTGTGTTTACTCCGAGTTGTAGTCACTTTAGAGAAGAAACTGTCTCGGCTAAATGGATACATTTAAAAGTAACAGAGCACCGGCGCAGCGGACGCTACATCACTGATGATTATACATTATAGTAGCTCCACGATCATTTTTCCGCCAGTGACGTCACTCCCAGCCTCTACAATTACTCCAGTTCATTCATTGTGTGTGTGTATATATAAATATTGTAATTGTATATAATAGATACTCTGTCCCTGCGAGCACGTGGAGCCGCCGCGTGACAGTTTTGGACATTTTTCACCAGTCAACAGTAATTTGAGTAAAAACGTGCTTCAGTTGCGCATGATAAGTCGGAAAAAAAGTGAGCGTGTGTGTGGGATGTAGGTCCGAAACAGCCGCTCGGACCCCGCAGTGCGAACTGCTACCGCTTCCCCGAAAGAGCACAGAGCGCGCAGCGCCGAGCGGAAGACACCGATAGGATGTGCAGCATCGCGCACCTTCGTTCCTCTTACCTCACATCCAAACTACAGGCGAGTCCGGCTCCGGGGCGCCATCACACCGGAAACCATGGGCCGCCGTGTGGGGTTTCGATGGGCAGCAGAGGGCGCTGTTGTCTGGGTGGTGATGATGATGATGATGACAACATTAACGTGAGTATATCAATGATATTGATATTGTTTGTCAATGACAGTAATACAAAGCAAAGACAGGTGAAGACACTTATCCGGAAGATGGAAAAAAAATTAGTAATGCATAGCAAAAGAAGCAAAAGACACTGAAAATAAAAACAACAACAACAATAATAATACATTTACATTTATTAATTTTGAAGACATTTTTGTCCAAAGAGACGTGCATCCCCCAGAAATACAATGTGTTCATTATATTAATTAGCAGAAGGAGAGACATAGATGCATTCTTAAGTGCGGTTACCTAGTTTCTTTCCACCATATGAACAAATGTTCATCACACGAGTCATAATAATAATAATAATAATAATAATAATAATAATACAAAGCAAAGACAGGTGAAGACACTTATCCGGAAGATGGAAAAAAATTAGTAATGAAGCAAAAGACACTGAAAATAAAAACAACAATAATAATAATGCATTTACATTTATTAATTTTGAAGACATTTTTGTCCAAAGAGACGTGCATCTCCCAGAAATACAATGTGTTCATTATATTAATTAGCAGAAGGAGAGACATAGGTGCATTCTTAAGTGCGGTTACCTAGTTTCCTTCCACCATATGAACAAATGTTCATCACACGAGTAATAATAATAATACAAAGCAAAACAGTAAAAGGTGGCAGCTGTTGGTCTGCATAGTAAGTGTAGACAGCAAAAGGTTCTGAGAAAATACAGTACTCAGAGTAGACAGCGGGGGGGGGGCTGAGTTCTGGGTGATTTTAACTACAGACACCAGAGGGCGCTGTGTTCCAAGTAATAAGACAGAAGGGTGACGTACAGTACAGTGCTGTGTCCACTGTTAAGTGTGACTTTCCACCATGGGGTCATATTGATATTGTCATTGCTTAGCTGACCTGCCAAGTGAGAGAGTAATTGGTACTGTTTTATTGTTGAATATTTTTACAGAAGTCATTTAAGCCAAGGACAAGGTAAGGAGAGCACAGCAGGCACCGCTAGTATCTCGCAGCACCTAGGCCGTGTGTTCGGACTCGGGTTTGATACCAACTCGGTCTGTGCCGTGCACATTCTCCCTCTGCTTGAATGGGTTTCCTCCCACCATCCAAACATGTGTTTCAGGTGAAGTGCTATATAGATGAATGAATGACTACAGTGAGTTTGCTGTAGTGTGTCTAACACTGCAAGACACTTTGGATAAAGGTGTCAGTTAAATACTAGTTAACAGTCATAGCGAGGTAAAAGTAAGCCCCTCGATCAAGGAAACTATAGCAGCAGGGGGAGCGGATCTTGAGCCATCAACCCTCAGGTCACAAATTAATGCCTTAACTCCTGCTCCAGTGATAGAAGTGCCAGAACTGTGTGAACTACTTGCAGATGTTTAAAAATCAGTACATTACTTAGCATAACATTCCATGTATTTAAGATTTTATTTTCCTTTTGCCTTTTAATCACATTTGGTATATACATTAATTTACAACTGGAAACTGTTACAGCTCAAAACCAGTGATACATTTTTACTCTTGTCACCCTCTGCTAAAATGTGCTACAATTCCACACCATAATATAAACCACACTGATGAATTAGTTTAATATCTACAACTAAAAATACAATAGAGGTCTATTTTGTATATATTATAGATTTCCATATATTCAATAAATCAGCCACTGAAGCTGAAATAAAAGGAAAAGAAAATGTTTAGTGCAAACTGCAACTATGCTCATTATACCATCTTACAGGTTCAATAACTGAGAACAACAGCTGTTTTCCCTACAACTGCTAAGGCTGTAAAATTACTCTTTTCAGGTAAAGGAAGTGCACCGTGATCTGCCTCACTTCTTCATGTCTGATTCTGATTTATGTGCTCTACAAGCTGAAGCTCAGGAAAAGTAAAACAATTTTATGCCTGGTCCCATTAGGTGTTTTTGATTGATAAAAACACCCAAGCCTCACCAGAAGACACCTTATGGTGGAAAAATGTTGAGAAGTGCTCCAGACCTGTACAGAATCAGGTCAGAATCAAGTCAGAAGTGGAGGACCACAGATGCCAGCCCACCACTTACACATGCAAATCCTGCTGTGCCTTGCATACTGCACACACTGTATGATGGATAATAATAACCCTTTGGGTGTATGAACACGCCACAGAGCCTGACAGGTGTCGGCTGAGCTCTACAGCCACCTAGAGCACTTTACAGTGGCAGAATGCAGGCGAGCAGGAGTTCATACTAGCACAAGCTAAACTTCACAGCTGTCAAGTATATTGTAGTGGAATCACTTTCATTCACAGTTCTACATTTCCATTTTCCTTAAATGCTGTGAAAGTTCTGACTGCTAACAATCAAGAACAAATACTTGGGACAATCTCTTAATGGGGCTCTTTGGATAGCCACTCTTCCCAGACGTAAGGAAAAACATCTTGGAATGACACCTCTGTTTTGGATGTTGGAACACCTAGAAAGGCAACTCCCATTTTACTGAGAGGAAACGAACAGGTGGCCTTCATTCAAATTCATTTTTTAATTGTTCATTTCTGGTTTTTCAGCAGTTCGTCAATTTGGGTTTTGTACATGTTCTTCACGTCCTCCAGGTCCAAACGGAGCTCCTCTGCCTCCTCTGCCTTCTCCCCATACATCTGCAGGATGGTGTTGTGTCTCTGCTCCAGTTCCTGAAACACCACCACGACAGTGTCACTAAGTTCCACCTGTTAGCTACATCTATTCCACGTCAACACTGGTTGAACGTTAATCTGCACTGAAGACTTCCGCTTTTCTGTACGTGAGCATCTACCACAGGAGATCACAGTCTTAGTCACCAGCACTGAATGATGGGATGAACTCCAACCTCACCTTCAGCTGTGCCCGCAGTCGAGGAATCTCCTTCACTTTTTCCTCCATCTCATCAGTCTGATTGGTCAGTTTCACCAGCTCCTCAGCCATTATGGAGCGGGTCTTCTCCAAGCTGGAGATTTCCAGCTGGAAATGCAAACGGCTCTTGTGAGTATTGTGCAAACATTATTTTGCTACTGAGGCACTGCTTTAACCCAAGTATTTTATCTCACGATTCCACTTGTTTAAATTACTGAGTGTTTTCCTGGAGCAATTGATAAATATGTTGCTAAGGTGAACTACAGTTAGGCCCATAGTTACACATGTCTGTCCTTAATTACTGCCTTTTGGTCACCCTTTGATCTAAAGTCCATCATGACTTAGTCACCATGATCATCATCACTCAAAAGAGTAACTGTCACAATGAAGAGCCTTGAAAAGTAGGACTTCCAGCACAGCTTACCTGCAACTGAGCGATCTCTCCTTCTCGTAGTTTCAGCTGCGACTGCAGATTCTCGATGACGCTGGACCCACCCCCGAGTCGGGCCACCTCGTATAGGTTGTTCGCACTTGCAGACATGTGCATTGCACCAAACGGATGATCCAGGGTGTCTTCCTGTAAAGGCAAGTCAAACCAAAACAGCTGTGAACAATACTGGACAAAGATACAAATACTTAGGAAAGACAGAAGAAAACAATGTGAAAGCAGTGATTGGATGAATAATAATTTAACCTTCCCTAAATTTAAAACTATAAATAACATAATTCAATGAAGGGGAAATGCATTATTTTGGCATAACACAACAGTGTTTGCTACCACCTTGCTGGCGCAGTACAGCCGTGGAGCTACTATACGTATGACTGAAATCAGCACATACTGAGCTACATCTGGGTGGTGGGTACAGGATGGAAGCAGCTGACCGCAGATGAAGGTGGAACGCAGAGCTGTGGCTACCTGCGAGAACATTGAGGAATGCAGCCCTCCGTTCTCCCCCCCACTGATGGAGCTGGAGCGGGATAGGGATGGTGTGGAGGCTGCTGGGAGCTCCGGCACAGTGTGCGCCAGGGACTTCCGCTCCTGCTCAGACCACAGAGATGCAGAGCACTGTTAGTCACCCAAACAACGGCTCAGCCCAGCAAATGTTTTAATGCTACCAAGATCACACAGTGGTTTGAAAAACTCTGGCCTGACCCTTTCTTTTAGTGCTTCCTGTGCCAAATAGCACTTCTTCTTTTCTTGCTCCACCTTCATTTTCTCCATCTCCAACTGATTGGTCAGGAGTAGCTGGAGCCATGCAGACAGGGAAGAGCTTGTCAGGAGGGGCTCATAGCAAAAGAACACAGTTTGAGAATCAGGCTGTCAGGCTTTACCTTGTCCTTCCTGGCTTCCTCCAGTGCCCGCGTATACTCGCCTCTCAGGTTCTCAAGCTCTACGTGCTCCCTGTTGAGTGAGAGATCCAGTGATTCAATGGTACACAGCTCCAGTGGAAACACACCTGGCATACCACTTATTTCTAGTATAACTAGTATAACTGTATACTGGTTCATATGGTGGAATGTGACAAATTAACTATACTTTAGAATTACTTGTCTGCATCCAAATCTCTCCATCTGTTGATGCACTCACTATTTTCTCAGAGATGCATGGTGCTTTAAAGAAAAATATCTACTAAATGAATAATGTATATAAGGTCAAAATAAAGTGTACTTCATCACATCATAAAAAGCATTACATATTTCAGAGTAAGGGGGCACGATGGCGCAGCGGGCTTGGTCGGGTCCCGCTGTCTGGGGTTCGAGTCCTGCTTGGGGTGCCTTGCGACGGACTGGCGTCCCGTCCTGGGTGTGTCCCCTCCCCCTCCAGCCTTGCGCCCTGTGTTGCCAGGTTAGGCTCCGGTTCACTGCGACCCCGCTCGAGACAAGCGGTTTCAGACTGTGTGTGTATGTGTCTTTATGTGTGTGTTTTTATATATATATATAAAAACAAACAAACACACACACACACACACACACACGTGTGTATTTCAGAGTATACCCAGGAGGGGGGTAGTCACTGGTACTTGGACCTCCACAGGTCCCAGTTCCTATGAGTTTTTTTGTTTTCCTTTCCTCAGCTGACAGATTGGTAATGCATATTTCTCCCATAATCAAGGTACTTTCTTTGCTTATTTTGCCTTTTTATTATCACATATGTCACTGTAAGTGGTCTACTGCTCAGAGACCTGTGTCACTTTCTTGAAAAGAGTAGTTTAAAATAACAGATCAATTTTAGTACAACACTTGGTGTATAATGTGAGAGCATGCAACACAGCAACAGAGCTATGATTTATGGTTTTAATGCAGAGATGTACAGAGCGAGGGTCCCAAGACCTGCAAGTTTTAGAGAATTAAAATCTGAGAGAAAGATGAAAACAGCTGCACCGTGGGCTGCAACAAATGGAGTTCTGCACAGCTGGACACAAAGATGTAGCTAAAGATGGCAGTAACAGAGGAGTGGATCTTTCATTTTACCTGCTGCTGTCATCCTCCAGCTTCTCCCTCCTAGCCTTCTCCACATCCATCTGACCCTGGAGACGTCCCTTCTCCTGCCGCAGGAGTGAGTTCTGGGACTCCAGCGAGGCCAGCTGGGCCTTGACAGCAAGAAGCTCCTCAGCAGTTGAGCGCTCCTTCTCTACAGCAACAGCTAGCTGGGCCTGAGCATCCGCTACAATACGGGAAGAATGTTAGCTGTCTCACAAGAACAGGGAAGCCTAACCCTGTCGTACTCAACTCAGGGTCCTGCAGAGCTCAGACCAGCAGATAGTACAGCTCCCTTACACCACTACGAGCTCAGAAAGGGAGATAGAAGGACTCAACCCAAAGAGTAAATTTCATAGCCAGACCATCCTTTAACCAGCTAAAACAACATGTAATATTTACACGGAACTGCTCCCCGATACCTACAGGTCCTGAACAGTCGCTACACCCCAACCAGACTGCTACGCTCCTCCATCTCTGTCCATTTGGTGATCCTATGCATAAAAGGTCCAAAATCGAAAGCATGAAGGTCTTTTGGTTCTGGCTCCCATATGGTGGAAGGACCACCCCCTCTCAATCAGAGCTGCTGATTCTTTCTCTACATTTAAGAAGGGGGTTAAAACTCACCTCTTCCAGACTCACTTCTCCCATGATCTAAGTGCACGTTAATGTATAAATGCTTATGACTGGGGATCTAAGTCTTCTGGATGAAACCGCGTCATGAAGGAAACTGGTTCCGACATTTCGCTTCCCATGTTGGAAGCATCTTCAGGGAGCTTCCACATCTTGCGAAGGTTGGATGTGAACTGAAGTGTTCGACAAGGATGGACATATTTGTAGGCGGGGTCGCTGTAGGAAGTTGTAGCAGGTGGTCCCGTTGGGTTGTGCCCCTGCTGTGTTTTCTACCTGCGCTGCATGACCCCACCTACAAATACACCCATGAAGATGCTTCCAACATGGGAAGCAAAAGGTCGGAATCAGTTTCCTACACGACGAGGTCTCATCCAGAAGACTTAGTAATGAGATACACTTATACAGCTACTCATGTGATGTAAATGTCTGTTGCAATTCTGTGATTGGAAATTGTTGATTAATGGATAAACTTTTAGGCAGCTACTCATGTGATGTATGTTGGTTCATATGGTGGAATGTAACAAATCAACTGTGCTTTGAATCACGCGTCTGCATCCAAGTCTTCTTCAGTTGATGTAATGCACTCTGTATTTTTCTGTGATATGTATACCGCTTTGGAGAAAAGCATCTGCTAAATTAATAAAAGTAAACATAACATTTACTCTCGTCTACCCTGGCATAGTTGCTATAGGTAACATTTTCTAACAGACAATCATAATACTTAACGGACTAAAACCAGACTGCGTTGTAAAAGATGCAAAACCATGGTGCGTTAAATACAACAGTAAACAGAATATCCCTGCCATTAACTTTTCCTAATCTGACTATTACTAAAACTGGACACCTAATTTGTACATACAGCCATACACCTGTCCTCACCTAGTCGGTCTGAGATGTTTTTCTCCAGCTTCTCCCATGATGCTGTCTGCCCTGCTAGCGTTGCTTGCAGGTTCTCTATCTGTCTTAGCAGAGGTCGCGTTGCCGAGGTAACGCTCTGACTCAGTTCCTGGTTCCGTGTCTCCGCTCCCTGGAGTCTCTGTGAAGATACAAAGCATCTTAGAAGTATGTGGCTTGCGTGTCACCCAAGTAACTTTGTGTCAAAACAGCAGCAAGGTGTTCTGTCCGTGGGATAACGTCAGATGCTGTGACAGTCAACTGCATGCTGTGGTGTGTCTGAAGTGCTGCAGTTACCTGCTGCAGCTCGCTGATTTCCTCCCGTAGGTAGTCCTCCTTCCTGGCCTGCTGCTGCTCAGCCCTCTGCAGAGCCAATCGGAGGTCCGTCACCTAAGAGGAGAGACAGGGGACAGGGCAATATTAAGAAAAGCCCTTAACAGAATTATGACACAATTACTGCAGTTATAGTTACATCTGCCTCCTACAATTCACTGTCCCAGTAGAGTGACAGTGTCAACACCTTGACAGAGGGCAGACTGCATCACTGATCTAGACATAACTTGCATTAAATGGGACCAGGGAGACAGGAGAGGACATGGGACGGTGTCTGCAGCATTCAGGCTAGGCCCACCTGGCTGGCTAGAGCTTCCTGCTGCAAGCGAGACTCCTCCTGAACCTTCTCGAGCGCTAGGCTCAGCTGCTCCTTGGCCTGTATTTCCCGGCTGAGGGCTGCCTCCTGGGCCTCGCTGTCCTTGGTGGCATTGGCCTTGTGAAGCTCCGCCATCTCCCTGGACGGGGACATAAACATCTCTGCAGATCATCTCACAAGTCACCGAGTGTACAGTATGCAACTGGCTCAGCGAAAGGAGATGCACTGTTATGATTAGTCACTGGACAATAGCAAGAGGTGAGCGTTCCCTACTTGTAGGCATTGTCCAGGGCGACCTGAAGGCTGCGGTTCTTCTCCTGGATCTCCTCCATGTCGCTCTGTAGCTGGCTCAGCTCCCTTTCCTGCTTCTCCACGACCCCATTCAGCTTCTTGATGTTCTCACGATGTTGCTTCTCCACTTCTTCCTTTCCATCAAGAACCTGCAACCCCCACTACTTAATGCAGTTAAAGGTCTCCTGGAATTGCAACCACACAGGCTAACACAGGCACACTGAAAGCCTTTGACTAATACCAAAGACTCACATACTTCCCCAAACACAACTGCACATTTACACTCCTTCTAACCACAAGACACACACCTATATTACTCTCAACCTGTAAGGAGCCATTCATTTTCCATCAATGGTGGCATTTACTGTTATAGTTCCTCCCATACTAACTTTACATTTATACTGACATATCAGTGGTAAGTATGTAGATTTGTTCAACAGGTAAAAAGAGTGACCCATTTTGTGTTCATTAATCTTTTAATGTAATTTAGTACATGTGAATGCAAACACTATCAGAGCTGTGGACTTCATAGCCAGCAGTCCACAATCTCTCGTATAACATGTATGAAAGTCCAAGAATATTCAAGGAGTTGGGATAGTATGATTTCTCTTAGTATATTATTTTACTCTTATTATCTTATTGATTTGTCTCAGCAGTTTCTTTCCAAAACCTTTAGCAATACGAGGGCCCTATGTCAGCCCAGGCAATGCTCCATGAAGAGCTGTTCACACCGATCCAAACATTTAAATGATCCAAAACTTTATTAAAATCATATTGTGCTAAATATACTTTTCCAAATAATTCTCCCCAATAATTTGCATTTTTTTAAAAACCCTGAAAACTTCCCAAAACTTCACACAAGCAAAGAACCAAAATCAGCCTTCTTAACAGATCATCTGCAAAACAGTGAGAACACTTCTCCACCAAGACACCAAAAAACACTGGTCCACCAACCTGCTGCAGGTGCTTCAGTTCTTCCTCCTGCTCCTTCAGTTTCTTGGTCTGCTTGGTGATCAGGTTCTCGTTCTCCTTCTCCTTGGCTCGAAGTTTTTTGATGATGTTAGAATGCTGGAGGTGTTGTTTGGAGAGCTTCTCGCCTGAGGGCAGAAAAACCTCATGGAGTCAATCAGTGTAGCACTGAAAACACATTGTGTGTGCATTGACTCAGACACCTGTTTTGTGTCTGGAAGGTTCTGGCTTCAAAATACCAGCAATGGAAACTGTGTGGTTTTCATCTCTCAGACTAAGCAAGGAACTTGATTTGAATAGTAAACACACCGGCAAATAAAAATGTAAAAGTCTGCTTGTAAAAGGTAACTAAGTAAATAAAGAGGAATTCTAAGCAAGTCCCAGTAGGACCACACCTTCTTCCAGCAGGCCTCTGATCTGTTCCTCCTTCTCTCTAATGATCTCCATAGTCTCACTGGAGTTCAGCCTCATTGACAGCTCTTCTTTCATACCCTTCAGCTCCTGTTTCAGAGGTTTCAGGCAAACACATTGAGGGGAAGCAGGGAATTAGGACAACCCTTGAATAACCAAAAGCCATACTGTGTAAGTTACTATCCCGTCATCAACTTGAGTTACAGCATTTATCAACAGTACGCAGATCGAAGTAATGAAAATGGATGAGATCACGCGTGAATGAGAACAGTGAATGTGGAAGATGTTCTGGGTAGATGAAATACTGAAAAGAGATCATTTATTTGATCCAGACTAGCTAAATGGCAGGAGGATCAAAGCGGTCAAGTCAGAAGCTGCCTCACGCACTCATACCTTCCTTGCCATGTCTCTTTCCTTGCAGGCCAACTGTGCTTTCTTCTCCGCTTCCGCGATGCGCTGAGTGAACTCGTCTGTGAGGAGCTGCACGTTGGAGTTCTCCTCCCTCAGCGCAACTATCTCACTATGGGAAACAGGACAGAGATTTACTCCCAAATAATTACAGACAGTTACATCCTCCAGAGGGGGGTGTGGTGGCGCAGTGGGTTTGACCGGTTCCTACTCTCCGGTGGGTCTGGGGTTTGAGTCTCGCTTGGGGTGCCTTGCGACAGACTGGCATCCTGTCCTGGATGTGTCCCCCTCCCCCCCCAGCCTTGTGCCCTGTGTTGCCGGATTAGGCTCCGGCTCCTAGCGACCCCGCATGGGACAAACAGTTTTTAGACAATGTGCGTGTATGTGTACATCCTCCACTTGGAACACACAGAAGCTAAAGAATAACTTCCCTACAAGTTTTTTTTTTGTTTTTCCAGTATTATTTATGTGTATTAACAATTTGGTATGATTTATTCCAATTACTGCTTTTATTACAGCATCATTTATTAAGTATATCTTTATGCAATAAAGTAATCTGCATGAAAGTTTTGTGAATAAATGTATTATTTCTGTTATTGTGTCAAAGTTTTCCAGATGAACAAAGCAGCAACAAATATTAATACAATCATTACGTAACACAAGATGTTAGATGGCTTTTTTTTTTTTTAATGAAACTGACCTTAATTCTTTTTAGGGCAGTTTTAAATGTAAATCCTAATTATTCTGAAAAGTATCCAGAAAACCACCAAATTGTTCACTTACTCCTTCAGATTGTCACACTGCTCTTCAAGTCGCGCCTTATCTTTGCTGACAGTCAACAGCTGAGATTCTCGCTTTTCAAGTCGATTCGTCAGTTCATCAATAATCTGTAATAAACAAGCACTTAAACATAAGATTGCATTTCACAATTTCAAACCGTGATTGTTCTCAAGCCGAAAAGCAACATTCACGGTTCGATTGGCGTTATGACTGTCTGTGCACCCCAGGATCTGTGTATGTACACATAAATAACAACCTTCTGAAGTTCTGAAATCTGATAAGATGAGGCTCCTGTTGATTTCTCTGTGACTGGAGGTCCTGACTGTCCACCGAGATCTGCAGCAGTCCCGGATTCAGGGACAGGAGTTTCCAGATCCATCAGCTCTTCAGGCTGCTCACAGTTGACCGGTGTGGCACTGCGCCCGCTCTCTTCCATCTCATTCTCGTCTAGTGAGTGGTCCCTGGCAGTGTCTATCAGCGTATCCTCTGCCTCCTGCTCGACTGCAGCTGGTGATGGGAGGGGTACAGAGGGGCCTGCGGTGACTGAAGCGAGAGTGCACGTCCGCCCAGGCAGCTCGTCATCCGAGTTGATCTCACTGACGCTGCGACTGTCGAGCGACTGCACGCTGAAAGAGTCAATGCGCTCAAAGGCGTCCGAGGAGCTGCAGCTCTCAGCCAGCTTCTGGTACTCCTCCAAGCGCTGAAAATCAGTGCAGGTCGAGGAGGACAGCAGCTGGAAGGAGCTCTGCATCAGGTGCAGACCGGCCTTGGACTCTGCCCCCTGACGCGAGCCGGCCGAGCTCTCGCTCAGCACGCTCTCGTGGTCCAACACCTCGATGTCACTTGTTGTGGAGGTCCCAGAAGAGAAGGTACTTATGGGAGGTGACGGAGTGTTACTTTGCCTGTCTTCAGACTTTGGGTCTTTAGACTCTGACGGAGCATCTTTGGAGGTGAGGGGCTGTACTTTTGAGGGGCTCTGTGAAGCCAAAGGCACAGCAGACCCAGCACTGTCTGGTGTGTCTACACCTTGAGGCCCATGAGGGGTTAAGGATCTGTCTGCTTCGGGTATCTCTACAGCAGGGACAGCCTTACCACCAGCATCTGACTCCAGCGCACTGGGCACAGGGCCCTCAGAGACTGTCGGGACATTCAGCGCTGGAGGTTGCTCCAGATCAACTTTCAGCAAGTCAGCACAAGTGGAGGGCACTGGCTTAGAATCCTCAGCCTGGACAGGCTCAGTCGTTATCGCCATCTTGAGCTCGGGCCTGCCCGGTTTCTGAGGGCTACTGCTTTCCTCAACTACCATCACGGCATCGTCCTCCGTTTTCTGCAGCCGACGGGACTTGGTCGGAGGCACAGACACCACACACGACTTCTTTGTGCCCGACAGATCCCCAGGAGACAGAAAGGCACTGAAAAAACTCTCAGATTCATCAACGACGGTGCGGGTGACGGGGGTGGTGATGGCTTCTGTTGACTTGGGGATGGGCTGCACGCACTCTTTTGGGGGCGAGTCCCACTGGCTAACTCCCCAGCCTCCACTCAAGGAACTTTTCCCAGATAAGTCTGCAATGAGAGCAGACACAAGATCAGAAAATAACACCATTACTGTTGCCACAATCATATCAATTATACTGTGTGTACCCCTTCTGCTGTAGTACCTTGATCAAAGTACTTAATTTGAAGCGAGACAGAAAAAAAGGGGTTTATTACTAATTCATTTGACTGAATAACAACGAAAATCCAAACGTGTCAAAAACTATAGGCTAACAAATAAATAAAATAATAATAGTAATAATGTCGCGCTGAATATTCATGAGTATTCAAGTAAGTTACTTCCTGTCTCGCGCGCTGTGGCGTCTCAGCTCACGCCGTGGGGTCTCGAGGACTCGACCACTCACATGTCGTTAGCTCGCGGAACATCACGTGACGCCCACAAGGCCAGACACCGACCGTCGACACATTCACCTCATTATCCCCACCAAGAGCTCGTTAGGGTGCCGGCCGGGTGTGTTTTATTTCATCGATCGTGCATCATCATTTTAAACTTAAATTAAGCAGCGTGACTCACCGTCGTACGAGGGAACCACCGGTTCACCCCACTGATCTTCTTCCTTTATGTCCAGAACTCTGTCGATGGACTTCTGGGCGGTTGTCAGAGCCTGCTTGGCGAAGCTGGACAGATGCGAGGCGTTAAACCAGCTCATCGCTCCACACGTAACACCGACAAAACCGCAGGCGGACGGATGCTGGAACCTACAGGCTGTAATACAGCTTCAGCGACGACATTCCCTTGAGGAAGCTCTGACTTAGTAAACGTGTTTACACGCACGGCCAGCAGCTCGCGAAGTAGACCCCGACTGCGAGCTACAAGCTACTGTCACAACATTTTCAGAACTGTTCGTCCCATACGGGGTCGCAGGGATCTTCTAAATTCTGTTAACCACTCTTGAGCTCGTATTGCAATATACGATACCGCTCTTTCAATTTTAAGCCATGACTGCGGGCACAGATGACGATTATTCGGGGTTTTCTAGCTACTGGTACGCACAGTGTTGATGTTCCGGCATCGACTTCCTGTACACGTCGCACGAGCCTCCCACCGGGTGACCTCACCTCCGGCCGACGCCGGGGGGCGCTAGACCTCCATTCTGTGGTAATGGAGCCTAGAGTTACGTGACGTCAGCGGGAGACTTCCGGCAAAATGTCGGCTCCCGTGTGAAGATAGACGAGTTTTATTTTTGGCTAGATGTGTCACATCACCTGCGCGCTGGCTGGAGATGATATTCCAAAAATTTGTGGAATACATGTGTTTGGCAACATGCGGATAATTACTTCAAGTGAAGCGACTCAATTTTCAACATTACAAACTACACAACTTAAAATTTAAGTTAAATGCTGGTTGTTTCCAGGAGACGGGATTTTTTTTCTCAACTTCTAGTTTTTATAGTTTACTTTCCAAACTAAAAAAAAAAAGTACAAAATACTATTACTAACCTTTATTTGACACCATCTGTCCTCAGTGACTTAGTGTTAACTTTTCAGTATACCCACACACAGTACCCATACACAGCAGTTACTGTACTTATTCTGAATGGATACCTTAGTCAAGGGTACTGCAGCAAGACTTGAATTCAAATCAGCCTTCAAGACTATAAGGCAATAGCTCAAACCATTACTCTATCTCGTTTTACAAATGTGCCAAAGGATATAACCTCCAGCATCAATTTTATTTCCAGTGAATTCAAATGTCAAAGAAGCCACCAAAATTGCACTTGCTGATAGTATAACTCTTCTGCTGCTGTAAAATTAAAACTAAAACATTGCCCCCACCCTTAAGACAATACATTAGTATAATGGAAAGTATAAACATTTATTTGTGCATCACTTATGAAACACATCAAAGTGGAACACAGTTAAATATTAATGATGTTCACATAAATCGGACCATTGTGACCATCCAAAAGTTAACCAGTTCAGTGACCAAAGTGCTTGAAAACATTTACCTGTAGTTTGCTGATGTGAAAATGTAAAGTGAGGACAACCAAAAATACAGGGCAATCAATTCACTCAGTAATTTAAAACACTGTATTGACTACAAATGTTTCTTGTGTTTATCCTTTGGTTTCTGGAGACGCTTGTACATGACAGTATTTAAGTACATGTAAAAATACATCCAAGTGGCATCACCTTGTGCCTTTTCTTATTGTAATCTACAGCGAGAGATTAAGGTACAGATGGCATTTGGCGGCTTTCTCATTTCAAGTGCTGCTCAGATGTTTGGCTCTATACAGTCTATGAGGTGTAGTTAAGTCTGAAGAGGACTGTTTGAGGAGTGGTGACATCTGCTACTGCCAGTTCCTGTCCATCAGTCAAGCCCAGTTCTGAAAAAAGTATTAAAAAAAAATCATACTGTGTATAACAAGTTAAAATAAGAGGGAAAATATTAGAACAGAGACTGATTTAAGGGATCTGCATCTTACCTTTCAGTGTTCTGCAAAGATTTGGACGTGTTCTCTCTTCAATGGATGCAACAGTCTTTGAAAAGGTAAACAAATTCCAAGCACTCAGGTAATTGCTATTTGCTACTATCATCACTAAATGTGTACACATCAACTGAACCAATATAGGTTTATACCATTTGAATAGTTGTGTCTGTTGAGATAACTGTAACTAAAAACACAGCAAAAATAATGGTGATGGGTCAAGTAATTACCTGTAAATATAGTGTTTTGTTTTTCCCTTCCATAGTTGCTGTGATTGCAGGAGATTTCATTTGTCTGGAAAAAAATATATAGGTTTTCAGGGTAACATTGCAAGTTAATATGATGGTTCTGAGTTTTAAAACATCCTGTTGAAAAGATTCAAATTACCAAATGGGATAACATGCACAATCTTTCCACTACTGTATACACAGCTCTACAGGTGCAACCCCAAAGCACAGGCAAGCATACTCACAGAGCAGTGCTTTCAATCAGATAGTCCAGCACATCCTGCAACTTGGCAGAGGAGGGAAACTGCAGATCATGTGGCACCTGGCTACAGGCCGAACAGTTCTCCTGGTGGCCATCAAAGTCCAGTAGCAGAAACTTCAATCAGTACTGCTAGGCAAATTTCAAAGTGTAACTCTATGTGCTCTTATTCAGTCAGAGAATGACATTTTTAGCATAACGAACCAAACATTGAATACATGGCAAGTGAATAATAACCCTGGATCCCAAACCTCATACTGATATGAACTGCTATGTATATTTGTTTCAGGCAACTACATATATCCACTGAAGACGCAATATCACACATACTTCATACCATTCTGTCTCACCTGGATAATAAAAACTGCTATGCAAGGTTATTGTTTGTAGACTATAGCTCAGCATTTAACACTGTCATCCAAGCCAAGCTGATCCAGAAACTACTAGGGCTGGGACTGAGTGCCACATTGTGCAATTGGATCCTGGATTTCCTCACCAACAGACCACAGCATCTGCAGATTGGCAGTAATTCCTCCTCCCCACTGACCCTCAACACTGGCACTCCACAGGGAAGCGTCCTGAGCCCGGTGCTATACTCCCTGTTCACACAATTGTGTTGACTGTGTGGCCAGTCACAGCTCCAACACCATCATAAAGTTTGCTGACGATACCACCGTTGTGGGTCTGATCACCAACGACGATGAGACGGCCTACGGAGAGGAGGTGAGGCTCCTGGCAGAGTGGTGCCGGGACAACAACCTGTCTCTCAATGTCAGTAAAACTACGGAGTTGGTGATTGACTTCAGGAAACAGGATACAATTCAGGCACCCATCTACATAGGAGGGGACATTGTAGAAAAGGTCAACACCTTCAAATTCCTCGGGGTCACCCTCGCTGCCAAACTCACGTGGACTGACCGCGCGGCATCGACCGTCAAAAAGGCCCATCGACGCCTCCGCCTTCTCGGGCGTCCGAAGAAAGCCGAGATGTCCGCTACGGTCCTCGCCGCTTTCTACAGGCGTGCTGCGGAGTCCGTCCTCACAGGGTGTATTACATCCCGGGGTGGCGGCTGCTCCGTACAGGAAAAGAAAGCCCTACAGAGGGTGGTCAAAACGGCTCGGGAAATCATCGGCACGCGGCTACCGGCAGTACAGGACGCCTACGCCGCACGCTGCCTCGGAAAGACGACGCGCATCGCGAGAGACCGTAGCCACCCCGCACGGGCACTCTTCTCTTCCCTACCATCTGCAAAATGGGTTACGTCTATTCGAACCCGCACGGCTAGGTACGGGAACGGCTTTTACCCCACCGCTGTAGGAGTATACAACACTAACCAATGTGCTACCTTTAGTAACTAGAGTTGGACTGCTCCACCCAAGCACATTGGTAAATTACACTGCCACTTCAAGCATTCTCATTCTCTCGTTTTGAGCTCTCTGACCGTCACCTGGAATTATTGTTACTACTATTACCATTATTTATTTCTATTACTGTTGCACTACTCACTGTCATTGTCATTGTTTTGTTTGTGCGGTATTTCTATTGTCTCTATCTTTGTCCGTAGTCTGTGGAGAAGCATTCAGGAAGATTTTCATGATACATGTACATGGTACTTGTATCTATGACAAACTTGAAACTAGAAACTATATCAAAACTCACCTTTCGCTCTGCTTCGAATGTGTAAGTGTATAGGCCATCAACATCATTGAACACCAGGTAGTTATTCAGTGGAATGTAAGTGCTGTAAAAACGGACAGGAAAGGCAAGAAGTGAAATATTCTTCAAAGTAAATTTTAGGTGGAATTTATTCACAGAAAACTCACCTTGAGGCTATCTTGAAAACTTCGGAGGCACATGCCGCTGAAAAGAGAAGGGAAAGTATTATTGTACATTCATTATTTTTAATCGCTTTCTTACTGATTATAAACATGACATCAGATTACTCATATCTTTCTATTGATGTAGAAAGCAGTATGAAACAGGACAACGGGATACAACATACCTGCAATGACTGCATTTGTTGATGCAACTGCAGGGATTATTCTTTTCACAACCCCTAGATAATAAAAGAAGATGGAAAAGCACTTGTATAAATATTGTAATTCAGTATAACAATCCCTTAACCAAGACCTAATATGTGCTGCTAGCAATCCATGCCACCTTAACCAGCAAGGTTGGTATTAAATTCACTCTATATCAAAGTCTAGCTTTCAGTAAATAACTACAGAGTAGAAATAGATACTGAACAAAAAATTCCTTCTCCACTCTAAGAACAAGAACTGAAAAGTAATTACAGGAAAGAAAAATAATGCCAGAAAAGTGATTTCCCACTGATTTCAACTTCTTTATCTGGGACTATATCCATACCACTGTTAAGTACCTAAATATCTGCACACTGTTCACAAAGTGTTATTCTGCTGGGGGGTTGTCTGTTTTGGCCTCACCCTGGGTAAGTCTGTAAGTCACTCCTGTGATATTGAACTGGGCGGCTCTTTCCTGCGACCTCTGGAACACCCACTGGATGTGCTGGGGATCGTCCCCATCCAGTGCCACTCCATCTAACACAGAGATGTGACATAACAGCTGTAGGCTGAGAGAATGTGGTTTACACATTGCAATATCTTGACCAGGAGGAACATGAGCCCTTTGGTCACATGAGGGTGATTCAGTGAATGTACCTCCAAAAGGCTTCTCTTTGGGCCATTGGAGTATATGGACATACTCAATGCAGTGCTCAGGTAATCGAGGCATGGTCGCAATAGTGCACATGGGGAAATTAATCTTCCAAAAGAAAAAAAACAAATACATGCATTTACATATACACGACAGTCTTCATTTCCAAGAAGTGAGTACAATTACTGTACATGTAAGTAAAATGGGGAGTTACAATATGTACACAAATTAATTCTGATAACATCTATCTACAAGGATGTAACTTTATTATGCCAATATTAAAGATAAATATGTGATGGAGGTTAGTATAAGTCTATGTCTGATAAAATAGATTTTGTCCAAATTTAGTTTAGAAGACCACAGCCTCAGAGCACCAGAGGTCTTTGGATGTAGGTTTGAACCTGGCTCGGTCTGTGTGGAGTTTGCATGTTCTCCCCATGTCTGCGTGGGATTCCTCCCATAGTCCAAAGCCATGCAGTTCAGGTAAACTGGGCACCCTAATTGCCTGCTGTGTGTGAATGCGTGAGCGACTCTGTGTCTGTCTACCCAGTGATGGACTGGCGTTCCATCCAGGCCCAACCCTACATTCAGTGATTCCGGGATAGCAAAAGTAAGCGTGAGGCCATGAGCGTTTACAGCAATGATGGTTCACAATGTGTACATACTTGTGCACAGTCAAGTTTACACAATGGCCACACACCTGAGGTGGGTAGAGCTCCAGTGTGCAGTCAATGCACGCAGTCATGCCAGGAAGTACGACACGTGCGTTGCCTTTGAAACCTTCTGTGCCTCCATCTATGAGTGGTATGATGGTGGAGGTGTCCAGGACACCACCCTCATAAATCAGCAGGGACATCTGAACAAAAGGAAAACAGGATGGGTGACTGTTACCCATGCACAGAGTAGCACAGAGTAACATAGAGGAGTGCAAGTGCTATGACAGCAAATGAAAGTGATTTGTACCAGCATGCCATTTATCCACCTCCGAGCAATGATGGAATCCAGCCCACATACAATTATATGGAACTCTGAAACAGAAAAATACATCTTCATTTCTCCAACGTGATGTACACTCAACAAAAACAAAAGTGCATTTCACCAACAGAGACAGGTGCAGACACAATTCTTGAAGTACAATTTGTCTGACTTCACTGTTTTAAACAAGCACATATTACATTGTTAGCTGCATTAAGTAGGTAGGTAGTACATTTAAAATGGATAACTAACAATAACACCACAGGTCTAGCAGCAGAGAGTTGACAGTAAATACAAAGGTATTTGTGACAAATGATCTGATTTAAATTTATCGAGTAGATAGGATATCAGGAAACTGGCCTGGAACAAGAACTGTTCATCACCATGAACAGTTACACTGCCCTATAGGTCTCATATCAGTACAATATATCCCACCACTTGTGTAATTAACTTTTTTTGTATTTATTCCTTTTACTCTGTAAATATGCTATTTATTTATTATTCTGTGTCTGCGTCAGCTGTCTGTCTTGTCCATTGTCTGTAATACTGAAAGCACCAAGCACCAAAGCAAATTCCTTGTGTGAATTAGCACACATGGCAAATAAATCCTCAGTCTGATTCCAAAATAACTTTCAGTCTGAAAGAGATGTATTCTAACACCCTTTTTCAAAGTTAAGAGAGATTCAGCAATTCTGAGCGAGAGAGGGAGGTCATTCCACCACACTGGGGCCAGAATTGAGAAGCTTTTGGCAAGAATACAAATGTGTACATGCATGTGTGAAATCATGCTTTGCTTAAATATCCAAAAAAAAAATCTGTGTGGGCTTTCTGGTTAAATTCAAAAATATTATGTCTATTACACTGCACTAATTGCAGAAAAGTTTTCTAATTATGGTGAAAGAATTCTTTCTGAATATCAACACAAGCAGATAAAGAAATGAAAAACCATGAGATCTGTCCTTACGTCGATAGAATGACTCATCAAAGACTTGTATTTTCTTAAAATGTCTGTGCAGATTAAGGGAATTATGGAAATAGCATATAATAATAATATAACAGCATATTATTCCTCCAGCAAAAAGTTGATAATACATGTTTTTAAATTAGTCTGTAAGAATCTTTTTCCACCAGTATTTTTCTTTTTGATCATGCTAAAGGATACGGAACCACATTGCAACCTGGGACACGACTGTTGATAAAGTCAGCTGCAACATCTGCCTTTGGTCGACCTACATCTTTAGGCCTTTTAAAACACAACGAAAAGAGCAGGCAGATGTTCAAACTTCAAATTTTTTTGTAAAGATTTATTTCTTACAAAGCATAACTTGCCTTAACATTACATAGTAAACTTTCTTTGTGGAAAGTTACACTTTAAAAATAAAGATTTCATGATGACAATGTTTCAAGAAAAAAGTGAAAACCCCAGACGGAGTAGCCACTTGCCTGAAAAGAAACTGTCTGTTCAGATTAGAGACATCAATTGTGTCCATATCCACAATGTGAATTTTTCGAAACCCCGAGAGAGCCTTTAACAAACCAGAAGCAGAACACGGACTAAGTATATGTCTTTTTTAAACATACATAAACATACATTCTTGTTTAGGTATTCATCTAATAGTTCTGAAAATTAAGCTTTCCTCTAAATGTGAACACAAAGATAATGTTTTTAAAGTCTCCCACCATGCTGTGAAATACAAATTCAACAAGATTTATAAATCAACTGAATCTAACTGAACAGTCTTGTTAGACAGTAATTTTGTACTTCATTACAATGTTTGAATATTATATTCCTACAGTATGCCTCCAATATTTTGAAGTCTATGAAAACCTTCAATGCAAATTGATATACTATCTATGTAAAAGGCATATCTTTGAACCCTGATTCTGTACCATGGTTATAGAGCTTTATAGTAATACATGTGCGTGGGGTCCTTATTAAACACACATGTATATTTATACCAGCTGGTACTTTTTTCAGAAGAAAAACAAAACACAATGCCCTAAAATAACAGAAATCATACCAAATTTTTCAGAAGTTCACATCCCAGGCCTCCAGCTCCGATCACTAGAATCTTGCATGATTCTAATAAAAACTGTAGCGACTGTAAAAAAGTTACAATACATAATTTCATACTGCCAATGACACTTCCAGTTACAGTCTCCTTTATCATAATTCATACATAAAAAGGTTTTACCTAGATCATATAACACAGAAAACTAAGTTACAGTGGTCAAATATAAGCTATAGCTCCATCAGTCCACAGCTGTCCTCCATGTCCACTGGGAACAGAGATTTACTAACCTCTGTGCTTGGCTCAAAGTCAGGGTGAGTGAACGGTCCAGACCTTTCCAGGAACTTCTTCACATGGTTCCAGCGACCATCCCAGTCTTGACTGTCCTCATTCCCACCATCCACAGCCTTTCTGCACAGGACAGAGGGAGCCCATTGCATATAAATCAGTCAGAAAACATGTGTCCCTCCAGTCCCAATGTCTCGGAGAACTCACCAAGAACACAGTCAAGACTACAGACTATGTCCGATCCCATTAACTGAAAAAAGGGCAACGTGGTTTACTTATAAGTGGTGACCTAGTCATGACTATATAATGTGTGCAGCCATTTGTCAAGTACTGTCAAGGAATTCTCTCCTTAGATGTTTCCCAGTGTAATTATGACAAATTCTTTTGTACTTTGGGAAAATGTAAACAATGTGTCAATGGTAGCTGACAGTAAAACGGAAGGTAAAAAGATTTTTGTTTTTAGTCGTTTTAATTTTCTTTTTAATTTAATGTAGTTAAAAGCTTCTAAGGGAATAAATTAAGGTATACAAGTGTTATTACTTTTTTCATTGAATAACTACAGCAAACAAAGTAGATATTGAAATGTTGCAAAAGCTTAGGTGAGGAATCAATCAGCATCCAACAGGACATCGTGGACACTAATTTTTTTCCCCAGTAATTATATAAAGTACACATAGATTTAATGTTATTTCAAGTTGATAAAAGAGAGCAAAATAACCTTTCCAGCATTTCTTTTAAAAACCTAACCTGTCAATAAATTGAAGGACACCTGCATTATTAAGCATTTATTTGCTGTGATGTAGTGGCTGGATTTAAAAAACATAGGAAGGGGCTTCCTGTCCCAATTGTGTTCATAAGTTGAGGATTTGGCATACTTGGCTAAATTCAAGCAATGCAAATATACTTTCATTTAAATATTTTATATGGATCCAAATATTCAGTCAATTTCCTGAATACTGGCAACAATTCGAATTCCAGAAGTAGTTCAGTAGCTAGTATACCCATGATGTTGTGGCTGGCAGATACTAAATACTGTGCTGCAGAACACCTACAGTAGACAGTATTTCAGAGCTCACACCACCAGACCACACTCCACACAGGCACTAGCTAGGAGGCTAAGTCAAAATGCTAAACTAGTATGTGTGATCATGTAGTGTAATTAACAGGGATACACACAGCAAGCAGCAGATCGTCCTGATGCCGGTAAATTGACAAAGATTTGGCAGCCAAATAATAAGAGTTCTCCACTTGCAAATTATTTATTCTGTACGAAGGGTAGCTAAACAGTTACTTTCTAATAATGTTACTTGTGTCACAGGCAATTGCTAGCTAGCCGGCTAGCTGCGAGTGGCCAGCTAACAGCGAACATGGCACATACATTAGCCGGTTAGCTTCTGAACTGCTAACTGACTACCTGCTGAACTCACTGCACCTCAAACCTGCAGTTTTCTAGCATTCCAACACTAACTTCTGAGACTGAGCCAGCTCCTCTATTCGCCTTCTTTTCTTCTCCCTAAAAAGAGAGAATAAAAGAAGGTTCATACATGCTCGGTTTTAAGAAAACTGTAAGTATGGTTTAACCAGTTAGCAATTACTTTAGCTTCTAATATTGGTACTTATGGCTCCTCCACTTCCGCCATTTTTGGCGAGAGAACGTCGTCTCCGAATGACGTAACATCGCTTCAGCCAATTAGTGATGAATGCGCTAATTCGCCAATCTGTCAATCATGGTTTGACTACAATTTTTCCAATACAAGGTTTCTGGTGTCGTTTAATTTATTTCTCTATGTTTATTACCATGTATATTTACACATAATATTACCGTATACTTTTTGTCTTTAAAATATAGCTCAAATGTAAATTTTCGTATTTTTTGGGTCAAATATTTGATTGGATTTGGTATTTTGGCCATCTTCCTGGATTGTGTAACAAAAAAATGCAATAATTAAACTGATAATTAAAGATCATTACAATATCCTGCATGAAAGTTTTATTTACGTTTTGAATAATTACCTGACTAAAGTGTAAATAACTGTATTTTACACCTAAAAAGTGTGACGATTATGTTCATATCATAGCACACGCTTTCCACGCATAAACAATGGCCAATGCACTGATAGTGCAATGCATTGTGTGTGCAAAGAGAGAAGGAAGAAAAAGTATGTTACGCAGTAGGTCGTGTTTTTTTAATTTAACAGGTAAAAATAAATTAAAACTGAAATGAAGAAAAAAAAAATATTTAGCAATGTCAGCAACACAACACACGTCGTAATACAAGTGACGCATAAATACAATACCGCGTAACAACAAGATACGGGTAGAACCGAAATCTTCGCTACAGCCGCTTGTTCCGTTTGTATCGCGAGAAGCGACACGTGCGGGCGCGCGCCAGAGCCTGAGCTCACATCCTCTCGAGTGACGATCGCCGCGAGCCGCAGCAGCGATGCCCAGCGTCGAGCTCGCGCCTCTGCGGCCCTGGGACGACTTCTTCCCGGGGAAGGAGCGCTTCGCCAAGCCGGACGTGCGCGACCTGGCGAAGTGGAACAACCGGGTGGTGAGCAACCTGCTCTACTACCAGACCAACTACCTGAGCGCGGGGCTGCTCGTCTTCCTCGCCGTGGGGTGAGTGAGTGAGTGAATGAGTGAGTCAGTCAGCATCGCCCCCCCTCTCCGCGAACAACAAAACTAACGCGCTTTGAAACAACTTTTTTGTTATTTTTGTTTCAAAGTTTGCGTGCTAACGGGGGAACTTTTAAAAACAAAACAAAAAAAAAAAACGTGCGTTTTCTTCTTTGAAATTATAAACGACGAGGCCTTTCCTGTGGTTTTCGTTGCAAACTAAACTTGTTCCAAACTTACTCTCTCCGACTCGGTCTCGTACGACGTGGCACGAGAGTACAAGTGAGTCGTCGCGTGCCGAGGAGCTTCAGTTCAGTAGACACTTCCATCATCAGCGTGTCTGCGTATTTTTTTATTATTATTATTATTTTGTGTGGTGGGATTCGAGCCAGCACCCTTCCGCTTCCCTGCGACAGTCCGTAGGCGTAACCCAGTAGTCTGCTGCTGGAGAGGCCGGTAGTACAGCACTGTGTCTGTAGTGTACTGTACTGTACTCCACTCCACCGGTCCGTGGTGCTGCAGGTGACCCCACGCCAAGCAGTTCTGCACAGTCTTTCTGTTAGTGTTTGTCCTCGTGCCCGTGTCACTGAACGCTCCGCTTCCCAGTGACAGCGCGACACGGAAAAGCCTGGCAGTGTCTCAGCTGTGTGTGAGCTGTGCCTCTCATTTTAACATAAGAAAGTTAAACTTAAAGCAGCGTGTGTTCATAGAAGCAGTTTCTTTTGAAACAGTGTAACGTGTTTGAAATGAGTCAGTAAGAGCGCTTTTCTCCCGGGTGACACTTTTTTTTTTAATTTTTTTCTTGCCTTGCTTGGAAATATGGAGTCAGTGTGTCTAATTATAGGCAACTGTGGCTGTTTGACTGCGCTGACACATGGTTGCTAAGGGCTGCTGAGCCCGTGGGCTTCCTCCAAAGGCATCAGCTGCTGCCGGAGATTATGGGCATGGGTTCAGCCTGGCTGCCGAACAGGTGCGGTCGCTGTTTGGCCAGAGAGAGGAAAGCGCGTCTTTTTACACACACACACACACACACACACACGTTGTCAGAACCACTTGTCCCATACGGGGTCGTGGGGAACCGGAGCCTAGCCCAGCAACACAGGGCGTAGGGCTGGAGGGGGAGGGGACACACCCAGAATGGGACACCAATCCGTCACAAGGCACCCCAAGCGGGATTTGAACCCCAGACCCACCGGAGAGCAGGACCCAGTCCAACCTGCTGTGCCACCGCCGCCCCCCCCCCCCATCTTTTTAAGGACACTATTTTTGGGAAGAGAAGGAAGTGGTTCTATAGGGGCGTTCCTGCTGGATCCATGCAGGTTCGTACAGATGTGTAAATGGCATAACTGCATGTTGAGCAACGATAAACTAATTTACAATCATTTACCCATGTATACAGCCTGGTAATTTTACTGGAGCAATTTAGGGTAAGTACGTTTGTCAAGGGTACTACAGATGGAGTTGAGACTCGAACCTGTGACCTTTGGGGGCCAAAGGCAGCAGCTCTAACCACTGAAGGGCTTTGCCCATTTCCAGAGTCTGAGCGGTTTCTTCCTGCAGTCCAAAAATGTGTACTTCAGGTGGAATTTTGACTCTAAAATGCCCTTAGTGTGTGTGATTGCCTTGTAATGGACTAGCAACCCATCCAGGGTCTCCCCTGCCTCGCAACCCTGTGGTTTCAGAAGGGGTTCGAGATGACCGCGGACAAGCGGTTATTCATCGTGGATGAAATGATGGATGAAAGAAGAAAATAAATATGTTGTTTCTGAGAGCAGTTTCCTATATGTCTCATCCTGGTGTTTCCAGATTCCATCAGATGATGATCCACTCTGCATAAACTGGGTCATAGGTAACTTGTCAAAAATGTGGCTCTGCCGCTTCATACTTGGACATGCCTGTCACTGTGTTTCTGCCTAAACCGAGATACTGAGCACACTGTGACAGGAATGTTTCTTTAACCACATTTGGCCAGTAGGGAGTGCTCAGTGTCTGACTCATGGATCATATCCTTTGCGGGCTCCTGTCAGGTGTGTACGCTTCCTCTCTCTGCGATTCCATCACTTTATGACGCTTCAAAGCCTCCGGAAACAAAAGTACAGAATGTCCTCTGTGTCATTACTTCCCCCAGGTTTCTGAACCCCACGGGGATGGTGGTGGGAGGGGCCGTGGTCACCTTGGTTTTCGTGGGCTCTGTCTGGGCTGCCGAGAACAAGGCTGTGATCAAGGACTTCAAGAAGAAGAACCCCACGGTCTTCGTCGTGGCTGTGATGGTTGCCAGCTACTTTCTCATCTCCCTCTTTGGGGGCGTCATGGTCTTCTTCTTCGGCATCACCTTCCCATTGCTCTGTGAGTTGGACAGGCTTTGGATTCTGTTGGTTTTGTTCCAGGACACCTTTGTCGGATCGGCAGCAAGGGGTGTAGAGGTTAGAGACATTGCGTTTGGGCTTAGAGGTCCCAGCATTTGATCTTATGTCTTCCTGGAGTACCCTTGATCAAGATACTTAACGTGATTCGATGCTGTAAAAATTACCTAGCTGTATAAACGGGTAAATAATTGTACGTAGCTTAACGTTGTAAGTCGCTTTGGAGAAAAATGTCAGGAAAATGAATAATTGTAAATGGATGGAACCCCAGTGCCTTTATGCCCTCTTGCCTCCTAGTCATCAGTCAGGGTGTCGTGTCTTGCCAGTTCAGCCGCTGCAGTTACACCATGATGATGGAGCTGAACTCACACTGAGGCTCCTTTCAGGAATGTTAGTCACAAAAGGGAGGATAGTTGCGACAAAGAAGCATGTTCTTCCACTTTGTGCTAGCTGTGACTCATCCAAGGGGATGTCTGGGAAAGATGAGTATCGTGGAGAAGGCAGCTGTTGTGGAAAAATAGGTGGAACCCCTCAGCCTGGCCCTAATGGCTCAAGATTAGTGCTAAAACAATGTTTGCAGAATTCCAAGGAGTCACACCTTGGATACACTTAGAACAACCTCACTGAAAGTGTGTGAACAGCAGAGCAAAGGTTGAAGGCCAGTTTTATGTTTTTTCTAATTTATTTTGTGAGAAGATTCATACGGTTTTCAACGGGCTTTACAAAACATCTCAAATGTGGCGTGCTGAAACATTTGTGTTTGGGGGATACAGAGGTTGGGAGGTCTTCTCAGGGAAGTAAAAAGCAAATATCACCGCCCTTTTTCCCCACCCAGTGATCTTTGCCCATGCTTCGCTGCGCCTGCGCAACATGAAGAACAAGCTGGAGAACCGGATGGAGGGGGCAGGGCTCAAAAGGTCACCAATGGGCATTATTCTGGAGGCCCTGGGCCAGCAGGAAGATAACTTAAACAAGATCCAGGACTTCCTGGAGAGCAAACTGAAGGAGTGAAGAAGATTGTGCGAGCCAGCGGGAGGCGCTGTGCTAGACCACCACGCTACCTCCTTCAAATCCCGAAAGTGCCATCCTTGCGCTGACCCTCATTAGCATATGCAGCCCTGCCGCTTTCTTTGGGGTCCTTTATAAATTGCACTCTGTCAAACTGGATCATTTTTTTTTTTTTTTTTTTTTCCCCTTCATTTGAATATAAACACTTGTAACCTTTTGCATATAATTTTTGTTAGAGCTGCTGAATATTTGCATGATAATAGCAGATTATTTTGAAAGATATACTGCACACAGTAAAGAAGCATTTGTATAGTTTTGCAGGGTAAAGATGTTTTGTATGTTTCTACAAGGGAGAGAACTTTCTTTACTGTATTGCCTGCAAAATGCTAGTACAAACTAGTATTTGCATTACCGTGTCAAACACACAAGTAAATACTGAGTGATTCCCAGTGTTTTTGTACTGCCTTCCCATCAAATACAAACCCCCACTATGACTATCCAGTTTTTTTTTTTTTTTTTTTTTTTTTTTTTTTTTTTATAAAATCAACATTTATGCATCGGTTTAGTGTACAGCTGGGTGAGCTTTGCCCATTGAAGTCCAAAAAAAGGCAGCCACTGTGGGTATGTGCTGCTCTTGCTCATGACAAATGAACCCCATGAGTGTGTGGGCATAACCTAAAACTCCAGAACCACCTTACACAAAGGTGGTGTAGGTTTAATACATAGTGAAATCAGTTTTACAGTGAATTGTCACCATGCCTTCATTGTGGATAAAAAGCAGCCTTAGGTCTTGGTTTGATTTCCACACATAATATACAGTGGAAATAAGGAAACCTTTTGTAGGGAATGTTTTTGACATGAGTGTTTCGCAAATGCTTCCTGGAACCATTTTCAGCACCTTGTGACTAAACAGTGACTTTTTGTCAAAGCAGCACTGAAGTGCTTACAAATCCATTTTAAACGGAAGCCCAAAAAACCAGCGTAACCGAAATATTAAGATCAATATTGGGGCCAAATGTGATCCAGCTAGAAACTAGAGTTGTGCAGGACACTGCAGTGTGTATTCAGTCTATTCTCCAGACACCAATTACGCTCCAGTATTCATGTAGAGTCCCTAAGTGTTTTCATCTCTTTTAATATATGTACCATGCATTCCAAAGTAAACTTTTTAATGGAGCTGAACAGAAAGCACCTCCATTCAGTCCCTATAAGAACAAAAAAAATAAATAAAAATGCATGAGTTCCTTCATAAAAGAAATTGTCTAAATTCATTCATTACAGAATTTTTAACCTGATTTAAACCGGGAAGCTGCAACACAGAAGTGTCTCTAGGGTAATTGATAGGCCTCTTTGCACCTATTACTTTGTACTGGTGCTGATCAATACAGTGCAGAGGATTTTAACAACAGCGTTCCGGGCCTCCTTGGAACAGTTTAATAGAACTCTGACCTTTCCTTTGGAGAGTGCAATTTCACTTCTTCTCCATTTATCACCGCTACCTTGACTCTTTGTTTAATGGTGTAGTAAATCACAGTGCTAAGATCCAAAGTTACTATTACATGCCCTGTAACTGCACAAAATATACATTCAGCAGGAAGCTAAGCAGCTTTGCAGGAACCTTTCTGTAAGAGTTAATTTTTCCACAGCTGCGTCACATTTTGAAGACTGACTGTGAGAAATTATGCATCAAATAAAAACCTGAATTCTTTAAAACTATCGATTGGTTAAGTGCACCAAAAGGACGACAGATGCCGCAAGTGGAGTAACCGGAGGTTTTGAACGACAGCTTCAGCTGCGAGTCTGATCATCAGCGTGCCAAGAAAACGTAATTTATGTCACTCCTGCGGCGGTTTTGCTTGACACATAACAAGGAGGTTCCGTACTGCAGCGTGAAGGAGAGAAAACGCTACGTGGGCAAGTTGGAGCACAGTGAGAGCCCTTGTTCTTTGCCTTATGCAGCTGTTGAGGGGAGTACTCCCAACAGGCCTGCCTTTTTGGAGTATATCCATCACAACCTTTTGCTCTAGATGAGTGAATGAGGCCCATCAGGCATCTTTGGTGCTGATCCATTGCAACAAACATGCGTACATATGATCCAGACATCCCAGACTGCCAGAAATGATGGAAATTCAGTGGGCTGCCCCACCCAAGAAGGGGAATCTCATCGGCATCTGGCTTCCTTCTCAGTGCCCCCTCCCCCACCTTATATTAACTGCAACCACTGAGATCAGACACTATTGTCATCTTTCTTCAGAGACAGACAGACAGGAGGGTGGAATGTTATCTCCAGTAAATAAGTGTGACAGAATCAGACTCCATTTGGGAGAGCAGCTTGTGGTTGTCTCAATCATGGTCTAAATAAAACCCCCATCTGACAGGGCAGATATGGTGCAAAGAGGGCAGGTCCAGGCACATTCTTATTGTGGCACGTTTGACTCAGCTGCCAGTGGGGTCTTGCTGGGACTTCAGCACTGCAGGCCACTGGGAAAAATGTAGGGGGACACAATCAGTTCAAGAATTTCCAAGCAGCCAAGAAGTGAGCTGTCAGAGCTGCAGGAACCTCCCGAAAGCACGGCTGATACGAGCTCACAATCTCTCACTAAAGAGGAGCATCAATAAGCCTCAAAGTGCAAGATAAACAGTAAGTGGGTGGAAAAGGAGCCAGAACTGGTACTTAGGGATCACATGACTGCAAGCTGAGTGGGAGGAGGAGATGGGTCAGAGGTCAGAGTGTAAGATCTTAACTAATGGTCTGGCTGACTTGCCATTGTTGGAAGCGGGTGATGCAGAGGGGCCCTTGAGCTGGTATGTGGGCGTATCGGAATCCCTGAAAACTGGTTCGGTAAGTTCTAAGGGAGAACGTGACAGGCTGCAGTGACACACAGAAAAACTGCACACACCTCTGAAGTCAGCTTTTAGACCATTTGCCCTCCAAAACAACTACTTTCCACAGCACATCCAGAGACAGGTGGCTATTCCATTCCAACACCATATTTTTTAATTAAATAAGCAGTCCTGAAGCCTAACCATCCAGTACAGTAACCGTACAACTGGGTGTGGATGTTATGTAGTTTCTCTTAGCAATTCATCAGCTAGATGTTAAACAGTGTTATCAGCTGCTAAACTGGTGTTGATAAGCCTCCTCTCAAAAGCCTCACTGCTAGGTGTATTGTCATCTAACAGTGCAACATGCTGTACAAGGTCCCAAAACAACTGGAAGGTACCTCACAAGAACAACCATCTAGGCAGCCTAAATTCTGCGGATAAACATATGCTTTTAGTGAGCAAATGACCGACGCCATACAGACTTTACACACATCGAATGGGGCTCATGACTGCGTTAGTCTTTAGTGCAAATGCTGTTACAGGAGTCATGCAGGACTCGCCTTGGATCACCTCAAATTAACTCCACCATTTAAATGGATCTGTACCATCTCATCTGTCAAGTGAAGTTATTCCCAGACAAAACATTTTCTTCCCCATCATAGGTCTTCCCTAGAAAACTTTACCTGATGTTGACATTCTATCCTACATAGTTACAGATTAGCTACAGTAAACAAAAAGTGCGAAAGCCACTGTGACGTGCGTGTCCTACTTCCTGTTTTCTTATTTAAAAAAAAAAAAAAAAAAAAACACACAACTCGGACCGAATGAAAACAGAATAGATATGCCTCTTAAAACAGAACACATAAGATTAACAAGTATTAAAAACACTTTAATTGAAATGAATACAAATACTAAGAACCAGCTTACCAAAGTGGATTGCTTACCATATATTACATGCTTCAACAAAAAGTTCACAAAAACTAGAATTAAAAAAAACAACAACAAACAGCCTATATACAATGTTATGTACAAATACTTAAGGAGGAAAAGAGCACCGGTCCATGGATTCCAGCATGGGATGCAATACCTACTTTGGAAAAAAAAATCTTCTATAAATGTCCCTCTTATGTGCTAATGAATGATATTTAAAAAAGATAAAAGCTGAAGAGTATCAACAAAATGAGTAATATAGCTTTAATCCACGATAAAGTTTTAAAATGGAAAAAAAATAGTCCATCCAACTGTGATATTTGGCAGGTATATGAAAATACTTAAATACAGAAAATGAAAAATAGGCCCCATAATTTGTAACAGCAATATACAAAGTAGTTTACAGTTCTTCAGCTATACAGTACTAAGTACTAGAGTGAAAGATGTGCAAATTTTGAACATTTCTAAGTCAGCAACGCAAAAAAACATTGACAACACTATCTAGTGTTAATGAAGCAGTGGTGGAAACAGTGCTGAGTCAGTGCTAGACATAACCATTCCCTCTGCGATGGGTCTTCTGTGAGATTGTTTGACCCACTGGTAATCTGAACAGTCACTGCAGCCGTACCAGGCTACTAAAGCAAGGCATACTGAGGGAATTTCAGTAACTTTAAAGAACTGGTAAGACTGAGTCTTCAAACTGCCCGCAGTGGGACTCTACAGGTTACCTGTAAAAATCTTCTCATTCCGGTCAAGCCAGTAGGGTTTGAACTTCAGTTCTGCAACACTAAATGCTCCCTTGCAGAAGAGCCCCAAGAAACCTTTGTCTGGGCAGTTCTGACTGGAAGGGTGTGGAGGTCTGTGCTTCCAGCTCAGTGAGGAACGAGGTGCGAGTCACAGCTTGGACATACCCCACTGCAGTGACAGAGCCATGAACCTGAGGATAGTCCTCTTCTTAAAGTTAACACTTGCGTCCTCATACTGCCGTGGCACAATGACATTCAGCCACAACATTTACAGGCTGCACTCCACTGTGCATGTGAAGGAAGCTGTTCACACATGGAATGGAACACACGCGTTGCCTTCCTGTACAGTTTCATTCCTTCGATGTATCGCCTTTGGCTTCTTTGGAAACCTTTGCCCATGAGACAAAAAAAAGCATGGTCCAAGGCACGTAAATACAAAACAAAAATCTGTCAAGACAACAGTTGCTGCTGTCACCCTATACAATAGTTCCAGGTTTTGAGTTCTCGTGCCAGTATAACATCTGGTCTTCTGGATCCAAACTGCTATGCATTTGGGTGCTGATGGGTGTTTCCAAATGATTCGCATCTATGTATGACCTGAAAGACAAAGAAAAGAAAAAAAAAAAAAAGGACAAAAAGGTCAAAGACACATAAATCTGTCACGTGGAACTAGACAGATGCACATCAGTAAAGGTTGGGAACAGATGATTTCCAACAATTTAACCCTGGGTCATCAGTAACTAGGATTTTAACAGCAAAGTGACCATCATCACTGACTGACAAATGGAAATACAAACATAGATATCCCTCAAAAGAAGTAAACTCAGGGTTAAAATGTTCACACTCACTGGAAAAGCAAAGGCACTGTGTCAGTAGCCAAGAGCCTACTGCAACAGCCAGCCAAACATGCAGAGGTCACATTTTCTTTTTGTTATCTTAAGAAAATTACAATAGTTGTCCCCACACCAATACTTGCAATCTGGGGCACACAAAGACAACAAACAAACATATTAAAAAAAAAAAAAAAAACTCCCAGCAATCGCATCTACTTTCACCTATCTCCTGCTCTGTTGTGGTCAGCAAACCACCCACCCAAGGTACTCATACAGGCACACACAATGAGAAAAAATCTGTGACACACTGGGTGACAAGAATGGCTAGGAACAGGCCAGTGGCATGCAGGAGAGAAATGTGACCTCTGAATGTTTATTTGGGTGTGCAGATTAGCTAAAAACAGCGAACAAATAGGCCAAAAAAAGATAAAGCCAACAGTGCAGGGCCAACACATTTTACTTCACTTGAAAACAGGCAGATGACCAAACCACAGCAAGCGTGAGGCAGAGTGATGAGCAGGTCCACACGCCTTGGGCTGTGTACTTACTATGGAGGGCTACATTTAGCATAGGCGTACTTATTAAGCCTCTCGCTTCCATGGCGGCCCGGTTGCTGGGGGGTGTTGGAGGGGGGGGAGGGGGTAGGTGGAAGGGATGAGAGCATGGAGGAAGAGGCAGCAGAAGAAGAAGAGAAAGGGCTATCGGGGGCAAAGGCACAGCGCGGACGGCACTCGGGGCTGCGGCAGGAGCCGTATCTATAAGAGAGCGGCCATGGAGTGAGACAGGAGTAGCAGCTCTCGTCAGGCTTGAGCCTCAGTACTGCTGACTACAGGCTTTATCGCTACTATTTCAGGCAAGCAAACTCAGGGACCAAACTGCCTGCAATCATTCACATATACAACATCCTTCGTAAAACATTACAGAGGAAATCATAAAGGATATAACAATGGGGAGGGATACCAGTGAAGCGTGTGCATTGCTGAGCCTCAACAAGCCATGAGTCCCATTTCCCCCTATCACCAGCTTTTTGCTTTAGACAAACTGTCATGCTGAAACTGATCACAAGCTGACTGGCCAGCACACAGGAATGATACTGGATGAAAACTTTCACCTGCTGTGGAGGGTGCTGTAGGACGATGGGTACGGCTGCTGTGGCGATGCGGGAGGGTCATAGTCCGTTACACCCACAGATAAGTGACTGCGCCAATTTCTTACACCAGATACCGACGACACTTTAAAACAAAGGACAAAACAGATATAAGTACCTTTGAGTATAAACAGGAAGCACAGCTGTGCATCAGTTTCACAAATGTTTTTCCCTAAGGGTTCAAAATCCATGTTCTCAGTATAGCAAGATCATGCTCTACAGAAGCCTTTCATTAATGTCCTGTTATAGTTGACTGAATGAGATGTATGATTCCAACAAAATATGCCATTTTTCAATCTTTTGAAATTGAATTGGTATCAAACAAGCATAATTTTCCCTCTAAAATTGAACAAAAGCCCAAAAACGGAACAAAAACCACCACACAGAGGAAATTTGCCAGAACCAAGGTTGAAGACCCATACCCAAAATATATCAAGTCTTTCACAGAATGTATTGCAATTACAGTTGAGAAACTTAATGCTGTGGGGTACTATTATCAACTACCCCATCATACATGTATCACAGCAAGTTATCAAAACACGTAGACTTCCGCAGCCGGTGTCAACCGACTGGGGTTCTAAGTCTTCTGGATGAGACCGTGTCGTGTAGGAAATTGGTTCCGACGTTTCGCTTCCCATGTTGGAAGCATCTTCAGCACAAGATGTGGAAGCTCCCTAAAGATGCTTCCAACACGGGAAGCGAAACGTCGGAACCAATTTCCTACACAACGCGATCTCATCCAGAAGACTTAGAACCCCAGTCACAGGAAGTTACTACAAACCTAATTCAATAAACCATTTTGTTTTTAAAATGGGTTTGTTTTGTTCAGTTTCTAAATTAAAAAGTTACAGCAGGAAATGAAGGAAATGAGGCACGATATTTTCCCAGCCCTTCAGCGATAGTGTCGTGTAACTGGGAATTATCTCCCCACACAAGCATTGCCCAGATGTACTCAAATTTTTGACATGTACCATACACATGAATTCAAAGCAGTTTGTGGGATGAATTAAGTATCGTATGTCTGAGTTTCGTAAATGAAAATTCAATAAGGAATTTTTCAATACACATCGAGACAGAACAACAAGCTGAACACAGACTCAGTACCTGAGGAATAGGACATTGCACGGCTGGAGTGTCCAAAGGGAGCTGGCATGGTCTGATATCCAAGGCTTTGCTGAGAACCCCTGTCGTAGCTGGAGGCTGCCTGCTTGTTACCCGCATTTCGGTTGTACCAGCCCCGCAGGTGCTCCTCCACCAGTGCCCTCTGGAGATGCTTGGCCACTGGCCGGCTCCTAGGGGGTCGCATAGTGGCATACAAGTTCTGTGGGAGGCCATCTGTCTCATCATCACCATAGCGACCATAGCGGTCAGGTCCATGGAGGGTGGGCACCTGGTAGGATGGGTTCAGATTGTAGTGGCCCTCCAGCTCACTCTCATAGACGTAGGGGCCATTGGAGTACGGCTCCGGGTCAGCATAGCACGGGTAGGCTGTGTAGCCCGTCACATAGTATGCAGTGTGCGTGTGAAGCGCTGAAGCCTGGCAGCTGTAATGTCGGGACTCGCTCTGCGCCAGGTTTGGCATGCTGCCTGTGTTGGCATAGATGTTGCCCTGCCTGTGGCGACGGCGGTCCCGGGTCCGAGAGGTGGCGATGCCAGGGGTGCTATACTCGGTGCTCGACTGGCTGGTGTAGGAAGAACCGTCATCCAGGACCTCAGTGCTGTTACTTCGCCGAGGGTTGGACAGAGTGAAACCCGGCCTATGGGAGTTGCCCTCTGGCGGTAGTTGGCATTGGGACTCCAGACTTCCACTTCGCTGCCGGAAGTGCTGGGGGCTCTCTTCGGACCTGTGTAATACAACGTGGGTGCTGTTTAGTCACAGTCAGCCCCCTGGGCCATTCCATCACTGCCTGCTTGATTGTTCCAACCTACCTTAGCTGGGTGCTGCTGTAGGCATTGCGAGTCATGACAGGAGTCTGGGGTACACTGCGGGCATCACGAGGCTGCCTGGAAGTCGGCTTGCATGGGCTGCTGTGAGTCGATAAGGTTTCTCTATAATTGTAGTACGAGTCCTGAATGTCACTGTACCCTAATCTGCAACACAGATAAGAGCAATAGCTTTGCAGTGCCTCTTTCCTCATGGAGCAGCGCTTTACAGCACACCAACCTCTGCCTCACCCTCCTCCCCCATAAAGCAACACCAGAACGCCAACAGCCACACGCACGCGTACACAAGCAGAGACCCGTCCCCAATCCTTCCTTGCAAGCCTTCAACATATATACCAAAAGAAATCTTATACAGTGTACTGTCACTAAAAAGACAGAGGTACTATAGTTAGTAATGTAATGAATATGGGTATGCATTTTACAGAACCACATTTTATTAGTATTCCACTACTTGTTAGTACCGCTGCACATTTTGTATGATGTTTTCCAAAGTACCGTCTCTTGCGGTTTTTTCCCCCCATTGCTGCGTACGCCTTTGTGGTCAGGCAGCAACATGCTTATTTGCCTCTATTTTTAAATCCAAACAGAGCTTGAACTGATAAGGTGAGACTACAGGGGCAGCTGGAAGGAATGTAGTCCTGCATTTTTCCCCCTTCCCCAACCAGGTTCATACTGGCCACTACAATAGAGGCCCTCAAAAAACAGCTTATCTGCTTGTATGAGTGGGGGTAGCCCTACCTGCCAAAGCCTATGTCCTGGTGCTGATCATTGGCTGAGGCCCGGCGATCAGGGTGGTACTCAAGGACCTCCGAGGATGGGGGGGAGTACTGAACAGACCGTGATCGCTGCCTCTGAGCTCCGACTGGCTCGTCTGGTCAAACAGGAAAGATGGAGGATCAGGAATATGCACTTTTTGGATGACAGGCAGAAAATATCACAGGGCGATAGTATACAGTAGCAGACATTACTACTGACACACTCACCGTCATCCAGAACCAAGCTGTCAGCTAAAGAGTTCAGTTCAAAAGGGAGGGTCTCGTCTGAGAGCAAGACAGATGTCAGAAGTCAAAGTCACAGAAATACCCAAGAAAATGTACTATTTGTATGTACCATGGTTTCTTCCTGTGGACTATGTACTCAGTTATTGCAAGCATGTTGAAATAGAGCTGAAGTTCAATTAAAAGCACTGGCAGGACCACCACATAAATCAGTGTCCTGTCAGAAGCAAAACTGAAACAACATCCCCAAAGACATTCTTTCAAACTAGTACAGACAAGGGGTAAGAAATACAATGAAAAAACCTTCAATCAAACCACAGGGAAGAGAAAAAGAAGTTCAAGATATTCAAATCATGTATATTCATACAGCTCTCTCACCTGCTATGATCAAGGACGCTCTTTGCGTAGGCTTCTTGCCCGTTTTGATGCGGTATTCATTGATTTCGTCCTCAATTTCCTGAAGCTTCCTCATGGCATCCAGCAGGTTTTTCCTCCTCTTTTTCTTCACTGTCTTACAGAGCTCGGACTCTCCAGCCAGCTTCTTCGCTGCCTCTACTATCTTTTGCTGCAAGGCAAAGCGGCCCTCCAAGGTTCTCAGGTGGGAGTCCTGCAAGACAAGTCAAACATCATCTGGTCAAACATCTACATGAAAAGTTTCTCATTATTAGCCTTATTATCATTAGTAATTAATATTCATATGTGGAGAGAAGTTTCTAGAGACACCTTATGTATTCACCAGAAGTAAAATAAACTCAGTATTAAACTATTTAACTGATGCCTTTGTCCAAGGCAACTTAAAATGATAAACAAGCAATTCTGCAATTTTTCCCTTTAAATAGCAGAGTTTAGATTACATTGTGTAAAATTAGCAACTAAATAGTAGCTGTCCTTTACCATTAAACACTATTTTACTACTCGTTTAGACTGAAATGTCTTAACTTCACACCCAAAGTGTGTGCCACGAATGAAGTATCTAGTCTGTATAATGCCAATTACTATACATCTCACACATTGAGTCAATGCTAGTGTTTGGTGTCCCTCAAATATTAACCTGGTCATAAGGAAAAACGTTGTCCAGTTTGAATGTGGTGCCCACTCTACGGCGGACCTGAGGGGGTTTTTCTCCAGAGGCCAGAGGATACTCCTTAGGAAGTCTGCCTGTTAGTTCCTGATAACACAAAGTACAATTAAGCATTAGTTCAGACCCAAGCTTTCCTATAAATATACATGTAGGTTTGAGAAGAAAGTACAGTCAGCAAGGCGTACAGCTTCTCTCAGACAGATCTTCTTAAGTTCCTCAATCTTCAGAGCCAGGACGTCCTGCAGCTCTTTCTCCTTCTTCTTCAGTTCCGAGATCTTCTCCTTTTTCTGCTCCTCATTCGCCTCGGAGTCAGCTGAGCCTGCGCAACACAAACCCAATATTTTGCTATTTACTTCAAAGTCCTTTTCAGCACAGGAAAAAAGGGTTTTACAGATGTGTATTTGCATTCACAGGGCAAGCATAGAGATGCACACATTGTATAGATCTCTTATGCTTTGTGAAACTTGGGAAAAGAATGCTACTAAATGCACTAAAAACATACCTGCTGAAACTAGGCTACCGTTGCTGGCCATGATGAACCTGTCTTTGCCGTCCATAACTCCCAGTTTACTGGTTCGGGGTGCTCCTGCCTCAGTCAGATCCAAGGCAATGTCGCCCAAGCTCCGTGCTGTGCTTATTTTGGCCTAGGGAAGGAAAACAATTGCCTTATGCTGACATTTTATGATTGCCACTGAGTTGTCCATGCTTTACACAGAAAGCTCTTAAATATCATCTACTACACAGTAGGGATACTCCTAGTAGAGAGTAGGTCCATTTACTCTGTTCCCCCAAAGCCATTCCTTCCTGTGAAATGGCTACAATGAAGGACTCATGGGTTCTTCCCCAGATATGCCTACATTCCCTCAAACTTAACAGTACAAGAATCCAGATGTTTAAGCAAGGAAAAGAACTTGCTTTGCTTTATAAAAAAAAACAGTATTTCCCCATAAATGCAATATACCACTAAGGACAGTAGAAACCAAGCACAACAACACTAAGCAATGCTACGCTAAAATAAATCACAGTTAAACTGAGATGACTTTAGAGAATGATGGGGATTCCATCTATGGAAAGCAGTGTGGCAAACTCACCTTGCTCTGCTTACGGTCAAGGTAGAACTGGTGCTGGCTGATGGCCATAGCCCAAATGGTTTTGATCAGAGAGTGGCTAGCATACCATGTGTGGATGACCAGGCCCGCCTGCCCAAACGTGCGTCTGGAAACGGTCCTCCTGCAGGTACATTCATAGGCATAGTTACCCCCAGGAGTTTACAAATGCAGGGAAGAGATGACTCACTGCAAAAGTAGCTTCAACTCATTGATCACAAGGTAAAAGCATGCATATTTTTAACCTGTTTTAAAGAGGAATACAATTCATTAGTCTACCCACCCCACAGAAGAATTGGATAAATCATATTTATGGAACTCTTATTTCAAAGAATGAAGAAACAGCTTGTACAAAGGCAAGCATAAAGAAAGTAATTTATTGCTGTCAGAAGGGTTTCAGTTTTTCGCTCAAAACTGTTGTCACGTAAAGATCCAAATGCGATTAGTATTCTCGTAACAGTGTAAAGGTTTCATCTGCAAAATGAATTGTTTTACACTTTAATATTTAAGCAAATGCTATTTAAATGAGTAGCTAACTATTAATCTAGTCTAGCAACACATACAGACATCACCCCTTTCAATCTGCTAACCTGTGAGGATCGTTCACCTCAACAGCAAATTTCTTCTCCCGAAAATACAGGTTTTCCAGCTGCTTCCACTGGAACAACTATGGGAATGAAACATATTATTTGGTACAGGTGTATTACCAGGAACAAAAAAAAAAAAAAAACACACACACACACACACACACACACTTACAGAAGGTGAAGTTGTGCGTTTTAAGATGTTTGCAACTCACCATTTTAAAAACAAAACAACCACTTCACAAAAACTGCTTGGCCCTACTAGTCCAAGAAATTTAACACTTGTGAATAACACATTTTTGAGCCTTGTTGTAATAAAGCCCAACCAGATACCAGAAAACTAATTATTCAGTCATGTTTCAAGCAGACAAGACTTTCAACTTTACTGTCTCATGTGACAGAAATCTGAGGATCTTGAAAATGCAATTAGAACTGGATATAAAAGACATCCCAACACACGTTGTATTTAATTAAGCCTTGTGAGACTGATTTTTTTCCAATCTGCCTACAGCAGGGCTGCAAACAACAGGACACAGCATGTAGCACTGGAGAAACAGCTGCAAGAACGTACCATTGATGACACTTGTAGAGTTTCTGACAGTAAGTTAGATGGTATTAGTATAAAGCTAATCTTGCTCTCTCATAGACAGTCTTACACACGAATATTTCAAAATGTAAAACTAATTTTATATTTGTACCCAATGAACAGGCTCTTATATTAAAAATTATAAGTTGGACCTTTCCTCAGAAGGACATGACATGACTATCTTATAAACTCTAACAGACCAATACTTTTATGAAACTATACAAAGCATAAGATAAATATTGAAATGTGCTAACATATGCATATTACCATCTCAAATAAGCACAGAAACATGCTTATTTATATACTCTATCAGCGAGCGTATTCATAGGATAGATGGCACAAAACGCAGAATGCAGTGCTTACCTTTAGTTCCCTGACTTTTAAATCACTTGCAAATGAGCCGAACTGTACTGTATCCACAAGTATATTTCCCACAGGGCTAATGCTTCCTTCAACAATACTCTCGACTGTTCTCAGAAAGCCCAAAAGGTGTTGCAAGAGTTTCAGTAGTGAAAGCTCCACCCACACCCACCTCCACTCTGACATCACCAGCTTTCCGGTTCTCTCTCTCCCACCTTTGGGTGGATCAGTGCTACCCCATGCTTGCTCCAGGCTCTCTCACTCGCTATCTCTTTTTCATGGACCAAAACCATCTCAGCTACTTGGCTCCCACTTCCACAGAGAAACCCGCAAAACTGGTTCCGTGAACACAAAGGCGTTCTTGCTATTGACCTTCCTGGGAAGAAACTATTTACTTTCTTTTCAGCCTGGCGTAAACATTCATAGCTGGTGGATTAATCTTTGCTGGCACACAGACACCCTGGTGGTTTATTTCCTTGTTGAAGATATTTTCTGAATGCAGCCATAACTCCAGTTCTGTATACCTTCCTACCCTCAGCCCCCTGACTGACAAAACTTCCTCCCATGAGAAATATTTCTGGAATCCACAACTGCTGTCTAATCATTAATGATCAGTTTCTGTAGCACTATGGGAAAACGGACAACCACAGTGTTAGTGAAAACACCTAGTGAAAAGAAAGGATCTCCCCCCAAAAAAATTGAACTTATACTGAGATTCAAAGAAGTATTCAAAAATGAAAAACACCTCGCAGCCAAACATTTTTACAAACTTCCATCCTGGGTCCTATTTAAACACCCATTCTGTCAGAAATTATTGCAAATCCTCTCGAAGCCCAAACTCCAAATGGAACAAAACCAGGAGGGGAAATACTGAACTTGGACAGATCACCCAAGCCTATACTGTAAATCTGTATATCCACAGGAAAGGTCACATTATGCAAAAGTGCTCCAAAATGTACTGGGGGGCGCGGTGGCGCAGTGGGTTGAACAGGGTCCTGCTCTCTAGTGGGTCTGGGGTTCGAGTCCCGCTTGGGGTACCTTGTGACGGACTGGCGTCCCGTCCTGGGTGTGTCCCCTCCCCCTCCGGCCTTACGCCCTGTGTTGCCGGGTAGGCTCCGGTTCCCCGTGACCCCATATGGGACAAGCGGTTCAGAAAATGTGTGCGCGCTCCAAAAATGTACTGAAGGACACAGATGTATGACAGCTTCTCTTAGCAGAGTCCCAGACCTGGATCCTGTGCCCAAACTGCACAGGATTTATTCCACAAATGCCAATGGAAACATTTAATCCATAATTCAAATACCTTAAGAGTCTAAGTCCTTTGGAACATTATCTCAAGGTACATTATTTCCTGCAGCACTGTTTTGTGATCTTCAAAAAATGATAAAGATTAACAGTAGCCTGAAGCAGCTCCAGCTGGTAAGTTATGAAGCATAACATTGATACAACAGCAGTGTGAACTTCAACAGTTCTGCATCTTAGTACACACAAACCACACAGGCAGAAAAAACCAACAGAATTCACTCCCTCCCTCAGTATGACTCAAGGGTTTGTACGGAAGTAATCACCAAATCCTCCTGTACACTCACATGACTGGCTATGAAGAGACTGTCAAAATACGTGCAAGATGTGACACATCAATACATTCCATGTTCATATTTGAGGGGAAAAAAACTGATGCCGATAGTCCTTTCATTTATTAACTCATATCCATGTAACTTTAAACAGTATCTGTCTGAACAAGAAGTCAAATTTAATAACATCAATAGATGTGTGTTGAAACATGAAACAAAGGATTTGCCAATTAAAACTTTCTGCCCATGTTTCATGCACTCCCAGGACTATAATATGTGGAATGCACATGGATACAAAGAGACAACCTCTGGTTATTTGTTCCACTGGTGTACCTTGAATTTCTGAGAATGATGTAAGACAGAATGCTTGGAATCAGAGAGACTGAGGTATATTCCAAGCCTGGCCTTACCTACCTGAGAGTGAACAAGATCAGCCCCGAAGTACCGGCTGCTATCTGTTCAGCTGTTATACAATGTATGACAAAGCTCGGCAGTGCTCTGCAAACCGCGCCCATTTCATCACATCCCTGACACACAAGCAGGTGTGTGGAGAGTTGTACATTTCCACAATTGCTCCAGCTTTCAAAGCACCACTCAGCCAACTGAACGGCAGCACAGATGACAGTATATCTCCCCTACGTAGAAGAGGTTGGGCCATAGCAAAGAAACTGGGGTTTCAACAAAGCCCACTTCTGGTGGCAACACAAAGCAATGTTCCCTTCAGTATTCCTTTAAATAATGAAACAGCCACTTAACATCATTAGCTACTGTTTAAAGGACAAATTACAGTTCAGTCATCTGGTTAAAATTCCCCAACCCCAAATACTGCAATGCAGCTTTCCTGGCACTGAAAGACAGTAAAGCATTGGAAAAAAGGGTCATCTGAAGTGAGTGCAGCCAGCAGCACAGGAAGACACATTTTGTGCCAGATGCTTTGCTTCAGGGTTGCATATATTAACCCTCCCTTGGCTTTATTCCTTTATTATGTATCTTTAATGAGCCTACACAAACTCTACATCACAGACAACACCTGCTGATGTCAGTTCTGGATGCGCAAATGTTTCCTCTGCAGTCCTCCTCCAGCAATTATGCCATTTATTGAAATGTTTTGTTTGACCATAATAGCATAAATATTGTATGCTGCTAATGCTTAGTCTGCTGCAAAGATAACTCTATAAAAACATCCATGAACATAAGATATTACCCAGGAACTTATGTTACAAACTGCCAGCAGTCAGTCTGACTAACTACATGAAATAAACTCCATTACAAATGCCAACTGTAAAGACAATAATGCCTTTGAAATGTACACTTTGAAGTTTTTTCAGTGTGAAAACCCTGCCATCCCCTTATCGTGGAATAAACTAAAGCAACAGTGTCTTTAGGAGGCGCTTTCAGCATCCCTGCTAAGGTAATTGTGTTTTATTGCTTGATCAATTGTTTGTTCTCTCTGAGAAACACACAATGACAGACAGCTTTGCATAATGAGCTCCACATGCTGTGAGCAGAGAGGATTGAAGGGGCTCACAGTGAATACAAAGGCCACCAGCCTCATAGGAAGCACACTGAATATTCGTCAGATGACAAGCCTTTTAATATCAGGATGCTAAACTTTGCACAATATGAGTCCATATGGCCTGATAACTACAGGAGAGTTTTGTCCGGGAGATCCTCATCACATATCCCAAAGCTCACCGTCCAAAGCAGGTGGGGGGCAGGGTGCGTAGCACAGCAAGTGAAGACCCCCCCCCCCCCCCCTCATGACACCAGCTGGCAGGGCACCAAGGACAGCCTTCCAGGCTACATTCCCTATGGCATGCCATAATTACACCTTGCCAAGAGTTTTGGAAAAGAAAAGAAATGTGAGCACCTCGGTTTAATCCTGTGGCATTTGGTGCTGCAGCACACCCAGCTATGGGTACTGAGACCTAATGATTAGCAATGCATTGAGAAATGGTGGGCAGGACAGGAAGTAAACCACTTAAAAGGTAGTATTAAACATAAGTATTTTACTGTATTATTTTAGACCCTTGTCTAAGTTACAACTTAATATATTTAAATCACTGACATTTTATGGCTTCTGAAATTGAGCACATACTAAAAACACTGGAAGAAGAAGCTCTCATATTCTCTAACCTTAGACATCCCACGCACTCTAACACCCCAGCCTGCCTCACAGCCTTCTCGCACCCGATTAGTGCGCAAACCATAAATTCTTCGTGGCTGTCATTTACAGTTGAGTAGAAAATTAACTACCCCATGGGGAGCGGTGAGATGGGTCACTGAGTGTGCGAATTAAAGAAAAATGAAGAGCCATCTGCAGTACCTTTCTTGGTTTTAGCTTGTCTTGTAAATCGTATTGGCCGATGCCTTTATAGCTGACTCCCAGCCACCAGGGGATCCCTTGTTTGTCCTGTAAAAGGAGAAAGTGCCCATTATATTGACACCTTAAATGCAGCAGCTTTAAAGAAAAATAAGAGGATGGTAGGAATACAAGAACGAATGTGTCAGCCACAAAAAGTACTAATACATTTGAATTGTTCCAAAATTATCATTACTAGCATGTCATTTGAATGTCTGTTCAAGACACAAAGAATAAATGGCTAATTTTACAAAAATGTTCCAGCTGAAAAACATAGGCATAAACAATAAGGTAGACTATGTTAAAACTATTCGTATCTCAGAAAAAGTATGTCAATTTATATAACTAAAGTACCATCAAAATGTACAAATAACATTCATCTTGGATCCCTCAACTTTGGTGAGCTTCATGAATTCAGTACTGTACAGTAAACAGTAAGAGTTAACATTCAGTGAAAACATCACTAGCATCAGAAAAGCTGTTACCAGAATACCTAAATAAACGTCAGTCAAAAACTCTCCTGGAAAAGGAAGCCATCAACACCGAAACATTTTATAGCAATATATTTTTACCTTTACTTCATAATAATGAACGCCATATGTTGGTAGGGATTCCACCAAAGTCAAATACCTACAAAAAAGAAATGAGAACTTACACAAGTTAATAAATCCTTGTGTAGATTATAGAACTCACTTAAGTTATCTTAAAGGCTTAATAGTATTCAACACTGAAGTAAGTTTTTTTTAATCTATATTGTTAAATATCTTTTTTTTTTGCTGATGATATGTCAATAGAAGTAGCTCTATCCATTTCTTTCGGCCTTGGCAGAGAGGAGAAAGTTAACTGATCAAGTGAGGGACACATGCTGTGCTTGTAACAGGTAACCTCTCTGTAACCCACTCGAAAGTGAAGAATAAAAACATTCACCTCAGATGAGACGTGCCAAACCTTCAGTTGAAGTCTACAACAGACAGTGCACTAAGCTGTGTACTGTTATTGGTAAATCTCTGCACACTCCTCCTCATCACACAGATGAACAAAGCATTCCCCTTACTGCACAATGGCCTGTCCTCGAGTGAGTCCTTTCAGCTTCTTGTAATGCTCTATCACTCTGTCTTCACTGCCAAGAGATGACAGAAAACCTTGATCAAAACATCACTCAGGCATGAGGAAGCTGAAGCATATGCCAATGTCTCAGCAACAGCGTTGCTTACAAGGCTTGTCGCACCCACGAGAACAGCAGCTGTCTGGATGACGGAACAAGAACATCCTGCATTACCTAGTTTAATGTACACCCATCGCCCCCTCCACCCTCTACACACACCTCAGAGGAATCGCCTCCCCACAGCTATTTATCCAAGGAGCAAGCGATTTGCATTCCACTGTTGCCACTGATCTAGCTCCAGCTGTTATCCATCATGGGGGAGCAGCCCCTAATAGACCCAGAAATGTGACCCAGGGCTGTACAAGAACCCTTCATCGTAGCCCTGGGCGAGGCCCATGATGTCAGGACATCGCTGACAGTGTGAGCTCCGACACAAATGATATTAACAGAGTGCCTTTATTCATTTGGCCCATCCGAGATGGGGCACCCATGGCAGCTAATCAAATTAAACTGTTGCCTTGAGCATCTGAGTGTAATGCTGTGATATTCCATTCAGGCACCAAAAAAAAAAAAAAAAAAAAAAAAAAAAAACATTAGTCCCTAGGCCATGTGGAGGACTTCCTTAAACATACGATGATCTGATCAAACAACCCTTAAATCCAAAACACAGGAATCAGGGCTTTCAATACTAGGAATATATTTACATTTATTCATTTAGCAGACACTTTTGTCCAAAGCGACGTACATCTCAGCGAAAGTACAATTTATGCATTACATTGAGAGAAGGAGACATAGCTGCAGACATGAAAGTCTCAAGCAAACCTAGTTTGTTCCCTACCACTTGCTACAATATATGGAATATATGGAGCAAAGCAAAAGTCCTGCACATTCCATAAAGTTATTCCAGTTACAGTTTTAAAAATTCTAGCTTAATCCTAATATCTACGTCTACAAAAGCTGTTGGCATCACAAGACCCCAAAGTCTGATTGCCAAATAAAAACCAGTAGGACATTTTCCTGCATCAGACAACCTAATGACAGTAACAAGTGAAAGTTCCTACCAGTACGCAAGTGATGGATGCTCCTTCAGGACCTTGGTAGGAAGTGTGGGCAACTTCTTCAGGTCTGCTCTAGTGTTCTCATCACTGCAAATAAACAGGAAGAAGTAAACTGATGACTGCCCTCATGAATAGATAAATCAACCCTTCACTGGAAGACCTGCTCATCAGAAATCTAATTTTGGTGTTGCTCAGATAAGATATTCCTCGTCTTCCAGATCTAAGATATTATTCCTACAGACTCTGAAAATGGATAACATTACAAACAACTGTGATGACAAACAGCATTTCTAAGGTAACCCCTTTGAGAAACACGTGATGATGGTGCTTAAGAGTAAGGATAATCAGTGTTGACGGCTTCTGTATTGTTATCAAGACATCAAATCTTGGCATACTGGTTTACGACTGAAATTCTTACCCTTAAAGCATGAAAAGTATAACAAAAAGCAGAAGAAAATATTCTCTTTATTTCATGTTTAACTTTGAAGAGTCACGTTGCACAAACCGTGGTTAATCCTCATTTAAGTTGTGCCAAGTTCTTTTGTAGATAGAGACTGGTCCTAGATTATGCCAACAGTAAATCTGCTTGAAGAGGAACCCAGAGGTAAAAATATATGTTCTTGTCAGGGCATGTTTTCTGTCTGTAAGTACAATGCCTTGAAAAGTTGTTTTGTAAGCTTCAATAATATTCTTTTCTGCCAAAAAAATTTAGCTGTTTAAATCTCTCCTTTTGATCAGCTAGTACCAATAACCACAAAGCAGTGAGTATACTAAAAATATAATCCTAGGTATTACAAAATGTGAAAAATTAAACCCATCTTTACTCTAGTTTTCAGTTAATTATTGTCTAAAAAGGTAGACCACCTTTAAGGTCTTATATCGCCATCATTTCCTGATGTAGCACATGAAGACAATGAAAGACACACATTGTCAGGTGGTCTTCAGAAGATATACGGAGTTGTTCTGCTAAATATTTTGCAGGGCGAGCCACTTCCTGTTATTATATGTCCTTTCAGGTAGAAAGGACAACCTCACTACATAAGAATGCATAAATAAACAGTGACATGAAGGCACTCAGGCTAGAAATGAGTCTACCACAGACAAGAGCATTGTAATGATGAACACAGTGATTAAGTGTATTTCGCCACATCTAGATTATGCAACACAGATCCTTTGACATAGCATATTTGGAGAGCATGTCCAGTCCCAAGACTAAAACAAAATTTAAAAGCTTAATGACCAAATAGTTAGAGTCCAGCAGCACAAGCCACTTGACTCCTACACCATCTCTTCAGACCATATTTATCACGCAACCAATACTGCCACACTTGAGACAGCCATTACAGATGAATAATATACCACTGAAAACATGTGATGGATAAATCAAGGTTTTTGTTTACATCAAGAAAGCCAACAAAGCATTTACTACCCTCTATCACACAACAGTCTATTTGGATTACATCCCAGCCAGGTATTTAATACCTCATGAACCTGTGAACCTGGCAGTGTCAGTGTCCATTGGTGAGAAGTGATTCATTCATCAGGAGAGCATTGCAAAAGGCTTTTCAACTTTTAAAAAGAAGAACAAGCAGGCCTGCACTGGGAAACAAAGACCATTCAGAATGAGCAGCTGACGCTGCAATGCTGCAAGATGCTGAGTAACCCGCAGCAACTTTCACCAAAGCAGGACTAAACACTCCATCCTAAGAACATGGACTTTTCCAGTCAAACCATAAGCTATTTCTACAATTGTTTTAAACTACCACAACCACAAAATTAAACAAGCAAAACAAAATTTCAACACAAGCTCATGACAAACAACTTTGCTTACTAGAACCAAATAATTCTGAGTCAAAAGATTAAAACGTGATTTTAACATGGTTGTTGTGTCTGCCTGTTCCTCTGCTCTAGACAGAGAACTGTCTTTGATCGCAGTAACAACTCAGTATTTGATTATACAAAGTTTCCAGAGAGGCAGCTCTGTATTTTAACAACCTGAGGAACATTTTAGTGCACTCCTGTCAGCAATCTGGAATTCATTAGAAAATCTGCTGTGTCACAGCCTTTAAGGGTAATCTTCCCCACCTGCTAAGCAAGCGGAGCCAGGAGGCTTCAGCAGAGGTGCTACTGCTTGAGGCTTCCAGAGGTGGCCAGATACACAAAAACATCTACAAATAATGAGGACACAGGGACATTGTGTTTGATAATGCGGCACCATCAGGACAGAAGGTAACATTTGAAGACAGCTTCTGCGGTGTCAGAAAGGTGACTAACTGAAATATATTGAACAACTGCAAGTCGAAGCACACAAGAATACATTGATGGTCACAAAACAGCATCCAGAAGTGTGTTTTTCTTGTTTGCTAATAAGCCTTACCCAAGCGAAACAGATGTACACACATTTAAGCCATTTTATTACGCACTTATATTATCTCAGTGGATATGGATAAGAATTACATTCTTTCCTCTAAAATACCCTTTTCCATCAGTAAAAAATCTATTTTAAGATTCTCTATCTAAATCGTGTCAGAAAATGAATAATGACTCAAATTAGGCTTGACTGTGGAACACAGATTAATGGCGACAGGCTGCTCAAAGCCTGGAACAGGGTGGGAGATGACAATTATAGCCCCCCCCCGTACTCAAGTGTCAGTTGAGACCAAGGCGTCACAAACCTCCCCGGCACCCAGACCAGGTCTTGACTCCCACACACCTAATCTCAGGGCCCCAGGGCCCTTGCTATAGCGTGCCAAAAGAAACACAGGTTTAACGAGGAGGACCCGTGAACTTTCACCCACAAGAGTGAAAACAAGGGGGGGAGGTAAAGACTCTACATTCACATACAATACGGGAACATGATCATCTTCCATCCCTTCATTCATCCACAAAGATTCCAATTCCAATAGTATCTTTTTAAAGTGCAACACCCTCCCCTCCCCAGGGAGTGATCCTCAAAAGTTAGGCACATGCTCACACAGCTACTTTAAAGTGAAGTCCTCAGTGAAGAACACTGATAGTAATAAAAAACAGTATTCAAAACACTTCCAAAAACATTACACCGACAAACCATACTGACACATTTTAAGATCAACTATGAACCTGTACTGTACACAACCATACAGGTAATGAATAAATCACCATTTTCAAATAATGAGCCAGCCAGGCTAGTCCACCAGCTAACATCTAAAACATCTAAGTTCCACCTTTGTATAGTAACCCCCCTTCCCACTTCTACCTGACACAGTAACATGATTAGATAAATTTAACAGCTGTGTGCCAGTGACTGAAGCAGGAACACAAACTGGGAGAAAAAAAAAAAAAAAAAAAAAAACCTACCCTCTGATGTGTGTCCTTTTACAAAGCTGCAATTCTCAACCAAACCTCTGCTCCATACATTTTGGGACCATCAAGGATGCATGTATGTACTAGCAAGGCAGAAAAAACAACTGTGCAGTTCAATCCACAACACTTTGGAAAGAAATTACAACCTACTGTTTCCTGACCAATGAAAAACAGTAAAATCATTAGCCAGTTAGCTAATTCCCCACACAGAAGTGAACTGACAGCTGTACACAAACAGCCAAACATGAAAACAATTCTTACATTAATGCACTAACAGAAACCCAGTTCCAACAGTATGAAGTTTCATATTCAAATTTAATAAGTTCCTTGGGTACCAGGGGCAGCCAGTAGTGCTTAGAACTACTGCCTTTGAACTCAAAGGACACAGGTTCAATTCCCACCTCCGGCTGTAGTACTCTTGAGCAAGGTAGCAGTAAAATTACTCCACTGTATAAATAATCGTAAGCTGTACATCGTAAGTCGCGTTGTAAAAAAAGCACCAGCTACATGAATAAATGTAAAATACTGTAATGCCAATATGTTTCACTATTACACTACGTTTACCATGCGGTCATGCAAGTTTTCACACAAAAACAACCCTCTGCTATCAAACATTAACTTACAGCTGTGACCTTTCAGGCTGGTGTTTGTTCACTGAGCCATGTCTAAGTGCAAGTCTGCATACTGTGGTAAATTCCTGCAAATTTCATTCAAAGGTACTCAGAAACCACTAAAATAACACAGAGCTGGGCTTCAAATACCACAATTATTACTAATATTTTTCTTAATCTGTATTTAGAGAACTACAATGTCAGGCAATCATATTCAGAATGATTTAACCTTTTATGTAGCATGTTGTAGCTATTTATAGTAAGTAGTCTGATTAAGGATTTGAACTTGGCCCCTTCAGATTGGAAGGCAAAACCCTTATCACTACACTACCCACGGCTTGGATCACCTTAAATGCAAAAATCAAACACTGAGAAGCTGTGGATTTAAGCATGGTTGAGGAGTGTGGGTGGGTGTGTGTGCTGGGAGGGCATCAGCCTGACATAAAAATACAACTGGTCAAGTGGTTCCAAGCAGCTGCTGAGGGCAAGACAGTCATGTAAGTGAAACTTCATCCTCCACTACACAAAGAACCAAGCCTCCTTCACAGGCTGAAATGTCTCATGTAGGTGACATCCTACAATCCCTGACGCAATGTTAAGTGGAAAGAAGGGAGTAACAGGTGGCGCAATGGCTTGCGATACCCCCTTATATTCAGGACCCAGGTTCGAATCCTGATCTACCATAGCACTCCCGAGCAAAGTACTTCCCTGGAATCGATACAGTAAAAATTACACAGCTGTCATAATAAGCAGCTTAACACTAAGCAATTTTGGAGAAACACATCAGATGTATTCAGAAGTAGGAAGGACAGCTAACTGCTGTCACATTTCAAAATGATATTGCACAAAATAAATGACTTACCTTGTATAGTCTCCCTTCGCCTCCTGCAGATTCATATAAATTAAATTGAAGAATGTTAACATATGACAAATATAACATCTCAGATGCCCATGCCACTCATGCTTACAAATCACACACACACACTGACTGGGAGAGTTTATTACCCAGCTAGTTACGGAAAGTGTTATTTAATAACTGTGGAACACCTAGGAAAACAGAAACTGTCGCTTCATAAATGTAAACTATGAAAAAACAGAAGGCGAAAAACTGCAGTGCAATGACTCATTCTAAACCACAGTGGGACAAATGAGACAACTGACGGTGTGCGTTACTAGATTTTCTTTTTATTCGTTGTTGTTGTTGCTGCTGCAGCAAAGAGTCTTGTACTCTGTCGTTGGTTAAGATACTAACTAAACTGAGCCAGTTAATGAAATGAGCGCAGTGCGCCGATTACCGTTATTAAACAGAGCAGATTACAAGCGGGATTTATTAGAAGAGCTCATGTTGTGTTCACTAAGCCTGTGAATGAAACGGCTTATCTGTGTGTCTGAAGTCCGTGTGAGGATGCACAGTCAGTGATATGGTTTTTTTGTTTCATTAACGTCATGATCAGCTTTGTTTGTTAGCAAAAGTGATTTTAAAAAAATAATAATACACAAACTAGCGAAGAAGAATTGCCTCAGAGTCAGACTCACTCAGTCAGTCGGGATAACTTACCTGCAACGTGTAAGCGGCTAGTTTGAAAACATGTTCGCTTTCCAACTCGATGTCACCCTGCGTTAAAATGAAGAAAAATAAAAACAAACGACTGGGTAAGTGTGTTTTAACTCCGTTAACGCCTGCCAAGTGTGTGTTTTGGGCGCTGCTGAAACCCTATGCTGCAGCAGCGGCTCTTACTACGGACGGGTGGACACGACCGTCCAGTCACTGCAGACTCAACCACGAAACAGAGAAAACGGGGGGGGGGGCTGCTTCGGTTATGTACAGAACCAACTTACATTTAAAGAAAAATACACGAAACACTGTTTTTAATTTCACACATCTGTCGGACGGTTTAGCTTCGAATTAAACGTTTTGTACGTGAACCACAGAGAGTTTTTTCGCGATTCGAAGTCGATCGCTGTGCACTTGGTACGATCCGTTCAGCAGGTTCACCGGGCTCGAGGACGTTCGCGGCACTGACCGCGATTTGAAACCTTTTTTTTTTTTTTTCTTTTTTGTCTGCGGACTTTGCTCGCGTTGCGAGTAACGGACAAAAAACGTACTCGGGCTACTCTGTTATTTCAGTTTTTAAATTCCGATAAGAATAATCGCAAGTCCTACAGTTGAAAGGAAACTCCCTAGATAAGTTTAATGCCATTATGGGAGAGAACTACATTTCTGGGTCACTCGTCGATGGAGGTCCGGGGGTGGGACGGAGGGGGACCATATGGCCCCCGTCGGCGGGGGTCTATTATCACCCCATTATCACCTCCAAAACCCCAGGATAAAATCTGCACACTTCTGTTGATCATATGCGCATACATTATGATGCAAACAATCAGAAGAACCCCCCCAGCCGAAATTAGAGAATATTCTCTATAAATGGTTTGTTTCACTTTTAAAAAGAATGAGAGAGAAAGTCTGCAATTCTACCATTTAAAAACCGTTTAATTCACGAGATTCCTCCCGGTGAACTGATTTCCTGCTGTAAAAAAATGTAAGCAAGTCTAAAATTAACCAAAGCACTTAAAATTGAGGTTCTTGCAAAAGCAAGGCAAATATCCTTCGCTTTCCAGAAAGGCAGGATCTGCGCTCCTCTCTTGAAACAAGTTCTGCATTCATGAGTCTCTTGTTCTACGTTTGAGAAGTCCACCCTCGACTAGACCAGCAGAGTAAATTTTCCAAGATTTTGCACATTTACATATGTTTAGTGATCAGAGTGGGGAAGGAGTAAAAAGGATGCTTATCAGGAAAGTAAACACTTGCAGAGGGAAGAATGGCGGAACTGACTCCCGGCCAGTAAGGTAAGTAAGGCAAGTAAGGTAACACGGTCTTGGCGGCTAAGTAATGCCCGCTGCAGTGTAACCATCATCTGCGGCGGTCTGTTAGACACCCCTGTGCTGCAGCTGTGGAGACCTGCCAAGACCGTGTGTGTATGTCTTACCGAACCGACCGTCCCGGCCTACCCTCTTTACTTTGGCTGCAATGGCCGCTCTGCTCTTTCCGGTTCTACATGCCTGATGGAGCTCCCCTTTCTCTAATTAAGAGGGAACCCCATCCAACATTTCCCTGAAACAATACGGCTTTGCCTGCGAGATCCCGGACCAAGGCTGTCTGGGGGGACTCGAGTGGTTTATCCAGGTTTCAGAGCTGGGGGACACCGTGAATCAGCCCATTGTTCCTTCCCCTGCTGTTACAGTGCAAGGTTTCAGAAAAGTCCGGGGATTTTATTTTTGAGGATTAAGGGGCTATTTAAGACTCGCCGAGAACAATCAATGCAGCCTTTGTGCAAAAAGGAATGCGACAAACAAATACGAAGAATAAAAACAAATAGGGAGGGACGGACGAGGAGTGCGAGCAGCCCCAGAAATGAGCACTCCACGCTCCGGAGTAGCCGCTGCCCGTGTTGAAACGGCTGCGTTAATGATGGCCTTCAGTTTAACAAGCTCTGGACAGTGGCCAGGGCTGGAGCTCAGGCCGCTCCTTGGCTCACGGCTCTCTTTTGCAAAGGCCTCCCAAACAAAAGGACTTGATGGCTGCCGACTGTGTTTTTGGCAATCCGTGCTGCTTTCAAGGCGCTGACATCTGGAGACATGGTCTCTCAAGTTCAGGCCTAAGTGTTTGCGACTACTTGGGAGTTTTGGGGTCCCACAGAAATTCCTTCATGGCAATTTTCCAAACATAAATGCATTTCCAAGACTATTTGCACTTAACTGAGCATATTTTTAATTAAAGGACAGAATTGGACAATTTTGCTTTTTCTTTCTGATGAAGGAAAAAGTATATTCTCCTAACACTGCTATTAATAAAAAACAAATAGACTGATAGATTGCAGAGATCCATTGTCAGATATAATTATGAGATACAGTATGTACATTTTAACTTCTGTGCAACTATACCTTCTCAGTAACTGCTTGTAATTGCTTTAAAATAGTACATGGCACAGTTGTGAAATCAGGTTGATATGAGTACATAGTAGGTGACATTCTCTCAACTTAAAACCGAGAAGTGGAAAAGAATGCATTTTTTTAAATTTTCTTCACTTGCATTAAGATACTGTACATTTCCTGGACTATTACACTGTAAATATCCAAACAAAAACAAAATGGTCAAAGTACTTAAGTCCCAGTAGTTAATGTCACTTGCAGGTTAAATTAGATTGCATTTCACAGTTACGAGTAGCTTAAATAAAATTAAAGAATATAAAATAGGAAAAACAGATATGAGAATAAGAATAAAGAATATACTTAAACATGCCAATAAAAAGAGTAGCATCAACTAAAGAACAACTTACGTTGTAAACCAAAGTCTTTGCATTCAGAAAAAATAATTCCACTGTTGTGTTCTCCTTAAGAAATGTTATACTCTCAATATAAAACCTGTAAAGAGAAGCACATAAAATGTAACGCGAACCAATTTTTTCACAAAGTACATACATACTAATATACATTATATTGTTATGCAACCAAGTTTGATGTTATCCAGGTACACTTAGGAGTATTATTTGGTATATTTACAATAACTCCAGGTGTTCTGGAAGTGTGTCAGATACACACACATTCATTGATGCCCTCTACTGGATAACACATGGCACATGAATTGCACATCTGTCCTGCTACTGTCACAAGACGAATACTCTGAACTTAATACTTCATGTCTCATAATTGTGAAGAAGGAAAAGGAAAATCCGTGCTTTCCAATGGAAAGACTCCCTAAACTGGATGTGTGTGCTCAGATCTAAGATTAAAGTGCTCACCGGACCAGGAACTTGAGAGCGATTGGACCGGTCTTCTTAGAGAAATCATGATCTAGTACTCTGCGGTCAAGCTGCAGCCACTTACACTGGCCCCTTAAAAATAAGACAAATTTAAACCAATGGTGGATCGCATAAAAATGAATGTCTTGCTGGTCAAATATTACATGACGCTGCTGAACAATGCACTTAATCTTTCAAATTACATTTACATTCATTCATACATACAGTCATAGCTGATGCATTTACTTATAATGCTAAGCTACTCACATTGATTTATCAATTTATACAGCAGGGCAATTTTTTCTGGGGCAGTTCAGGGATAGTACCTTGCTCCAGGGTATTACAGTAGGAGGTGGTACATATGCACATGTACATAAATAGCAACACACCACACAAATAGTTAAGCGCTCTAAATAGGGGAGCACAGAATACAAGCACACTGGCACACTACTGATATACTGTTTAGATATTAAATGCATATACTGTACATTTGCTATAAACATCTGCCTTCTACATGTTACTGATATTGATAGATGCATTCAAACGAGCTTCTCTTATCTTGCTTGAACAGTAAAATGACCGAGTGGCAACACTGCATGTTTCAGTCTTACTAGATGTGCTGAGCCAGGGTCTTTTTTATGTACAGACCTATTAATTTCACAGTATGTCCACGGTTTAATGTTCCACACACAAAGTTTAAAATGTTCCTTAAAATAGGTAGGATGAATGTGTTTTCAATTTGTTCCCAAAAGCTCTGAGTCGCCAGTAAGGTATTAGTGAGTCTGACAAGCCACGCTGCAACACAAACTCATACAAGTGCACTTACGTGTCATCGATGAAGGTAATCCCAAAGTATTCCTTTTCTTTAAGGTTGAAATGAGAAGAAACCAAGTCCAGGAGTTCTCTGGACAGCAGCTTTGGCTACAATAATAAATAAAGAAGAGTTTACAATTACTCAAATTTTACGAGGTGCGTAGGTTCATATTTTTATGAATTTTAATGAATTAATTCATATTTATATATAATGATTGCAGAACCTGATATAATATACTATGCCTGTTGATACAGAAATATAGAGAACATTCAAAGGTGTCAGTCAGGTGTCAGGATTTTTATATCAATCTGTCTGGGTTGTTATCATGATTCTTACAGTTATTGCCAACCCCTGCTGTACTTGCACATTCAATAAACTGTGATTTTGAACTTGCATGTAACACTTATATTACATTTATTTATATATATATATATTATACATATATATATATACACAAACCATTAATCATAGTGACAGCTTCAAAGGCAAAATGTTATATGCAAATTCAAAATGCTAATTATTATGTATTTTTTTAAATATTTTTCTATATTTAGCCATTGAAATGAGAAAGGTGGTACCTGTACAAGCAGCTCCAGCTTCCTGTCATCCAGGAGGTGAACTTGGCAGAGCCTGCCTTCCGTCATCTGCAGAGCAGCAATAAGGAGCGTCAGCACATGTGTATGTCTACACAGCACACCTGGGGGGGCCACCGTGACACCCCCCCCACCAACCTTAGCCCGAACCAATCTATTTCCACAAATGGATCGAAGCTGCAGACTGAATTTGCTTGCAGAGGCAACTGTTCTCGTCCAGTGCTCTTGAACGGTAAATAAAAACTGGATTCCTGGGTCGCTGGTGGAAATGCCTTTCTGCAGGGTCAGCACATTACACGGCTGTGTGCCAGGTTCGCACGATCACACTCCAGAGTTCGCTTCATTCACATAAATTAATTGCTCTCCTCAGAAAACAAGAGAGTCCTATCTAAAAGAAGAATCCCACTTACAGAAGATGATTTTGCACACCCCATATAATCTGCAATAACTTTTTTTTTTCTTTTGGAAGAAAACATGTAGTGTGACTTACAAAGCATTGCTGTTTACAATGGAGAAATGGTGGCTGGCAAGGGGGTTGTGTACACATGTGACCACAAAACAGCACCATAACACAAATCAAGGCTCTCTTTCAGGTCCATGTTAACCTCCCCACAGGATTGTGGGAAAGACATTTACTTTTGTGTCTACAGTCAAAAACATATGGTAACCAACTGGCTTGGCTGTCCCTTTCTAGAGGGAAACTGTAATCTCCAAATTCCTTCAACAGACCAGTCAGCTGTGCTCTACATGCAAGGCACGAAAAGTTTAGATTGTTTTCCTCTCTATATACGTATTAAACTCCAGCCAAGTTTTGTTTTTGATGAGGATATGCAACAAAGATTGATTTGACATACATTATAATTCTAGTGAATTCTGAACTATGTACTCAATATCAGTATAACAAAAATTGTCCAAAAAACATTTGAAAGTCACTTGAATGATGCAGAAGTGCAGTAATGTACTGTAGTTGGCACTTGTGTACCATCAGATTTTTCCTACTGATTTCCTGTCTCATGTTTGCTTTGTTTTGACTCGTTTGTGCAGTGGCGGTGCAAGAATGAGTGCCAAGCCTCCTCCTTCCTCCAGCCACCACAACTCACAATCAGCTGTTCTTCTCTCCATTCAGTGAGTACAGGAACGGTTCAGTAAATTGCCTTGTTTGTGTATTTTAAATAGTTGTCTGCACTTGTTTATTTACCATAAATTTCATTATTGAATGTTTGTTGCTGTCATTTTATAAGAAAAACACAGTTTGTTTTCAAAATGTACAACCTGGAAGCATATAGACTAAATACCTCATCACACTGAGTCATTACGGTCAACTTATAAAAACATGTTACATTTGTTGACACAATGCTTTTTGCATTTGGATGACATAATTTACATGACAGGGAATACGACATTTATATAACACCATCAACATGACAGCGGTGTTGAGAACTTCCCTTAATGTTGCATGCAAGTTCATTAATTGACATTTCCACACTTCAAAATTGAAGATTTCTTCTTATATATTAAAAATTTGCCACAAACACAAATGTACAAAATTTTGTGGATAGTCTGAAACAAGAATTTAATATTGCCTGAAATTATGGCATGGATTCAAATTCGGATTACACTTGTTTCAGGATGGAGATAAAACAGTGAACAACTAGGCAGTCCGCCCAAACACAACACAGGATTGTTCCTAATCCGACTTATAGAGAGAGAATTATTGTAGTTGTTAATTACACAAACTCCATTGTCTACGAACCGATTAGTCACCATAGTAACCCCTTTCAGCGATTCAGTGGCTGCCATCATGTCATGGAGAGAACATTAATCAGTATTGCTTTGTTACGGAGAAATTACATGAAATCATACGACAATGCACACTAGCTTAAAGATAATATAACAAACTCTGAAAAGACATATTTTACATACTTAGGAATTACATGTGTGTGAAACATATTTTTATTGTAACAACTGCAGGAACAGCCTAAGGCCAGTGATTAAAGAAAGAGGATTAAATATTTATATGTGCAGTTACTGTTATGTCTGAAATTCAGGTGAAAAGTTGATAGTGCAGTGGTCAGAGCTGTCGTTTTTGGGTCTGAAAATGGGTGGTTCAAATCTCACCTACTGGTGTAGTACCCTTGAGCAAGGTACATACTCCAAATTCCTCCAGTAAAATTACCCAGCTGTATAAATGGGGAAATAGCTGCAGGTAGCTTAACACTGTAAATCGCTATGGAGACAAGCATCAGCTAAATGAATCGATGTTAAGTCAGCTTAAAAGAGCCTGTAAAACTTGAACTTCTGCTGCGCTTCCATAAAACAATTATGAGAACGGCATGAAATATCAATAGAGTTTATTGATGCTTTTGGGTTGTTCACCTAGTAAGCAGAGCTATACAATCGTTTGGTCATTTTGGAGCTCCTTCTGTCCACTGACATCCATATTACCAGCTGTCTTTTACCACGAATGGACCCCCTAACGCTGTGCGCGACCTATTGGTCACACGACCTCTGGATTGAATCTCGGTTAATTTATGGCTGTGCAGTTTGTGGTATTTACCCTTTTCTATAAAATAAAATAATGGCAGGAGGTCGCCCTGAGATGCGTGAAAAAAAATTGTGTAACATTATGTGAACTGTAACATCCTCTGGATTTCGTCAACGCACAAGGTCTGCATTTTGAGCTCCTTTCTGGAAACCCATCTGCTCCAGAGGTCTGTTCTCCAGCCCACGGGCCTTTGTTCCAACAAATTCGCCATTTCAGAAACACCTCTCATAGACACGTAATCAGTCCTGTGTACTCTGTAATTAATCTGATCCACAGCATCCAGCCCTACCCTGCCTTGATAGACAAGGAAACTGCCTTTTATTCAATTCGAAGCAACAGTCGCACGAAAATTTGAAGAGTCGGAAGAGAAACTATTAGAGTCCAATGGTATCTGCAGTGAGAGCCATGCATCTGCTAACTAAGAAGTTTAATAGCACAAGAAAAGAACCTGGATCATCCTTTGGGACCCCACGGTCTGACCTTTTGAACGATTCATCCCAGTAACCTAAACAATATGACACTGAATACCGACTCCCATATAAGGCAGAAACAAGTTAGAGCCCATAAGTGAGGTTAAGCATGTTCAAAGGCAGGTCATGTGATCGCCAGCAGCCGCGGCCGGGAGGTCAGTTCTCTGAAACTCTGTCCGAGGGAGAGAGACTTCAGCCGCTCCCCCATGACGAGCCCCCTGCGGCCGATGACCTGCGAGGGGCTTAACGCTCGCCCTGCGGCATTAGTTCCCTACTAATGTAATTAGCTACTTAACCGGCGTCCGAGAAATAACCCCGACCGGCTCAGAGATGCGCGGCCTGAAAGGCACATCTCCACCAAACGTCTGCAGGCATTTCGGATGCTCAGCTGATGCCGATAGTTATCAAAGCAAGCGATCCCTTGTGACGTCATTCAAAGCATAAATAACGGAAAAAACGACAGCTCACGCAAAATGCATGTATAATACATGTCAAATGTAAGTATTTACCCACTTGAAGGAGAGGAGTATGGCAACGGCTTGGCAGCGGAGGGCAATTCTTTGAAGTAAACATTTTCCCGTGCATACAAAACACTTGTCGACAACATGTCGAGCCGCCTGATTGGTTTAGGAAATTCCTCAGAGCCATTAAAAAGGCCGCCGAATGAGGCTGCCTTCAGGGTGCTCACAGCTTAAGGAAACAAAAGAGCCGCTGTGTGTCAGACCTCGTAACGCATCGAGGGCCTCCCCCATCCGAGCTCTTATGGGATTCACACCGCAGGTGCGACTCTCGCTGATACCGGCGGTTGGTGGCGAAGTCTGGGAGAAACGTGGTGAAATCTGAGTACGCCTGCAGCCCGCCACGAAAAAGGCACAAAAGGCTGTCCTAGAGACCGGCGCTGTCGACTCTTTAATTAGAGCGAGAGAAAATGATCGACTCGTCCACAGGCCTGGCCTTGTGAAGTGCCAAGCAGCTTTATATAGCAGCACTAAACGGTCTTTGTATCCTCCTGGGGTGCAGCCATTCTTTTTTGTCCACTCTAGAGGATGCATGTTTTCAAGTATATCTCCCTGACTGTACAAGCTACAGCACTGAGTCTTAATGCACCTTAGAAAAGGGCATTCTATTCTATTTAAGGGTGAGGCATGGAGAGCCTTCTAGAAATACATCAAAAACCTTTTCTGCTGCATCTCTGGAGGATGTGGCAACAGGCAGGCGAGCTGTGAGCAGACATGCAAGAGAATTCCATCAGTTTCAGGGCATCTACATCTCTAAGCCTTTGGGAGCGATCTGATGAACTCCTTCCCTTGCATGCTGCCATTCCAAAACCAACACCACATCTCCTGCTGATCACAAGAAGGAAAGAGGGACACTGCTACCGGTCGGGAGGGGAGCTCTGAGACACTCGGAAGAAGCCCGTGTCCAACGTCTCCTCAGTGAAGGGGTTCACATCAGTGAGGAACGCATGAGGAGATGTGTACAGATCTAGCTCAGCGTGAAAGGTGTCAGCCAACGAAACTGCACACGGAAAGTGATGTCAAGCACAAGATGAAAGCTGAAGAACCACCATGCCAGGTGCGTTACCACCGCTCGGTCAGAACTCTTCAGAACAACAGCTGTTTCACGTTCCATTTAGAAACATCATGATCGTTTATCCGAGATGGAAAGACGCCCGTGCAGCGTACTGGAACATCTTCTGGACTGCTGCAATTCACCGATCACTGATGAGTAACAGGCAAGCAAAGCTCAGCTGAGGTCCTACCTGGTAGAGTTCCCCGAACCAGCACCAGGTTCGAACGACCCGGCGGCACGGCCTCACCCCCTGAGCGTACCACTTTTTTAGCATCCTCTCGGCTAGGCTCCAAAAGAAGCGGCCGCCGTTGACCAGGAGGTCCTCCACACCGCACATGAAGCCCGAAGCCATGGCTGTTGCCCGGCCGCCAGGCTCTGCAGGCAGACGACTGGTGCCGCGTCTCCTCCAGGCTGATGTAATGCACTGGAGGAGTCCGGCTCGGACGCCACGCACCGCACCCTACAGTTCCCTGGGCCCGGTCCAGCCCCGCCACTCGCTGGCAGTTGGGCAGAGGAGGACAGGCCCCTGGCCAGGAGGGCACGGCACAGAGCGGGCTGTCACGCTGCAGCGTAACATCTCCGTGTGCCTGTCTTACACACACACACAGAAATGAAGGGATTCACTCAACCGTGCCACACAATATGACCTGCCAACACCACAACCTAGCAACATTATCCCTTACGCACTCTCCACAAACCCTTTGCAGACCCACAGCCCTAATTTCTGACTCTAGCTCTTTCTGTTTCTGCTATATGCACGTGTACTTTTATTCGTTTAGCTTGACTTTTTTCTCCGAAGCCTCGTACATCTCGGAGAACTATGAAAAAAGTGCAACACGTCAACCGAAGGAGAGATATGGATGCAGACACGTGATTCTCGAGTACAGTCAATTTGTCATATACCACAGTATGAAACAGTATACGTTACACAAATAGCTGCATACAGGGTTATTTTAAATTATTAAACAGATAGCATAGTTCACATTTATTGGGTACGTAGATCAGGGGTGAAGCGAGACCAAAAATGAATCCTGTATTTTCTTGGAAAGTTCTCGTTCATTCAGTCAGTATTATTTTCTCCTTAAGGTTTGCTTTTTGCTTCTACCCCATCACCGTAAAAAGGGCTCAAGCCGACTACTACACTCCTCCACCTCTGGCCCCTTGGTGATTCCATACAAGAGGTCCAAAATGAAAAGCTCAAAGGTTCTCTGTTCTGCCTACCATGTGGGGAAATTACCTCCCTGTGTCCCTCAGAGCTGCTGAATCCCTCTCAATATTCATGAAGGGTCTCAAACCAATCTCTTTCAGAGCCATTTCTCTTCAGATGTCCTATCTGACCTATAAACTTGCACTAGATTATCTGCTCAAAGAAGTACTCTACCAATTCTATATACTGGCATAATTATGATGTAAGCTGCCAAAAATGGTGCTATTGGATTAGTCGTATTTTTAGAGTCACGTGTCTATCTCTCTGTGTGTTGGTTAAATGCAATTTTATTCTCTCGGAGTTGTATGTCATTTTGGAGAAAATATCTGCTAAATGAATAAATGTAAATCTCTTTAATGGGGTCTGTTCTGAGCCGACGTGTGTTGCAGTAACACATCTCCCTGCTGTTATTTCAGGGCTCAGCTGCGTCCCACTGTCTGAAAAGGTCTTCTGTTTTACTTTCCCCCGGACTGGAGACGTCTCCACCCACCGTGTTCCTGAAGAAAGCTTCAAAATAGACAGTTTCTCTGGCCGAAGCTGTGGCTTTAGCCCGACACGCCATGCCTGACAAGGTGCTATTTAAGTCTGGAAAAAGCACATGTTCATAAAACCTCACGTCACACTGCCATTTTTCCGACTAAAAATAATGTTTTTTTTCGGGCCATAATCTGCCAGTTTTATACTAGAAGCTGGTGCCTATTTTTCAAATAACAGTAGGTGGAATTTTCCCCTGTTTACATAACTGAACAAGCTGTTATTTGTGTTTCAGGAAACGTGAAGACGCCCTGAAGTCAGAACAAAAGCACCTTCTGGGGGCATAGACGGAGCCCACAACAGTAGGCACACCTCCGACAACCCAGAGACAACTGTTTCGCATCACATAATTAGATGACGGCACAATAAGCTGAAAATTAAAAGCCTCGAAGAGACGTTTCCGTGTCTCGCGCCGGCGGTTTCCTTCTGGAATGTTCTGTCATTTCACAGTTTATTTTACGAGGAGGGAAAACTTTTGGTCGAAATAAATTTTAAAAAAGCAAACAAGACAAAAAAAAACTTCTTGCTGTTGCTCAGTACACAAAAAGTGATGTGAGGGGGGCTTTAAGAGTGTTGATGCAAGAATTGCATCTTAGTTTGGTTAAACCCAGAAAGTTAAGAAACACAGTGAAGAAGGAATAGGTTTTGGGGGCAGCTGCATGAAGCTCTACCTCCACACTCATTTATTCATCAAACGCTTTTCTCCAAAGCAACTTCCAATGAACTCTATGTAGTGCTGTCACCCCACACACCTTATTCATCGCAGTGACTTACACTGCTAGATACACTACTTACACTGGGTCACTCATCCATACATCAGTGGAACACACACACACACTCTCCGTCACTCACACACTATGGGGGAACCATGTCTTTGGACTATGGGAGGAAACCAGAGCAGCCAGAGGAAACCCACACAGACAGAGCATGAACAAGCAAACTCCACACAGACTGAACAGGGATCAAACTCGCATCCTTTCACACCACCCCGGTGCTGCTCTCTCACAGCACTACTTGTTGTGCCACCATGCCCCCTATCTGAAAGTGGTATCCTGGTGTTCATCTCTATGAAGGAAACACCCTGAGGGCTGCTGTTAGTCCACATACAGCATTGGTGAAAAGTGTGAGTCCACCTGGTTAGGAGGAACTGGACAGGAGAATGAAGGTAAAGCAGCACTCAGCTGTCCTCCATTTCTGGAAACTGCTGCAGAAGAGCTGGGAGGACTGGGAGGACATGGCACCTCATTTCCTGATCAAACTTGTTCACAGAGTGCCTCGTGAGCAAAAACTGAGTCCCAGCAAGTGGACTCACGCTTTTTAGTCGTACTGTAGTACGTACCGGGGTGCGTAGGAAACTGCTGAAGCTCTGGGAGCAATGGAAGTGCTGTAGTACAAGTGTGAGGTCTCAGAACAACTGAAATGAAGAGGGACAACATGAACGTGACCCTCAGAGTCACGATGTTCAACCAGGTATAGATAAATGGTCTCTCCCAGCAACCCGTTCTGATTTAGCTGCACCTACATTTACAGCAGGTGGCATAGTAGTTAAAGGCACTGCCTTCGGGCTCAGCGGTCACAGGTTCGAATCCCACCCCATTATAGCACCTAAGTCAAGGTACTCACCCTAAATATAGTGAATGACCCAGCTGTATAAATGGGGTAAATCAACGTAGGTGGTTTTGGAGAAAATCATCAGCTAAATGGATATGTGTAAATGCAGTTGCATCTGAAGCAGTGCTGGGAAAAGTTGCCAACGATATCAAAAATTCTGCCAGTAAACAAACAAATACAATGAAGGGCAATTCAGATGACATAAATATATGTCCCATGGAAGTTAAAAGGAGTGTTTCTTCATATGTTCCAAAGGGTGAAAATCAATGTTAATTCTGGCTTTACGGTGACACGCAAATCGATAGAGGCTGAGCCCTGTCCTGACGGGGCCCCGGGAGCCGCTGTGCATTATGGGTTTCTGGGTGACACCGCGCTCTCGGCACAGACTCTCCCACACACAACAATATATGTATACGCATGCTTTCATGTATCACTCGTATTGATTGCAATTTTGAGGCAACAAATGATTCTCAATCCTAGTGAAAATGTGAGAATGTGTTTAAAGCCCAATACCTGTAAAAAAAAGGCATTTTGCATTAACCTGACTTTAACCTTCTCTCCAGACAACATACAAAACCTACAATTATGTACCCGCTTATACAGCTGGGTATTTTTTCTGGAGTACGTACCTTACTCTAGGGTATTACAGCAGTAAACAGGATCCAAACCTGCGATCTCTGCATCCAAGAGCAGTGGCTCTAACCACTATGGTGCCAGCTGTGCCACAGTAGGGACCCCCCGAGATGGTATATTTTTCAAGATTAACTATTTCTCAAGAAAACATGCAAATATTTAGCAAAGCACATGGGTGCACACACACATACACACACACTCAGGAAACACATCCCAGCCTTGCTTTTCTCCATACTGGACTGTTTAGAACACTACTGTGATGTCTACCTATATTCATGTAGCTGACACTTTGTTCCAAAGCAACTCACAATGATATGCTGATTTTCATGGATGGGTAAGTTTTACTGGAGCAATTTAGGGCAAATACTTTGCTAACGGGTATCGTAACAGGAGATGAGATCTGAACCCGCAACCGACAACTTCTGAAACTACAGCTCTAACCGCTGCGCCACCTACTGCTCCTAAAATATACACCATGCGCATTATATAGACAAGGGCTTTTCAGCGCCTCTTCACCAATGAAGTGACTTTGTGTGCTCACTGTGGAGAGGGGTTTCACGGAGAAACACACACACACATTCTACGTAGTGCTGGAATACAGGCTAGCTGTTCAGCTGCCAGGAGTGACAGCAGCCGCCACCACAGCTGTGAGAGAGACAAGAGCCTGATTGTGTAGCACATGATATCTTATAGATGTCAGTAATACATGCACAACAAAGGAAGAGCTGAAAATATGGTGTCTTCATTAAATTTAAAAAAAAAAACAGTTCCCACCCCTTTAGTGGCAACGGTAATAGCCTTCACAACCCAACAATTTTCTATGGTGCAAAACAGCAGACAACATGCATGCAAGTGTGTCTCCGATGCTGAAACGCATTCGGGGAATACAAGATCAAAAACAGCATTCAGCTCAACTAAGTCCCCGGGCAGTTGTACAATTACACGTAATTCTTGTAGCAGTTCATTCTTTTTCAGTGTTTCAGAGAAATGGCTCAAAGGCAGCAGTTTGCTTGTCCTTAACTAACAACATTTGGCTTAAATCAAATGATTTAATAGTGGGTTATTCTGTTAGATTCAACAGAAAAAAAAAGAACACATTTATCTGTGTCGGGAAAGAAATGGATTCTGCTAAATATGCAAATGTGTTGCAGCACTTATTCATCTAGCTGATGCTTTTCTCCAAAGATACCTACAATTATTTACCCATTTGTGCAGTTGGGTAATTTTACTGGGACAATTCAGAGTAGGTACCTCGATCAAGGGTACTGCAGCAATAGACAGGATTCAAACCTGCAGGCCAAAAGGGTGGCACAGTGGGACAGCGAGCAGCACTGCTGTCTCACAGTGCTTGGATGATGTGAGTGGAGATAGGTTCAATCCCTGCTCCGTCTGTGTGGAATTTGCATGTTCACCCCGTGTCTGCATGGGTTTCCTCTGGATGCTCTGGTTTCCTCCCACAGTCCAAGGACATGCTGTTCAGGTTCCCCCATAGTGTGTGAGTGACAGAGAGAGTGTGTGTGTTCCACTGATGTATGGATGAGTGACTAACTGTATAAGTAGTGTATCTAGCAGTGCAAGTCACCACGGTGAATAAGGTGTGTGGGGTGACAGCACTACATAGAGTTCAGTGGAAGTCGCTTTGGAGAAAAGTGTCTGTTAAATAAATAAATGTAAAAGGAACAGCTCCACCAGACTATCGTTACTCCCATGCACTGGGATATCAAGTAGTTACAGTAACAATAGAGTGCAAGGATGTGAGTTCAGGTCCTATGAACAGTACCATATGTTTGCTCATAACCTTAACTAAATTGTTATGGCCAATCCAGCCACACACCATAAATTGCATACACTCTACCTGAACCTAAATATGAAATTTTGCAGAAGTTTAAAATATCAACATGGTACTACTTCATATGCAGCAGCCAGTAAGACCCTTGTTGAAATTATCAATTCATAGCCATCAGATCCCAGGAACTGCCATTCTCTCCTGTTTACTGGGAGGCAAAAGATTTCCCCATCAATTCCCAGCTTGTTATGTGGCACATATTTAAAATACAAAAATATAAATTATTGTTATTGATTTATAAAATGTTGGATGCCGTTCCAAATAGCAAATTGCCTTTGGTCTTGAATTTCACACAGCAAACAGCCACCGTGCAGACCTTTCCATCCTCAGAGGGGGGATGGATCATGAGAAGTGGAAATTTCCAGCGGTTTCACAGCCTGGGGCAAGAAGGGGCATCTTCTTCTATTTACCACCAGAAGCAATGGAGATGGGGGCAGTCTAAACAGCAGCTGCGGGAGGGTGAGAGAAGCGGGGTCCGTTTTCATAAATAATACATCAGAATATGTGGCCTCCTTGGGACTGGGAATATGCAGCTCGGATGCAGAGCCAATAAAAATCTGGCGGTACCAGTGTATATACTCGACGCCTGCAGGCTGGCGGGGTCGCGGCTCATCTCTGCTCAGCATTGCTCCATCTCCAGGGTGTGGGGGTCGTAGAGAGTTGAGTGTGCACTGGGGGGGGGGGGGGGGGGGCAAGTAACCTGTGAATGCGAAACAGCCGATACCACGGTACCGATACCACAGAGCTGTGTGCTCATGGGAGCTGGTGAGAGCTGGTGAGAAGAGACAGGTGCTCAGGCTATACAGCCTCTTTGTTTACACTCCTTTGTGCCGAGTGCAAAAATTCTTGCTGCAGTAGCAGATTTACTGCAGTAAATTCATGTGTTTATGATGGCACCGAACTATTTCATTATCAACTGCAAAAATATCAGTGCAAAAATGCTTAAGCTGTGCATGTAAATCTCCTTTCATTTTATTCATGTCTAATACATGTCGGCAAGCTCCTCGAAGGATTTTGACATCTTCACCCACAGTACCGTTTACTCTATATCTTACAGTTACATCGAGACTGTGGAGTTTGCATGTTCAACGGTCTGTTGAATGTTCTCCCCATCACAGTCCAAAGACCTGTGTTTCAAGTGAATCGGTGACTCTAAATTGCCCTTAGGCTCTGTGTGTGTCTGTGTGTGAGTGTGTATGTCTAAGTGTGAATAAGTGAGAGCATTGCATTGCTCTGCTGTATAAATGAGAAAAGGATTACGGGGACTGCAATGTAGAGCATCTAGTATTGTATCACCTTGGACAAAAGGATGCGCTAAATACAAGTAAATACAATATAATATAATATAATATAATCCATTCATCCATCCATTCATCCATTTTTCACAACTGCTTGTCCTGATCACGGTTGTGGTGATCCGGAGGCTATTGTGGACACACTGGGGCAAGCCTGAGGGGGGTGCACCAAGAACTGGACGATAACATAAGCAAGTCTTGGCTAATTATTTCTATAGAAGCAATTCTGGTTCAGTCCCCTAGCTCAAGGACACACCTATGCGGTCATACAGACCACAGCTTTTCACTGAAACATTCAGTTTCTTAACCACTTGACCACCCACTTCCGCTTGGTTCCCAGACCAGTGTGACCTTCTTCGGGTCTGTGTGTCCATCATATGGAAATAGCACCAGTGGCTACAGTGTAATCATCCAGCACTAGCAGTGAAAATAATAAGACGAGTGGGACTGCTCCATGCGGATGAGCTGAATCCCCGTGCCGCTCGGACTTGGTTTCGTCGTGTCTCAGAGACAAGGCAAAGGGACCTCGGGCCGTGAGCTGAATATTTCCAAACATAAACTGTCACCTGCTTTCCGGAGCTGTCACTCCCACCATCCCATCCCTGCTCATACTGTATGGGGAAAAACGTGTGCAAAAAGAGTCCCCTTGAGCAAAGTACTTGCCCTATATTGGTCCAGATAATTTTAAATAGTTTAACATTGTAAATTGCTTTGGAGAAAAGCATCAGCTAGTAAATGTAAAAAAAAAAATGTAAATACAAGAGCGCAACACTTCATACCCTCCAACAGAGGGTTAACTGCAGTGCCTCCCACCACCAGTAGGTGGGGCTATATCACTAAATGGTGCAGAATCCTGGCTAATTATCCAAATCCCACAGGCACACAGCACACACAAACACCCAAGAAAATCTGCATGTCCTCAGAAACTTGTATCTCCTATGATTTTTGCAAACACCTATCATCAACATATAATTAATTACACAGACATTAACAAAATATAGAAGAAAGGCACACGAGTTCAGCATAGCCAAAAGCACCTTGGGAAAGAGTATGTCATAAATTGGTTGTGGTGGACAATTTGGGGTAAATTATTATATTTATAAATGTTTACATAGCAGACACTTTTCTCCAAAGCGACTTCCAATGAACTCTGTGTAGCGTTATCAGCCCACACGCTGCGGTGACTTACACTGCTAAATACACTACTTATAATGGGTCACTTATTCATACATCAGCGGAACACACACACACTCTCTCTGTCACTCAGTTATGACTGCCAGATGAAAAAAAATTGAGGTTGACCATCCGGTGGAACACCAAGGCAGAGAATGAGGAGTGAAAGGCGAGTCTTTCGTGTCGGATATGGATGGGCTCAGCAGGTACACATGGTGACACATGACTCTTCCACCCCCTTTTCATTTGGAGGTGCAGCGGAATACCTCTAAATATCATCCCTCTACGCAACAATAATGGCAACATTTGTGAAACACGGTCACGGTGCAAAACTAACGATCGGGGATTCTTTAATTCTACACTTTACTACACTTACTGCTATAGACCTGTTACCATGCAAAACCATATAAACATATAACTGCTGACCATACATATCTGATCTTCCTGCACCTCTTTCTATTCCCTTTCTCTTCCAGTTCCTGCAAAGAATGAAAAAACATGTCTGTATATAACACAGAAAAAAAATTGCTGTGAGGATGTTCTTCCTAAGACCATAAAGGTAAACATTTATTTTAGGGACCAAGACATTGCTGTATTGATTTGTTCCAGACAATGTGCAGCTTTAGCACTATGTGGTCACGTGAGGGCATTCCAGTAGGCGAGACAGAGGAAAAAGCTTTTCTGATGCATCACGGCTGTTCGTTCAGGGTGTCCTTGGAGAAGAGGGGGTGGTGGTGGTGGAGGGTTTGGGCTATGTTTGGTGTGGGGATGGGGGTGCAGAGCGCTACCGACGTCCCGTTGGGATGTCCGTTAAGGCGGGATTTAGCACTCTGGCCCTTCTGCTGCTTGGAGCTGCACTCTCAGCCAGGGCAAATACACTGAACTGTGACAAACAGTGGGCACATTAGTCGGTGTCACAAAGGGGATGGGAGATGGGAGGGGGTGGTAAGGGGAAGCTTCCGAAGGAGCTGTGCTGAGCAGGGTGGGCGGGGCTAGCCCACCGAGTTGGGTTTCCACACACAGTCCATGGAGCCTGAAGCTCTTTTTCCAAAGCAGAACCACAGGATGGGACAAACACGCTCAGCCCTGTCTCTCCTGCATCCAAGGGATGATGACTGGCCACCTGCCCAAGACAGGTACAGTACAGATCACAGTAAAACAAAGCTCTTCCCGACGCTGGAAAGATCCAAATCTGAAGCTGCTGCTGGCATCATGAGCTCAGTGAAACAGGACGCAGGTGGTGTATTGGCTTAGGGCAACGATTTATAACCCGTCAGCTGTCGATGCGAACCCCAGCAGATGCTGGGCTGTAGCCGCCATAAGCAAAGTGAAATCATCCTGCTGTATAATAAGACGCTGTATGCGGCACACGGTACAACGGAGCACAGAAACACAGTACACAGAACACGAACACGCACAGAATGATGCATAATGCATTAGCATTGCCGTACATGGAACATCACGCACCAACGCACACACGTCAACACCAACAACTGTTTACCATGCTGGTAACCATGCCACCCTAACATATACACCTAGTTACCATTAGCAAACACCTAGTTGCCATGACTCCCCAATTTAAGTCCCTGATTGACAGTGAGAGAACGGACTCACCCAGGAGTGAGAGACACTGCAGGACTGCAGACTGATACTGATCTCAGGAGCTCCAGAGTAAAGACCATTGAACGCTAGGGTGCTGCCACACTGTAAGTCACTCACTTCAACTTGTTAGGAAAAAATTACCCAAAGGCATCCCCGGGGAGCACTGCCCCAAAATGCGGCCCTCAACCAGGAATCTAAAGACATTAGCCAAGTGTCCCATACACTGTGACACCTCCAACCAGCATACCCTGTTTCACTCTGATTCACTCAGTCTACCCTTTCAGAGCATGGCAAAAACAAAAACAGTTATCACTTGGAATTCCAACAAAGCTGGGCTTGCGGCATGGAATATAAAATGTGTATCTTAATTATCTTGTAAGATTGAATTAACATTTACCCATTATCAATAACCGCCTTTCCAATTGAAGGTTATGGTGGTCCTGAGCCGATCCCGGAAGCATGGGACGTGAGGCAGGGTACACCCCTGGACAGAATGTCAGTCCCATCACAAGGGAATCAAGTGAAAGGAAAAGAAGGAAATAAAAATGAAGCAACAAAGAAAAAAGAGAGGGATTTAAAAATGAGCACTGGGGAGCTGAAGATGAAAATGTCCTGGTGATGCTGTCCAAGACGTGCTTCTGTCATGCTGTACATGTACATGAGCCTTTTCCAACACAGTCGGCGCATCCGTCCTTCTGAAATCCATCATGTCAATATTTTACCAACACGCCCCCTCCTTCCCGTCTGCTGCCTTCATGCATGTTTGATGAGAGATTAGTTCGCACACCATGTGATCAGCTCTGCACGGCTTGGCTGTTAATGCGACCCTCAGCGAGCCACCGGCAACACGGCCTCCCTGCGTGACCGCTGGAGCTCAGACCCTGAAAGTGATGTGTCACATGCCTGCTCCGCACATGGCTCATTTACTTTACTAACAATCACAAAAAATTGATTTTGGGGTCAATGGGCACCGAGAGCCTTGCGCACTAGCAGTCCGAACACATCTGTACCCAAGTGCAGTAAAAAAGAGAGCTGGATTTCATCTGGCCAATCCCCGTAGCCTGTGTCGACTTTCCATGTTCTCTCTGTGTTTGCATGGGTTTCAAGGTGCTCTGGTTTCCTCCCACAGTCCAAAAAGAGGTCAGCTGGTGATTGTATAATGCTCATAGTATGTATACACACACACACACACACACACACACACACACACACACACACACACACACGCTACGCTGTGCTATGCTGCTCTACTATATTTATGTGTTAATGACTGTAAGGAATTTACTGTATGTGCATGTAATACTAAGTCACCTTGGATGAACGTGTGAGCGAAACACTAGTTAATAACCACTGCGCATCACTTTGCAGAAAAGTGTCTGTGAAATGAATAATGTAAATGTAATTAAACATGTTTTGCATGATGCTGTTTGTATGCTCTTTTTTCCACACTACCGCAGGCCAACTGTGGTCCTAAAGCAGGCCAGATGCTCATTAAGACAAACTTAAAGAAGCATTAAAGCATGTCTGAATCAATACCCAATCAGTCGACAACCAACAGTTAGATCTTTTAAATTGATATATAGGGAAATGCAAACCAAAACCGATAAATTAAAAGGCCAGATCGGCAGCAAGACCCCAGTGGGTCTGCCTCTAATTTAATTAAACCCTTTAATTACGTGATCGGATCGATTCGACACACTGTCCACGTTCCCAGGAACAAATCCGTGCATGTCTGCTTCTCAAAGGCCAGGAATATTTCATGACTTTTGTTGCAAGGAATTGGAAATTTGATGTACAATGACTCTGGATAAAATAACCTATTATATCAGACTATATAACAGACTATTCCAGCTGTCGATTTAACAAAAATAAGATTTGCAATAGTTACCCAGTCGAGACTTGAACTCACCACCTTCATCTGATAAGTTCACTGTGTTTCCATGAAACCACACCCCACCCAAGCCCTGCACCAGGCCCCGTGTTTCCAGCTGTATGGGGTCACAGACAAGGCTCGGAGTGACCAAAACAGATCAGGCCTGCTGGTCAGGAGGTCGGCATTAACCCCTATGCTCCCCCCAAGGCACTCCTTCTGGGGTAAAAGCCTCCTTTTTGGGGAACTCAGGTCAAGAAGAGCCAGAGTCTGAAGTCAGCATCGTAGGCAGGTAATGTATGTGGCTAGAGATGCTCTATTGCACTGTAATTTTGTACGAAGGCACACACACACTTTCTGAACCGCTTGTCCCATACAGGGTCATGGGGAACCGGAGCCTACCCAGCAACACAGGGCGTAAGACCAGAGCAGAGGGGGACACACCAAGGACAGGACACCAGTCTGTCACAAGGCACCCCAAGCAGGACTCGAACCCCAGATCCACCAGAGAGCAGGACCCAGTCCAACCCACTGCACCACTGCACCCCACTTTGTACAAAGGCTTTTAACGCAAACTTCAGGGAGAGCAAGTCATTCACCAAATCTATAACTTAAGCAGGAGAAGGAATTAATGTGGAAAACTTTTTTAATTAACTTACAGAAGAAAAGTATCAGGAACCTTTTTTTTAAATTATTTGATTTGCATGGACTGTAAATATATAAAATATATATAAACTATATATCTATCTAATTTTCTGCTTATACACTGTCCATATTTATATACCTATACGATCAATCTGCGGCACAATGGACACTGGAACGATGGATTTTGGGAATGGACAGTGGCTGAAAAATTGTTTTTTTAATTTTTTTTATTTTGTGGAAAAAAAAGTTAATGTTCAAAAGAGACAAAATCAGGCATTAAAGCAACAAAAACGTACTAAACACACACACACACACACACACACACACCTATGCATATAAACAATTGCAAACCCTGCATTCAGATGTCTTGCATATGACCCAGGCGCAGTGGGTCAGTACCTCAAAATTTGCAAAGCAGGCTGTTGTTCGCACGTGTTTTGCAGTGCTCATTACTGACCGTTTTTATCATTCTTTTTTTTGTCCTGCATTGCATTTTTCCCAGAAACATATATCTATACGTGCATATTTATTTACGCTTTCATACATGTTCCAGTGAGCAGCGTGGGTCCACCACAGAATGGAACAGGACAGCCCAGGAGTGGAAGTTCTCCTCCTCTGTGCGAGAAGGAAAGCTGTGTCTTCCAGCAAGAGGATCACACCAGAGGGCAGATCTGGGCAGATCAATCCATCAATAGGGATTACAGGAAGAGCGTATAACCATATTACTGTGAGCACGGGCAGCAGCAGTACACAGATGCAGACACTGAGTAGTAACCTGCGGGGAGCCTATTGGAACCCTGCTGTTGTACCATGGGGATACATATTATAATTACCTTGGATTGTTCCGGTTTAAAAAATATATCTGCTACAAAATAGGGACAAACAATCAGTTACTTTGAAAAAAACCAGCACAGCAGCGACATGTTAATAAATCTCACCTGCTTGCAGTTTAAAACGTATTTATATAGATAGCATTTCCGTATCATGATGCCAAAGTGGGTCAGAAATTTTCTCACAGGCACAGCAGAAGGTGCTACTTTTGCAAAGCGACTTGATCCAAAGCAGTTTACAGGCAGCACAGTGAGTAGTGCTGCTGTCTTACAGTGTCTGGGTGGTGCAAGAGGATGTGAGTTTGATCCCTGCTCAGTCTGTGTGGAGTTTGCATGTTTTCTCTGGGTGCTCTGGTTTCCTCCCACACTCCAAAGACATGCTGTTCAAGTTCATCCACAGTGTGTGAGTGACAGAGAAAGTGTGTGTGTTCCACTGAGGTATGGATGAGTGACCCAGTATAAGTAGTGTATCTAGCAGTGTAAGTCACCGCGGTGAATAAGGTGTATGGGCTGATAACACTACATAGAGTTCATTGGAAGTTGCTTTGGAGATAAATAAATAAATGTAAATGCTTCAAGTGAGCAGTGTGCTCATAGTGTGATGCTACGAGAGACACACCGCGCTGGACAGCGGTGACAAACAGCCGTATCCCAGTTACCAGGCGGCAGCAGGGAAGGCCCTCCCCCGTCCCCCGGGGCTGCGGTGCCAGACGGAACAGCCTGTCTCTTAGTTACCGCCGTCAGTTGCCCTACTGGCTGCTGCCAAGCTGCGCCTCCGCTCTCCATGTGACGTGTGGAGAGTCTATGTGTCCAGCTGGGCACCAAGTCTCCCCTGTGTGTATCGTTCAACACTATACTGTGTGTGTGTCTGTGGATCTAAACTTTGCACTATAAGTTACATATGTATATAACATTTTCTATTCAGTTACATAAGTTATACAAACTCTTTATTATCTGGCCTGAACAGGAATAGCGGTGGACCAGATAACAAAATAACCCACCCCCCACACACACCTAACATAATGAAACAGAATCATTTGTAATATGAGCTGCATTTAGAAACAAGTTGTTAGATAGACTCAGTAATAAAGCAAAAGGATATAAAAATGTATTCATTTTCAACCCTAGGCGATAATCATTATTTCAAGGTTTTTCCAATAGAATCTAAAGCAAAACAAAATTAAAACAAAGTAATTATATTGTCACAACTATGATCGTGTGGTCAAAACCACAACTATGGGTCTCTGTCTATATGAATGGATGAGTGACCCAGTGTACGTAGTGTATCTAGCAGTGTTATGTCTTCGGGTGCTCTGGTTTCCTCCCACACTCCAAAGACATGCTGTTCAGGTTCCCCCATAGCATGTGAGTGACAGAGAGAGAATGTGTGTGTGTGTTCCACTGATGTATGGATGAGTGACCCAGTGTAAGTAGTGTATCTAGCAGTGTAAGTCACTGCAGTGAATAAGGTGTCTGGGCTGATAACACTACATAGAGTTCATTGGAAGTCGATTTGGAGAAAAGCGTCTGCTAAATAAAAAAAATGTAAATGTAAATGTAATATCCTGGCCTGTGGATCTAAATACCCCCTTATATTTTATATACTGACCTAAGGTCTATATACTAGTCCATGAGTCTCTTTACTGGTCTATGGGTCTATATACTGTCCAGTGTAAATGTAAATGTAAATTACTGCCCAACGAGTGTAAATACTAACGTATGGTCTATATACTCCCCTATTGCTTAGATATCAGCCTATGGGTTCACATACTGCAGAGCTCACTGATTGTCCAACTGTCCAGAACAGCTGATTTGTTTAAATTTTCATAGATAGGCTGAATCTTTGTGAATGGAACATGTGGACAATCACACACACACACACATTTTCAGAACCGCTTGTCCCTTACGGGGTCACGGGGAACCGGAGCCTACCCGGCAACACAGGGCGTAAGGCCAGAGGGGGAAGGGGACACACCCAGGACGGGACGCCAGTCCGCCGCAAGGCACCCCAAGCGGGACTCGAACCCCAGACCCACCGGAGAGTAGGACTGCGGTCCAACCCACTGCGCCACCGCACCCCCTTATGTGGACAATCAATTAAGATAAAATATAAATAAGGAATAACTGAACACAAATCCACAACTGCCACTATAATAAATAAACTGTGTGACATCATGAAGTTTGTCATTTGCATCTTCAGCTGAAAATTATTTTCTTTCTAGAAAACACATAAAATTTGTCAAAAATAAAGCAACGTGGTCCCAATCTTGCTATTTTGGACGGTTGTCTTAGGCTGAACCCTTTCTGTAAGTACTCCTTTTTTCTCCTGATACCCTAATTGCCAGGCTTTGAGCACAATTTACAAGGATATTTTAAAGCACGACATGGACTTATTTTTATCTTTCTGTGTGCTCCAACATTGGACAGGTGAAGAATCTTAATGGGAGTATTGCAAACCAAACACAAAAAATGAGTACTGAGCCATGTACCGTCATATACAGTGTCTTTCTGTGCACTAGAACCCGTGGCTATTTGAGGCGCAATCTCCACTGCATGAAAACAGTGCCGTATACCAAATCGACGAGGGGCATCACGGGGGGGTGACATCGCCTCCCTCTTCCGCTCTACAGGGCAGGTCATTTGTGCCCTTCTCATAGCTGCGGTAATAGACCGTAAATCCCAAAGGTGAGAGCTGCCACGAGGCCACGGGGCCGCTGTTCTGAGGGACCACATTCCCAGGACACCGAACCCATCGCTCTGCAGAAACACGGGACAGAAGACAGAGCGATCCAGGGACGGGGCTACGATATCTGCCGAAGAGACATAGAAAGCAGTCGCATAGAAACACGGGACAGCTAGTAGTGTAGTGGATGGAGCTGCTGCCTTTGGCTTCAAAGATCATAGGTTCGATTCCCCACCTCCTGCTATAGCACCCTTGAACAAGGTACTTACCATAAATTGCTCCAGGAAAATTACCCAGCTGTATAAAAGGGTAAATACAGGAATTGTAAGTAGCTTAACAATGTAAGGTGCTTTGGAGAAAAGCATGAATGAATGTAAGTGATTGAGGGCAATAAGGACCCCAACAACAAGGCACTAAGACACAGTGTCCCCTTAATAACTTGTAAGCTGCAAATAATAATCCATGACCAAACCTGACTGAACACTAATGTTCCACTTTCAGCATCCAACTGCAAATAAATCTGTTCATTTTAAATCCTACTATTTCCATCCCAGCAGCCATATTACTTAGACAAGGTGACACACATCCTCTGCAGTCCTCAATGTATATAACCGCACTGCTGCCTATTATCTATCCATGGCACCTTCTAAAAAATTCTCAAGATACAGATCCACTTTTGATGTTGTTCTGTATGTTTCCGGGTGTTTCTATGAATGTGTCGGAAGGAGCATCCACTACGTCCAACTCACTGTATGTCCATTAAAGTTATCTTATTTCTGTTGTAACAGCTGGAACGACGCACTCCGGCTCAGACTCAATAAATACACCCAAGGTTTCGCTCGCAACGTTAATTACTCAGCTAGCAGAATCAATTCAATAACTGTTTTTTTTTTTTTTCTGGTCTAGTACATCAGATGTTTGCGCCTCCCTCCGCCTAATAATGACTTTATCTCAGTTCAGTGGTTGTGGAGACTGGCTTGGCTATAAATAGCACCGTTAGTAATTGGACCGTTTAGACCATGGGAAGGTGTGGGATGGAGAAGCAGCATGCACACAGCTCTCCGTGGGCTCCGCTTCACGCTCCCGCTGTATCCGAACAGCAGGGCAAAATGAGCAGAACGCCGTGGAGCCCAGGGTTCAATCGGAAAGTCACGGGACCCTCGTCGGGACGAAATCGCAAGGATCCCGAGGATCCGTGGAACGGGCCCTCCTCTGTCTAGGAAAACGGGCTCCCTGCTGCCGTTCAACCGGCTCAGATGAGTGAGGACACCCGCCGAAGGCTGTAACCAGAGAGAGGCATCGATCCACATCGCTCGTGCACCTCTGGGGGGCACGTCTGCCTCCCGGAAGGGCGCTGCTCCGATCCATACGGTTCACGTTCCATCTCGATGGGGGGCAAACCCCCCCCCTTTCTTCTCAGAGAGCAGTTGTTCAATTGTCATCAACATTCGTGTCCCGCAAACATTTCTAGAATTAATACTTGAAACCCTAATGCTGTTTGCCTGGTGCACGGTTGCGCTAATTAGATGACCGATAATTGCCAATTCTCCCTGCAGCATCCGGGAAAGGCGGCGGCAGTGGTGGACAGCCCAGTGCAGAGCTGTAGAGCCTCAAGGCTGATCAGGGCTCTGATATCAGATCAGTGCTGCCTGCGCCAACGGTTCACACCGCAGCAGACACAAACGAGGAGGTTTCTCCGCTTACGAGATGATCGGCGAAGCTTCTTCTGCGTCCAGCAGGACCGCCGACGGCACACAAAACACGCAGACGGCCCATTCAGGGTTCAGATCAGCCCAGGCCTAGAACACCCTCGGGGTAGCGACGCACTGGCTCCAAGTGGAAAAGCCAGCCATCGGCAGGCGTATCATACGCCGGGCGTGTTCTCTGCATTCATATGCAAATTCAGGCCCATCCTCTGCCAGAAGGTCTTAATGCACCATCTGCATGCAGGTCAGTGGAGCGCCCTGTTGGGGGACTGAACATCTGACTCCAAGGGCCAGTACTGTCATGCTTTTGAGAAAAAGCTCTTTGCCTGTCTGGCCTCTAGAAACACACCGTGGTAAGAGAAAAGAAGTGGGCAGCACACGTCATGTGTACAAAGCTTTGTCTTTTATGTAGCACCGTGATCCTGGAGGAACGTTGTTTCGTTTCACTGTATACTGTACCAGCTGTATATGGTTGAAATGACAATGAAGCCACTTGACTTGACTTGACGCCACATGCGTAGTGTGCGACCCGCTGAACTGAGTGCATTCCTCAGCAGCGATATAATGTACCCAGGCTGAGCATCTACATAACTGTACATCTCTGCATACCTGAACATCCAAAGAGCCTCTGCCCTAAATGAACATACTGAGCCCTAACAGAGCATTGTGAGCTGCATAAGTCACCTATTTCGTACAGATAAAATACTGTATACGGAGGGTCCCTGAGTTACGATGGTCTGACTTGAGATTTTTCGACTTTACGACGGTGCGATCGCAAAACGCGTTCAGTTGCGCCCGTACTTTGAATTTTGATTTAAATGCATTTTTGACTTACAATATTCTCAACTTACGAGGGGTTTATCAGAACGTAACCCCATCGTAAGTCAGGGACTGTCTGTATAAGGAATAAAGGGTGATCACACACACATTTTCGGAACCGCTCGTCCCATACGGGGTCGCGGAGCCTACCCGGCAACACAGGGCGCAAGGCCGGAGGGGGAGGGGACACACCCAGGATGGGACACCAGTCCATTGCAAGGCACCCCAAGCGGGACTCGAACCCCAGACCCACTGGAGAACAGGACCCAGTCCAACCCACTGCGCCACCGTGCCCCTAAAGGGTGATCATACATACCGTATATATTTATGAGTGTGTCAGCTATTTCTTGGCTAATAATTCTGGGTGGCACAGTGAGGAGCGCCTGGGTGGTGTGAGAGAATGTGGGTTCTATCCTTGCTCAGTCTGTGTGAAGTTTGCATGTTCTCCCTGTGTCTGTGTGGGTTTTCTCCAGGTGCTCTGGTTTCCTCCCACGGTCCAAAGACACGTTATTCAGGTTCCTCCATAGTGTGTGAGTGACAGAGAGAATGTGTTCCACTGATGTATGAATGAGTGACCCCTTGTAAGTAGTATATCTAGTAGTGTAGTCACCTTGGTGAATAAGGTGTGTGGGCTGATAACACTACATAGTATCCATTGCAAGTTGCTTTGGAGAAAAGCATCTGCTAAGTGAATAAACATAAATGTAATTTCTCATGTAGGCACATACGGGGGGGGGCTGGTGGTACAATGGTCGAAGCCCCTGCCTAGGCATTCAATGGAATCAGGTTTGAATCCCACCTGAGTAAGGTGCTGAATTGATACAGTAAAAATTGCTCAGCTGAATAAATGGGTAAAATCACTGTAAGTCACTCTGGAGATGAGTGTCAGATGAATGTAATGCAAGCAAAAACTAATGATAAAATTACAATTAATTTTCAGCCATGGGTGACATTGAGGATTGGGAAAAAAATCATTCTTGTCTGTTTGGTTTTCCCACAAGGACAGCTAAAATAAGCCAGAATTATTTTGTTTACAGCTCTAAGCAGCAGCTTCATTTCAGAAAACATATGGTCCCTTTTTTTGGAAGGTGAAATGGGTACGTTGGGACAGACGGGGTTCATTTAGCCTCCGCTATTCTGCGGCCTCGAATCGGTCACAGACTGTTTGTTCTACACAGGATTTCCTGTCGAAGCGCCGCGAGGAGACACTGCCGGGGGGAAACGGCACAGAGTAGCGCTCACCGTCCGCTTCCACGCCGGCGAACATCTGTAGCGTCATCTCGGATTCCTGTTTTTGACACTTCAGCCGGGACAGCGCTCTCTCTTCTGACAATGACACTGGATTCTTGTTCACAAAAAATATTAAAAATAGTAAATACCCCCAGGGATTCAAATCTTGCCAAAATGTATACATTCCACTGCAACAGTGGCTGCTGTTAGGCTGCATCCAGCTAAGGTTCTGTAGGATCCTGGTAAACTGTGATTGAAGATCAGCCATAACTTTCCAAAACTCTTGACTTTTCACTAAAATAGTAGTGCTGCTATCTCACAGCACCTGGGTGGTGTGAGAGAACGTGGGTTCCAGCCCCACTCAGTCTGTGTGGAGTTTGCATGTCCTCCCCGTGTCTGCGTTAATTTCCTCTGGGTGCTCTGGTTTCCTCCCACGCTCCAAAGACATGCTGTTCAGGTTCACCCATAGTGTGTGTGAATGACGGAGAGCGTGTGTGTGTTCCACTGATGTACGGATGAGTGACCCAGTGTAAGTAGTGTATCTAGCAGTGTAAGTCACCGCGGTGAATAAGGTGTCTGGGCTGATAACACTACATAGAGTTCATCTGAAGTTGCTTTGGACAAAAGCATCCGCTAAATAAATACATGTAAATATAATATTTGGGCTACAGTGAAAAAAGAATGTCTGGACTGTGGGAGGAAACCAGAGCACCCAGAGAAAACCCACACAGACACAGGGAGAACATGCAAATTCGACACAGACTGAGTGGGGATCAAACCCATGCCCTCTCGCACTACCCAGGTGCTGTGAGACAGCAGTACCCACTCGGCCACCGTGCTGCCTGTACATACATTTATGTGTAAGGTACTTTAAACAGATAGAGGAAGGGTTCCTTCGTACATCATTCATTTACATCCTGCAAAGCAGGATACGGGCATTCCTCATGTCACCGTGTCAAGTTAGTCATTGTAACCAGAGCACCGGTACAAAAAAAGCACCTCATATCTGTTTGTCCACTTTAATCCCAGGAAAAAATACAGAAAGGTATGATGCAATAACTCAAGTGTGAGGACTAAACCCAAAACTAGGCTGCTCCAGTGTGTTGTTCTGCATGGTGCCTGTACCTTTAAAACGATACTGTATCGATGAAGCCATTAATGTGCCAGAAATGGCAAATAACTCTTGGCTCCGCTGGCCGAGTACCAGTGATGGAATCTTCGGTGACAGCTAATGGCTTTATTGAACTGGAACCGCTGACCCCATTGAAACCTGCCGAACATCCTAGACTAAAGTCAACACAGTGCTTGTCTGCTTTTGTTCTGAAATCATTGTGCGTGAGCGTGTGTATGTGTGTGAGTGTGTGTGTGTGTGTGTGTGTGTGTGTGTGTGTGTGTGTGTGTGTGTGTGTGTACGGCTGGTTTTAAAAAGCGAATGCAGCCAAAATGTATTGTTACGTGTTACTGGAGTGCAGGGTAATTCTATCAATAACCCATCTCAGGAATTCAACACACAACTTACAAGCACTGTGCATTTCACACTCGAGCGTTTTGTAAAAGCACTGTGTACAGAATGTGTTTAGGTACAACACTGTATATCACACTGAATATTTCATAGACATTGTTCTCTGGAAGACATCGATTTTATGCAATGTGTATTACCGACACACAAATGTGCAATATTAGTGATTATATAACTCTCACTTAATTGCTGTATTAAAACTGATGGATGTCACTCGAACACAGTTCGATTTCCTGGGTTTTAATTTTGTCCCTTAATAAATCAAAGACGGTTTCTGCCTGCTGACTTGTAAATTGTGATTAGAGGGGTTGTTTTACAGTAATTTCAGGAGCCAGTGCACCGCACAGACTGAACATAAACTAGAGCAGAACCTGCCCAGGATATCGCACTTCCACCCCCATTTTTGCTTGGACCATTATGTGTTTATCCCAGGAAACGGGAAACTGGGGACAGAACTCGGTGCTGCAGACCAGGGCCCTTGAAAGCCCCTCTTTTCTTTGTCTTTAGAGAAGCTTCAAGTGTGTGAGTGTTTATAGGGAAACAAGCACACGCGTGTCCGTGCTTCACACACACACACACACACACACACACACACACACACCCCTGCTGCCAACAACGTGCAACAAAGACACACGTGACTGCTTTGTGGTTCTGTCTCCTCTGCCATTAAAACTTTTAGTTTTGATGAACCAGCCAAGCAGATTGGTATTGCAAAAGAAAAAAAAAAAAGAATTTCAGTTTTATTTTTCCAGACAGTAATCATCTGTCTTCTTTAAAAATAATTCAACCACTATGAACATGAAAACTCAAAAGCTTTGCAGGACATGAGACCTCCTCAGTCTGACCAAAATGACCCAGAATCAGCACCAGTGTTCCAGTGTGCAGTGTCCCCCCCCCCCCCCCCCCCCCAGTGTGCAGTGTACTAGTGTCCGGTGCACTAGTGCATTAGTGTGCAGTGCTCCAGTGTGCAGGGCCCCCAGTGCCTTAATGTGCTGTGCAGTGCAGTGCAGTGCAGTGCCCCCCCCGTGCTGTGCTCAAGTGTCCAGTGCCCCTCAGTGCCCTGGTGTGCAGTGCCCCCCCCCCCCAGTGTGCAGTGTACTAGTGTCCGGTGCACTAGTGCATTAGTGTGCAGTGCCCCCCCCCCCCCCGCAATGTGCAGTGTATGAGTGTCCAGTGCAGTGCCCCCCGTGTACAGTGTTCGGTGCCCTGGTGTGCAGTGCTCCCCCCCCCCAAGTGTGCAGTGCTCATTCTCATATCAACTATGTTCCTATATCGAACATGTAAAGAAAAGTGAAGAAATACAGAATTAAGGCTTAAGCAGTCATTAACGCGAACGCTGCGCAAACAGGAACCGCCTGCTTCGTCAGTTACGAATTAGATAATATCTGCTCTGCAGTTATGAATGGAAAGCACGCCCTCGAACATATTAATAATTAATGAAGCAACAAAAGTCTCTTACTTCTTCGGTCCGCTCTGATTTTCTGCGGGTGGCGACCGCGCTGCACAAAAGCCTCTGCGACAACGGAGGGGCTCGTTCCCTTTGCCAGCTTCGCCTTTTAAAATGCGCGTGCAGGACCGTTTCATACCTTCTTCTGTGATACACGTGTGCGCGCGCGGGCGCGCTCGCTCGTCTAAGGCTGCGGGTCCGCCGGACAGCTGTGTTTTCTGTCACAACAAAGGAGAGACGCGCACCTCACCCGCGCTCGCTGTTGTGGCGTTTTTTGTTTTGAAAAATACCACTTCGTGCATGATCTCATGATCTGTCCTCGCGACAGAAAAATGCAGCGCCAACATACGAGCGATCAAAGGGAAAAAAAATGAATCGATACAAAGAGAATGCAGTGCACGCGGGCGGCCAAATCCGCGATCCGCGTGCGCCGCCCGACGCCTCCGTTACACACATCACATGTGGGTAACACTGTAACACTGTAACACTGCACCGGCCGCGAATGCGTGTGTGCGTGTGCTGTCATAGCTCGCCAGACAGAATCACACAGGCGGTCCCATCCCACCTGTCCCTCAACGACGCGAGCACGATACATAAATAAATGTTGTGAGACGCAATAAAACTGGACACACACTCTTACCTCGCGCCTCCTGTATTTCAGCTCCTCGGTTCGGTGTTTATTCCCTGCACGTCTCTCCCTTAAAGCGCCTTCCTCCTTCCTCCTCTCCAGCCTCTGCGCGCGCGCGTCTGTGTGTGTGTGTGTGTGTGTGTGTGTGTGTGTGTGTGGCTCTGTTGTTCAGTCAGGAAACCGCCTCATTCCGCAGATCGCACCCTGAGACACACACCAACACACTCTCGCGCGCGCACACGCACACGCACGCACACACACACACCACGCCTTCTGCCCCGCCGCGCTCCCGAGCACTCCCGCAACCGACGAGTCCCCGCTCGCCCCCGCGTCCAGCGCGCTCCCGCGTTCCCAGCCTCTCTGCCCCTATTCACACCTTGTGTTTTTTTTTAATGATCCGGCACCCCTCACGCCTAGCGATGCGCGTCCCCGCGTCCCCGCGTCCCGCGCTCTCCCGTGCCATGCGCGCCGTCCCGGGGGAGGCAGGTTAATGAGATTGTGTCGTTGTGCTGCCGGATAATCCGGCTTTTGAAAGGGACGCGCGCGCGTTTCGGATCCGCCAAAAACACATTTTACAGGAATTGCCTCTCTGTGTGTGTGTGTGTGTGTGTGTGTGTTCGCTGATACGTGCGGGGATTAAACGGCAGCGCCTGCAAAACATACACAGCACAAAAACCCACAACATATTATATACACACCGATTTATGAAATACTCTAATAATCGCATCATTTATTAACTGCTCAGAATTTAAAAAAAAAAAAACTGTCTAAAAAGTGAATAAACAGAAGCTTTAACTTCTCACAGAGAATAAATACGTTTTCTTGGATAACAGACGTAATGAATATGAAACTGTACATGATGTTCCACACTGGCGCCTCATGCAGACGGTTCAACAGTTAATTAACATCAAAACATTACAATCTAAGCAAGCAGAGAAATATTAGTCACCTTCAGTCATAACGCACATCAGTACCAGGGTAAAGGACACAAAACAGTCCAAAATAATTAAAACCAACAAATGTGTGAAAAATTATACTTATTAATTTGCAGTTTCGCACTAATGAAACTTTTACCAAAAAACAGAAAATATTCATGAATAACTGAAGTACTCATGTATATTTTTCTATGAATCACTTATATGAATCACATCATATGAATCAGTCATTATTTCCCCTTTTGTGCCAGGCTCATGCTGTCCCAGAAAATTGATTATGAGGCCCATTTTTGAATAGAGTGATGGATTCTGAAATGGCCAATCTCACAGACAAAGAGTGTGAGCGATGAATGCAGAAGGAAGGGTGTGTCGTGGAGATACGGCCCACTGAACAATGGAGCGGCTTCTAATTGCCAGGGCAACCGGGCCGATAGGAAACCAGGAGCGCAGAGAAAAAAAATTAAACAACAAAAAAAAAAAATCATACACACACTGCGCCACTCTGACTGCCAAGCAAAAGTTAATCATTCCGGATATTTCCATCCTGAGAGGAACAGATTATTGTCGGTGTCTAGGCAACCAAAAGGTTTGATACTGGTGAAAAAACGGGTTCCTGAAAGCGTTAAGTGGTTCGCCCAGGGGATTGCCCCCCCGTCCCTCATCCCTCATCCCTCATCCCCCGTTTTGTGGGATTTTGATCACCATCTCATTAGGCTCCTCTCAAACCTGGTAAAATTCCCTTTACCATCTCATTAGCCTCATCCAAAAGTGTGTGTATATGTGTGTGTGTGAACATCTCTGTCCCCTGGAACACAGCACTGCCTCCTTTGTTCTTCCAAAATGCAGATATTTCCTTTACATTGAAGCTCCACATTGGTGAACCTGCCAACACTGTTGGAAGTGCAATTAAGTCTGATTTGCTCGTAAAACCACGTTGACAACTGTAGCTGAATAATAGCGGCCAAGACACGAGCTTAAGATGTTTGTTAGAATATGCAGAGTCAAAATAATAAAGGCAATAAGAGAAATAATTTTGTGGTGCAGCAACACCAAAGACACGTTTTCCCCAATTTTCCCAGTCAGAGTCATTGCCAGATGTTCAGCCAGGACTTGACAGTTGTACTGCAGAACAGCACCGTGGTATTCTGTTGAAATGTGGGCTTTTTTTATTCTCTGGCTGAATTGCTCAGCACTTTGTTCTTGAGAGAACGGAATTCCCACCAGCTCTGCTTCTCTCAGTTGTGGTCATATTTTAATGTGGACGGATTCTTACCGCTTTGCTTTCCTGCCTCTTTTTAACCGCCCCAGACCTTGTTTTTCATCAGTTTTCTAATTTAAACGGAGGGCGATGAAGCGCACCAAGTACGCAAGCAGTCTCCATGAACTCTTCGCAAACAATGCGAGTGGATGGCATTTCATCTGAGCACAACAGGAAAGAGTTATTGTAGATGCCACACCGTACTTTATCATTTACTTACATAGCAGATGCTTTTCTCCAAAGCGACTTCCAATGAACTCTATGTAGTGTTATCAGCCCACACACCTTATTCACTAAGGTGACTTGCACTGCTAGATACACTACTTTCACTGGGTCACTCATCCATACATCAGTGGAACACACACACTCTCTCTCTGTCACTCACACACTATGGGGGAACCTGAACAGCATGTCTTTGGACTGTGGCAGGAAACCAGAGCACCCAGAGGAAACCCACACAGACATAGGGTAGAACATGCAAACTCCACACAAACTGAGTGGGGATCAAACCAACATCCTCTCGCACCAGCCAGGCACTATGAGACAGCAGCATTATTCACTGTGCCACCATTCCACCCGCATTATACCATCATAACATGGATAGAAAGGAATAGCTACGCCAATCGGCCACAAAATTAAAACCATTGACAGGTGAAGCTCTGGCCAATGTTCTGCTGGGAAAAAAATTGTTCAGGAATGTTTTGAGGAACATGACAAAGAGTTCAAGGTGTTGACTTGGCCTCCCAATTCCTCAGATCTCAATCCGATCGAGTATCTGTGGGACGTGCTGGAAAAACAAGCTCGATCCATAGAGGTCCCACCTCGCAATTTACAGGATTTAAAGGATTTGCTGTGAACGTCTTGGTGCCAGATACCACAGGACACCTTCAGAGGTCTTGTGGAGCCCATTCTTCAATGGATCAGAGCTGTTTTGGTGGCACGAGGGGGACCTACACAGTATTAGGCAGGTGGTTTTAATTTTTTGCCTGATCATTGTAGTACAGTATGTACAAGAAAAATCCACTGCGTTACAGTCAATCAAACTAAAACAACTTGAATATAATGCATTTTTACACAGCTTTTACTTTAATGATTCACGTTAAGATCCTTCTTCACATGTTGTGCAAGCATTTGTCCTACTTGGATTTAACCCAACAGCCATTTAGTCATAAATGGACTTCTTTAACCCCTAGACCTCCTGCGCCAGTAAATTAATCATGTATTTTCTGTGTTCATTACTGGATTTTTTATATAATTATATTGAATTTGATTGAGTTTATCTGGGGGGGGTGCGGTGGCGCAGTGGGTTGGACCAGGTCCTGCTTTCCCGTGGGTCTGGGGTTCGAGTCCCGCTTGGGGTGCCTTGCGATGGACTGGCGTCCCATCCTGGGTGTGTCCCCTCCCCCTCCGGCCTTACGCCCTGTGTTGCCGGGTAGGCTCCGGTTCCCCGCGACCCTGTATGGGACAAGCGGTTCTGAAAATGTGTGTGTGAGTTTATCTGATAGGAATCAGTGGGGGTTTCATTATTAATTCTTTTCTGAATGACAAGAAGGTGAGATTTGCCATATTTTGTGTCAATTACGGTAGCTTTGCTCTTGGAGTTGTACCACTTCGGGTACCTCGGAGCGTTTCTCATGGGCACATTGGGCACATGTGCTGTGCGCAGGAAACGGCAACATATACGAGCCATGGCTGTTACGCTCAGTCCATGGGTGACCGGTTTGAATGTTCGATTTTGCAGCAGCCAATTTTCTTGCCTTGATTGGCCCTTTTAGACCGTTGTCTTGCCACATATATATTCCTGTTCACCCAGCCATGTGTGTCCAGTGGGCTGTTTTCTTTTTCTTGTAATTTATGAGGTTCAATCTGATCTTCCACATACACAGAGGAAATACTGTTGATAAAATTCTAATTGAGTGGGGCGGTAATAGCAAGAGCGAGCATTCGCGGCGTCTCTATAGAGGCGTAATGGAGATGTGGGTTTGGCCAAAGCAAGAAGACACACTGATCAGTCCAAAAAAAGGTCACGACACACCATTGTGCTCAAGGCTGAGATTCCGTGTGCCGACCGGCAGTGGTGGCCAGAGTAGCGGTCAAAGGTGCCTATGATCATAGGACTGCTCCTCAATCTGCTTCTGCTCTAGAAGGAACAGTTCGATCCCCACTCAGTCTACGTGGAGTTTGCATGTTCTCCCCGTGTCTGAGTGGGTTTCCTCCCACACTCCAAAGACATGCTGTTTAGGTTCATCCATAGTGTGTGAATGACAGAGAGAGTGTGTTCCACTGACGTATGGACGAATGACCCAGTGTAAGAAGTGTATATAGCAGTGTAAGTCACCGCGGTGCATAAGGTGTGGGGGCTGATAACACTGCACAGAGTTCATTGGAAGTTGCTTTGGAGAAAAGTGTCTGATAAATAAATAAATGTAAATGTAGAAGTTATCATTTATCATTGACACATTTACCTGATGCTTTTCCGCAAAGCAACTTACAACAAACTACTTACAGCAATTTACCTATTTATACAGGTAGCTTATAAAAAGACAATAATAATTAATATCTGCAGAAAGAGTGCAGAAGAAAGTGATTTGCTTTGCCAAACTTTGGTAAATAAGGTAATGAAAATAAAAATGAGGCCATAAAAATTAACATGTTCTTCCCATGTTTGGATGTGTTTCGTACCATGTCCAGCATCCCTGACTGCATGAGTCACTGCTGAAAATGGATAGATGGATTGTTCAGATCGACAAAACACCTGAGAGGCTGACGTCCAAGTGCCAAGAGAGGCCATGCTGGTAACACCCCTGAAAAGGAACAACGTGATTCCCCACTAAAACATATCCGTCTATATAAATATGCCCATTTTGTGAAATAAAAACAGTAGAACGTAAGGAAGTTTGACATATAGGGTGACCTACAGACCATGACAGCTAATTGATACATTTGTTTTGGAAAGAGACATCTGGGGTGTAATTATGATTTTTCAATTACAAGTTGCACTCAGAGACAAAAGGTGTAAATTGTGTGAATCAAACATATTAAAACACAGTCTGTAAGACCGAAATAGGGTTTTCCCTAGAAATAATATATCTTTTTATTTGGTCCTATACTGCCATCTGCTGGTGAAAATAGTAAAAACTATTGAACAGCCCTGTGGGAAAAGAGAGAATCATGTATAATGAGTAAAACTGTAGGTGGCGCTGTTATTAGACCAAGAAAGGACTGACCGGTTAAAACTGTGGGTGTTTTTGTGGCCAAAATATATTTATATATTTATATATCTATATACACACACACACACACACACGTTGACTAGTTAAAACGTTCCTGTGACATGTTACATGTCCATGCGAAACATTTACTCTTCATTAAAAAAATCCTCTTAAAAATTATATTAATTTTTATGTTAATTAATGAGTGGTATGTCGGTGAAAGGAGACTGTATAATCCTGTTGGAACGGGATATCGGTCCCTCCAGTGCACGCACTGGTTTAGAGGAAAAAAAAAAAAAAAAAAAACATTATCTGAAAGTGATTTTGATGTCATTAAAACTTTTAACAGGTGTTCGGTCTGGTATTTAATTTGATTTCAAAGTAACTTCCTAGACCCAGTTGTTACGAGGCCTTTACCACGAAGTTAGGTAAAATTCCAACACTCAGCGGAACGAAAAGAAAGCTGCTAACACGAGATTACACTGTCAAAAACAGCAGGCCAAGTACATGCTGGTAAAAAACACGTCGTCATTGGTATGTATGGGACTTGTAGTTTTTTCCTGCGGGGACCTGGTTTCACCAGCGTTCTTTGGGCGTTCAACAAAACTACACTTCCTCAAACCGATTAAACGCCTGCGCCACCTGTCGGCCGGGAGGACCAGCGCTAAACAAGCCCCGTAGCTGGCACCGTGCGCTTGACACTTAGTGCGTTTGTTGACCACATATTGACAAATTCGCAACGACGAAAGTTTGCGAGTTGACAGCGGGCGCGATGCAGGCGGAATCGGGCATCGTGCCGGACTTCGAGGTCGGAGAAGACTTCCAGGAGGAGCCCAAGACGTACTACGAGCTGAAGAGCCAGCCTTTGGCTTTGAGCAGGTTAGTGCGCAGTGAGTGAGTGAACGTGTGTCGCTGGTAGCGGGATGATGAGGAGTCGCGTTCGCGGGGACGAGCGCGGCGTGTCGCGTGTCCGCTTCGCAGCGGAGCCGTTCCCATCGGAACCCCACCTCAACCGAGCTACCTTCTCCAGGCGTGTCTGTCATATATCACATTCCGAGAGATGTGTGTGACCAGGAACCCCCCTGCCCGCGGGAGCGCGCTTTGGGTGGGAGCGCGCCTGCTGAGAACCACGCGCTTAGTTTGGTTTGGATGAATAACGCCGTGTTCTTCTTCTTCTTTTTTTTTTTTTTTTAAAAAAACTTAAAATAATCTATTGTAAACTTAAGACAGCTATCAACTGTTTATAAGCGCTAATTCAATTGTTGAGATGATCATCATATTCTGATTACTAGTAGACAAGTAGAAACAAGTACGTACACAACAACTTTTTGTGGATCATTTTTTATTATTTCGCTGTAATTATTATCATTATGCGTTAACTGAAATTATGACATTTTGATAGGAATATAGACTTCCAAATTTTTTATAAGTCACTTCATAGGAGACACACACACGTCACATATATACACACTGTGACTGTCTGAAAACCGTTTTTCCCAGCTGCTGTTTATTATTTTATTATAGTGTATCACGAAATCAAGAAAGTGTTTTCTCCTCCATATTAAAGGAGACCTGTATTACCTAGCAGATGTTTTATTAATATTTACAAGGGGGTCTGACCGGTGTTTGGTCTACATTTAATCTGGGATTATTGTACAGGGTTTATAACTGCAGTGTGAAAAGAACTGTGCGCGTCCGCAGCAGTACCGCCCCCTGCTGGCCGAAAAGCGGTAACGCAACCTTTCACTCAGCTTCGTGATTGACGTTTTCTCATTTAGCAGATGCTTTTCACGGTTCAAGGTTTATTGTCATAGGTACAAGTACCATGAAATTCTTCTTTGAGTGCTTCTCCACAGACTACGAACAAAAAAAACATTAGATAATACTGCACAAAACAATAACAATAAATAATGCTAATAACAATAAATAACAATAGACAGCCAGAATACTTAGTGAGAATACTTGAAGTGACAGTGTAACGTGCCGACGTGCTTGGAGGGAACAGTCCAACTCTAGTTACAAAAGGTGGCACATTGGTTAGTGTTGTATACTCTTACAGCAGTGTGGTAAAAGCTGTTCCTGTACCTAGCAGTGCAGGTTCGAATAGACTTGAGAAGCTCTGCAGATGGCAGAGAAGAGAAAAGTGCTCGTGCGGGGTGACTGTGATCTTTCATGATGCGCGTCGTCTTTCTGAGGCAGCGTGTGGTGTAGATGTCCTGGACTGCTGGTAGCTGTGTGCCGATGATTTCCTGAGCTGTTTTGACTAATTATTGTTATTGTTTTTAACATTTTTTTCTAGGCAACCTCCAATGTTAGTGTACTCTGCAGTGATTTTCTCACTTGTATAGCAGGGTTTTTACTGTATCAATTTACATTTACATTACATTTATTTAACAGACACAATTGAGGGTAAGCACCTTACTCAAGGGTACCGCAGCAGGAGTTGGATTGGGAAACGGCCTTGAGATTGCAAGAATTTTAAATATTACCTGCTGTGTGCTGCACTAAAGTGACTGCCATTTATGACATTTAGGCTCTTTTCTGGACTCTTAACACACACAGTCTTATTTCCTGTATAAAACATAAATTATTTTTTAACAAAATCCGAATTGTATAAGGCGGTGAAGCGTAAACGTGTAATACGAATAAGCACAATGTACATAAACCAATGCAAGGTTATAGGGGCCACTATGTAACTCATTATGGAACATTACCCTGCAGTAAGCACATAGTTCATCCCTGGTTTGTTTTCAACACTGCGCTATTTTGGGAGTGGGTCGTGGAATTATGGAACTGCGGAATCACGGCCCTTGGTGCTGCGAGAGAAATTGTGCAGTCCGGACTGTTCCTAACCACAGCGGTGCAGGAGAAAACTGGAACATATGCAGCAGGAAGCCAGAAACCCGATTAATAATTCTAAGTCAATTTTGTCATTAGTAAATTGCATTAGGTTGTCGCTCATTTAAAAGCTCAATGGTATTTTTGTGCGCTCATCGATTCTGAACCGCTGCCTCCATTTCCTTGGGGATGGAAAGGAAGGTCAACTCGCAGTTCATTGTGCAGGACAAGGAGAACCTTGCAGCGTGGAAGCAGTGCAGAGCTTTGTGATCCTCTGACCTTGTGACCTTTGCACTCTGAATCCTGAAATGAATGAAAACAGGAACATTCACCACCACTTTTTTTTTTTTTTTTTTTTCTTTTTTACTTTTAACACCGTCACATCCGTAGGTGTGACAGTTCAAGAAACACCTTAACGGTTCTTTCTGGTTTATTATACACAGCTACTCACTGTGCCACTGTGCCGAGTTTTCAGACCCTTTTTAAATGTGGACGAGATGACTATTATAAAACGATTACTATTATAAAACGAGATTACTTTTCCCGTAAATTACCTGAAAGTAGTTTCACAATCCAGCCCGAATGTTTGACTCCTACGCCCGATGTTTCGGCAGAGTCTGTTGCACGTGTCTGAAACGTCACGCCAATTGTCTTATTGGATCGCTGACAAGAGCTGCGCTGCATGGTGTCCAATCGCAGGCTTCTGTGGGCGGGGAAAACAACCGCATTGTTTTGTGATTGGCCGGGCTAAGAGCCCACCCCCCTTCTCGCCGGACCGCCCCGACGGGCCTCCGCACCGCAGCGCTCCGCACCGCCGCTCCAACTTGTCCCGCGTGTTGGCGGATCCCCATTCCTTCGGGGGACAGTACGAGTGCGGATGATTTTTAAAGGCAATAAAACTCAGGAGGAATGTGCCCACTGGCTGTTGGCAGCTCTCTGATTCTGTCCTCGTTTCTACCCATCTCAGACCCCACCTTATTAGCCGCAATCATGATCATGGCTGTTTGATCAAGTGGAAAATTTTACACACACACACACACACACACACACTTCTAGCAGTGGTCTCTTGAGTCTCGGAACAATAGTTCAATAGATCTTTATGTATTGCAAAAAACTCTTTATATATTTTTTTCCTCTCTCTGTCTAAGGTTGTATTTACTCTCCCTCTGCCTTCCCTGCTTTTATTGCCGTTTGTTTGTTTGTTTATTTATTAATAAACTTTTTGGGTGGGAGAAGCGCTCAGCAATGCAATAATAAGCAATAAGTTACCATAACCACTTCTTTAAATACCTTGAGTCGGTCTCTCTTGAAAAATACTTCTTTTTAAGAAAAACTAGTTTTAAAAGAAACTTGAGAACTCCCTGTTATAATTTTGAATCAAAGTGTGTTCTGAATATGTTTCTAGTAAGGTTTTCTGTAATATTTTCTTGTTCTGAACTGAAAACCTCTATATATATCCCATAATTCCAATAAACCATTGTTGTCTTTCATACTTTGGTGCGATGTGTGTCTTTCACTGAAACTGAGCCTTCCAGCATATTTACATTTAAACAAATGTATTTATTTGTTTAGCCGATACTTTTCTCCTAAGCACCCTGCTGTGTTAAGGCACTTGCACTCAAATTCCACATTTATACAGCTGCGTAATTTTTACCGTATTAATTCTGGGGCAGTACCTTGCTCAAGGGTATAGTAGTAGGAGGTGGAATTTGAACCTGCAGAGTCCGATTCCAACGGTAGCAGCTCTAACCATGTGAACCTTATGTAAAGCTAGGCTGCTCACTGCTTCCCACGTCATGTCTGCATTCAATCATCATTCGGCTTCCCAGAGCTGGGGGATGCTGTCAGTTTGCCTGTGCTGCTGTGCTGTGCCACTGATGAGGACGAGGATGTGAGGATGCTGGACTAACCTATGTTCTCTTTCCCACCTTACAGCAGGTGCCAGTTGCATCGTCAGCCACGAGATTAGCTATGAATCCTTTATGTAAGCACTGGATTTTCAATGCAGCCTAAGGGATTGGGCTACAGGTAGTTGAGCTTCAGCATGGTACATTGATGCAGCCCCTCATTAATACCCCAACACTTGTAATCATGGTGGAAAGGCAGGACGTGGGAGTAGGTAGCGGTGAAAATGGGACACCAGGTAGCACAGTGTTTAAGGCCACTGCCTTTGGACTTGCAGGTTTCAATCCAACCTCTTGCTGTAATATCCTTGAGCATGGCGCTTACCCTGATTTGACAAGTTAAAAAAATGTCCCAACTGTATAAATAGGTAAATACTTGTAGGGAGGGGGTGTGGTGGCGCAGTGGGTTGGACCGCAGTCCTGCTCTTCGGTGGGTCTGGGGTTCAAGTCCCGCTTGGGGTGCCTTGCGGCGGACTGGCGTCCCGTCCTGGGTGTGTCCCCTTCCCCCTCCGGCCTTACGCCCTGTGTTGCCGGGTAGGCTCCGGTTCCCCGTGACCCCGTAAGGGACAAGCGGTTCTGAAAATGTGTGTGTGTGTGTACTTGTAGGGAGCTTATGCTGTCGAGGTGCTTTGCAGAAATGTGTCAGGTAAATGAATAAATTTTAATATAATAACTGTTTTAACTGGGCACGGTGGCACAGTGAGTAGTGCTGCTGTCTCAGAGCACCTGGGCAGTGCAAGAGGGCATGGGTTTGATCCCCACTCAGTCTGTGTGCAGTTTGCATGTTCTCCCTGTGTCTGTGTGGGTTTCCTCCCACAGTCCAAAGACATGCTGTTCAGGTTCACCCATAGTGTGTGAGTAACAGACGGAGAGAGTGTGTGTGTGTGTTCCACTGCTGTATGGATGAGTGACCCACTTTAAGTAGTGTATCTAGCAGTGTAAGTCACTGTGGTGAATAAGATATGTGGGCTGATAACACTACATAGAGTTCATTGGAAGTTGCATTGGAGAAAAGTGTCTGATAAATAAATGTCAATATGTCAGACAAATGAGTAAATATAAGTGTTTTGACTCCGTGGTTAAGAAACAGTCTTGTTTTCTGATCTCAGGCATGATCTGTTGGCTGTGCACTCAGTCCTTGCCATGCTGCTCTGTGGAGAATTCCTGTCACAGCTGAAGGGTAGCACTTCTCTCTCTTCCCAGGGAACCAGTCTGCATACTTCAGGTAATTGACTTTGCGCAGCAGCCAATGACAGTCGCCTGGGACCATGAGCCGATCCACCTGAGCAGTTGCCAAAGCAGCTCCGTTTCGTTGCTGGTGCAGGTCTGGACCCGAAGAGTCCTGCCCACCCTCATCTTTAGCACCTGTCATGTTTGTGGGCAGGAACACGTTCAGCCAGTGAGTTCGCCGAGTCCAGCGGTTCGCTCTTCGGAATGCAGTCAGCGACTCGGTAGTAACATTGAGGTGTAGAGCCTCTTTAGATTAATAAATATCTCTGATGGGTGGGACTGTGTTATATTTATTGTACAGACATGCGTTGCTTAACGACGGGGATTCATTCTGAGAAATTAATCGTTAGGCAATTTTGTCGTTTTGCGAACATCATAGAGTGTATTTGTACAAACCTAGATGGTATAGCCTCGATCATAAAGTGTACTTATACAGCACTATATGATATAGCCTCGATCACAGAGTGTACTTATACAAATCTAGATGGTATAGCCTCAATCACAGAGTGTACTTATACAAATCTAGATGGTATAGCCTCGATCACAGAGTGTACTTATACAAACCTAGATGGTATAGCCTCAATGCAGTCAAGAGACACTGTAAACACGAGATTTATGACACTGCTGCTGGTATAACACAGCATACTGTTTTACAGTAAACTTTTTTTGTAAGTGGAAAGTACACTATAAAATAACGATAAAAAGTACAGTATAGTAAATACATAAACCAGTAACATACATGCTTATTATCATTATCAAGTATTATGTACCGCATGTAATTGTGTGTGCTGTACTTGTATATGACTGGCAGTGCAGTAGGTTTGTTTACAACAGCACTACTACAAACATGTGAGTATCAGACTGCGCTACAACGTCTCTAGTCGATAAGAATTTTTCAGCTCCATTATAATGTTATGGGACCACCGTTGTATATGGGGTCGGTTGTTAAGCGGTGCATGACTGTACTGTGAAGCATGTCGATCCATGGGTGCATATGCCCCCAAGCAGCTTGAGGAGTATGAATTTGGACCCGTTGATCCAAATGCCTATCTGTAATGCTCAATGGGGGTGGGGGGGATATTAGTGGGCCGACATTCAAGTTGAAACCATACTCCTGATTGTTGCTGCTGATGCTGATTTTGCTCAGTTTCTACAGCACAGTTCCGCCAGATTTCGTTTATCGTGTTGCAGTGAACGAAGCTTTTGTCTTGTAGCTGCATTGTGGCGAAAGAAAGCTTTCGGTTTTGGACAGCTGGTAACGTAGTGGTTAGAGGTACTGCCTTTGGATCCAATGGTTGCAGGTTCAGTCCCCACCTTTGGCTGTAGTAGCCTTGAGAAAAGTACTTACCCTGAATTGCTCCAGTAAAATGACCCAGCTGTGTAAATTTCTAAATAATTGTAACCTTAACGCTGTAAGTTGCTTTGGCAAAAAGTGAATAAATGTGGTTGCATTGTGGTAAACAAAGGCTTTGTATTGTGGCCCCCGCAGCTTTTGACCTGCAGTTATAATCCAGCAAACGATGCTTTCGTTTGGTATCACTGCAGCAAATGAAGTTTTCGTCTTATGCGAGGTCTCGTTAAAAAGTTCCAGAACTTGGAATCCATTCCAAAGAATACTACACATATGTTATTATTATGGGCTCTCATATGCCTGCAAACTAATGTCCCGCACATGATGTGCATTTGTCCCCAGCGCTCCGGCCACTTTCCGAATCACTGCTGGACATTTGCGGTCATCATGTGACTAAAGTCCATCACTTTAGTTTGGATTGCTTGAGTGTCCTCAAATCCCCTTCATTTCAGCTTCATTTTGATTTTTGGAAACGGAAAGAAATCACGGAAAGGAAGACTGGGTGAATGCAGAGGGCGTGGTCTTAGGAATGTTTTTTTTCTGCCAAAAATGTTTGAATAGAGACAGCAGTGTGTGAAGGAGCGTTGCCACGGTGCAGAAACCACTGACCATTTTCCTGCCGCTCTCGGCACTTTCTCCTGACTTTATCGCTCCATGGATGAAAAACCCCTTTATACAAGGCCCGATTAACTGTTTGACCTCTAGCGGAAACAGTGGAAAAACACGGTCGGCATGGCGGTATTGACAGTGCTGCATGATGTCAAAGGTTGACCTGAACGTGGAAGATCTTTGACTGAACGTTCGTCTCCTTGGAAACATTTCTGCCCTCATAAATAACGGTCTTGGGCAAGGAATCGTCACCAGTTGAAGGCAGTTCTTACCATCTTGAAAATTTCTGTTCCACTTCAACCATTTTTCACACGAAACTTGATGCGCACACTTTGTTTCACTTTTTTTAAATCCATTTTTCTTCTGAGATGGGAAAGAAATATGTTTGTTTTTGAATACACCTTTCTCAACACTGGTACAAGGTATGGGGAAACAGCTTCTCCTGGGTTGGTTAATATTTCTTTTGCACACACCTCTGAGAGTCTGAAATGCAGAAAACTAAGCTTTTGTCTTGTGTTTTTATTGCCGCTGAGGAAAAGTGTTTGTTTTATGTTTGCATTGCAGCCGTTGAAGTTTCGTCTTGCAATTGAATTGTGGCAAAGTTTTTCTTTTAGCAAAGGAGGTTTTATACGTTTGCATTGCAGCAAACAAGCTTTCATTTCCACTTTCTTTTTAAATTTCAGAAAAAGAAGTTTCTATCTTACATTTGTTTATCAGACACTTTTCTCCGAAAGCAACTTCCAATGAACTCCTTGTAGTGTTATCAGCCCACACACCTTATTCACCACGGTGACTTACACTGCATCACTCATAGATGCATCAGTGCAACACACACTCTCTGTCACTCACACACTATGGGGGAACCTGAACAGCATGTCTTTGGAGTGTGGGAGGAAACCAGAGCACCTCACAGGGAGAACATGCAAACTCCACACAGACTGAGTGGGGATTAAACCCATGTCCTCTTGCACTACCCAGGCGCTGTGAGATGGCAGCACTACTCACTGTGCCACTCTATTTTACATGTGCACCTCAGCAACGCAAACTTTTGTCCTGTGGTTGTGTTGGAAAAAACAGTAAAAAATCTGTGGCAGGTGAGCACAGGTGCCCCGTTTTGCTATGTCCCTGCAGCTACGCCGTTGGCTTGGTTGCAACGAGATACTGGTTTTCGCACATCACCTCCGCGCTGCTTTCCCTGCGCTTCGGCAAACACCTGAAGCCGATTCCACGCCCAGCCAGAGATGGCAGGAACATCTGATCCGGGAAACCTGGCGTGCCGCGAAATAGCTGCCGCGCAGTAATGTATGTGGCGCTAATTAGTGCCGAAAGAAAAAAAGTGAGATGTGCCGGTTTGGGCCGTTAGTGGCGCGTCATGTAACACCGCAATAATTACCGTGATGTAATTAATTTAAAATGAATAAATCCTAACACTTATTTCCCCAAGATTCCGTGCTTCCAGCTGACTTGTTTCGAAATGCTCAGAAGCTGTTTGTGTGTCCTACTTTTCGTTCGTTTGGATTTCGCCCCTCAAACAACGTGGGGAACCTGTACGTACACGTTCCACGGTTCAAAACCGCGCTGTAGAGGTGCTGGGGTTGCGCCTCTTTGTCCACATGTCAGGTCTGGGCTTGAATTGCCTGGGAAAGCTGGGGGAGCTGTGGATGGGACTGCGCTGTGGGGGGTCGGGGGTTCTGGGCACAGTTCTGGCCCCCTTAAACACAGACTAGAAACGGCCACCCCACTGTCATGGAGACAAAGTGTTCATAAACCCATGTTGGCCCCCACCTCCCCCTACCAACACAATGCGACTTGAGCCGTGGCCACGAGACCTTGTTCACGGTTCGCACAGATATAATTACCATTAGTGTGAAATGGTAAAATGTTTGTGCGCTAAACCCCAAAAACTGACGCCCATTAATGTAAAATGTAACCAAGGTTTATTAAATAGACACCATTACCGCAGTAGTTACACAATAACATAAGTTTCCCATCATCAGTTGTTCTTTTACTGTATGTCTACCTGCACTCATTCATCTTTTTAGTAGTTATGACTGACTGTACACTTAACAAAGCTTAGGCTTCCTCCAAGTGCCCTGGTTTCCTCCCCCATCCCAAGGACATGTGTTTCGTGTGTACTCAAAATCGCCTGTAGTGTATGAAAAGTGTGTGTTACATTTACATTGCTCTGCTCCTGACACCGCACATAGTCAAAAACCATGTCTTACCGCCATCACATAAACCTTATACAACGTACATGTGCTTACCCCCAAAAGAAACACATTTAGTATTAAACTTGAACTTGATCATCTGCTACACCCCAACAGAGACTACTTTGCTCTTCCACATCTGCCCGCCTGGTGGTCCCACGTACGAAAGGTAAAGCACGGAGGTTCTAGGTTCTGGCTCCATTGTGGTGGAACGACCTCCCCCTCTCACTCAGAACTGCTGAATCCCTGTCCAAATTTAAAAAGGGTCTTAAAACTCACCTCTTCCGGACTCACTTCGCCCATCATCTCTTAACTCCATGTAAGATGTAAATGTTCATGCTCTATAACTTTAAGATGATGCTGGATGAACCTTTATGCAGCTACTCCTGTAACATAGGGTAAATGTTTCTATGTATTTCTAAAAAAATTACTAGGAAAGTGATCTGGAATCTTTTATATTCTGATAAAGTTTTATGCAGCTACTCGTGTGATGAACGTCGGTTCATATGGTGGAAAGAAACCAATTAACTGCACTTCAGAATCACACGTCTGCATCTAAGTGTCTCTTTCTCCTAACGTAATACACAAATTGCATTTTCTATGAGATGTTCGTCACTCGGGAGAAAAATGCCTGCTACGTAAATACATGTAAATGTAAACGTGTTTATAAAATACATTGAAAAGTAACGGTAAGCACCAGAATACATACCATAAATATGAGTTCTCCCCAATGAGTAAAGCTCCTCCACCCCCACATTTCCCATTGTTCCTATGGGCTTCTTCTCACAGTCCCAAGATGTGTTTCAGGTATATCGATCACTCTAAATTACCTGTGTGTGTGTGTGTGTGTGTGTGTGTGTGTGTGTTATGCTGCTATAGGTGTGTGAATGACTGTAGGTAGTTTACTACAGTGTACCTAACATTGTAAGTCACCTGGGAGAAGATATCAGCTAAATACTTGTTAAATACTAATAATCATTGTACAAACTTTGGAGAAACACATCTGTTATGTTAATAAAATGTCTCGGTTTGCTCAGTTGATCCAAATTTGGCCCTTGTGTGGTGAAGAAAAACCTCATACGCCGAAGTAGGATTATTAAACGAGACTCCCTGCAACGTTGAATTCTTTTAACGCGAATGGTCGTATCCCGGGGGATGTGTGCACGTGTGTTGTTTCCAACATCCACGTTATTGTATTAATGCTCATTTTAAAGGGGAAATCGACGTGCTGTTCCACGTAGGTGAAGGAGGAGCCTTGAACTGGCGCGCTTTAGTTCAGCTAGCCATCCAAAGCACGGCACTTTTTTCCACCCCGATGCCGTGCATCATCCTCAGAGGGTTCGCACGTTGTGGGGGGGGTGTGATGCCAGGGTGGCGGTTCATTTCTGCCTTTTTTTTTGCGCCACTGTGTTCACACTTTGTCAAGTGCACCTGAAGAGTGTAAAGGGCTTTAGGAACTCTTACACTGTCTCAAACAGTTCCTAGATATATTTTGTTTCCCGAATGTCAAAGTTCTTGGCTACACTGCAGTGCTGTGTGTTTTTTTTTTTTTTTTTTTTTTCTTTTTTTTTTCCCAGCTCAATTAAATTTGCACGTTTCGGAACCGTGCGATTTTTATGACGCACGACTCTGGCTGTTCTCGTTGAAGGAGCTGGAACCACGTGGCGCTGGTGAGCGTTTTTAAAAGCAACGTTTCCCAGAATGCACCAGCGGGCGCACGCTGTTCTCCGATTAGTGTGGGGAGGAGGGGCTGGGAGCGTGAATGATCGACGCAGCCAGGTGCCACCTTGCCTTACCATATGTGCGCTCTGTCGGTGACATCACGGATGTAAACTTACGCGCTTGGCAGGGGCCGTGTTTGTGTTCCTCAGGCAGCTGAATGTTTACTACGGTATCGCACGTCATGTGGAAGTGCAGACTGGAGCAGAGACAGACGTGTCGCGGTCATTCACGAGGACATGCTCCGTGGATACAGTGTTGTGCACGAGCTGAGGGGGCCTGCGATTATCGGCGGGCCTCTCGGGAAAAGTGTTTCCGGTGATCAACAGGGAGCCCAGATCGTACAATCTGTGCGCTTCATACGTGGAAGGCGAAGAAACTGGGTGGAAAGAGGAGACGGATGACAACAAATTTATAGACCCTACCTGTGCACAGAAAGTGTCTCGTCACTCCTCCCAAATGACTTGTAAAGTGCCATTTTACATTTATATACCTGACGCTTTCCTCCAAAATGACTTGAAATGTTTACGCTTTTATACAGCCGGCTTGTTTTTAGTGCATCAACTGGAATAAAGACCTGTCTCAAGGGTGTTCCAACAAGGGGTGGGATTTGAACTTATAACCTTTGGATCCAATGGTCAGAGGTTTGAATCCCATCTCCAGCTGTAGTACCCTTGAGCAAGGTACTTACCCTAAACTGCTCCAGTAAAATTGCCCAGATGTATAAACGGGTCAATAATTGTAAGTGGCCGAACATTATAAGTTGCTTCGGTGGAAAGCGTCTGCTAAACAAATGAATGTAAATGTCTTTTCCAGTCTTCCACATTGCTGGTAATTCTTTTCTTTTTTTTTTTTTTTTTAAAGTTGCAGGGTGTGATCAGAAAGTTGTAAGACTTTTTAATTAAAAATAATAGTGCACATGCATCATTTTATTTTGTTCAAATCTCCCTCATCCGGTAATTGTTTTCACCTTGATTTTCATTTTTTCATAACGTAAGGATATAGCAGTGGAGAGCTGAATAAATCCTGTAACACCAAAACCTTTTTACTTTTCTACCAAGAATTGAATCCAAAAGGAACAAGAGTTGATAACATTTTGAGCGTCCCTAATACTCCGGCACATCACAGCTGAAGACCTGGAGCGTGGCTTGTGAAAGTGGCCGGAACACGGTGACGGATGCATATCATCTGGGGAGATGGCTTTGAAGGGGACAGCATTTAGAAATTCTGAATTTGAACTGTGCTTTGGAATTCATAACTGGTCTCTGAATGTTTCGATCATCTCTCATGAAAATCGAAGCGGCAGCCGAACCACAGGCAAAATCCTGCGGTACGGTTTTGTGCTGGAGCACTTCTTCGCTTCCTTGTGCGCGAAGTTTGCTTGAAAATTGCCTGTAATCTGTCACGTTCGCCATCCTTTGCAGGTGGCGGACGGGCTTTATGCCGGGAGATCTTCGGTGAAGTACGCAAAACTGATTTGAAGTCGCCGAGTTGCATAAATTATCACTCGAGCCACCCGTTGAGTCAAGTCAACAGGGTTGATGTTTCCTTGTGGGGCGTTTCGAAGAGTCGCAGTGCATGCGGCCCGTGTGATCAGTGATGCTTTGGGTTCCAAATGAAGGTCCTGAAGGTAATTTCACGCTATGCCTTTGAGTTGAGGCTTTACGGGAATACTGTCACGCTTTACTCACCTTGCTGTAACCGTTGGGTGTCCCAGTCATTCAAAGTTCCTCCTTCCCTTTTAAGCTGAATCTCACCTCGAAATCGTGAACTCTTCTCGGTGCATTTAGTCCTTTGATCATTCCTATTAATGAGACTTGTGCTTGTGCACGTTCAGTTGTTTGCTTTTCCTTCCTGGATTTGTTGCCTTTAACAGACTTGTATGTCTTCAACCGCTAGTAGGATGGGCACATGCACCGGGAATACTGCCAGCAATGCGTGAAAGGAAAATTATGCAGAAGATCTGAATTGCCAAAAAAATGCGTGCATGAATGCCTTTTTGTGGGCGTTGATTTGTTTCTGTGTTAATCTGTTTTTTATCCCCATCTGCTTTGACTTGGAGTATGAAAGGTACCAAGTGAGGCACGGTGCAGTGAAGAGGTGGTAGACGGCCAACTTTCTCGTTCTCATTGCTTTGTTGCTTGTTCAACATTTTTATCCAAGAGAGACTTACAATATTTTGACCCATTTACATGGCTGGATTTATTGGAGTAATTTAGAATAGATACTTAGGGGCAACAAGGTACAGGCTTCTGTTGCATAATGCAGGTAGTGAGTATTTGCTTATTAATGTTCTTAAAAATATCTAATTGCAGTTAATTTAAATGGGGGAAAAATATACTGTGTTCTTGAGCTGCAAAACGTTCAGCCACTAAATATGCAAAATTCCTGCCTTATCGAACTGCTCTGGACATCTTTAAATCAAAGCTTAACACCCACGTGTTCATGTTTGAACACTTTTTTAACGTTTTTCCTCGAGGGCTCATTACTGTTATCGATGATGAAGAGTCATGGGAGCGATGCTCATAAATTGCTGTGGACAGGTGACAACTTAAATGCGCAGTAGAAGTCATGCCTGAAAATTTCTTTGAGGTTTTTGGATGGGCGGGGAACGCACTATTTTTCCCATTTAACATAACGGGAAATGGCTTTTGGCATCCAAAATTTCAATATCTGCACCATTTTCTAAAATGGATTAATTTTGTAAATTGAGAGATGGCTGTACTTAACCTGAATTGCTCCCGCCATCTCTATGGGTCAGATGTAGTAAGTTGCCTTAGATAAAAGCATCAGCTAAGCAGCAAGATAGTAATAGTAACATACTGACCTCACCTCGATAAGGATAGTAAATGTGAACAGTATTTATTTAGCAGACACTTTTCTCCAAATTGACTTACAATGAATACTATGTAATGTTATGAGCCCACACACCGTATTCACCGCGGTGACTTACACTGCTAGATACGCTACTTACACTGGGTCACTCATCCATACATCACTGGAACACACTCTCTCTGTCTGGTACTCACACACTATGGGTGAACCTGAACAGCATGTCTTCGAAGTGTGGGAGGAAACCAGAGCACCCAGAGGAAATCCACTCAGACACAGGGAGAACATGCAAACTCCACAGAGACTGAGCGGGGATCAAACCCACAACCTCTCATACCACCAAGGCACTGTAGGATAGCACCACCATTCACTGTGCTACCGTTCCATCTGTGTTTTGTGTAGAGGCTGTTAAGGCAAACCAGACTCTATCCACTTTTGCGAAATGTCACAAATGGGAATGGTGAGAATTTTGAGAATGCAGCTGCATCCTTTCTGACTGCAGCTCAACGGCGCAGTGTAATGAGGTAATTTCATGAATCAATTTAGCTAGCATGCAGATGGAAACTGCCCAGCTGCCGTTTTCAGTCGACCAGTAGCGATGAACATTGTTGTCATGTCAGTCAGATCATTTCAGATTTCCACAGAAAATCACTGAGAGAGCATAAATGTGAAATAGGCTAAAAAAGTGTTGATTTCATAAAGAAACAGATAATCGGTACCATCTGATCGAAATGAAGCATACATGTTCATGCTGAATATTTGTTTTATGTAGCCTTTCTGGTTTATAACATACATTATACCTCTCATAAGCACTATAAATTTAATTGAATCACAAGATAATGGTTATAGTTAGACCAAAACACTTTAAAACACACACTGCACCTAAATAAAGTAAAAAAATCTAGTTTTATTCAGTTTACATATTTATGATTAAATATGTCGCTTACTATGTTTTTTACACTTGCGCACCTCAGAACAGGTCACAGTAATGATCATTGTGGCCTGAAACCTTCAAATAAATGTTCTATTTTTGAACTTAAATTTCATTATGTAGCTGACACTTTTGTCCGTGGCAAATTAGTAGCGAAATTAGCCTGTATACTAAGTTACTTGCAGTGATTTACCAGTTTATAAAGCAAAGTAATTTTTAATTCCTGTCATTTCAGTGTCAGTACCTTGACTGAGGTGGGATTAAAACCCAGGACTTCTCGACCGCAAGACAACACTTCTTACCTCGGTGTTGCCTGCTGCCTGGGTTCCTCTTAATAACTGTGTAAATGGTGCGAGCATGCTTTTCGTGTGTGTGCCAGGCCTGGGGTCTCGCCGGTAGGTGGTCGATTGAGCAGGTCTGAGTGTGTTTCTTCTCTTTGCCCGCACCGTGTCCCCTACTGTTTTGGGCCAGGAGTCTCCTCCCCACAGACACACACACACACACACACACACACACGCACGCTCCCTCCTATTCTGACACACTCAGCTCGGGAGCGCTGTGACTTTCGCTGGTCGCCAAGGGCTGGCGGTGCACCTTCAAGGAAAACATGGAGGCCCTGGGAATTGCGGCGTGTGGGCCGTTTTCCTTCCGCAGCTGCTACCTGTGAGTACTCGAACCCGAAGCGGTCACTGCTCTTCCGTTCAGGGGAGCACCTTCACTGTGTGTCTGTGACGACTCTACCGCTTTGCTGGGATTCATTGTGTCATTTTTATTAGCACTATGGCAACATTTGTGTGAAATACAGTTGCCCTTACGGTAGGATTTGTACAGTCAGAACCCTCTCAGTTATAATAAAAACAGACCAGTAAAAAAAAAAATCACAGTGTAATTTAACTGTATTCTGTTGGTTTTGGGTTACCTGTTTTTGCGTGACCCTTTGACTTGGAGCTCTGGTGGGAACTGATGTTGGCTGCCAGAAAGAATTATTTATTCCTTTATTAAGCCAAACACAATAACTAAAAACAACCGCAATTTTAAATCCAAATTGGCCCAAAAAGAAATCTCCAAAAGGACGAGATCCCTCGCAAATCTGACCGACAGCCTCACTCTCCACCCCTCAAACCAAAGCAGAGCTGTGACGCTCGCACCACCTTGGAAAACAAATAGTAGCATTGAAATAGCATTGAAATCCTCATGCCGACAATAGTCTTACGTTATAAATTAATCTGCATGAGATCCTGTTCTGTTTTCAAAGTGCAACCAGAATCATGTAATGAGATGACTTGTTCATTGTCTCGTGGGACACATGAAAACTGGCTCCTCATACAAGGAAAACGAAGGGAAAAGCTTCAAGCACCTGTCCCGATGAGGTTGGCACTAGTGGGCGGAGCTACACTTAAGCCACGCCCCCATGCCGGTTGACGATTGTACACAAAGGTGGTGGTCGGACTGGGCAGGCGCCGTGCTTTCTAACAAAGGGGCGGCAGGTATGAGGAGGGGTTGTGAAGTCGGACCCTCGAATGTAGACTGTTTTCTCGTGGCCGCTCAGGCGGCCCTTTTCTATTTATAGGACTTTCTGCCGTAGCTTGGAGACGTTGCCTGAGAAAGTTGGCACTCTGTCGCCACTCCAGCGTCACCCCGTCGAACTGTGAAAGTGGGGGGAAAAAACGGAAACGTGCGAGTGGCGATCGTGAGCGTGCGCCGAGATCTGCCTCACCCGCTGCAGCCGCACATCACAAGTAGCAGTCGGTAGGTAGGCGTGTTCTACCGGGCTGAACAAAGTGGTGTTTTGATTCGAACGGACCGGTTGTGTCAACGTTACTTCTAAAGTCTTCACCAGTCGGGGTATTTATTGTTTCTTCGTACTGAAATGGGTGTAGGGCCTGTGTTTTGTGTGTTTGTGAACAGATCTGAAAAATAAATAGAATTATGCTACCAGGGTGGGGTGGCACAGCAGGTAGCACTGGTGCCTCATAGCACCTGGCCTGTGCGCTGGATGTGCGGCTCAGTCTGCGTGGAGTTTGCATGTTCTCGCTGTGTTTGCGTCGGTTTCTACCAGGCGGTCTGTCTTCCTCCCACAGTCAAAAAGATCTGTGTGTGTCTGTGTGTGTTACGTTACTCTGCTTTATGGATGTGTAAACCTGCATGGGTTTACTGTTGTCTAACACTGTAAGTCACCCTGATTCAGGTGTCTGTTACTTTAGAGAAAAAAGTCTGCTAAATGAATGCTGATACAGCACTTTAGAACATGGAAACTGGCATCCAACCCATGTCCAGACCCACATTTCAGGAGCTCCAAGGCAACAGCTCTGCCTGATGTGTCACCATGACGGTGGAAATATCCTGTCCTAATTTGAGTGGGGATGCAGTGATTTGGAATGCTGGGATACATTCTCTTTGTAGTCTACTAAGTATTTAAGGTGTGTTTTTGGTTAAAAGTACAATGCAAGGCACTTTGTCTTTTGCTTTGTTGTATAAAAATAAACTATCACACACAACATGTTACGTTTGATAGCTGTAATAACAATAGGTGCGGCTAAATCGATAAAATGGATTCTAATATAAAATAAAATTTTGGCTTATAATTATAAAATAATGGAATGTAAACCTCTCTCAATACGTAAGTCATCACAGATTTCTTTTATGATGAGGAAGTGGCCGGTTGGCAGCCGAGGAGAGGAAAAAAAAAGACTCCACATTGCGTAGCATTACCCAGCCGTTTAAACGGGTAAATAATTAAGTGGCTGAACACTGCGAGCTGCTTTGGAAGAAAGCGTCAGCTAACTGTAAAGGATGATTTATTATATTTATCATTACGCTGAGTGGACTGGGTCCCATCCACAGCGTACCCTGGACTAGCTTGGGACTCTGCCCTTCCGGGATAGGCTCTGGACCACGTTGATGAAGTTTCCAGGACCCTGGGCAGGATGTGGTCGGACTTTCGGCGCAATTACATTTCTGCGAAGCTCTGCGGTGAGGGCGGACGGGGCTCTCGGGGTGTAAATACACATTTCCTCCCAATGCCGGGCCTTTTCCACGAACGGAGGCAGCAGTTGACTCGACTGTCTCATTACGACAATTATGGCACAGTGGCACAGCCGCCACCATCGCCGAAACCATCATCTGCTGGGCGAGCCTCGGGCTTTCTGGAGGGAAAAGCATCAATTCCTTTAACAGACACCTGCTTTCGGGGTAGTACACACACACACACACACACACATTTTCTGAACCGCTTGTCCCATACGGGGTCACGGGGAACCGGAGCCTACCCGGCAACACAGGGCGTAAGGCCGAAGGGGGAGGGGACACACCCAGGACGGGATGCCAGTCCGTCGCAAGGCACCCCAAGCGGGACTTGAACCCCAAACCCACCGGAGAGCAGGACCTGGTCCAACCCACTGCGCCACCGCGCTTTCGGGGTAGTATTTTATTATTATTTTATTTTTTATTAGGATTGTTTTTTCTTTTGTTTTACAAAGGGGGGTGGTAGTGCAACAGGTTTGGACGGGGCCTGCTCCCTGGCAGGTCTGGGGTTCGAGTCCTACTTGGGATGCCCTGCGGCTGACTGCTGTCCTGTCCTGGGTGTGTCTCCTCCCCCTCCAGCCTTGTGCCCTGTGTTGCCGGGTTAGGCTCTGGCTCCCCGCGACCCCGTAGGGGACAAGCGGTTTCAGATGATGTGTGTGTGTGTGTTTATGTTTTCCAGATGGAACTCTTGGAGAGGAGGAGTTCATGGCGAAATTTGTACTCATTTTCGCTCAGAAACGGCAAGCACTCCAGATAATTATTTTATGACTTCATTTTAAAATGCAGAAAATCCTTCACAGTCCAAAAGGATGACAGAAGTGGTCATTAACATTGAAAGCTACATATTTATTTATATATTCATCTTCGAGAGGGGGTGGGGGATGGGCATTCCTCATTTATTCGCTTTGCCAGGAGCTTCTCTCGAAAGCGGCACACAGTGATTGTTGACTACTATTTAATTGACACCTTTATCCGCGTTGGCTTACACTACGCTAACACCCTCACACACACCGTGGGCACTTTAGAGTCACCAGTACGCCTGAAACATGTGTTTTTGGACCGTGGGAGGAAACCAGAGATTTTGAAAGAAACCCACAGAGACAGCATGGGTATCAAACCCATGTCCACATGCACACCTCTGATGCGATAAGGCACCAGTGCTACCCGCTGAGCCACCATGCTTCTTTAGCTGGAGATGTGGAATCTCAAGTTACGGAGGTCGTCGTACTACCCATACTCGTCTCGCCAGTCCTAGAACTGGTCACTGGTCCAAGCATCTGGACATCTGAGCAGACTGGTTGATTGCCACCAAGGCAGTCCATTGAGCAGAAGGTCTGAGGTGCCTTTAGCTCCTTCCCATTTTTTACGTTACATTTATTCGTTTGTCCGTCACTTATCTCCAAAGCGACTTAGAGTTTTAAGCTACTAACAATGATTCACCCGGTCACAGCTGGGTAATTTTTACTCTATCGGTTCAGACTAAGTACCTTGATCAAGGGGTAGGGATCTTCAAGTCCAAAGGCAGTGCTCCTAACCACTACGCCACCTGCTGTCCACGTATAACAAAATCTTTGGGTTCAGGTTTGCACCGAAATTTGATTTTCTAGGCGATAAACACGTAACCGATAAGCAGCAACCAGGACCTCTGCTACATTTTTATTTGCTACATTCCATTTCTGTGTTGACTTGAACAGGATAATCAGGTAGCAGAGTGGTGCTTGTTTTGTGTTGTGATTGTTTCCGATCATTTTGAATTTTGAGGATAGGGCACTTGCGTGGTCTCCCTCTTTGCATTTATTTGTTCGATGCTTTTCTCCAAAGGCACTTACACTGATATCCCCCTTTACGTGGCGGGGTAATTTTTACTGTATCAGTTCAGGGTAAGTACCTCGGTCAAGGGTACTACAGCGGGAGATGGGATTTGAACTTGGAACTTGGATCCGAAGGCACAAATATGTTTCCGTTTGTGTTCTAACCGGTGTTGCTCTGCCTCCCCCCCCCCCCCCCCCCCCCAGCAATCCGTCGGAGCAGCACGGCTCCTCCAAGACGGCGCTGAGCGCGTCCGTTATGACATCACGCGTGCTCCTCCGGCAGCAACTGATGCGCGAGCAGCTGCAGGAGCAGGAGCGCCGTGAGCAGCAGCGCCAGCAGCAAACCTCGCAATTCCTGCAGCAGCAGCAGCATCGGCGCAGCCCCGGCACCCCCACGGCGGCCATCGACGTCAGCGCCCCTCCCGGCCTGCCCGCCGCTACCCACGTGCCCATGGAAGTGCTCAAGGTAAGCGAACCTCCGCTTCTTCAAACAGCCTCGAGTCCCATCGTCTGTGACTCTTCTGCCGTCATGGACACGTAGTGTTCAGCCACTTCTGGATAAGGTATGGAGACGAGATAAAAAGATATTAATGCTGGAAAACTCCAGCGTCCACCTGATTTTGGAAGAAAATTGTCCGTTTGGCAGTTCATAGCCCAAAGCGATCGAAAAATTAGTTTAATAGACCAAACTTTGTTCAAGTCCATATGGTGATTTTTTTTTCCCCCCCCAAACGAAAATTCCTCTTTAATTCACACTGTTTCTCCAACCGTTTGGCCCTAGACGTGTTTAATCCTATTTGCTCGACTCCATTGGCATTTTTTCACCTTCTTCAGTTCCCCCTTAGTCGGGGAGACGCCAGACTTGTGTACTATTTCTGTGCCCTGAGAGAAAGCATGATATAATAATTACTCTGAAATGAACATACACCTGTTCCAAGCCTGCAGCGTCGGGTAAGAATGCGTAAGCACTTTGTCCAGCATTACCTTTTTTGCTCTATTGAAATGTGAGCATCTGATGGGGAAGGAGGCAAAGTCAGGAAACTCAGATTTAGATTTGCTTTAATGCCAGGATTTGTAGTCGACTGAAATCAGTTATTCCGCAAAAAAATACAATATTTATTACGTGCCTCAATGCATCATTTCGGAGGTGTTGTCTTTAGGAGCAAAATGTTTATTCGTCGCTTCTGGGAAAGCAGTTTGGATTCTTGTGTATTGAAAGTAATGGCCTGTAAAACATAAGAGCTGTTATTTTCTTATTTTTCCTGGAAAGCAAAGGTCCTTTTTTTTATTACATGTGCTGTTTATTCACACTTTCTCTTTTTATGTTTGAAGAATCAAAAAATTTTTGTAGTTTATAGAAATTTTTAATTGGGCATTCACCAGATTTATCTTCCATATACCTTATTAATTACTTTGACAAATATATTTGCCATCTGCGTTTGGTTGATGAGGCAACAGTCCCTTGGAATCAAACAGCTCTGTCTATTAGTCTTGGATTTAGCCTTTTTTTCTTTGCATTAAGTGTATAAGGAGGAATTTGACCTTCTGTTTAATGGAAATATCATAGTGAATGGTGTCAAGGTCCTGTTTAATATTGCGTGTTGGCAGTTCTAGGTTTTTTCCTCTGAGTCCTATAAATGTGTAATTCTTGATAAGACGAAGCCGAAAGCCTGATACTGTCCCTTTTTTTATTACATTCATATTTCCGGTTCTTTTATCTATTGCTTTGATAGCGCCACCGTTGTCATCGCCATACCTGCCATAGTGTATTTCCATTTATGTTATCAGTAACATAACAAAAAAAAACTTCTTATCATTGACGTATTACCTCTATGACTGCTACTACCTTGTAATTATAATGTAACCGCTGATAAGAGAAAGTGTGCTTGTAACTGCTGCAAAAACCTCCGCTGGGATTGCAGTCTAGTTCTGCATATATGCACTGCAGTGCTGCCACTATCAATAACCCAGTGTTAATATTCATTATGCTTCACTAATCCCATTTAGCTTTTATTTATGCATTTTCCTTTCCTTCTATTTATGATGCTCTTGGAAGAATGACATTTAATGCACATCCTGTTGAACTTACTATGGTGTAACACTTACATTTATTCATTTAGCTGATGCCTTTCTCCAAAGCAAATTACAGCATTAAGGTTGCAATTATTTATATGGCTGGGTAATTTTTTACTGGAACGATTTAGGGTAAGTATGTTGCTCAAGGATACTACAGCCAGAGATCGAACCTGTGACTTTTGGGTCCAAAGGCAGCAACTCTAACCACTACGCTACTAGCTGTCCCTGTAATAATTAAGCTGCAGTAAATTGCGGTGATGTTACACTCGTTGTGCTGTTGAACACTCGACATTGCCAAAATCTGTCAAAAAGACTGATCCTCCTCATGCCGTGAGAGAGTAGATTTTGTCATTGTAAAATGAAGTGATGCAAGTTGGGATTTGTTGAAAACGTTGCATGGATATTATGCAAATGGTTTCTAATAATATTGTTGTTGTTGGTTATGGGGCTGCAGGTAGTGCTGTTGCCTTGCACTCATGTGGTTTAGGTTCAGATCCCACCCCCCGCTGTAGTACCCTTAAGTACGGGTCTCAGTGCCTCCATTGAAAGGGGAAAAAAACCCAGTTGTATAAATGGGTAAATCTTTGTAAGCAGCTTAAATCGTAAGGTTCTTTGGTGAAAAGTGTCAGCTAAATAATGTCTAGTTCTGCATATAGTTCAGTCTATATTTCAGCCTTTTTAATTTTTGTACGGCACATTTATTGCAGGTTTTGTATAAACCTACAGATTAAGCTCCTCCAGTTTGCTGTGATGATCAGACAGTATTACCACCATGGTCCTGTTAGCCTTGAAAAAAGAAACGCCATTATGCAACTGCTTACTTTTTATACCGTTCATTAGATATACTGCTTTAATGTGCAGGAGCAGTAATTACATTGGAGAATTTTGCCTGTTAATCTGAATGGATTTACTTGGTCTCATTGGACTCAAAGGTGTAATTGGATGATTCTGCAGTAAAACGCAGTCCCGGGGACACAATTTACATGTATGTTGAACAAGCTTACTTTTGGATTTAGTTTATTTCTGTTGAATAAACTCTGCATTCCTCATCGGTACATCATGATCAAATCGATATAATTTGCCCGGCACTGTAGCAGCAGTTTAATGTTTCGCATAATTGGACAAATGGGACATTTTCAAAAACTTTCTTCCCTGTTGATACACTGATATGGCTCCTCTGTAGCTATGATCTGCACAGGCCTGTTAGATTTTCTAAGCTTTTTGCTGGTATGAAATAAAGTTCACATCTTATGTAGCTTATTTACATTAATGTTTATTCATTCTGCTGATGCTTTTCTCCAAAGCAGCTTACACTGATTTACCCAGTTATACAGCTGGGTAATGTTACTGGAGCAATTTTTTAGGATAAATTCCTTGTGGAGGGGTACTACAGCTGGAGGTGGGGATTAAACCTACAACCTTTGGGTCCAAAGGCAACATCGCTAACCACTACGCTACCAGCTGTCGCCCTGTTTAATGATCAATTATTATTTAATTCGGGTACCCTTTATGGACTCCTGTAGGTTCATGACCTGTTTAGGGAAATTGTTGCAGAGTAGGTTCTCCAGTTGAGGGCTGCCATATTGCTGGATCTCTGCTTCCTCATTGAGGGCCGTTCTGCCGTGGCGCCTGAATACCAGGCGGTGAACTGGAGAAATTCCCAGAGCATTGCATTGTCTGAATTTGCCCCCGTTGCCCCCCTCTGTCAAAAAGAAGGTGGCGCGGCGGAGCGGCTCGAACCCGTTTGCCCGTAGCTAGATTAGCGTGACCCCTTGCAACGCCGCACAGCAGGGCAAAGTCAGCTCAGCGGTACCAGGCACAGTCACTGGGCCATAGAAGTGAAAACGTTAAGCTCAGATGAGTTTGTCTGAAGACTGATGGCTCCCTTAATTAGCCCAATGACCTGTAACCTTGGAGAAATTAGTATGGAATAAAGGTTGGGATCAAGACAAAGGAGAGCACAGGTCGTCCACACGCCGGACACTAATTCGGAAAAGAATGCTCATAATTAGGCCCAATAATTTCATTCCTGGGCATATTTAAGAAAAAAAACACTCTGGCTAATAGCTGCAAGATGGTATGCTGAGGGCAACATGATTATTGTAGTATAATCCAAAGTATTTTTCTTAATTTTTCTTCTGGATGGGTGAGTACATCTCTATTTGTATAATGTTCTGTTGCTGTCGAATGAAAATTGTTTTATACGGTAAGAAATTGTATTGTATGCGTAACTCTTTGAAGGTTTTAATTTAACAGTGTGCGTGTCCTCAGATAAATGGCTGAGTTGAGCGGACTCTGGAGTTATGCACCGGTGTAGGCCGTCTAATGTCAGCGGTTCATGTACGAGTTTGTTCGTTTCCTGCTCTTAAGATTTTGCGTTTATTCATTCATCTCGTGCCTTTTTTCCCCCAAAATGACATACACTGTCAAGCTACTTGCAATTATTAATCCATTCATGCAGCTTGGTAATTTTTACTGCATAGATAAAGACTATGTGCCTTGATCAAGGCCACCACAGCAGGACGTGGGATTTAAATGTGGGTTTTTTGGGTCCAAAGGTGAGGGATGTAACCACTACGCCACCTGCTGCCCCGTGAGAATTATTCAGATATTCCATATATGTGCTGTATAGAGTCATAGTAACGGAGTGCAAGAGAGGGGCCCATGTGAGTGATGTCAGGCTTCTTGAGGATGCTCATGGTCCCTCTGCCTTTATTTATTGTTCCACTCAATGAGTGCAGTTGTTACTCTCATGTCTCTCAGTGGCAGAATCTCAACACAGCCTGTGTTCTGTGACCTTTATATGAGAAGAGTATAGTTGCCTACTGCGACAACACACACGGTTCCCATTCACACCCAGTAGCCACAGTAGAACTAATTAATATTTTTGCTGTCATTTAATAGATGTCATTTATTGGGTGGTACTGGGGCAACACAGTGGTGCTGCGAGTAGTGCTGCTGCCTCACAGGGCCTGGGTGGTGAGAGAGAACACGGGTTTGATCCCCGCTCAGTCTGTATGGAGTTTCTTCCCGTGTTTGCGTGGATTTCCTCTGGGTGCTCCGGTTTCCTCCCACAGTCCAAAGGCCTGCAGTACAATTGCCCATAGCCCCAGCTACCAGTTACTCGGTGCTGGTCCCAAGACCAGGTAAAATGAGACAATTGACATCAGGAAGGTTATCCAGTTGTAAAATCACTTCTCCAACCACACCTCCAAATACCACAGTATGTAGAGGTAAAATGGCCAAACCTGCGATTTCCTGGAAAGATGCACTGTGAAAACTGAGCAGTAGTAGTCTAAGCTGTCATTGATTGGTCTTCTTTCATTTTGTGTCATTAATTGGGTCTCGATGACAGGGGCTAGGTGTCCATTGACTGGAAGTTATTGACCAAAAATGGGTTTCGTTGGCCAGGATTGGGTGTCATTGGCAGGATGTCTTTCGTTTTGTGTCATCAGTTCGCTCTCATTGACAGGGCACCACTAAATCTTCTTGTGTGCAGTTGCAAACACCATTTGACTGCACTATCATTCCCCTGAAGTATAAATTGCTGCAGCGACATTTATATTTTAAGATTAGCCACGATCAACAAATTCAGAGAGAACCTGTCATTCCTACCAGCTCTATGTGGATACATCTGTCAATGGATAGCTGTTTAAGGATAAAGGGGTTCCATTAGTGTCCTGCATGATGATGTCACTCACCCTCATACCCTCTACAGAGCATCTATGGAATAGGAAAGTGAACAAAGCCAGATCTGAAACTGAAGCTGGATATTCAGAAATGTATTTCACACATGTAATGTTGATACTGACTGATCCACACCATGGTTAAAAGTCACCGATAAAAGTCAATCATAAGTGGAATGTTGTGTTTTACTGGTATGTGGTGTCACTTAAATCAACTGGACAGCACATCTGACCAATTTTGAGGTGGTCGGGCTGCTCTTTCCTTCTCTATAACAGTAAAGCTTCTAAAACTGGCACAGTGTGAATCAGAGTAAAAATGTTTTCATCAAATGCTCTTTATGAATTTTATTAGTGTTAACAGGGATCCTTAAATAACAAGATTGTTTATTAATGCTGTACAGACTTTTGAACTTATGAATTTTGAGCTCCATTGACTTTTGAATTTTCATAAATCTTCGAACGGGAAAAAATTATGAACGTTGATTTTTATGTGCCAAGGCATTTTTGCAAAGTGTGAATGATGTTTCCATGGAGGCCTTTAAGTGTAAAGAACACTGGTTGTAGGCTTTTCATTCTAACTCTAACTTGTTGCTTTGAGAGGTCAGTGTGTCTATACAAAGGGTCTTTGCTTCCTGGGATGAATAGCAGCTGAACTCCTGTGATGCAACCGTGCAAGAAAATATGTTTGTTTGCACCTGTTTCCAGCCATTAACACTTCTGGAATGGAGTTCAGTGTGTGTCTACAAGTTGGGTGAGACTCACCCTGCTAGATGGCATTTGTCTCATACACAAATATCTCAGCGGAAACGTGTAAAGTCGAGTCCTGCTTTGGAAGAAGGTGCGGCAGGGTTCGAGAATGTCTGCTGTAACTGTCCAGAACTACTTGGGTGCAACAAAGTCGTTGACTTGTTCAGCTGTACCTGGCTGGACTGGGTCAACTGTTAACTAGGGGTTGGCTTCCCCATAAACCCATAAGAAGAGTATTTCCTGGCTTCCCTTATTAGCTATGAGCCAAAGCAACTTCCAATGAACTCTATGTAGTGTTATGAGCCCACACACCTTATTCACCGCGGTGACTTACACTGCTAGATACACTACATCACTCATCCATACATCAGTGGAACACACACACTCTCACTGCCACTCACACACTATGCAGGAACCTCAACAGCATGTCTTTGGACAGGGGGAGGAAACCAGAGCACATAGAGTAAACCCACACAGACAAAGGGCGAACATGCAGACTCCACACAGACTGAGGAGAGATCGAACCCACGTCCTCTCACACTACCCAGGTGCTGTGAGACAGCAACACTACTCACTGTGCCATTGTGCCACCCATCTAGCCATTTACAGTGCTGGGTAATTTTGCAGGAGCAATTTTAGGGTAAGTACCTTGCTTAAGGGTACTACAGCTGGAGGTGGGATTCAGCCAGTGCTGCACCGTTTGGGTCCAAAGGCAGCAGCACTACCCGCTACGCTACCAACTGCCCCGCTTGCTCTGTTACCGACATGGAGCTGAGCATTATTCATAGTACGCTCGCATGTGTTGCTGCAGCGCGGTTGTTTGGAGACGGCTTTAGAATAAATGCTTTCTTAACAGTTGACTTTTAAATGCCATCAGATAGGGCCTGCAGCATGATTCGGCGAGGAGGGCAAGGCCAGCCAGACTGCTGCACTTCCCCATGTACAGCTGCTGCTCGCTGTGCCTGAGCGCGGGAGGGCAGCCCGGGCTCTCGGACGCGGCATAATGCCTCATCATTGTGCTTTCCCCCAAGGGTCTGCGGGCTCTGATGCCTTGTCATAACCGGGCTGTGTGAAGGCCGCCTTTGTCGGGCCCCAGAAAAGCTCCATTGAGTGGATCCTCCTGAGAAGCCACTGCAAACGGCTGTTTACGGCTAGGCTGGAGAGCCTCGTACGTGACGAACTCGGGCGCAGAAGCCTCGGTATGCAGCGCTCCCAACTGTTAGGGTCACGGACAGGTGACGGTCAACGACGCGCCTTTCGCTTGCTTTTTGACAGCTCGATGAGAGGGTAGAAGGGGTTATAACATCTGTCATAGTGCTCGTGCCGCAATAGCTACTCGTGTGCGTTTTTATATCTTGAAAAATAACGTGATTGCTTCATAAGCAGTTGCAAGAAAAAGTTTGCGAAGCCTTTGGCATGACATGGATTTCTATATGAACTATGAAATGAGGTCTCATCTTCAGATAGGTCCCAATAACAGACGAATGCAGTTTGCTGAAGCTATTTAAACACACACACACACACACACACACACACACATTTTCAGAACCGCTTGTCCCATACGGGGTCGCGGGGAACCGGAGCCTACCCGGTAACACAGGGCGTAGGGTCGTAGGGGGAGGGGCACCCCCAGCAGGACTCGAACCCCAGACCCACTGGAGAGCAGGACCTGGGCCAACCCACTGCGCCACTGCACCCCCCTATTTAAACACAAACGATTGTATTTCATCCGGACGATATTGAATATATCATTTAAACATTCACACTGCAGGCTGGATAAAGTATGTGAACCCCTAGGCTGATGACCTCTCCAGGACCTAGCTGGAGTCAGATGTTCCAGTCAAGACGATTAGATTGGAGGTGTGGGCTGGATTATGAAAAACACACTCGATCGTGTGTGAGCAAACTGTCAACTTTTACTATGTGCATTATATATATATCTATAAAAAAAAATCATAATATGTAATGTAAAACCCATCAGTTTGATGGTTTTTTTTTTTTTTTTTTTTAAGTGAAAATGTTTTAATTTTCCTGAACCACTGGGTTGTGGAAGTGCTCTTTGCGTAGTTGTATGTTGGGTCACACATAAGCACCATTGTCAAAAAGAGTATGTAGTTAATTGCTCCTGCAACACACAATGTTTCCCTTTCTGGAGTAAGCAATTAATATTCCTCTTACAGTTTCTGGCTTGAGGCTTAAAGTACACCCCAGGAATGAAAAAAGAGACCTTTGTTCCAAACTCTTCTTCTAAACCAAGCAGCCTATGAGATTAATACACTGTTTTCCCTCTAATGCTGTTTATTTTTTAGCAGAATTAAGCAACAAAAAAAAGAAAAAAACTGGCCTTGAGGCTGTCATGAATGCAGAAGGGAGTCATTGATACTAAGATGGTTTATATACAGTATTTAGAGAAAAAATTAAGTAATTCGTAGAAACTTTATTTTCGCTTACTTTGAACGACTTTGCCATCGATTTATTTTACGTTTGCTCATCCTTGGCCTCAGACTTATCCTTAACCCACAGTGAAATGCAACAGAAATGGTTATTCTAGGCATGTTTAAATGATTTATTTCCTTTTGTCTTTATTGGTTATGCATAAATCACCAACATAACATTGGGTCCTTTTCAGTGAGACCTGTAGATTTTCTACGTTTTATTTTATTTATTTAGTTGCCACTTGCAGCGTTAAGCTACGTACACCGATTTACCTGTTTGTACAGTTGGGTGATTTTTGCTGTGTCAGTCCAGGGTAAGTACCTTGAGCAAGGGCACTATAGCAGGAGAGGGGTTTTGAACCTGGGCCCTTGGAGTGTAAGATAGCAGCTCTAACCACTGCACCACCTGCTGTCCCACGACCACAGTCTGCAAAAAAATTAGTTAAAGCTGAAGCTCATCATGCACAGTCAATGACCTTCGCTAAAGCCACCATGTCCTTAGTCTTTCTGTTGGAGTCAGATATGTCCACTTGTAGGACAGGGATGCCGACGTTTCCAGATTCCACGCAGTCGGCAGTTATTGCAGTCACTGCTCGTGGCCTGACGATAAGACTGCAGGTGATACAGGGATTTTTTTTTAACCCAACTTGAAAAAAGTTTAAATCCATGGGACGAATTCATATTTTCTCTTAAAATATGCTGTAGTAGCATCTTACGCATATTTAACTTGAGGGTTTCAGCTTTATGGGACGGCACGATATTGGGCCAGAAATAGATTTTTTGCATAAGGGGAACATCTACACACTGGACACCAGCTGAGCTTGTGAGCAAAGCAGCAAGGCCCCTCTCCAGGTACCCCGTCAGTATCTCTCTACTTCGCTTCACATTTTCGCTCCTCCGTTATCATCTTCGACCTGTCCAGTGCACGTTGGAGTATATTGGTGTTTTTTATTTTCTTGCTTATTTCCTGAGTAGGTACAATGCATTTCTCATAAAATGTTTGTTAGTTATTGTTCTATATTGGATTTGTGCTTATGGTACCACGTCCAATAAGGTTTGTCTGGTGAACTGGTTATATGTGATTCTTGGCTTGATGTGCTACATCACTCCCTTCATCCTGCTCCACTCCAGTTAACCTGAACTGCTTTGGTAAACGTCCAGCTGTACAGTTAGATTTATTTATTTGGCAGATGCTTTTCTCCAAAGCGATACCAGTGAACTCTATGTAGTGTTATCAGACCACACACCTTATTCACTGTGGTGAATTACACTGCTAGATACACTACTTTCACTGGGTCACTCATCCATACATCAGTGGAACACACACACACTCTCTGTCACTCACACACTATGGGTGAACCTGAACAGCATGTCATTAGACTGTGGGAGGAAACCAGAGCACCCGAAGGAAACCCACACAGACACGGGGAGAACATGCAAACTCCACACAGACTGAGCGGAGATTGAACCTATGTCCACTAACACCACCCAGGCACTGTGAGACAGCAGTGCTACTCACTATGCCATCGTGCTGCTGTGGCGCCATACAAAAAGTTGCAGGTGTAAAAATAATATACTACAAGCTTTGTATTGGTTGCTTTGAATTTAATAGGAACAGCAGGCTGTGTAGTGGTCAGAGTTGCTGCTTTTGGACTCGAAGGACCCTGGATTGAATCCCACCTCCTGCTGCAGTACCCTTGATCAAGTTACTTACCTTGAACCGTTAAAAGTTACCTAGCTGTATAAATGGGTAAAGCAGTGTAAGTACCTTAACATCGTTCGTCACTCTGGAGAAAAGCATCAGCTAAATGAATCAATGCAATACAGCCTGCATTGTTAATATAAAATACTAAAATTCTTCTGATAAATACTAAATGGATATCCAATTGGTTGTGAAAACTGAAAAGAGCGACTCTGGCTGGAATGGATTGGTGGTTCACACACGCTCCAGCTTGGCGTAAAGGCCGCTGTGGCCCTGGTCTTCCGTGTAGAGATGGGAACAGACCATCCATTGAGTAGAGTCCAAATCCACAGGGGCATCTCTTGCCAGCGGCAACAGCGGAGAAAACGTCAGCAACTGTCCCCCCTATCTCCGGTCGTATTCCCACCGCAGCGGGATCATATGTACGTGTCTGTGCAATCTGTGTTTGGACACACAACCGTTATTGAGTATCTCCGTTCCCTTGGCCTTCCACATACGCACGGTCGATGTGCCAGCGGGACGCGGAACAGCTTCCGTTTGACTCAGGGAACCCTTATACTCTTATTATGAATAATTTGCGAAATACGTGAAAGAAAAATCAGTTTAAAAAATTTATTACCGTATATTGGTCTTCTCGCTAGGGTGACACAGAGTGCCGAACAATGTTCCGGAGAGCACGGCAAAAAGAGCAGCTAGGACATTGAAATATCAATAGTCATATACTAACTCAACTGGCAGCTGAGGAAAGGAAAACAAAAAAATCCCTAAGAGAAAAGTGGGAAAATAAACCTCTGCAGGTCCAAGTACCAGTGGCTGCCCATTACTCTTAGGCAATCTACATATTCGATATGTGTATAGGCAGAGCTAAACGCTGAAGCCATTAGAGTCTGTGTCCAGGTCCATGGAGGGTGAGCCATTTAGTAGCAGTTAGCAGTCATGGACTCCTGGCTGCAGATCCCAGATGATCTAAGTGGCAGTGATAATGCGCTCTGATCTTGGGACAACAGCACAGCTGCTCCACAATACCAGGACGGGCTGGTCCAAGATGCAGCAGCACTGGGATCTAGTTGTCCAGGCCACCAGGACATCTCAGGGAGAAAGAATGGCAAGGAAAAGAGAGGACAACTCATGAGTGACACCACGATGATGAAAGCATCCCAGCGAAACATCTGTTCCGCTTCAAAGAAGACCACTCCGGGAAGCTTGTGTGTGTTTTCCCATTTTTGCTTCGGTGAATGACAATCGTCAATAACGGTGAGCTCCTCTAGCGCTTAGTGAATTGTGCTCCGGACATTTGGGACTCGGTTATTTCGGCACCCTGTCCTGCCCTGGCACCTGAAGGCTCCGGTCCGTTTTGCCATCCCTCCACGATCGCTCTAACAACCACGTAATGAAATCGGTGAGAAGTGGCTGCCGTGACGGCCGCATCATGCGCGCCACACGCGTGGGGCTCCGTGCTCTCGAGCCAAGACTATACGTGAACTAGTTCGGTCTATTTGTTTTGCTTTCTTTAAAGTAGTGAAACTTTAATTGGTTGAAATTTTGTTGGTGTGGCAGAGACTTGCCACATGTCAAAATGCATGTTATCCAAATGGATGTAACGTCTTTATGGGTGGAAAGGTTGCTTTCTGCCTGAATAATAGTGGGAAGAATGCATCAAATAAACAGTTAGTAATTCCTGGGTCAGCAGGTGGCGTACTGGTTAAAGCTGCCACCTTGCACTCAAAGTATCCAGCTTGTAATCCTGCCTGCTGCTATAATACTGTTGAACCAGGTACTTACCCTGTACTGATAGTTAAAATTACCCAGCTGTATAAATGGGTAAATCAGTGTAACCAGCTTAATTTTGGAAGTTGGTGGAGAAGCATACCAGATAAATAAAGAATTATAAACACCAATTGCATTTTTTTATTAAAGCTTTCCGTTTGGTTCTGGTGGAAAGCATTGGTTGTACCATTGCTGTTTCACTTCCTTGCTCAGGACTCTTATTACCATTTAGAGGTGGTACAGCGAGTAGCGCTGCTGTCTCATAGCCCCTGGGTGGTGCGAGAGGACGTTGGTTCAATCCCCACTCAGTGTGTGTGTGGAGTTTGCATGTTCTCCCCGTGTCTGCGTGGGTTTCCTCTGGGTGCTCTGGTTTCCTCCCACACTCCAAAGACATGCTGTTCAGGTTCACCCATAGTGTGTGAGTGCCAGAGAGAGAGTGTGTGTGTTCCACTGATGTATGGATGAGTGACCCAGTGTAAGTAGTGTATCTAGCAGTGTAAGTCACCGCGGTGAATAAGGTGTGTGGTCTGATAACGCTACATCGACTTCGTGGGAAGTCGTTTTGGAGAAAAAATTATGGTAAATAAATAAATAAATGTAGAAAGTGAGCTTTTATTTTTGTATATTTTTTTAAAGGCAGCCGTTCTGTTCAGTGCCTCTAAACCAGCTGTGATCTTTCTTGAAAAACACACCTCTTTCGGCATAGCATGATAATTTTTTAAGATGACTGGAGTATTAAAATGAATGAATGTGCAAGAAGACCGGAGCAGCTCGCAAGAGGGAGAGGACATTGGAACCCCTCTGTAGGGAAAGGTCCCAGATCCTGTGCTCTGCATCACTTCTGTCCCCTTTAGCATGGACCCAACTAGTGCTTCCAGAAGACAGGTTGTATGCTTTTAAGATTCACAATCCTACCATCATACTAAGTAATTTTTAAGAATTCAGTCAAGTGTGGCTGGTTTCATAAGACTGCCTTTCTTGGCATGGTTTTATTCTTTATAGCTGTCTTCTTCCCGCTGACTACTGTAATGAAAAAAGTTCTGCAAAATAAAAAATAAATTTAAAAAAATCATCAAAAATAACGTTTACGAGCAGCAAACGGCTGTTGGCACGAATGCCTCTCTGCGAAATTGGCAGAGCTACAGCCATAGCTGCTGCATGTCTCTTCGCTTGTCTTGTCTGGCTGGTTTTGTAATGAAATTTCTGTAAAGTTTAATGAAAATTGCGTTGCATTTTCACTGTCCGTATCAGCTTTGAATACAAAACGGGAATCTCATGAATGCAACAGATGCCAAAAGTCAAAAAACAGGAATGGAACTTTGAATTGCTTTCTCTTACTTGTTATATTATATTGCATAGACATGTGGAAGATGAAAAGTTTGATTCTCATTTAAAGTGTAATTGTCACACTGGTTCAAGCAGTAAACAGTGGAAATGTGGTAACGCAAGGCTGAATTAAAAAAAAACAAAAAAAAAACAAAAAAAAATAAAAGTTCTTCCCTAGCGATGTCTTATGCCTTTGTCCATTTATACAGCATAAATAAGACTCTTAATACAAATATCAATAAATATGAAGCAAGACATGTCAACTTGAGTGTTTTCATGAGCACACATCATCAGACATATGCAAAACATATTTTTCCAACCATTTTTTCGATGCCACTCGCATATCCGCTCACCTGATATACTAATAGAACACTAAATGCAATATGTTATAAATATGGATTTTGATACAAATTTAAATACTTCTACATTACTATTCATCTTAATAGTAATTATTGTAAAAAGCAATAAATCATGCTGCTTAAAACTGGAACACACACACACACACACTGGCTCAAACCGCTTGTCCCAAGCGGGGTCCCAGCAAACCAGAGCCTAACCTGCCAACACAGGGTACAAGGCTGGAGGGTTAGGGGACGCACCCAGGACGGGTAAAACCGGAACTGTGCCGTATAATTTAAAGAACGTAAACGGTGGGATGTGAATATTTTGTTCATATTGAGCTGTTGTTTCGTGTCGCCCCTGCTGCTGGGGGCAGCGCCCTCACAGGGACACAGGTAGGGTCCACATGGGGAGGAGCCATGTGGTCTGCGCTGCTGTTTGAGCACCTGTGTGACAAACGCACGCAAACTGTATGTGCGGAGAGCTGGTGGAGCTGGCGATGTTGAAAATTCCCACAACGCACACACACACACACACACACACACGGACGCTAGGGTGGTGTACTTGTTATTCGTTATGACTTAGAGAAGCAAGGTGCCGAAATTTAAATAAACGTGGTGCAGCAGGTAGATGAGCGGTTAGAGCCACTGCCTTTGGATTTGAAGGACCCAGCTTCACATACTACTTCCTACTGTAGTACCAGTGATTAAGGTACTTGCCTTACACTGACACAGAAAAAATTCTCAGATGTGTAAGTGGGTCAGTCAGTGAAGTAAATGTTATAATTCACTTTATAGGGCAGCGTCTGGTAAATTAATCAATGTAAATATGACTTGAAGACAGGATCTGTCTCCGCTGGTGTCATTTTACATTTATTCACTTAGCTTTTCTCCAAAGTGACGTACAGTGTTGAGCTACTTAGTTATTTACCCATTTGCACGGCTAGGTAATTTTTTTACTGGAGGAATTTAGGGTAAGTCGTTTGCTCAACAAGGAGGGCACGGGGGCACGGTGGGTTTGGCCAGGTCCTGCTCTCAGGGCGGTCTGGGGTTCGAGTTCTGCTTGGGGTGCCTTGCGATGGACTGGCGTCCCGTCCTGGGTGTGTCCCCTCCCCCTCCGGCCTTGCGCCCTGTGTTGCCGGGTTCGGCTCCGGTCGGCCGCAACCCCACTCAGGATAAGCGGTTTCAGACTTTGTTCAGCAGCACTAGAGCTGGAGATGAGCTTCAAACCTGTGACCTTTGGGTCCAAAGGCAGTAGCTCTAAGCACTACACTAGAAGTCATGTACTTTATGTAAATAAATATATGTATTTTAATAATTACTGATAGAGAAAAACCTCATTAAAATTGTATATATTTGTGTTTTATTTAATTTTAAAATAACATGTCACTCATTGTACTCTATATAAATATATATACACACAAAAATATACATATATGTACATTTATTTATCGGACACTTTCATCCAAAGCAACTTCCAATTAACACTATGGTAGTGTTATGAGCCCACACACCTTATTCACCACGGTGACTTACACTGCTAGATACACTACTTACACTGGGTCATTCATTCATACATCAGCAGAACACACACACTCTCTCTCTCTCTGTGTCACTCACACACTATGGGGGAACCTTAACAGCATGTCTTTGGACTGTGGGAGGAAACCAGAGTACCTGGAGGAAACCCACACAGATACGGGGAGAATGTGCAAACTCCACACAGACTGAGCAGGGATCAAACCCGTATCCTCTCGCACCACCCAGCTGCTGTGAAACAGCAGCGCTACTCATGCCACTGTGCCACCCGATGTGTGTCTGTGTATGTGTGTGTGTATAATATATATATAGTCTTTACTCTATACTCTATTTACTCTATACTCTATTATATATCTATATATACAGTATGTGTGTATATACAGTATATATAATATATACATAATGTGTGTATATATATAGAGAGAGAGAGAGAGAGCTTTTATATACAAGCATATACATACGCATGCATGCATATATATGTACAGCATATGCTTGTATATATAAGCTACACCCTGGACCTGTTGCACATTGTTACATTCTGCTCCTTTACTGAGTTAAACAGATGAAGCTGGTGGTGTAATAGTGCTTTTCGTGGTGTGATTGTTTCCGCTCATTTCGGTGCGAGTTCTCCACGCGGAGCGAGCCCTTCCCTATCGTCCGCATGCAGAATGGCTATATTTTCGGAACGCCTACAAAATATCTGGGTTTATAGTTCCATGTGCTGCCTTGTTTTAAAGCAACAGTGGCGCCGATTGTATTCGGGTCGCTCGGAACAAACAATGTTTTATTCCGCGCCGGTGGAACTAAAGATGAAACGTTAGTTGGCTGTAAGCAAGTGTCAGTATGGAGACCCGCAGCCCGCTGGCAGACAAGGGCCTTTGTGAGATGCGGGTGGTGACGTCAAATGAGCCGCATAAAGGCATAAATTCATATTTTTGATAAAACAACACAGCATGAGAATGGCCTCTTGTCTCCTCCTCTGCTTTCTTTACATGCGGAACTAATTGAGATTTTGGCCTGTAATAAGTTCAGCTGGTTAACTTTTCCGCCCGGGTTGTACAAGAGCGCCGCGGACGTAAGGTCCGTGACGAGAAAGGGAATATCCTCCGGGACGAGCCGCTGCGTCTTTCGGCGCCGCGATATAGCAGGCAGCATGTTGGAGATGCTCGAGTTTAGCCGCTACCAGGTGAGATATTCACTTTATTCTACAGAGATTTGAATTACATGCCAGTGCTGATTTGTTGCTCCTCTTATTATTGTGATCTTTGCCTATTTTGGATAAAACGTTGTGTTTTAGAGTCTAATTTGAGTTATTTCTCTGTGACACTAGATAAAGCAGAGAAGGAGAAAAACCAGTGTTTTGGGATGTGCCGCGCTGTCCTATAGGCTGAAAAAAGGCTTTTTACTGTCCTTTAATGATTATTTGATTACGTTTGCTTTGCGCTCACCGTGCGCACGGCGCGGATGTGCGTACGCACACGTGTGCCGTACACGTGCGCGTTTGGGACCGCGCGTGCAAGTCGTCTCTTCGCGCTTCGCGTTTTTAGAGCGAAGCCGAGCGATCCGTTTCGCCTTTTATTCACGGCCGACTTTTTCGAAGGCTGCGGTTAGTTAGCGAAATGAAAACAAATAAATGGGATGCGACGTCCACCCGTCGAGTCGTTGCCGTCGCTGCCGTCTGACCCCGACCCGCCTCGCCCGCTCAGGTGCAGACCCACCTGGAGAACCCCACCAAGTACCACATCCAGCAGGCCCAGAGACAGCAGGTGAAGCAGTACCTGTCCACCACGCTGGGCGGCAAGCTGGGCGCCCAGGCCGTCGGCCCGCCGTGCCCCAGCCAGCCCCCCGAACACGGGATGCCCCCTGGGCCCGGAGGAAGCGCCCCCAACAGCCCCATGGCGCTGCTCACCCTGAGCTCCACCTGCGAGAAGGAGGTAGGGGGCTGCGCGTCGGCAAGGAAGAGCCACCTGAGCGGTTGACGCCGTTTCAGGCCCCGTCAGCGCCGTAAAAGGAGAAGATAAAACGTGGGAAAGGAGATCTTGCTCTTTTCCTGGACGATAAACTCATGTCCGAAATTATGTTTCAGTTGTGTAACCGTTATCCGCTCTCGAACGAAAGGTTTGCAGAGGGCGTACATATGTTGGTTAGCAGTAAAAATATACATTGATGCGGAATGACTTAATTGTGTAATATATGCAAAATTACAGCTCAGCAAAAATAATGCTCTTTATCAAGGAGTGTATGGTTTGAACGGGTTAAAATCTTTGAATTAACTAGGTATTGTACTATTCACTAAAATTCACGTTTCATGCTTTCCCGGCATTTTTAGAAAATCTATAAATACTCGGATGTACCTTATGTTTTACATCATGTCAAATATGATATATGTTGCTCAGTATATTAGCAGTTATCAATTGAATACTTATTTGCTTATTCTGTGTCACTGTTGTAACGATTAGAATAAATTACTCAGGACCATCAGGGATATTTTCTCATTGTTGTTTTGCTATTTTTTGATAAAAACCATTAGTGTACTATATCCCTCAAAGATATGACTGAAATGTCACAATTATGAAACGGTGGGCTTCATCATATGGGCTTCTTCTGACAACTTTTGTTTTATCGTTCAAGATGGATGATGTCATTGATGACATTATTAGCCTGGAATCCAGTTACAATGATGACATCCTTGGATTAATGGACCCGGGCCTTCAAATGACAAATACGGTAATCCACTTTTAATTTACGCTGATTTTGCGCCTTATATTTAACATGTGTACGTGCTGGGATAGTATAGTACTAGGGAATTGCAATAATCCCACTTCCTGCTAATGAAATTAAAGATGAATTTGGCATGATGTCCACCCATAATAAATAAGTAAATTAACTTAATATTCAACAATATAGTATTTGAGTGATTTATGAATTGGATGAGTGCACACTACCTGGCTGAAAATATCCGTTCTGTGCTGTATACATATCTTATTACAACTGAGTCAGTCAAGAATTATTGGCAGTAATAACTTTCATAATTAATGTTCTAATGGATACTATCAGACTTACCCTTGTATACGTGCTGTATAAATAACTTACCCTGTAGAGTTTCGCTGGACCGAAAGTGTTACTTTGCCGTAGACCATGACAGCAGAAGTCAAGAGAAATTCAGAAAAGACAACTTGATGCATTTGGGAATACGGATTAGGGTTATGGGTTGGGGTTGGGGTTAGGGTTAGGGGATACTGGTTAGGGTTAAGGGTTAGGGTTAGTGGTAAGGGTCAGGTCTGTTCTTGTGGTCTGTATTCAAAGCCAGCCTTCGGCGTGTCTGGTCCCCCCCCCCCCCCCAGCTCCCCGTGTCTGCCGCGAATCTCCTCGAGATGTACAACAACCAGGCCGTGCCGCAGCACCCGATGACCGTCAGCAACTCCTGCCCCGCCAACCTGCCCAACATCAAAAGGGAATTCTCAGGTAGGCCGGGGCGTCCCCTGCCCCCGTCCTCCTCGCCCTGCCCTTCTCCCTCGCTCGAGGGAACTCCGCACACGCACGCTGACGTTGACGGCGGGAAATGTCAGGTATGCCGCTGCTCCGATCGCCTGCGGGTTTCCCCTTGAGGTGAAACGTGCGGCAAACGCCGGAACGGAACGCGCTTATGACACACACGCACGCCGGCACGGCGTCTCCAGCGTCCCCATAACGAGCTTCGCTGGCAGTCTCTGTATTATCAAAATGACTGCGGCGATTATTCTGTGTGAAGGAGTGAATTGGAAATTCTGCGTGAAAGTGTCACCTGTGAACGCGTGACCGCTGCTGGAATGAAAATAGTGCTAAGTTACGCGGAACAAATAATGCTTTTCTCCTTTCGATCCTCTGCGTTCGGCGTCCTCGGCTGCACGCGTCGCGGGCCATTTTCCCCGATCCGTTAGTTTTCAGACCCCCTAGGTGCGGACGTCGACAGGACGCCGCTCGGTCCCATCGCTTATGCCCAAGTGTCCCAGGCTACAGTCCGTGTCGTGTGTGTGAGAGAGAGTTAATTCAGAGGATGCTGAAATGAAAGGATGCCTGCCTCTGTGCACAAATGCACAGTAAAATTTTTCAGTGGCTCCTTGATGATCTTACTGTTGTGTTTTCATTGGTGGTCAGAGTTGGGAAAATCATTTTTTATTTGCGTTTCTTGAATATTTGATACTGGAAATACAATATTGCACACAGTATTGAATTATACCTTCATTGGCGAAATAGTAAAAGAGCTTTGTTCCATATAGATAATGACCACACTGTACTTTTTTGTTTACTCCCCCACCTTACAATTTCCACATTTTCCGGACCTTCCTTACGACTGACGTTTTAAGCGTGCAGTTTTTTAAACATTCTCTGAATGCTGCTATTTTGACCAACAGAATAACTTTTTTCTTCTCCTGTTTCATAACAAGTGTTTTAAAAAATAACCCATGTTGTTCTTTCAGTGAGAGGAGTCTGTATAAATGGTAGTAAGTCGGGTAATTTTCACTGTAGCTGAATTTTTGAAACCCCCCCCCTCCCTCCGATCGCAGACGCTGAAGTGCGAGCTCTCGCCAAGGAGAGGCAGAAGAAAGACAATCACAACTTGAGTGAGTTTTTAAAAACTCAATCTTCCATCGGAGGATATGTCACTTTGAAACATTTTTCTTCTTTTTAACAGAACATCGGCTAAAAGTGAAATAATAATTGCTATATTTTGTATTTATTAAATTATTCTAATAAATTGTTTTACATATTAGAAAATTATTAAACAAATTTAATTTACTTAAATAATATTTTGTTACGTAGTTTTATTAAATAGTTTTAGTTCCTTATAGATATGACAAAAATGTAAGAAGCACCATTTCACAGTGTGTGTTTCATAACCTTGTTGAGCCCAAATTGTCCTTTATGACAGAATGGTGTCCAGCTTGACTCTTTATGGCATGTATTGTTAATTAGTACACACATTATACATGGCTTTATGAATTAATACCTGCACTGATGTGGTGTGATCGACAAAAATATATTGAGAGTGTTGTGTGCTTTTTTTTTCCCCCATCCGGTCAGTCGAGAGAAGACGACGATTCAACATCAACGATCGCATCAAGGAACTGGGTACTTTAATCCCGAAGTCGAACGACCCGTGAGTTGCGCCGTTCCCTCCGAGCGCAGTTCTTTCGGTTCTTCCGCTGCGGGAGCCCGGCTGCTCACTCGAGTTTCTCCTGCCAGGGACATGCGGTGGAACAAGGGCACCATCCTGAAGGCCTCTGTGGACTACATCCGCAAGCTGCAGAGGGAGCAGCAGCGTGCCAAGGAGCTGGAGAACCGCCAGAAGAGGCTGGAACACGCCAACCGGCACCTGATGCTGAGGATACAGGTACGGCCCTGCGGGTCCATTTACATTTATCCATTTAGCAGATGCTTTTCTCCTACGTGATACACAACTCGGCACGGTGGCACAGTGAGTTGTGCTGCTGTTTCACAGCGCCGGGGTGATGCGAGAGGGCGTGGGTTCAATTCCCACTCAGTCGGTGTGGAGTTTCTATGTTCTCCCTGTGTCTGCGTGGGTTTCTGCTGGGCGCTCTGGTTTCCTCCCACAGTCCAAAGACATGCTGTTGTGTAAGTCACTGCAGTGAATAAAGTGTGTGGACTGATAACACTACATAGAGTTAATTGGAAGTCACTTTGGAGAAAAGCATCTGCTAAATAAATAGCTGTAAATGTAAACTCAGAATAAAGAAAAGTGCATTTCACCAGCAGTTGAAGAGACCGAGGTGCAGACACACAGTTCCCAAAGTACAATCCAGTAGTCCAATAGCACCATGTTTCCCAGCATACATCATATTACAGCTCTACATAGAATTTGTAGGGAGATTTTTTTGACAGTTAATGCAGTGAAAGTTTACGGAGCACACAGGAGATGAGGAGAGAAGTGGGTCTGAAAGGGATTTTTGAGACTCTTCTTGATTGTTGGGGGGGATTCAGCAGCTCTGAGGCTCAGTGGGAGCTCATTCCAGCAGGAAACACATCTGCATGATAATACAAATGGTGCCATATTTGGGGAGAAATTAACTATAATTTTCAAAGCGAAGTTGTCCTATGTATGCTTGTTTTTGTCTGTCGGTTTGTGTGTCTGCAAAAATTACTTGTTTTGTTTGTATTTGTATGTTTGTCTTTCCTTGCATGCTTGTGTATTTGTGTAACTCTACGTTTCATTATGTGTCCGTGTGTAAAATTCGCTTCGTGTGTCTTTACATATGTCTATTTTCTGTGTGCGTTCATATTTCCCTGTGCACGTGCGTGCATGTGTGTGTGTGTGTGTGTGTGTGTGCGTGCATGTGTGTGTGTGTGTGTGTGTGTGTGTGTGCGTGCGCGCGCGCGCATACGTGCCGAGCAGGAGCTGGAGATGCAGGCCCGAGCTCATGGGCTCTCGGTGGCGGCGTCTGCCGCGGCGTGCTCCTCGGAACTGGCGGCACGGGTCATCAAGCAGGAGTCGCTTCGGGGAGATTGCCACCGGGAGCCGTATCCGGCACCCCGCCCGCCCCCGCACCCTCTCCACCTCGGGCCCGACCCGGCCGGGTCGACGACGCCGGACCTCGGCGACGGCACCGTCGGCTTCGGCGACGGCCACCGCGAGCGGGGCGACTCGGGGGCCTACGTGACCCCGGCGAAGGGCGGCTCCGATCTGCAGGACATCCTGATGGACGGCGCCCTGTCGCCGGCGAGGGCGGCGGACCCCGCGCTGTCCTCCCTCTCCCCCGGGGCCTCCGGCGGGAGCAGCCGCAGGAGCAGCGTGAACATGGAAGAGCCCGACCGCGACTGTTAGCGCCATCGTTGCGCCCCAGCTTCTCCCTCCCTCCCTCCCGCACCCCACGGAGGGTCACCTTTCCACTCCCGCAAACACATTTTTTTTTAAGTTCCGTTTTTATTAACGAGTTGTTTATTTTAGCATTTTGGTTTCGTTTCTGTTATGTTTCGGGTGTCATTTGGTTTAGCTGCACTTAAAAATAGTGTACGCCCAGAAAGTAAAGGTAAAAAATGCTCATTATTTTTAAGCTTCCAGGTGTTTAGGCTGCAAAATCCGATTTCGTCGGATTCCGTGACAGTATTTGAGAATGCGTGTTTAAATATGAACTCGCACCGAACGCTCAGTATGCGCTCGCGTGGTGTTTGTCATCACTACCTGCTGTCGAAAGTTCCGCACACTTGAATTTGGACGGTTTTTCCGAATGTAAAAACCATAATTTGTGATTCTTCTCCTTCCTTGATTGCCTTAAAATATGCTAGTGCTGCCATTTTCTTGCATTTTCTTATAATTTGACTGCTTGAATATCTTTACTGTCCTCAATTAGTTGAACATATATATATTTTTTAATGTCTCTAGAGAAGATAAACGTTTCAGTCAAAGAAGAATTAAGTTAAATTTCACTTGTCCCTTTACTCCAAAAAATATGCAAGTAACTGCCAATACTAGGCAAAAATGTTCATGGAAAACATTTTCTTTCTGCAGAAATTCTGTTTTTTCTTTTAATCCTGAACAACAAGGTTTATTGTACTTCAGGAGCTTCACCCAAATTTTTTCCCCCCCATGTGTATTTAAATACCAAGACAGGATGAGTTTCCAAGAATACACTGGAGGTTTTTATCTCTTAATAGTAAAAAAAAAAAAAAAAAAAAAAGTAACTCCTTCAGGGACAGTTATTTATTTTGTACTTTGGTATTTACATGCACTAAATACCACAAAAACAAAGTACGCTTTGCTCGCTGCCCCATTGTGAAAGTGAAAACGATCTCAGCCATTTCGGTTTTTGACCACAAATTACGGCCGATTTCCACTGATTCCGCGGCACCGGTACTGCATGATGGCCTTATGATGTTCGAAAACGCCAGAAAAAGAACAGAAAAAACTGAAAGATTAAATAACGCGTCAAAATTGTGTAAGAGGAGGAAAACGACTTTCCCGAGGCCTTCTTGGGGTATTGATAGGAAACAGTTTTCACTGCTTTAAGAAATTATATAAAATGTATATTTAATATACAAATATATATTAATTATATATAATATGTTAAGTTTTTTTATTGTATGGAATTTCCATGTCTGATCTACTTTCCCAAAATTAACATACAAATTGCAATACAAATTACGATAAGTGTGTAAGTGCCATATTACGTGTGAACAGAGAGAAGTTAAGCTGAGTATTCGGTATTTATTTATTTATTTAAAACATTTTTATTCTCTTTCAAGGATGCAAATTCAAAGCTAAAATTTGCTGGAGGTCTAGCACGAAAACAAACGGCTTGAAGACACTGCGTAAATCGCAACTAATTGCGAACGGTAGCCGAGCAAAACTGGAGAAAATGTTGTTTTCTCTCATTTTCCGTGTTTGGATCCAATCTCATTTGACGCGTAAACTCTGTTCGTGTTGTTCTTCTAATATGGTGCCTTTTTTTCTGGAAATAGCTCTGCGTTTCCAGTTTTAAGTCTTTTTATGAATGGAAAAATAAGCTCTCGCGTTAAGATTTTTTTGGATGTTTTTCTTTTCTTTTCGCAACGGTTGGTAAATAACAACACTTAAAGCCACTGCGTTTGGTTCCCGTAGCGCAACAGGAACAAAAAGGGGTATTTCGGCGTATGAGCTGCACTCTGCTTTAATTACATAAGCCAACCACCCGAATCTGCCGCGCAGCGAGCGTCCGGCGGTCTCTTCCGACATCCGCGTCGCTCCTGGTCACGCTTATAAATGTAGGCCTCGGCGCTCGGCTCGACCCCGGATGACCTTCAGCAGAGCGTCGGCACGGAGCCCCAGGTGCTTCTCTCATCTACGGTCCCTAGTTCCTCTGCGAAACACGGAATTTGCACACGGGCTGGAAGGTTCTTCAGTCCCGTCGACCTTTCCTTGTCAAACTCCCTTTGCCACGCTTGGGGAATATACGATACAAATTTGTACTATTTATTGTATATAACACAAATACATTATATTTGTATACTGTGTATTTGTATATAATATGGATTTGCACCATAGCCTCTTTTTCAATCAAAGCCATTGCGTAAAAATTGCATTTTAAATTATAACCATCTTAGATGCAGAACTTATAAATTGAATTAGATGTCATACTGCAGATGTTAGTGCTGCGTAAGTAGAGGGGCGCTCCTTTTGGAGCTCTTACGGTATTTCCGGCATCGCTGGCACAGGGTTCGGGTCAGTCAGGCATCCCCACGCAGGCTGGTCGGTTTGCATGAGCAGCTGGGTATTACCACGCTTCTGTGTGCAAACCCACATCCCTAGACATAAATCCAAATATTGACTTTAGGCTTATTTTCACATTAGGGATTTTTCTCTCTCCTCGGACAAGTCAACTATCCTCAGTATGTTTTCGAAGCCCGAGATTCTATGCACACCCCTTGTCTGGGACTTGATGATGAAATTAAAGACCCTTCGTGGATTATTAGTCTTAAGTGATGTGACTCTGTATGTATTTTGTGCTGTAATGTGAAGCCAACTATTCTACAACCCTGAAATCTGCTGGTTCAGAAGGTACTTGGAAATATTTTCTCTTTCTGCTGGAAAAAAGTACAATACAGTGGAAGTGTTAATGACATTTACTGCAATAATTGTCGCCTCGATGCCACGTGTTCCTCCAAAGAAAATGTATTTTTTGTGCTTTTATTCCTGACAGTGCAAGTGATTCAAAACAAAAATGTTGTGACATTCTGCATGCTCTCATGACATGTTTAACGTGCCCTAACTTTGCGTTCAAAATGCCGGACGTGTTTTTAACAATTATAATATTTATATTACTATGTAATAGAGAGCGATGGTGTATTTGAACTTTTAATGAACGCTGGGAGGTCATTTTAACGCGAAAACCGAAATGAGAGTTCGATAACGTCATTTTTAACATTCTGACACTCGTACTGAACGCGTGTACGTGCGTGCGTTGCATTGTGTGATTTGTTGCGGCAATCTAAAAAGCTTTCCTGTTACATTTCTACTGATTAATAGTGTGCGACTGTAGCCGAGCGCCTATGTACCGAGAATCATGCCTTTATGACGGTAGCGTCGAGCACTTGGGCACCGGTGAGGTCTCCAGTGCCGCTCGGTGACAGAAAATGATCTTCCTGCGTGTAAATGACCTACTTTGTATAGTCGTCACCAAAATGACTCCGTTTTATACACCGTCCAGCATTGTAGATCTATGCAATTGTGAATGTGTTTGTCTGCACATGTTTTTCTTGCACATGTTGAACGTGAAGGAGTCCTTTCCGGTCGGGTTATACCGGGACAGACTGGGCCGAGGGCGAGACCGGCAGGAGGTGCCTTACGCTTCAGGAACCGGTTCTTTTCGAACCTGCGCTGATGCACGGGCTTCGGGGGAGTTCCCTTGGTGGACTGGAGTTTGGCGTTGTAGTATGTTGAAGGACGGTCGCCGGTGGTGTGAGATCGTCGCGAATAACCGGAACACGGTGAGTAGCGCGAAGAGGGCGTGTGGGAATGTCTCCGGTGATGAAGCGTGGTGTCCCGTTTCGAGACTGAGCGCGAAATGTTCAAACTCCTATCATTCTCTCGAGTGTGACCCCAGAGCTCTGGCTCTCTTTTATTTTAATTTCTTATATATTTCTATAGCTGGATATTTCACTGGGGAGGGTCCAGTTTAGGACCTGCTCAAAGATACTGCAGCAGGGCCCCTTTCTGGACCTTAATCTGGATGCTTCACGTTGTGTCCTCAACCACTATGCCATCTGCTGTTGGGTGGTGTTGCGGGAGGTGTCTCATGGGTGAGCCAGTAGGTCAACAACAGCACACTTTTCAGGACTTGGTGTGCAGCTTTGCCTTAAGAACCACAGCGGTGAAGACGCAAGACTCCTTCGCTTCACTCCGACGTGACCCGAAGCGACTTTGCCGAGGTGTAGCGGACCGTTCCGTTCCGCTGTGCTTCATTTTTTTTTGCCTCTGCCGGAGAGTGTTTATTAGCGTTTCCGAAACGACGACGGCAGTGGTGCAGAATCTTCTGAAAATCCGAGGGCAGGAGGTGAAGCTTGAGCTGCATTAAGTCCCGAGTCGGCGATGCACTGGAGAGCGAACGCACACGCGCACACACACACACACACACACACGCAGCTTCTGCAACCCGGAGCATCGCTCGCTCCCCGTCTCCACTGAGACACTCAGTACTGTAAGGTGACTAATGCCCCTTCGGCAAAAAAAAAAAGAAAACGTGCAATGGGGACTCCCGGTGTGAACCGTATTGTCAGGGATGGACATTAATATGTATTCAGTGGAGCTGAATGTGGAAATGTTGTCATGAAACATTAAAATATGTTGTCTTCACTTTTGCGAAGTGATTCTTTATTTGTTTAAATTTTCATCCAATACTTGCACGATCAGTACTGGCGCCCCCCAGGGATGCGTACTCTTCCCACCGCTCTTCTCCCTGTACGCCAACGACTGCACCGCAAAAGACCCCTCTGTCAAGCTCCTGAAGTTCGCAGACGACACCACGCTCATCGGCCTCATCCGGGACGGCGACGAGTCCGCTTACAGACAGGAGGTCCAAGAGCTGGCTGTCTGGTGCAGTCATAACAACCTGGAGCTGAACACACTCAAAACAATGGAGATGATTGTGGACTTTAGGAGAAACACCCCAGCATTACCCCCACTCACCATCATGAACAGCACTGTGGCAACAGTGGAGTCATTCAGGTTCCTGGGCACTACCATCTCACAGGACCTGAAGTGGGAGTTCCACATAGACTCCATTGTGAAGAAGGCCCAGCAGAGGTTGTACTTCCTTCGCCAGCTGAGGAAGTTCAACCTGCCACAGGAGCTACTGATGCAATTCTACTCTGCAGTCATCGAGTCTGTCCTCTGCACCTCTATAACTGTCTGGTTCAGCTCAGCTACAAAATCAGACATCAGAAGACTACAGCGGATAGTTCGGACTGCTGGAAGAATCATCGGCACACCCCCCCCCAGCTCTCCAAGAACTGCACTCGTCCAGAGTCAGTAAAAGGGCTAGCAAAATCATTCTAGACCCCTCGCATCCAGGCCACTTTCTCTTCGAACCCTTGCCATCTGGCCGGCGCTACAGAGCACCGAGCACCAGGACAGTCAGGCACAAGAAAAGTTTCTTTCCTCAAGCCATCTACCTCATGAACAGCTAAATCCCCCCTAGAGAGTAAACCAGTGCAATACACAACACTATTTATATTTATATCTATTTATCACATCATATGTCTTACTCACATTCCCTTGCATTTGTATAGAACATCTGTACATATATATAATGTCTAGTGACTATTTTTGTATATTGGATACTTATATTTTTCATCCTTTATTCACATATTCTATCTTCTCATCTGTGTCTTGTCACTGTCATTCTGTCTGTGCTCTGGAAGTTTCTGTCACCAAGACAAATTGCTTGTATGTGTGAACATACTTGGCAATAAAGCTCGTTCTGATTCTGATTCTGATTATGGTCTGTGGTTATCGGACAGATTATTACTCTTGAACTGTGGGTTTAGATGTAGGTTTGAATGTGGCCCACTCTGGGTTTTCATGTTCTTTCCATGTCACTGTGGGTTTCCTCCGGATGCTCTGGTTTCCTCCCACAGTCCAAACACATGTGTTTCAGGTTGTTTGTAGTGTGTGTACGTGTGTGTCGTGTGTGTAAGCGTGTGATTGCTCTGTGATGAAATGCTGTCCCATGCTGAATGTACCCTGCCTCATGCCCTGTGCTTCCAGGATAGATGCTGGATCACCACAACCCTGCATTGAATATGCAGATGGAGGAATATTATTTACAATGGATTGATGAATTTTTTAAAAGCATCAGAATCAGTTTAGAGGGAAAAAAAAAGATTGTGCCAGACTGTTGCTGTAAAAAAGTTTACCGGAAGACTTTGCGGCTTTTTTGTAATTTATTAAAAACCATACATTTGTTCATTAAAAAGAACGGAATGGGTAATGCAAAAATTAATTCAAAAATGATTTTTTTTTCCCCACCATACACAGTACACCATTTAGACTATAGCATATATATATAATATATATACACATACACAATGTCCTGAAATTCCTCTTGGAAAGTAGTGGCTCTAGAGAACAACTTCAGCTTCTCCTGGAGATGTTTTTGTGTTATACACATCTAGTGGTGTGTAAATGTCTTATGAAATATAACACAAGATTATTTTTGCTGGACACACTTAACGCTGCACTACTTTTCACAGGAATTAATTTTTTAACATACTGACAGAATTGCTACCCCCACTGCATTCACTATACATTTCTCACTGAGTGGTAAACATTTGATGCAAATGTACTAAAATTTTAAACATGACCAGTCCCCCCCCAAAAAAGGTAACTGAACAAGTCAGTATGTTTCTGGTAATAATACATCGGCATTTCGTCTTTAAGACATTGAAAAAAACGTGAGAGAATCCTGACAAACCGCATTTCTTAGTAGTCGCACGTGTTTAAACCCGTAGCGTACACCCTGTGGTTACCCAACTGCCCGCTGATACCTAAGACAGGTTCAGTGTCACAGCCTGGCTATTTTCCGTGCGGTCTCCGCTGAGTTCATCGCACCACTTCTCAAACGCCTTGTACAGGGTCTCGTCGCTGGTGTCGTTGAAGATTTCTGTGCCGGGGAGGAGAGAGCGGGAACATGTTGAAATATTACGGAATGAATGTCCTCTAGACAATACACTGGAATCCACTGCTTCGTGAAAGCATGAGAATGGTGGCACAGCGGGTAGTGCTGGTGCCCCATAGCTCCTGGGTTGTTCCTGGTGAAGTTTACGTGTTCTCCTGGTGTTTGAGTTGGTTTCCTCCAGGTGCTCTGGTTTCCTCTCACAGTCACCTGTGTTTCAGGTAAACTGTGGATGCTAAATTGCCTGTTTGTGTGTGTGTGTGTCACACTGCTCTGCTGTATGAATGTGTGAAAGACTGCAGTGAGTTTAGCGCCAACAAAATAATCACTGTGCTAAATGAATACAGGTGGTCCTTGAGTTACAATATACACAGCTTATGACCACCTGGACTTAAGGCGGCTACCTATTCATCCATCCATCATCAACAACCGCTCGTCCCGAGCGGGGTCACGGTGAGCCGGAGCCTAACCCGGCAACACAGGGCGCAAGGCCGAAGGGGGAGGGGACACACTCAGGACGGGATGCCAGCACAAAGCACCCCAAGCAGGGCTTGAACCCCAGACCCGACACACAGCGGGCACCGGCTGAACCCGCTGTGGGCCGCCATCCCATGAACTTTATTTTTGGTTCCCGACGTTTGGTCGTAATGTCTAAGGACAAGCGCTCCATCTGCTGTACAGTAACATTGGCTGGTCGCATATTTCTTATTGTTTGGGTCTCAGCCAGTGTTTGGATGTCTAGCAATGACTGCATTTTACTTAAACTCTTCGTTTGCGAATCCATTTAGGTTATTTAAAATGGCTAGCAAGCAAAAAAAGTGGGTGTTCATCGTTCGTTAAAGAATACCGCACAGCATTCATAATTATCTGGACTATATATTATTCTAAATTAGTTTTAACATGAATAATGTGTGAAATTAGTAGGAAAACTATAACGAAGCTTTCTTTTACTGCATAGCATTAATGCATGTTAATTGTTTATCGTTCATGTAACGCAGTATAAAGAGATATTTGACTAAATAAATTGACCTACGACAAGGTCGTCACGAACAACCCTGCTGCAAGCGGAGGACCACCTATGAACGTAATCAGTGGATCGCTGTCATCTCAACTGCTGCACACATAGCACACATGAGCCATTATAAGTAGATTATGGCAGCTACCTGCACGTCCCATGCCTGTGGGGAGGGGCATCCTCAGCAGGCCGCCCGAATGCTGCAGCCGCTCGCTGAGGGCATTGCGCACCAGGGCGAGCGTGCAGTCCTCGTGCCACACGGGCAGCTCCAGTTCCAGCATGCAGCGGATGATGCGGAACTTCTCGTCCTCCGTGAGGAGACCCCGCTCCCGGGAGACATAAACCATGAAGGACATGTCGATGTTCACCGCTTCCCCGTGCAGCAGCGCTGGCAGGACCTTCTGTGAATGACATGGATGATGAAGTTGATCATGAGCATCTCAGTCACGAATCGATGAGGGGGGTGGGGTTAGGGGATTGGTGTACAGCAACAAATGTCTGGAAGCACGACATTCACACTTGGTAGACTTACTGGGTAGAAGTCTGAGGTCACGAATTTGAATCCCACCTCTTGGTGTAGTACTTACAGTACTTCCTTTGAGAAAAATCACCCAGCAATATAATGGGGTAAATCACTGTAGGTAGTTTAACATTGCAAGTCACCTTGGAGAAAAGCATCAGCTAAATTAATGAATGTAATGGACAGCGCATGTTCTCACTCAACTGGTTCTGCCCCAAGCAATTGCTGCACCCACAAGGGGTATGCTTTGAAGACCCATGGAGGGATCAGGTTACCATATATCTCACAGTTTCCTCTTACAATGCCAGAAACTGCAAGCAGGCGTGACTCAACCTCTTTGACCCCATATAATTAAGGCTTCTTCAACAACTTGCATGTGCTTCTTCACTTCAACATCGGTCTGTGTCCAAAGCCATCTCAGGTCAAGAATGTGGAAGTATACATAAACTGAACAGTCTCTCAAAATCACACACACACAGGTGGTGGACAAAATAACAGAAAAAACAAACAATATATTGATCTCAAGGAGCTAATAAGGATTGGAGCCACCTTTGCCTTGAGAACAGCTTCAGTCCTTCTTGAAATCCTGGCATATAAGTCCTGAACTACTAGTATGTGCAGTGTGATACTACATCATTCTTTGAGAAGAAAGAAAAAATTCTTCCTCCTTCATCTAGTTCTTTGAGGGATGAAGGAGATGGAAAAGTACTTTGCACTCCATGCTCTGGAAGTTAACATAAAGGTTCAATGATGTTTAGGCCATGGAAAGCATTCAATGCGTTTAGCAGTGTGCATCGGGATATCATTACGGACTATGGGAACATCATACGGTAACAGTGTTTGCACCATAAGGTGAACCTGGTCCTGTAAAATGACCTCCTATTCCTTAGCCGCTATATGACCATGCAGAGCGATCATCAGACTCAATGACTCCCATGAGATGGTTGCATATACCACTACGGAGCCCCACTATGATTAACGCTTACCTGCACACATTATGGGTTGAAGGGATTCTTTGGCTTTCTCCAAGTGTAAACCCACCCAGATGAAGGATACGAGGTATGACTCATTGACTATACATTTTTTACCCTATTGCTCGAGGGTGCTGGTTTTGTCCTCCTTACACCAGGTTATGTGCATTTACGTCGATACAAGCATTTCTTGGAAGGGATCCCTACCGTAAATTCCAGCTTTGTAAACATCTGTACAATACATAGTTTTTGTTGAGACTGGGTCACAGAGGTGCTGGTTCAGTTCTGTGGTAATTTTTGAGGCTGTTCTTTTGGGGCACTTAGCAACTATCCTTTGAAGAATCCGACCATCTCTATCGCTGAGCTTCAAATTGCAATCACTGTTCCTCTTTGCTAGTGCAATTTGTCATATAGTGCATATCCTGTTGTTATTTTTGAGGCTGAATCCCTTGAAAAGTTAAATAATTTTGCAGTTTTTGTGACTGATGCAATTTGAGCACCAACTATTAGCTTTTCCGGAACTCCATTAGTCACCTCATTTTTTTTGGAAATCAACATACCAAGGTTCTTATTGTCAAAACTTTTTTTATAGCTGACACACACTGTCAGTAGAGAATTAACCAAATATGACTCACCTTTGGAGATGCATTTGCAATTGTGATTTAGTTACTTCAAAGTTAAACTCCATATTTGTGTGGTATTTCTGTCATTTTGTCCACACCTGTATAGTTTTTGAGAATATGGGTGATATTTTACCATTTCTAGTTCTGGACTGATGAGGTGACCGAAGTCCACCAGTCTGTCCAGGTCGTCCTCCCACAAGTTCGGGGCCAGCTCTTCTAGCATGGTTTCTATGGCAACCCTGGTGGACAACGACGCAGCGTCATTGTGGCCATCCAATTTGTAGGTGGACTGGAAGCGAGAGTCCAGCAGGAACCTGCCCTGGGTCTCCATCAGCTCAAACAGGCCTCTGTGTTTCATCAGAGCCATCTGCAGAAACAAGAGCACGAGACCGATCCAGTCAGATAAGCAAGTAAAAGGAATTTAAATTGATTAAAGTTAAGCTTTGATTTACTTACTGCATTTTAATGTGTAATGCTGTACTTAACCAACACCTGGCAGCGTGTTCAAGCTGACTGAGCCAAGGAACCTGTTGCTCTGCCAAGGTATGCAGATCAACTGCATGCGCAACAGAGTAAGTCCTAAATATCTTAGTCAATCATGAAAATGCAGTTAATTGGTTAACTTCAGCTTTGGGATGAATACCTTTAGCATTTCTGCTAGGCCATTGGAGATGTGCCGTCTAGGAAGGGTTTCTATGAACGATCTGTCTAAAAATGCAGCTACAGGGGGAATGTAGCCGCCCAGCTTATTTTTACAGTTGGCAAAGTTGACCCCAGTCTTTGCGCCCACACTGGCATCTATGTAGGACAGCAGCGTGGTGGGGACTCGGATATAAGGGGTGCGCCTCCTGTAGAGGGAAGCCGCTAGGCCAACAATGTCCAGGCACACCCCACCCCCAATGGCAATGATGGGCTCCGTACGCCTGTCGATGCCAAACTTGTGGACCTCTTCCAAGATCATCATCACCATCTCCATGGACTTGTTCTCCTCTGTAGTGGGCAGCGGGAGGATCCTATACAGTACATTTCTGGCCTCAAAGTAATCAGCCACTTGGCAGCCATAGAGGTTGTTGACCGTCTCGTCGATGACCACAAAGCGTTTGAGGCGCTTCTCGCCGCTCCTGAATGCCTCCAGTTGCTGGGGGTCCCTAATGTGACCACTCAGTAGTGTGTCGTTGCTGGGGTGGAGCAGGTTCTGGGACTGGATCACTTTGTAGGTGAAGATAATAGGACTGACCACTGTCCAGGAGACTTCATCCTCGGTGGCACTTTCATAGCTGGAACCCAAGAGAGTGTAGTTCGTTAAGATTTGAGCAAATCTCTACGTTGGCTAACAAGTCCATTGGAATGAGCAGGAAGCATATTTTCAAAACCTATAATTCACCAGAGGGGTGTGGGGGCGCGGTGGCACGGCAGGTTTGGCCTGTGCCCGCTCTCTGGCGGGTCTAGGGTTTGAGTCCTGCTTGGGATGCCTTACGACAAACTGGCGTCCCGTCCTGGCTGTGCCCCCCCATCTCCCTCCAGCCTTGCGCCCTGTGTTACTGGGTTAGGCTCCGGTTCAAATTCAAATTTTATTTGTCACATACACAACCATACACAGTACGACGTGCAGTGAAATGCTTTATACAGCTGTCCGACATAACAATCTAAAAGAAAAATAACACGTACTAAAATCTAAAAAAAAATACAATCTATTTATGCATATGTAAGAGCAAAATACAGTATATAAATATCTATAAACAGATGTGCAGTGAATTATAAAAATTTGTGAGGCTTAAGATGTAGTGCAATATGGTGGGCAACAGTGCCATGTAATGTGCAAGATCGCACAGGTAGTTCAGTTTGAGTTTGTATATATGAAATGTATATGAAACCGCGACCCCACTTGGGACAAGCGGTTTCAGACAATGTGTGTGTGTGTGTGTGTGTGTGTGTGTGTCTGTGTGTGTGTGCATTACTCATCATTACCTCTTGTTATATAATCTCAAGATCCCAAGGATTGCAACATACTTCTAAAATTATGTAAAGTGCAAATTTACATAAACAATATATTAGTATATATAAGAATATATATAATATAAATGATATATATTATACATACTAATTTATAACTCTATTAATATAGAATTATAATATATATCACATTCTTATAATATACACACACACACACACTTTCTGAACCACTTGTCCCATATGGGGTCGCGGGGAGCCGAACCCGGCAACTCAGGGCGAAAGGCTGGAGGGGGAGGGGACACACCCAGGACGGGACGCCAGTCCATCGCAAGGCACCCCAAGTGGGACTTGAATTCCAGACCCACCGGAGAGGAGGACCTGGTCCAACCCACTGCGCCACCGCGCCCCCCCTATTTCTTATAATATATATAAAATGTATTAGTATGTATAATATGCATTAATTAACTGAAGACAAAGCTTAACTTTAATAAGTTAAAATTAATTTTGACAACAGGTTAAACATTTGAGCATCAACCATCCACTTAATCGCAGTTAGTCAGTGTTCGGCTGTTTCTGTTGTTTCTATTAGAGCTTGTCATATATCCAGATTATCTCCGTTTGATCTCGTAAAATAGTAGAAGAAGGCGTGCCATCCATCGTTTCAAATTATGAAACCAGATCCATTCAGTTTTCGCTGAACACCTTTGTGGGTTGGAAATTTCTGGATCTCCCTGGTAGTTAACATGTCACGGGAACAAAGCAGGAACACATCAAGGTTAAAAGTACTGTATGCTGCATCCAAATATGGTAATAGTACCTTTATAGGTTGCAGGTTGGTTTATCTGGTTGGTCCTAGATATTATCAGGGTGTGCACAGCTACATGCTGTAGATATCTGTACAGCTATTTATTAAACAACAGACATTATTTCAGTGATTTTTTTGCAGCACAGACTTTAATGATTACAGACAGAAAGTTGGTCATTTGGATGCACATTGCTGATTTAAGTGCACAGAGCAACAGCAAAACCAAGTGTCATTTCTAAGTTTAAGGTGTGTAGTTCACTAGGTATTTTGGGTTAATTTCAGGTTCATTCTTATTCATGTTCTTGAAAATCATACTTAAGGTCTCGCTGTCAAATAACGTGCACAGGAAAGCGGGATGTGTCACATCAGCTCTGGGGGGCGGGGTGGTTGTGCAACCACTGCAACTCCCTTGTCAGAGCTCCTCTAATCCATGCAGACCAGAGTTGAAGTAACACTGCCTACTTTGCTTTTCACTGTAGTACCTGAGCCAGTTAAATTGGAGCTCATTTAAAAGGTACATAGAAAGGTGGTTGAGGTGAGGACATTTGGAGAGAAGCTTCCTACCTGTTGAGCAGGAACACTGTGAACTCCTTTGTTATACATCCACCTGTGTGTCAGAGGAATTCCTAAGCTGCCCCAAGGGGTAAAGTTAAGTAAATTCACTAATTCAGTGGTGCAAAAAGTTCTACAATACCTGCATGATGCTGCAAACCAGTTTAACACCAAGCGGCAAAGAAATGAATACTGCAGATACACTATTGCATTTTTTTTGCCTTTTAATTGCATAATTTGATTATGCTTAATTATTAGAAGTTTAGTGGGAAAAAACTGATCAAATTGTTATTGGTTACCTCACCGACGGCATAATTTCATAATCATGCAGTGAAGTTATGAATAAGGTGTGTGAAGGTGTGTGGGCTCATAACTCTACGCAGAGTTCATCGGAAGTCGCTTTGGAGAAAAGTGTCTGGTAAATAAATAAATAGATATAAATGTAAAGGGTTGTTGTTTCCTCGCAACGCAACGCCGTTGATGAAACGGTCGGCTCGTGTCATTCGTGGATGGATTTCAAATTATTTTCTCTGTCTTTCCATATGATCGGCTTTTTTGCGCAGGGGACAGCAGGAGACACTCACATTTTGGCTGCGGACTGTCTGTTGTGCTCCTTCTGAGCGACGCTCTTGGCCGTCCTGCGCTTCCAGGTGCTCTTCACCTGGACCAGGTGGAACTCGGTGCGGCTCTTCTTCAGCCTCTTCTTGTGGAGGGAGTCTGCGGAGCTCGTGCTCATGGACATCATCTCAGTGGTGGTGAGGTTTGCTCCAGGGAATCGGGGCAGTCAAAGATGGGCTGATGTCTATGTTTATACATATATACACACACACAGGCTCGGACTTCTCCTCTCGGGGCCAAGGGAGGTGCTTGAGGCGCACGGCGAGCACCGAGTTATGAAAGTGATCGTTAACCCTTGAGGAGACCAGACGCAACCTCGCAGACTCATGTGATGAGGTGGAACCGCGAAGAACCTGCGGCTTTTTTTGCAGATCAACGCCCAGTGTGGTTACGCAATCTCCTCCCTCTCTCGAGCACATTATTATTATTATTATTATTATTCCTCAAAAAACCCTGTTTAATACCGCACATGAGCGCGTCTTTTTGTAACACCGACGTTGAAAGTTCAAACGTCTTTACGTTTGAGGTTCTTGTGTCACAATGACCATGGCATGTGTGACTAGTAGTCATATTTCATGTTTCAAGTCAGTGGAATCTGTGTCGCCCAGCGGCCTCTTTTCATGACTGATCGATGTGATATGATCAATATAGACAAGTATTAGTCAATAATAATGTTGCGCCGAAGGGGTTTCCAAGAACATTTCGTTCTGGAGGAATGTGTAGCGCAGAAATTAGTTTGCACGTTTTCTCTTCTGTGTGTGTGTGTTTTTTTTTTTTTTTTTTAAGAAAAGCAGGCACCAGAGAGTTAATAATAAGAAAATCCAGGCGGAAACGGTTCCGATCAATGACAAGTGTCAGACAAAGAAAAGACATGTACGGATTTCCGATGTTTTTATTAAAAAAAAAAAAAAAAAAGACATTCTTTTGTCTTTTCGATATTTCTCTTGAGATAAAATCTTTATTCTAACAAAACATCACTAGTTGCGCGCGACACTGGTCAATTATTTAACAGTTACAGTGTTGGAATCACATAAAATATATTCAGTTTTTGGTCAACATGTCACGTGGTCAGAAGTTTTGTTATTATTATTAGTAGGAGAACATACCGTTCGTGAACGGTGATGTTTTATCTTGAATATTTTAATTCACTCCTCGACTAAAGTTATAACAATCTTCTCTCTCTCTCTCTCTCTCTCTCTCTCTCTCTCTCTCTCTCTCTCTCTCTCTCACACACTCACTCACACACACACACACACACACACACACACACACACACACACACACACACACACTCGCGTTATGTAAAGCTCAGGGGACGCGGTCGTTTTTCGGGTTTTTCTGCACCTTGCGTAAGAGCGCGCTCCACCAATCATTCCCGCGCGAGGGCGAGCAGCTGCGGCTCACGGCGTGAGACCGTGTCACGTGCAACGCCGTCCACGCGACTTGCTCACCAAGGGGGTCACCATGCAGGCTGAGAAAGGTAAGAAAGCGCTCGGCAACACCGACGGCACGTTTCGATGCACACATTACAGCAGTTTGTGCTATTTTACTTCCCCCCCCCCCCCATCAATGAATGATCGGGGATCGACGAACGCTGCACGTGGACGGGAGCGCGCGGGGCGGACCCACCCGCTCGTCTCGTGGCGGCTTTTTCGGAGCCTTCGTTTGACGCCCAGATTGTTTCGCTCGCACCTTCTTCTTCTTGTCTTCGACTAAAACTGCCGAGTCGCGTTTGTTCGCAGTTTTACTCCCGGTTTGCTTTTAAACTTTTAGAATAAGATTTGATTTCTTTTCAAGGTTTCCAGTGTAGCATTTTATAGCGGTTTTCAGTCAGTTCTAGCAACAAGAAGAATAGCATCATCACTTTCACCCTGCGCTGCATCTTAATTGTTGTTGTTATTATTTATTATTAGTTAGTGTCAATCTTTATTTAGCTGACAGTTTTGTCCGATCTCACTTTTAATGCTATTCAACATCAGCTATTTGGACATTAATTCTTTTGACTGAGGCTTTTCTCCAAAGTGACTTGCAGTGCTAATCTGCTTACAGTGATTTACCCATTCATACATGGTATTTTTTGTTGTATCAGGTCAGGGTAAGTATCTGCTTCAGTACTGCAGCAAGAGTGCGATTCAAACCAGCAACCTTAAGAGTGCAAGACGAAAGTGTTAACCACTACACCACCTGCAGGCCAGTTTTCTGACAGAGAATTAACAAAACTTGCTTGCTTGAACTGCATCATCCAAGTTGGTGTTTTGTACCATCATTTACACAAAGATGCAGTTTAAATTGTGGAACGCAAGTGTGATTTTCCTGAGAGGTGGAGAACACAGGAAGACATCTCCGGCACGTGCGGTAAATCCACCAGGTTCTTCCCTGTGCCATGTGACACACAGGGGTGATGTACCTAAATCATGGTAAGGTTTCTTATCTAACATTGTAAGTCACCTTGGACAAAGGTGTCAAATAAATAAAAAGTTAATGACAATAATGAGTATAGTTTGGTTCAAACTCATCAGACTTTGTGATCCCCTGGTCTACGACCAAACTAGGTCAAAGGTAGCACTAAAATTAGAAGTCCATTCTTCAAATAGCTACTCTCTAAAGAGTCACTTCTTTGGGGGCTGCAGTGTGGTAGCAGGCTGGGGCAGTGGTTAATGCAGAGTGATTAACATTAATCCCTATTGTGGCATCACACGCGTTGACTGAAGCCGTTTGTCCCGAGTGGGGTCGTGGTGAACCGGAGCCTAACCCGGCAACACAGGGCGCAAGGCTGGAGGGGGAGGGGACACACCCAGGACGGGACGCCAGTCCGTCGCAAGGCACCCCAAGCGGGACTCGAACCCCAGACCCACCAGAGAACAGGCACACGCCAAACCCGCTGCGCCCCCACGCCCCCCTGTGGTATCACTCAGCATGGTAAAATAATACATTTATTTAGCTGACACTTCTCTCTTTAGCAGATTTCTATGTTTTTAGTCATTTATACAGCTGGCCATTTTTTTACTGTATCAAAGGGTACGTACCTTGATCAAAGGCACTACAGCTGGAGGGGGATTGAAAACAGGGTCCTTTAAGTGGAAGGCACCAGCTCTATCCGCTATGCCACCTGCTGCCAAGTGGACAGAGATGCCATACAGCCAATGCAACTCTTGCCCTTTATAGGCTTCAGTCCTCATCATTCATTGAGATGCTAACAATCCTGTACCTCCCTGGATTTATTGTTTTTAATCTTAGGATGAGTCTGTTGATATTCCGTTGTTTTAGCACCTAAAGCAATAGCAAATTTTTCATTTATTGATGAAATAATTAACCCTGAGTAACAAAAAGTGGTTGACAATGCAGAAGTGTTTTTTTTTTTTTTTTTTTTTTTTTTTCTTCTTCTTCATTCTGACTCAGAGCAGAGAATAAGGCCATCATACCATAAAGCGAGATTAACATGTTTATCAATACAAGCTTCCCTCCCATGATGAATGTGATTTGTTCCCAAAGACCTGCTCATTAAGTGAGTTTTCATAACATTAACTCAATGACCTTTAATTTAAATGGGGAAAAGTAATGGATTCCTGAGCCGCCAAAGGTTAATCCAATATTATTTAGTTTTTCCAAAACATGAAAAAAATCCCACCTGTCTTTTAAACACTGAGAAAGTATGATTCAGAACAAAGCCCAGAATATCTGAGCTGCTCTGGACACCTTTAAATCCAGGTTTAAGACACGCATGTTTACAGTTTCTTACACATTTGCACAGTACCTTTTTTCCCCATCTCCTTGTTTCCATCTCACCACTTATCTGCCTATTATTTTCTCTTTTTATTTTGTTGTTTTATTCTGTTACTCTTGAGTAGCGCAGTGAGTGGCACTTTTTAGTAATTTCTGTGAAACTGAGGGGCAAAGAAGGTTGCTTAGAAGTGTCATTTACATTGCACACAGGTATACTTGGAAAAATAATCCTTAACATTTTGGCTATAAAGAAGGGATATATGATTGAGGTTAACCTCAGTGGTCTCAGAAACATGACAGCAAGACCATGAGGTCAATCTGCATGTGAACGTGCCATGTATGGTTTCCCATGTCAAAGTAACTGTCTGATGGTTTCTCACAGTTTCTTCGCAAAACAGCATAACAATGTGAAATTAATAAATAGCATTTTTATATATATATATATATATATATATATATATATATATATATATATATATATATATATGCTTATAATAAACATATGCCTAAGTATGGCAAGCATGCTGAGCACAAGGGCTCAGTTGCAAATGCAAAATTTTGGGTTTAGGCTTCCCTTTCATTATTCTGTCTGGGGACCCATGAAGCATGTTGCACAAAGTACTTAAACATTTCCCCCAAGGTAAGGTAACTTTCCAAGGTGTGTTAAGATGGCTCATTCTCTCTGATTGGTGTGAGGCTGTTGTCATTATGGAAACCGCCCAGGCAACGTTCTCCAGTGATGGTTAGGTGATCAAACTATGACCGAGAATATGTCTGCTAACTTTCAGCTGTGTAAATATTTGGGCTGCTTGGCAAGTTCTCACAGATATCGCAAACGCACTGTGGCTGGTTGTGGAGCAGTCGGAAACACGTGGACAGGACCAAAGCACCGATCAGCTTTGAACCTAGAAAAGCAAACCAGAAATGACAGGCACACTCCGAAGCCACCCTCCAAACTGCTCTCCCCACACTTTCGGAAACGCTGCCCCTCAAGTCCGGAGACCAGTTGCCTTTATAATCCGACTTTATTACCCTTGAGTGGGTCCAGCTGGCCCTCACCGTTCGCTTAGGACAAGGGGTGGGTTCTTGAAAGCCGTCTATCTTGCAGGTCCTGCCTCTTGTCCTTGGTTGGACCACCAATCACAATTCTAAATGATATTGAGATGACATGAATGAAAAGCGTTTTGTGTTCTGCGCCGTGCGATTAAAAATGTGAATTCCGACAGAAGAGTCCTCGTAAAAGTGTAGAAATTATGGGAAGTTCAGAGTAGCCCAATGACATATGAAATGGTGTCAACCAACAATTTTCAAATGCTTTGGCTGTGAACTTCACTTGATTTGTAACCAGAATCATTATAAGTATCAGTGAAAAATATGAGTTCACCTGGACAACACCTGTATGGACATATGCACACGGGTATTTTACATCTCTGGGAACCTCTACGGAAGAGCTGTTACTAATCTCTTTTGGGGAAAAAAATCTGCTTTTCAGCAAGTGGACTCAAACCTTTCACTGGTTCTGTATTTCAAAGGTGAAGGGAACTTTCCTCAGACAGGACCATCTCTCACGAGCAGCACCTTTTGTCTGAGTACCTTTGGCTATTAGGCAAGAGTCAGAGGTGGCTTAGTGTTCTCCAGACCAATGGTCAGCCTCAAGCTCCAGGAAGTTATGGATGACCTGCACATCAAGTGTAATCTGTTTTGTGCGGGATTGTGTAAGAAGAATGTTAAGGTGCTGCAAAGCTTTTCATTTTTGTGATTTCATTGTACATTTATCAATCAGGATTGTAGCGTTCTCCCAAAGACTCTTTTGATATAGATCCAAGTAGATTGGCAATTGTGTGTAATATGCTGCAAATTTCCTTGCGCAAATCTGCTTTGTATTTACGTTTTGGTGAGTTTTACACACATATGGTCTGAAACCGCTTGTCCCGAGCGGGGTTGTGGCGAACCGGCGCCTAACCTGGCAACACAAGGCGCAAGGCTGGAGGGGGAGGGGACACACCCAGGGTGGGATGCCAGTCCATCGCAAGGCACTCCAAGCAGGACTCAAACCCCAGACCTGCCATAGAGCAGGACCCGGTCAAACCCGTGACCCCCCGCTTCTTAGTGAGTTTTAGAAAAGCCAAAAAAACTGAAACGTACAGAGTGTTTTCCTTTCCAGCAGACAATTTTATTGACCCATTGTTAGTCTACTGCAACAAGAAAGTATGATAAACACACAGAACTGACATGTCTACCAATTCAACTGTAAAGCTGAAATTAAGATATCAAATATAGAGACTAAAATTGTGGGTCTTGTAAACACAACTAAGTTATATTCCTCCTTTCATCTGGATTTCAGGGTGGTCCTTGGTAAGTTATACGAGATGTAGGAACTGAGCTTTAACCGACAAACACCTTTCTCACGTTCTGATTGGCTGCGTCATTGCGACGCTTGTAGTTGACAGAGGACCAACCCTAAAACAAAACACACTTTGTTCTGAAGTGGCTGCCTGTTGCCTCTAACAGTACTTTTATACAAATACTGTATATTTCATGGAGAACATCAGAAGAAATGCATGACTGACTACACATTTTCCTCTTTAAATTAAAAAAGTCTTTATTAGGATCCATGTTTCAGTGGATTTGTGGAGCATCGTGTGCAGTAGTGCTTAAGGCTCTGGGTTTGGAACTCAAAAGCTAGATATTTAAGTCTGCTATTGAAAAAGTGTTTATGCCATGTTAGCATAATAATATACATGTATGCTCACTTGTGTTCTAGTCAGTGGTCTCTGCCTTGCAAACTGAAGGTTGCTGGTTCAAGTCCCCCCCTCTGACTCTAGTAACCCTAAAACTACTCAGCTGACATGTCCAGTTTAACAGGAATCTAGTGATTTATTCAAGCTGCTCCGCACGTAAAAACGGCAGTTATTTAAAGTGCCGTCGACTCGGGTTCGAGTCATGGTGACTTGATAAGCTGAAGATCTAAAAAGAAATCAGTTTTGTGCTATTTTGGCGAGCTTTTCCGGTGTCGTCCCCATTGTTCTTGTCAACGTATCGAGCCATCTCGTTGCGGGTCTTCCTTGTTCCTTCAGTCTTTCTGGTCATGACATCCTTCTCTAATGACCGTTTAAAAGCAGCAGTACATACTGGGATATCAGGACTTTGGGCGAGAGCCTCTGTTCCAAGACCAAAGATACTGCCAAGTGCCCAATAAACAGTTGAGGAGAGGCAGTAGCAGGACCTGGGAGTCTGTACACCTGTACAAACAGGTTGAAAGAAGTTGCCGTTCAGTATTAATTCATGTTGTCAACATGCTGCAGCTTCAGCATCACCTTGTCTGTAGTGTTTTACAAGCAGCATGTGGCAGCTGTCGCTCCCGTTACCACTAACAAGAACGATCTTGGCATCACAGCCTGAGGTGCAGCTTGAAAAATTCATTCTTTGTCCCACCTCTGTGGTGTTGCGACAAGGTGTTGGAAATGAAGCTGCGATGCTCTAGAACTCAGGATGTCCGGCCTTTCTGGCCCAAAGGCCACCGTCCTTACCGAGGACTGGTCCGAGAGCCACAGTCAAAAAAAAAAAAAAAAAAATCACAGAAAGTGACATTCTGACTCCTAAATATCTAAACTAAAAAAAAAAAAGTGCTATTCTGTTGTATTTTATTTAGGTCTATGAATTGGTGGTTAGAATTGGACATGGCGCAAGGCATCATTCTAGCATGCAGGCATCCCTCATTCTATTCTATTCTATTCTGTTCATTGTTGTTATATGTAATTACATTGGATTTCGTTATGCTTATTTTTGATTTCTGCATCTCCCAAACTGTGATGCAGCATACAATACAGAATACTGTATACAGTGTTGCTAAATACTTATTGTATTGAACATACTGTATATGATCAAATACTTAGTATCTATTATATTGCACATATTGCCAAATACTTATAAGTATTGCACATATAAGCAGCAGCAAATTTTAGTGGACGTTAAGACCATCCCTTTACGCCAGCAGCCACGTGCGGATGTGTCCCATCTGTGACTCCCCAGTTGTGTCTGTGCCTTTAGCTTCACAAGGAGGAGTTATTTTACACACGCTTACACTTTGGACTGATGCAAATATGAATGTTTGTAATTAGTCACTGGGCCAATTCTTAAGGGTTTCCCTCCTGGTTTATGTCTCATTTTTATGGAACTGTACCGCCCCCTAGTGGCTGAGAGCAGCCAGGACATCCTGTTACCTGTGGGAAAGTTGATCCCTAGAACAGAGGGGTGTCCAACTGGTCCGAGGACAGGGGGTAAAATCATAGTAAGTGACCTATTGAGTCGTAAATGTGGAAATTGAAAAATTGTGCGTTATACCTATAATACACTTCTTTTATTAAGATGTGGTCTCTATGTATCTAACTGTATTATCATTTACATTTATTAACTTACCTGACACTTCTCTCCAAACCAACTTATAATGTCAAGGGTACAATTATTTACCCGTTTATACAGGTGGGTAATTTTACTGGAGCATTTCAGGATAAATACATTGTTCAATGGTTCTGCAGCCAGAGGGAGGGAATCGAACCTGCAACCTTTGGCTACAAAGGCGGTAATTCTAAGCACTACACTACCAGCTGTGATTAAATAGCATGTATAGTAATTGTGCTCGGTACTGTGTTATGTGTTATGCTGTGTTATATATTTATATATGTTAATAATTTTAGAAATGTTCATATGGGCCACATTAAACAGTGGACACTTCTGTCCTAAAATAAGGAGCTACTGTGGTGTCTTATCAGGTGAGGGGGAAAAAAAAAAAAAAAATGAGGCAGTGATAAGTGACAAATGATGACAAATAATTTAATGAAAAATCATTTGCAATAAGTGCATTTTCAAAATGTTGATAGTGTGGCAGGAACCTTAGGGGGAAAAATCTGTGCAAAACAGTTTTGTGCTGTCCTTGGGTGAACATTTCAGTGGCGAAGGAGTTTAGTCCTGTCGAGTTCTGTCTGTTCTCATCGGTCCTGACCTGTCTGCCCCCCCGCAGTGTCTGACACGCCCCTGGAGTTCATAGTGGAGTACCTGGCGAAGGCCATGAAAATTGCACGCGACCACCCCGGTGTACCGGAGGATCTGAGGAGCAATCTCCAGAAGGCCCTGAATATCGCCTCGGGCTTAGACAGCTACCTGGAGATGACGAGCTCCCCGGAGAGCCAACCGTTGGCCGAACTCTACAGGTAGGTGCTGCAACTGATCTTTTTTCAGACAATTTAGGCTTCTCTGGAGAGGCAATGAGGAGGCATAATAAGGATTAAAAAATGTTTATTACAGTTCTCGCCGCGTTTTATCCATCGCAGAGATACACGCTTCCGCGTCTCTTCGCCGTCTTTTTATACACTCCAAAACCGTCTATCGACTTGTATCCATCACAAAGACCATCCAAGGTCTTCTTGCAGCGAGTGGAATTTACCAGTAACACATGTGCTTCCTTTCAGAAGTTTCCGCACCAGACAAGTGAGATATAATGGGGTTAAACAGTAAGAAAGATAAATGAATATGAATATGGTGACTAATATAAGAAAAAAATAATTTATTCTTACTAATGTAATGAAGAATAAATATTAATGAATGAAGTATGTAGAAGCCAATGCAGGTGAACCTCTGAGCTCTGTGAGACACACTTCGAAACGATCGCTTTTTGTGTGCGTCGTGCCGGCGGATCACGCGCAGGGCGAAAGTACCTGGCAGAGAGCAGTGTCTCACTTTTCTGCCCTTTCTTCTCTTTTTCCCTGCAGAAAAACGATTGAGCACGACTGGAAAAAGGCATTTGAGGAAGGAAAAACCTCGTTCAGGCTTCCTAAGGAGTGCATCACTGGCCATGTGGAAGGTAAAGCAGCACCTGTTGGTGGTGTTATGGGCTGATAGACAGCAAATTTTAATGCATCAGTGTTCTTTAAAAAAAGGATGGTGTAGTCAGGTGTATGTATGCAATGGAGTCTTCTGCAAATCTTGAAAGAAAGGAAGTAGGAATCTTTTTATTTGATATTTACATTTATTTATTTATCGGACACTTTTGTCCAAAGCTGCTTCCAACGAACTCTGTGTAGTGTTATGAGCCCACACACCTTATTCACCGCGGTGACTTACACTGCTAGATACACTACTTACACTGGGTCACTCATCCATACATCAGTGGTACACACACTCTCTCTCTCTGTCACTCACACACTATGGGTGAACCTGAACATCAGGTCTTTGGGGTGTGGGAGGAAACCAGAGCACCTGGAGGAAACCCAGAGGGACAATATGCAAACTCCACACACAGACTGAGTGGGGATCAGACCCATGTCCTCTCCCACTCTGCAGGCACTGAGACAGCAACGCTACTCGCTGTGCCACCGTGCCGCCCTTATATTGAGAATGGGCTGTTTGGAGTTTGCATTTTTCCCTGCTGTTTGTGGGGGATTCCTCCAGGTGCTCTGGTTTCCCCCCGTAGTCCAAAGACACATGTTTCAGGTGAAGTGACTCTAAGTTGCCCTTAGCGTGAGCGTGTTAGTGGATGAGTGTGTGTGAATGTCCTGTTCAGGGTACATCCTACCTCACTCTCGATGCCTCTGGGATGGACTGTGGACCACTGTGACGCTACTCTGGACGAGCAGCTAATGACAGTGAATCAGTGTTTGTTATGGAATTGTATGTATAATCCCCCCCCCCCCCAGGTTCTTTTCTGCTCTTTCTTTGTTTTTGCTTTATTATTTTATACTATGTTTCTGTGTGATGGTCCCACATGATGGCAGCAAGGACAGCTTTGCGTGAGACATGCGTTTCTCTAGACCTTCTGACGGGAGCATGGTGTGCACCTGGAACAGCCTGCGGTCAAACTCTTCTGTTAACCTTTTCCAATACTTTTGGGCCAGGTCAGGTCCTGAAGATGCTGGTGCGTGTGAGCGGGGCCCGGCGTGTCCTCGAGATCGGCATGTTCACGGGATACGGGGCCCTGTCCATGGCCGAGGGGCTCCCCGAGGACGGCCGGCTGGTGGCCTGCGAGATGGAGCCCTACCTCAAGGAATTCGCCCAGCCTGTGTTCGACAGCTCTCCGCACGGCAGGAAGATAACCGTGAAAACAGGCCCTGCCATGCGCTCTCTGAAGGTAATCCGAACGTGCCTGGCGTGTAATCGGCTTGGGCGCGTAATGGAGTTGGTCGCGTCCCGTGCGGGTGAGGCGGGTTTAACGTGGCTCCGCAGGATGACAGAGACGCGTCTGCAGCTCAGATCCTCCCGGAGGACAGAGCCTTAATCCCGCGGGACGAGTCCTGGCTACCCCGCCGCCAACCGCGCCCACGACATCCGACTTGACAAGGCTCTCTGCATCGCTCGGCAGCCTGGGAAATGAAATTTGCATTGCTTTTATTTAACTGATGCTTTTCTCCGGCGCAGTTAAAGTTTTAAGCTGCTTACAATGATGTACCTATTAATACAGCTGGCTAATTTTTACTTTGTCAATTCCAGGTAAGTACATTGATCAAGGCTACTGCAGCAGGAAGTGGGATTTGAACTCACATCCTTCAAGTGCAGGGTGGCTACTCTAAGTGCTGCACCACCTGCATTGCACTTTATCTGACACTTTTCTCCAGAACAACTTACACCATCTACCTACTCATTTACCTATATAGACACACACACTGTCAGAAACCGCTTGTCCCAAGCAGGGTCGCGGCAAACCGGAGTCTAACCCAAGGCACCCCAAGTGGGACTGGAACCCCAGACCCACCGTGCCACCACATCCTCCCCGTATAGACAGCGAAGTAATTTTTACATTTATTTATAAAGCAGACGCTTTGTTCCAAATCGACTTCCAGTGAACTCTATGTGGTGTTATGAGCCCACACACCTTATTCACCGTGGTGACTTACACTGCTAGATACACTGCTTACACTGGGTCACTCATCCATATATCAGTGGAACACACACACTCTCTCTGTCACTCACACACTATGGGGGAACCTGACCAGCATGTCTTTGGACTGTAGGAGGGAACCAGAGCACCCCATAGGGAGAACATCCACACACACTGAGCAGGGATCAAACCCACGTTCTCTCGCACCACTCAGGTGCTGTGAGACAGCAGCACGACTCGCTGTACCACCATGCTGCCCGATTTTTAACACGTCACTTCAGGGTAAGTATCTTGATCATTGGTATTGCAGCAGGAGGTGAAATTCCAAAGTTGGCATCTCCAACTACTACCACATCCTGCTCCCGCCGCTCAAAAATGAAGTCCAGAATGTTCTCTGTCCCGACTGCATACGACTGTTAATTCACAGAATCGTTTGAACCAAGACCAGCGTTTCATTTCACTGTTTATTATGTTTCTGTTGACTTGAATTTGTGCTTAGCAATTTGTCTATCGATATCCATGTATTAATTTAGCCTTGGGGGTGCAGTGGCGCAGCGGGTTTGTCCTGTGCTCGCTCTCTGGTGGGTCTGGGGTTCAAGTCCCCCTTGGGGTGCCTTGCGGCAGACTGGTGTCCTCTCCCCCTCCAGCCTTGCGCCCTGTGTTACCGGGTTAGGCTCCGGCTTGCTGCGACCCCCCCCCCCCCCACCTTTGGGACAAGTGGCTTCTGCCAGTGTGTGTGTAATTCAGCCTTTGATATAAAAAAACAGCAGCGTAGACAAAAGAAATCAATGAAAACAATGCAACACATCCAGTCCCTGTAAGTGGAATCCAGCAGTAAGAGGTGGCCTTTTTTTCTAGAAATTTCTACAGCAGGCTGTGTCACAGGTATATATGCATCAAAGCAAAGGCAAACCAGTAAGGTCTCATGGATAAAAACAGCAGAAGATACAAATAAATATGCTCTTCTGAATAATGTAACAAAGCACAATTAAAGGGAAATAATAGTATTACAATATAAAGTAAAAAATAACAGAAATTTCTAAAAGCAAGTACACTCCAACAGCCTGCAAAATTCACATTTGCTCTTTGTAAATGGGAGCAAAAGCCTGGAATTAAAGGAAAGTCCTCGAAGTGCGGTTGTCGCAACCCGAGCGGAGGTGTCACGGGTACGACTGTTACTCTTACTAATAGATTCCAACATCGGCAGTTTGCGCTGTGCTCAAACGTTGGCCTTGAGGGTCTTCGCTGACCGGGCTCGCGATGTCGGTTGCGCGCTCCGTGTCCGTCCCAGGAGCTGGCCGCTGCCGGGGAGCAGTTTGACGTGATCTTCATCGACGCGGACAAGGCCAACTACATCAACTACTACACGTTGATCCTGGAGCGCAACCTGCTGCGGCCGGACGGGATCATCTGCGTCGACAACTCCCTCTTCAAGGGTAGCGTGTACCTGCCGGACTCGGACGACAGGAACGGGCTCGCCCTGCGGGAGTTCAACCGCACCGTGCGGGAAGACCCCCGAGTGGAGCAGGTGCGAGCCTGTCTCGGCAGCCCCGTCCTTGCTCATCGCCTCATCGTTTCTTACTCCTGCTTTTCCCGACGCGACTTTGTGCTCTTCCTCCCAGGTCATCCTCCCCGTGCGAGACGGGATCAGCGTGATCCGCAGAGCGCCCCCGACCCGGCCAGAGGTACGGCTCCGCCGCCGTCTCTCGTCGGCAGGGGGCGTAGGCGTTAAGGAACTCGGCTTTCCCAAAAAGGCCACGGGTTAACCACAGTAGTTCTGATTGACGTTTGACTGCACAAACTAGTAAATGTGCAAAGAGTAATTCAAGTAACTTGTATGTTGGTTTCTCAACTTGCAAACCCGATTTGAACTGGAAGTCCGCTCATAAATTGATTTGTTTGTAAAACCAAAGTTACTTTTACCGCTAATTCACAATCAACAAAAGCTTAGCAAGACAGATGTCCCTCAGTTTATTTTTAAATTATCCATCCATCCATCCATCCATCCATCATCAGCAACCGCTTCTCCCGAACGGGGTCGCGGCGAGCCGGAGCCTAACCTGGCAACACCTGACGCAAGGCCGAAGGGGGGGGGGCGGACACACCCAGGACAGGACGCCAGTCCGTCGCAAGCTGTATAAATCTCACATAAACCAAAAATATATTTAAAATTTTTTTAAATAATCACAAAGACTCATTTAATTATTTTTATAAACTTCAGACAGCATTAAAATTAATTTATCTCCTAATGAATTCTGATATTTGACCAATTCATCCCACAAGTGTCAACAGCATTTGTTTGTCAGCATCTTGGTGCTCTATTAAATCTGCACTGTCAAACGGTTAATAATACAGATGTCTCTCTATTTATTTATGGATTGGGTGTGTAAAAGCCTTGGAAGAGGGTAAAATACACAGTGTTTTGACATTTTGAAGCTTTTTATTCATTTTCAGCTACACTGGAATTAGAACTAGTCTGAAATTATCCAAAAAAAAAAAAAAATGTATACATTATTGATCACCAAGCTGTAAACACTCTGGAAGGGAGCTGAGTGAAGCTGATCCCACAATTCGATGCTGTCTGGGTGGTTTTTTTTTTTTTTTTTTTTTTTTTTTTTTTTTTTTTTTTTGCCCCCAGCTGATGGCTAGGAGCAGAAACACGGGTCACATTTGCTCCGCAGCTAAGAGATAAATAGAAAATAATAAATACAAACGTTTTCTGGATTATTTTTATCTTCCAAAACTCATAATTCAAACATTCACAGCATGGGGAGCTAGCGAAGTTGAGAACATAGTAACGTGTTACAGCTGGAGAAACTGATGCTCTTTTTCTTAGCTCTTGTTTGGCTGTTGCACCATTTGCAGCTGCTTTTTAACGCCTCTGTGTTTTGAATTAAAGCAAATGAGTGTTTCGTTAGCCGCATCATTAGTGGTTACTGCTTGAGCCCATGTAAATATGTTAGTCGTTTCTTTGGTTCATGACGACTTGTGTGTGTGTTGCAGGGCGACGAGTGCCGTGACGAGGTGTTTCACGGCGTCCAGGGAAAGTCCGTTTTGGATCGGCTCCGCCTGGACGGCAGGGTGGCCTACGTGACCGGGGCCGGCCAGGGCATCGGCAGGGCCTTCGCACACGCGCTGGGGGAGGCTGGCGCCAAGGTCGCCGTCGTCGACCTGGATGACAGGAAGGCCGAGCGCGTGGCGCAAGAGCTCGCTCTGAAAGGTTGGTGTACGAGTTTGTTTTTCCCTCCAAACACCTTAAAATTCTACTGTAAGATTTAAATAGTATGAGATAAAGTACTTTTAAAAACAATCATCGCAAAAACTAAAAATGCATGAGTGGAGTGTGCCTTCCACATAATATCCTCTCAATTTAATACCTGCATCTAACTCGGGTTAGGGTTAGCCTAAGTATAGTGGTCAGGGTTGGGGTTAGGGTTAGGGTTAGCATTGGGGTTAGGGTTAGGGTTAGCCTAAGTATAGTGGTCAGGGTTTGGGTTGTGGTTAGGGTCAGGGTTACCATTTTGGCTAGGGTTAGAGTGAGGATTAGACCTTGGAATGGGGTTAGGGTTCGGGTGGGCCTAAGTATTGTGCGCAGGGTTCGGGTTAGGGTTACCGTTAGGGTTAGGGTTGTGGTTAGGGTTACCATTGTGGCTAGGGTTAGAGTGAGGATTAGATTTTGGAATGGGGTTAGGGTTAGCATATTTCTAGTGGGAGATGATATTACTTGTGTCTGCCAGTGTTTCTGTGTCATTAATTATGTATTTTTGAAAAGTATTAAACTAGTTGGGCATAATACCGTTTTATGGTGATAAGTGATTACTAAACAGGATAGTGCCTGTTGATTGATCAAAAAAAAAAAACTAGAGGAATAATTAATTTCAGGGTTTTCCTGCTTTCTATTAGTCTGTGGAGAAGAGGATGCACCATGCAAATGATCAGGTTTTTCGAACGTAGAAGTCGCCTCGCAGTGCGTATGTGCTCAGCGCTCTGTATTCGGAAAGTAGCAGCGGCAACGTTGCAATATTTGCACTCATCTTCTGTTCCCCATGAATCCTTCTGGTTCTTTAAAAGACTAACCTCTGGAGGACGATGGCAGGCTGCCCACTGGGAAATTGCACGAAATATGAAAAACCTCATGATATTGCATCTGTAAATGTCAAATTTGTAAGACGGTAAACACAAGGTACGATATGTTATCGGATTCCCGCGGATTTCCCTCTAAGTGCTTTGGCGAGTCCCTATAAAGGGCCTAATCAATGGTGACAAAGTGGGTGATGAAGAGAAGTTGTTAAGGGGCTCCAGAATCGCCAACCCCTCAACTCTACATATTGTGAGCAGCAGGTGGCGCTGTGCTATCAGAAGAAATATGTTTTTGGTGTGGAAGTGGCTAGAAACATTAACAGGAGGTGCTGCTGTCTCTCTTGGGTTCGTGTGTCTCTGGTTTCTCACATTGTACTGATAACATGCAAGGGAAATAGCAGTGAGATGCTTCATTTTCTTCTTTCTTCCGTAGACACTCCTTTGCAGAGAAGCATACATCAGCTGTGTAATACATCTACATTTATTCATTTATCAGACGCTTTTCTCCAAAGCGACGTACATTTCCTAGAAAATACAATGTGTTCATTACATTAGAAGGAAGAGACACTTAGTTGCAGACGTGTGATTCTTAAGTGCAGTTAATTTGTTTCTCTCCACCATATGAACCGACGTTCATCACACGAGTAGCTGCATAAAACTTCATCAGAATATTGACGATTCCTGATCACCTTCCTATTAATTAATATATTTTTTGAGATACATATAAACATTTACGTTACTTTACAGGAGTAGCTGTGTAAAGGTTTATCCAGGCATCATCTTAAAGTTATAGCGCATGGACATTTACACTTTACATGAACTTAAGAGATGATGGGAGAAGTGAGTCTGGAAGAAGTGAGTTTTAAGACCCTTTTTAAATGTGGACAGGGATTCAGCAGTTCCGAGTGAGAGGGGGAGGTCATTCCACCACAATGGAGCCAGAATCGAGAATCTCCATGCTTTACCTTTCGTATGTGGGACCACCAGGCGAGCAGATGTGGAAGAGTGTAGCAGTCTGATTGGGGTGTAGCAGATGATCAAGTCCTATAGATACCTGGGAGCAGTTCTACTGATGCTTTCGTAGGTCATAACCAGGGTCTTAAATTTGATCCGGGCAGCTATAGGAAGCCAGTGCAGAGTAACGAGTAGAGGAGATACGTGGGAACACTTTGGCAAGTCGAACACAACTCGGGCAGCAGCCGAGGAAACTGTAAAGTGTTCTGTATAATTTGTTCATACACCTGTGCTGCTGTTGCTGCTTTTCGTCTTGGTAAATTGTAGGTTTAATTGTTAAATTGTGGGTTTAAAGAACAAATTGTAAATGTTACCCGTGGAATAAGTGTTTTAAAGTTGTTCACATTCAGAATGTCATACTTTTTTTTTGCAGGTGATGGAATAGAGTACTATGTTAAAAACATGGTATCTACAGCATTTTCCTGTTATTATTTCTGTCTTGATGCCTTCGGTTAAATTTTAATTGGGTCCTGTCGGTTTTCGCTGTTACCTGTAGCAATATTGACGCGGCAGCAGGTGATGTAATGGTTAGATCTACCACCTCTGGATTTGGACATTGTAGGTTTAGATCCCATCTCCTGCTCCTATACCCTCGATTAAGGTGCTTCATTCGGAAGTTACCCTGCACTATAAATGTTAAATCACTGCAAGTAGTTTTGCGGTTGCTAAGTAGCTAAACAAGTAAATGTAATGTAAAAAATAACATAATGCAAATTACACGCAGGTGGACATTAAACGCAGTTGTGCCCTCGAACCAGGCATCCAGAGTACGGCTGTGACGGCCGACATCAGCAAGCCGCAGAGCGTCCAGGGGATGGTTGACGCCATTGTCGCCAAATGGGGTACGATTCACATCGGATGCAACAACGCCGGCATCAACATGAATTCAGCCAGCGAGGACACCAGCCTGGACGAGTGGGACCAGACCTTCGGCGTCAACCTGAGGGGCACGTTCATCTGCTGCCAGGTTCGTGGACCGTGGGCACTTCAGCTTGTGCTTCGTGGTCCAATTAGGAACTGAACGTTACATCATGTTTATTCGTTTATACTGAGACATTGTGTCCAAATCCAGTGTGAGAATTATATTATTATTACTATTATAATTGATCTGTTGCCTTGTGGTGGACTCGTGTCGCCTGCATCCTGCATCCTGCTCGCCACCCTGTGCTTCTGGGATAGACTCTGGATCACTGGGACCCTGCACTGGACAAGCGCTTTTTGATAATGAATGAATGAATTAATAATTACTTATTTTAATGAGTTGTACATAATCCAGATCAGACAGAAACACAACTCCAATGCCAGACTGTCATTATGATCTAGAAGTCAGCGCGCTTTGCGAGATGTTTTGATTTTGATTTCTCTCTTTCCCACCGATGCCAAGAATAGGCTCCCGTTTCATCGCGTTTTCACACCGCTGCACGAGCGCCGAACGTGTCGGCGCTGAGGCGCCTCCAAAAGGCACATTTGTCATTTGCTCTTAATTTCTGCCACAGGCTGCGGGCCGCATTATGCTGAACCAAGGATACGGGAAGATAATAAATACGGCTTCCATGGCCGGCTTAATTGGTGAGTGATGAGTTTCCTCTGGTTTTTATTTTTACACCTCGCCTCCGCCTCAGATTTCATAACCCTTTATGAAAGGGAGGCTGATATTTGCCCTGAAACGGTGCGGCGGCATCACGAGGCGCCGAGGCATCGATGGCAGAGGTAAGGCCTGACGGGGGCTGCCGCCGCACTCAATATGAAATCAGTTCCATTGCGCCGCACTCTTCACCTCCAATGTGTCGCCACTTCGTCAGAGAGGGAGGGGGGAGGCTGTCTGGACCGGTTAGCTGAACGACGAGGGAGAGAGAAAGGCTCCCTCGCACTCCTGGGGGTGGACCCCAAATCTGCACCGACATCCCCTCGATGCCAGACGTTTTGAAGGTCTTTCCATGGCACCTTGCCTTTATTATTTATCGACACCAAACACTGACCCCTTACTGCACCTGCTGCAGAAATATGATTTTACTGGCTGCTGTTTAAGAGCCATTTTCACGTAGTAAATGTTGAACTTCTCCTGCGTCTGTTATAAAAGCACGTAAAAGGCGACGGGCAGATTGACGGAGGAGTCCCGCCGTTGTCAGAGGCCGCTGTTAAAGCTACAGAAATCGGGTTTGAGTCCGGAGGGCGCGTTGTAAAAGTGGAATGACACCTCCAACAGGTTGCTCCGTCAGCGATGCAGTCAAATAGCCAATAAAGCGAGGCGCCATATGGGCCGAGCTCCTGGCTGATGGGGCAGCGCGCGAGACAGGACCTCGCTGGTAGATGGAGGCCAGGGTTTTTTTTTTTTTTTAAAAAATGTGCTGAGAAAAGTGATCAATTACTCACATTAAGCACAGTCCTTCAGGAATTGTCTTCATTGGTCTGGACATCTGTTATAATATTGTCATAATGTATAATCCGGTGGGGCTTGTTGGAGCCCAAGCTGGGTAAAGAAATTTAGCTATGAAAGTGCAATTAAAACACACTGTGACTGCGCTCCATCCATCTGCTGATCAAAATAAAAGAGCCCCCCCTTTCTAGGGACAACAGTTGGGGGGAAAATAACCATTGACATCAGACCCCGGTGTAAATTTCTAGCACGTGCATTTCAGAATGAGTCTCTGCTGGTACAGACGGCTTTTTTCCATCCCCTACTTGAAATCTGAATAAATATCGGGGTGGATGAGAAGGTGGGTTTAAAGCCCGGCGCTCTTGCGGAGCAAGAGAGCGTCAGCGCTGTTTATTTGCAGGATGAAGACGTTTTGAGCGACGTGGCACCGGCGGAATGCTCCTTTCCGCGCGAGGGATTAGCGCTCTTAGGCTGTTTAGCTGCGTTCTGCCGCCCTGTAAGCAGGGTTTCTCCCTCAATCTTTCTGTAAGCTCTTGGCTGTACCCCTCGCCGTGCTGGGCCGCCCGCCCCGCCCCTGCGCCGTGTCTCTGCTCCCTTTAAACAAACCAAGGCAAGGGTGGGGTGCGGGGGGATGGGGGGTAGTCGGATCCCCGCCATCGGGCCCCCGCGTTTTACAGCTGTGTCATATTCATCATCCCTGTTCCGGCCCAGGCAATTTGGCAGTGAGATCACCAGGTGAGAAGGTTAACTACTAAAGTTGTATGTAACTTGGAGCCTCTCTGTGATAATTAATCAACTCGTGGAAAATGAGCCCTTCGCCGTGTAGCATGCAGCGTGGAGCATCTGTGACGGTCAAGGCAACAAATGGCGTGTTGCCTTTGTTTCTGAACACCGTGCATAACCGAACATCCAGAGTAATTAATTTAACATCGCTTCATCATCTGGGCCCCAACTGCTTATTAAAGCATTTTCATGTAACGTTCGGTACAAATTAGAGTATTGAATTATGATGGAGTCACCATGTATCAAGTGAGCGAACGTATTTAAGCCAATACTAATTAATTACCCGTAGTTTGTCAGACAATAGACACATCAGAAGCTTCGTTTTCCGAGGTAAGTGAACGCCAGGGTGAAATTACATAGATCGTCCCTCCCGCGTCGGTCAGTGTTTTGGAAAAGGACTCGAGTGGAAGCTGAAAGGGTTTTGGAGGGGAAAGCTCGGGGAAAGCCTGGAAATCGGCAGTGAAGGCTGAAAGTTACGTACAGAACGTTTGGGCTTTAAAGCGCTGTCTGAGCCTAAGAATGGTGCGTGTGTTTGTGTGCGTCTTGGTTCCGCAAGGGCCTCATCTCGGCCCTCTCCATTTCTCTCCCAGTGCCTCACCCGCAGAAGCAGCTGGCCTACAATGCATCCAAGGCCGGGGTGGTGAAGCTCACGCAGACCCTGGGGACCGAGTGGATCGACCGGGGCGTGAGGGTCAACTGCATCTCCCCGTAAGGCCGCCGCGTTTGTCTTTTATTTCATCCGTTTCCTCTGATAGTTGCTTGTTTTGACCGGCGTCTTTCCGGCTGCTCGCTGCGAATAAGGGGTCGTGAGCTGTGGATGAGACGGCCCAACAGCGGACCTCTATCCAGACGTCTCCACTTGTCTGACGTTATTCTCCAAGACAGCTGACAACGTTAAGCTATCCATAATTATTTACTCTCATACAGTTGAGTCATTTTACTCAAGCAATTAAGAGTGTAAGTATCTTGCTCAGAGTCCTAGGAAGGAAATGACGTTCGAACCTGTATCGTTTGGATCCAAACGCAACAGTGCTAATCACTATTCTGTTAGCCATCACCACCCGCATGTTTTTAGGGTCTTTTTTTTTTTTTTTTTTTTTTTTAAAATGCTCATTCTAAAACAACAGTGGACATGAACCCCAAAAATGCTTCCTCTGCTTTAATTTGTTTTCACTTTTATTTGTTCATTTTGATCAAAATGAAGATTGAGGCCGTTGGGGGTTTGACGTTACATCAGCTGGCCATGATGGGCGTTCAAACGGTTTGTTTGTTTTCAGCCGAACATGTCGTGGTTTTTAATCAATTTCCTACTTTTTGTGATTATTTTGCAGCTTATTACAGCGGCGGCGACAAAGGCAGCCAGTGTTTATTTGCGTCTGAGGGGAAAGGCTTATTTTCTAATGAAGCGCTAATTTGAGGTTCCGAACAATACAAAGCTTAATTAAATTGCATCTAGTGGGATAAATTAACTAACATTTTAAATTGTTTTATTCAATTAGTGAATCAAATTAGCATCTTCACTGCAAGTGTCATCAGAACAATGTGGCGTTGCGTCTATCTATTTGTCTCTGAGGCTCCTCGCTTTCTGGGGGCGGGGGCGGGGGGGGCTCCGTACCAGAGATGGCCGCCACGCGTGTGAAGTGGAGCATTCCGCATCCCCGCCGATCCCCGGGCAAATCTGTTCCGCGAGCGCCCTCCGTCAGGAACAAAGGCCCGCTCCGGCGAGCCGTTCGGTTTTATTTATCGCCGGCTTGTTTGCTAATTTTAATTTGCGAGGCGCAATTCTTCCCGCTAACTGGGCGTCTCAATGGGCCGCTGATTTCTTTGAAGTGACAGTCGGTAAATATGCATAAAAAAGGGGGGACACAATTAGCGCGCGCGGGGTTGACTGCAGCCTGATTTTCATTGGCAACTTTAGCCGCGGCGGCGATAAGCCGCATTATCTAGAAAATTGGCTGAGGGAAAACAGCACCCCTGATTGCCAGGAAAGGTTCCAGATAACAGGGTGCTGAAGAGAAATCTAATTGAGGTGGAATATGTTAACCAAGGTGTCACATGCTCCTTGGAAGCACTCATTTATCAGAATGTTAGCATTCGAATCGCCGACGCTCGGCCCGAAGAAGAGGAGGCTAACGGCGGCGGCGGCGGCGGCGGTTTTCTTCCGCCTGCTGTCAGTGGCGCCGTGAAGTGGAGAGTCATTTCTCATTAAGCGCCGTTGTGTAAATATGTTTGTTCAGAGGTTGAACAAACGATGCGTTTCGTCAGGCGGCGGGGGGGGGGGTGCCGTTGTCCCCGCGGTGACTAATGGGAGATGTGAAACTGGGCGGGGAAGGCGACGCAGGCCAGCGCCCGGCCTGTCGTGCCCGCCTCCCGCAAGGGGCCCACGTGGGGGGTCGGGGGGATGGTGGAGGGGGGCAGGCGCTACGCGGCGCTGAGCCCAAAGACATGTTAGCGTGGAGAGCGAATCCGTCAGCAATCAAAGAGCGACGGAGATGGGAAGAGCTTATCAGCGGGTCTCCTGAAGGCAAATTATGCCGAGTCCCCATGTACCTGAGCGTGTTTTTAATTTTATTTATATATATATGTATAATTTTTTTTTTTTTTTTTTATAAAGAGTCGAGCGAGCCATTTAACAACAAGCGCCTCCTGTAAATACCATCCTGGCCTGTTCAGAAGCGCCGCGCCGTGCCCTTTCACTGAAGGATAATTGGGTTTATTTTTGTCACAGGAGAAGCAGCTCTGAAATGACGCTGTCACTCCCACCCCGATGCCTGATGTCTCGTGTGGTTCCCCCCCTTCCTTTCTTCCCCCCCTCCCTCCTCTCCTCTTTCCAGAGGGATCGTTGACACCCCTCTCATCCACTCCGAGGAGCTGGGCCCTTTGGTTCAGCGCTGGCTGTCAGATATCCCTGCTGGACGACTGGCTCAAGTGACAGACCTGCAAGCGGCGGTGGTCTACTTGGCATCTGACGCCTCTGACTACATGACAGGGCATAACTTAGTCATAGAGGGTGGGCAAAGTCTGTGGTAGAGGAACTTTCTTTTGTTCTTGAGGGATTGACGCATCGCAAAGGCATTTTAATGGGGGGGGAGAGAAGAAATGGGAGACGTGGAGTACACAGGATAATTGTCATACCCATGCTGTGTATGGTGATCATGATATAAAAATGTAATTTTGTCTGTCTGAAATGGCTCGTTCGCTGCTTTCCCCGTATTTTTTTTTATATTACACTTCCAGTGGAACGGTGATTTGAATCTTCCTGCCTAACATGTTGATTTAACTCAATATTCAATATACTGTATATCAAATGCTGTCCTTATATCTTGGCTTCATTTTTTTTTTTTTTATAGTTCGTTTATTCATTTGTTGTAGCGAAGCCAAATTGACCTCCTGGTCAATGTATTACATTCGGTGAAAGGTTGAGGTTAAATCTGAAAGTGCACGAAGGGGTAAGATATACATTATGTCTCTGAAAGTAAGAAGCTGAAAGGTTCACTGCTGAGACGTGGTGGTTAAATGCATTTCCTGCACGGAGGAGCAGCGAAGAGGATTCGACCACATTCCATCCTGGTGAATATTTTGCTGTTCTACACATTCCGCAGCTGCTCCGGTATTCTAACATTTCAGGCCTTGCATTACATAAAGACTGTTGTTATGGGATTCTGGGGGGAGTTAAATCACTCTTTATTGAAGCTGCTAGATCCCCCTCGAGGAGCCTTTCTATCCCTTCAGTCCACGTTGACTTCACAAATTCCACGTGTAACTGCTGTTAACGTTTTTCAGCTTAGTTCTATTTTTATATAGTGGAACATGTAAAAAGGGCTTATCCAGTAGTATAGTGGTTATAGAAGTGGACTTTGGTGAAAATGTGTGTAATATGTAATGTGTTGGTGCTGAAGGAGCTGATCGGTTGAAGTCAAGCAGGTCCAGGTCCGGCTCCAGCTAGCGAAGCCTCGGCTGTCGGTTGTGCACCGGGGCAGTTACCAGGGGCACTTATGAAATGATAATGTCCCCAGGTCTTGCGGGGTTATGGTTCAGCGGGTTCCTCCAGCTCTGTGTTTCTTAGCAGCCCTTTGAGAGGCCTGTCGGGGACGAACCGGTGCAGCCCAGACAGTTTGTGGAAGAGACCCCCCCCCCAGCTGCACAGCCCTAAAGGTACCAAAGAAGGGGACTGAATCTGGAGGAAATTCAGCACTGATACACTCTTCTGAGATGTCGGTTTGAAACTTCTGGACTGTACGAGGGGTGTGGCTCCAGTGTGGCTCCGCCCAGTCCCCAAAATTGACATCTTGTCAGTGATATGGTGAGAATCAGGTGCAGCCAATGAACCAAGTCTCGTGCAAGCGTTTGATGACTCCAGAAGTTTGTAAAACCATGTGCGCGGTCTCCGTTGAGTTGGGATGTTGCCTTCATTGCTCGTGTTTAGTCTTGATGAGTTTCTTGGCCTGTCCTTTTTTGTCACATTGCTTTTTTGATGTGGAACGCCTGCAGGATGTAGGTGCTTGTCTTGGTGTCATTGTTGATCTGATTAAGCGGCAAAGAGCAAAGAAAGTTCCGGACTAGAGTGGTCCACCTTGCTGGAAAAATGGCGATGTGGGGGTGCGGTCTTCCAGGAGACTGCCTCCGTCGGCCACAGAGGGGCAGGCTGGGAACAGGGCACCGCAGCTCTGGTGCGACAGTACTGTGGCACTGAGGGAATTGGATGTAACTGGTGCAGTGTGCTTACTATTTGCAGCAAGTAGTTCCAAAATATATCGACATAAAAAATCAAGAGTAATGGAAAAAACCCTACAAAGGGAAAAAAAATTAAGTATAGTTTAGAAAAGAGTATAGCCCTAATTTTCTTTTTTCCAATTACTGAATAAAGAAAAAATATTATTTTTAACTGTGTTCTTTAATTTGTTTTGACACTTTTGCTCAAAAGTGAATAACGATGTTAGATTTGTATATTAATACCTATTATATGGTTATACTTGCATACTAAGTAACTTACATTAATTTCACTTTTATACAGCTGAGTAATTTTTGTTGGAGTAATTCAGGGTAGGTACCTTGTTTGGGACTTGGATTCAAACCTCTGTATGTACATGTGAGTGTGTGTTAACTTTCCCAAAATATATGTATCTGCGAGGCCAAAAGTGAATGAGTATCATTCATATTCATGAATGTGATTTTTTTTTTTTCCCCCCCTCCCCCCCTCCAGGCATTTATTCACAAAGACAAATCAGTGTGTTACAGGCGCAGGCCTTTCAAGCGTGTTAATGTTGCGGTTGCACTCTAATGGTTTCGGAGATGATAACGTTCAGGTATTATTCCGAAAGCCAGGTTAACGTCGTTCCTCGGCTTGTTCCTCGATGACATCATAACGGCGCCAGTGCCGCAAATTCATAATCGTGTGTGCCGCCGGGCCGCGGGCCCTCCGCACATCTCGGCTGCGGGTTTGCTCCCGCGAGCTCGACCCGGCAGCGGCTCGGGCTCGGAAGGCAGGGAGGTGGCCACTTTGCGTCTCGTAGCCCCCAGACGTGCAGGCAGGTACCTGGCACCTGTTATACAAGACGCCAAACAGCTTGACGTATTATGCAGTTTACGCCGCGATTTGACACATATTAAACAACATATCAAACGGTTCTGGCTGGAGTTCCGCTTCACGTGTCAACCAGAGCCTGACCATTTGTTTCAGTAATTAAAGCGCTATACGTGGAAAATCCTCCCCGGCCATGTGGTCTACATCTGTTGCCTCGGTCCATCCCGTCTCGCCCGGGTTGCCGTCCTACTGGAGCTACGCTCGCGAACGCTCTGGGCTGCGGTCCATTCGCATCACATTTCCCTAACAACCGCTAAACTGCTGTTTTGATGTTATTATGTGTCGCGTCGCTCTAAACTGCTTCAAAGCCCTTGCCGAGGGCCCCGTTCTCCCCGCGAAGGGTTGACGGGGGGCGAAGTCGGGATTTTCGAGCCCAAAGTGCGATCGACGTGCGGACCCCTAGCTGCCTTCCTGAGGTGTAAGTGATCTCCAGTGCATTATGAGTGACCCCCTTATGCTGCAATTACCGGCACGAGTGTGGGCTGCGAGGCGGCACAGCGGCGCTACACCGATCTCGGGCCCGGAAGCGCTTGTGCCCTCACACTCGGGGTGAACTTTGATTAATTCCGACGCCTGTCCTCCAACGTGACGTCCAGGAGAAGACTTTCGTAAACAGCAGGGTAACGCAAGAAGAAACTATACACACGCTATTCGTGAGCAGAATTTTTTTTTTTTTTTTTTTTTTTTTTTTTTTTTAAATCACATTTTCAAACAGTTTAACGGGGAAAATTATTGAAAGACGTTTTGTTATCGCTTTTATTTTCACGTACGAACGGGGAGGAATTTATCTATAAACAAGGTGTATTTAACTACTGCTGCCAGAACTATCTGTTACTGCCCATCTGTCTTCTTTTATAAAAACATCTTTATTTATGGAAATGTACCTTAGAAGGGATGTGTCTGAAATATGTGCAGTAATATACACAGGAATAGTATAAATATACCTGAAGGATGGTGTTTGTTAATCCAGCAGGGGCTCATGTGCCGCCCCCCCCACCCCCGATTCACAGTATCATCACAGCTCTGTTTATAAAGGCAACCCAACCTTGATGAAAGCGAACAGTGGAGGCATTTTTCCTCCCGACTCTGGGACACACAGATGGTAAATAACCTGTACAAACAGCTGAGCAGCTGACATTAGCGAGACCTTGATTCAAACTCGGGAATAAAGTGGTTTTAATTATATGTATGTTTTAAATGAGCAATTATTGATAAACCCCAGTTGCTTGAGCCCAGGGGATGGAAATGGCCATTGAGGCTGTTTAATTTATCTCTGAAAGCTCCTCCAAGTAAATTTAATTTAATTTCGGCTGCAAAAACTGCTCTTATACCACTGTGGAATATTATTTTCTCTAATTGCCAAAGCAATGTTGGGACATAGCTGTTAGGTAGTTGCAGTAGAACCCCAAGAGATGTATGTGCACCATGGTGGCACAGCGAGTAGCGCTGCTGTTTCACAGCGCCTCAGTTGGGTGAGAGGACAGGGGTTCGATCCTGGCTCAGCCTGTATGGAGTTTGCGTGTTCTCCCTGTGTCTGCATGGGTTTCCTCTGGGTGCTCAGGTTTCCTCCCACACTCCAAAGATGTGCTGTTCAGGTTCCCCCATAGTGTGTGAGTGACAGAGAGAGTGTGTTCCACTGATGTATGGATGAGTGACCCAGCGTCCGTAGTGTATCTGGCAGTGTAACTCACTGCTGTGAATAAGGTGTGTGGGCTGATAGTAACACTACATAGAGTTCATTGGAGAAAAGTGTCTGCTAAATACATGTAATGTATGCTGACATGAGCTCTGTTTTAGTGGCTGAGCTATGCAAGTCTTTACCTGACATTAACGTGGGCTTCTGGCCTTGCCGTGGCCTTTTTTGTGACCTCATCTGTTATTTATGCTGCTCCGGTTGTGATGTTTGCTCGTATTGTGTGCACCTGCTGCCTTAACACGGCGCGGTTCAGATGGTGCCATGTACAGAGGACAAATTCCCAATAAATAATGAAAGGGGTAACATGCTCTCATCCGCTGTTGCGTTTTCCTATTGCGATTGAATTAGTCCGGTCCGAAGGGGTCTCTTAGCCACCTTATTCATTTAAATTCTTCATGAGAAATCCCCTTTGGGTATTTGTTGTTGGTATTAAAGGCTTTCTTTCAGCGCAGCTGTAAACCTTGTAAATTCCTTTTGTTTGTCCTTGATAAATGTTCATCTCTCAAGCATAACAGCATAAGTGCAAGAGAACTATGGACAGGCAACCTGCACTGTGGCATTTAAACATGTGCTTTATGCAATGACTCAAAGTCGTAATGAAGCTCTGATGTTTCTAATTTCTCAGCTTCTCTGTTTGCTCTTTGTAATTACTCATTTGTTTCAGACCGGCTCTGACATTTCGCTGTTGAAGGAAAAATAGAACTGTTTAAGAACTGTTTAAATACCATTCAGTCGCTGTGGGTGTGTACATATCGTATGAAACTAGGCTTTAAAGCAACCAAATGGGTCCGGGCCCCCATAATGCATTGCTCTTTCACAGGAATTGATGAGACTTATGTGCGCCACCGTTGGAAGTCGGATGATGCACCGCCATTTCCCCTGGATACAACGGGGATGATGTATTTTTTCAACTTGAGGATCACGCACTTATTAATCACATCTTTCTTATTAAGATGCACATTTTGTTTGGGATACTCAAATTACAAGCCCAGTATTAAATTTGACGGTGCATAAGACATTGATCATAACCTTGATAGCACCACTCGAACTTTGATTTAATCTGCCGATTCATTAATATCTATGAAATGTCCGACTGTCGTCATGGGCATATATATTGAAGGTATTGTGGGGCCTGCCTTCATATAATAACCCCTGCAGCAATGTGGAGGCATTACACAGAATTAGGCCGTGAAGAAGGCTCAGCGGAACTGGCACACTGCGTGGTAATTCATTATCTTAATAGGTAGGGGAAAAGCAGGGATCTAACAGTAATATTCCTCAAACTGGAATCTTGCTGATATCTTGGTTCAGGATTTGTGGGAAGACCAGAGTTGAAAAGCTCATCATTGTGTGGTATTTCCCTCAATTCTGTCTTTACCTCTAGTAGTTTTTGCTGATGCTTTTCTCTGAAGCAACTTATATTGTCACATCTACTTACACTACTCTACCCATTCATACAGCACACAGATAGGGGTAGAGTAGCCAAACATGGTGTTCAAGTAAAAGTGCAGTTACTTTCAAAAAATGACTCAAGTAAAAGTACTCTTATAAAAATTTACTTTAGTGCAATTAAAATCAGGTCAAAAACTAGTCAGCTTAAATACTGAAGTTACTTTGATTGAAAAGAAGCTTTTAAATGTTCTGAAGGACTTGCAACGTTAAAAGCAAAAATATATCGGCATCCCTCAATTCACAAAATTAAAGTGTTCCTGAAAATGGTGTGGATATCGAAGTTTCCATTATTTTAAATTGGGAAAATGTACACTGTACTGTAAAACACTGTAACACTGTACTGTACACTGTAAAACACCTACTCTTAATTTCATCAGAATATAAAAAAAACTTATAAACTTGCTGCACTAGAGTATTTCCCACTTCTCTTTTTAATTGATCTGTTCTCTGGATGACCAGGATGACCAATAAGCCAAGAAGGGACCAATGTAGCGCGTTGCATTTATTGTGAACAGCTTTCTGAAACTGCACATTGCTGCTAAAACGAGTATGTATACCTGAAAATCCATCAGCTAAACTTTTCCTGCTAATTGCTCTGCTTTCCCCCCGCAGTCGTTAAATAATACACCCACTATGGCCAACAAATAAACCTATAGAACTTCATGTACTTAATTTTCCACTCTCTTAACGCAACACTCACATTCCTAACACACCAACAGGTAGAAAGATCCGGATGCACTACAGTAAACACACACACACACCACAATAGGGGCAATTCAGAGTCACTGGTTTGCCCTAAATATGTCTTTGGACTGTGGGAAGAAACCCACACAAACACATACAAAAAAACATACAAACTCCACACAGACAGAATGGGGCTCGAACCCACATCACGGCATTGTGCAAAACCCTTCACACACTGCTCTACCTTAAAATAGAAATTTCTGATGAATGATGCTGTATTTAAATAACATGAGTTCAGGGTTTTTACCTGATTGGTGTGACCCTGACAAGGATAACAGGTTTTCCATAGTGAGCGAGTGACTGATTGAGAGAGATTTTCTCAGTTCTTTGCAAACCTGCCACTTACCTGTTGGTGTAGCATAGAGCTTTGGGTGAAAATTTCAGCTAAGTTAGCAGTACAAATAAGAATAAAAAGAATAAGAATTTTAAATCATAAAAAATAGACCAGTAGGCCTGCAGAACACACTTCTGGGCAGTGAGGAAAAAGCAATTTTAAAAAAAAAAAAAAAAAACTTTTGCCATCATAACACACACATACACTGTCTGAACCGCTTGTCCCATACAGGGTCGTGGGGAGCAGGAGCCTAACCCAGCAGCACAGCTCTTAGCGGCTCTTCGCTTTTGATGCCTTATTTTCAATTTCCAGAACAAAAAGTCAGTATAGCGAATATTATCTGAAGCATGTCTAAAAAATTTTGAAAGTCACCTGAGTTAAACTGCAGTGCAGTAACGTACCGTCGTTGGAATTGTTGTCGCATCAGTTATTTCCTTTTGGTTTCCTGCCTTGTGTTCGCTTTGTTTCGATGTGTTTGTGCAGCGGCGGTGCAAGATTGACTGCCAAGTCTCCTCCCTCCTCCAACCAGCACAACTCAGATTCGACTATTCTTCTTTTCACGTGGTGAGTACAGTAACAGTTCATTATCGTAAAATGCCTTTTACTGGCTGTACTAACACTTTGAACGTACATCATTATTAAATGTTTATTGCTGCCTACTGGTTATGTGGAATAGGCAAATAGTTTCCAAAATCTACTGCCTAGAAACAGATCCATTTAGGACCGCATTAAGTGTTTCATAATCATGACGTGCTTTATATCTTGCTGAAATCTGGGTTGATAATTATTTAGGTGTTTATAGTATTTTAGGGGTATTTGGGAAAATCAGTTTAGAGTATTTAGGTGAGCTCAGAATGCAATTTTTTCCTCAGGTAAAGTAAGAGAAGTAGGGTTTCGGTATCAAACATTTTGATATCACATTAATTTTGCGAATTGAAAGATTGCTGTATGTCATTTATGCATTTATTATCAAAATCCATTGATCCAAATTGAGGGTGGTGCTTTACTTTTATTATTATTCACTGACTGAGCTGATGCTTTTCTTCAAAGCCATCTACGATGTACAAATGAAACAGTTAGAAAATGCTGTAAAAGGGAAGTTGGGTGGCACAGCAAGTAGTGCTGCTGTCTCACAGTGCCTGGGTGGTGTGAGAAGATGTGTGTTTGATCCCCACTCAGTCTGTGTGGAGTTTGCATGTTCTCCTTGTGTCTGTGTAGGTTTCCTGTGGGTGCTCTGGTTTCCTCCCACACTCCAAAGACATGCTCTTCAGATTCCCCCCCAGTGTGTGAGTGACAGAGAGAGAATGTGTGTGTGTGTTCCACTGATGTGTGGATGAGTGACCCAGTGTAAGTAGTGTATCCAGCAGTGTAAGTCACTGTGGTGAATAAGGTGTGTGGGCTGGTAACACTACATAGAGTTCATTGGAAGTTGCTTTGGACAAAAGTGTCTGACAAATAAATGAATGTAAATGTAAGTTGTGAAAGGGTGCGGTGGGTCTGGCGTCTGAGTACTGCTTGGGGTGCCTTGCAACGGAGTGGTGTCCTGCCCTGGGTGTGTCCCCACCCCTCCAGCCTTGCACCTTATGTTGCTGGGTTAGGCTCCGGTTCCCCGTGACCCCACTTGGGACAAGCAGCTTCACCCAGTGTGTGTAAGTTGTGAAATGTAGTCACACCTTGCATTCTTCTGCAGTCTTCTGCATTGGTCACACCTTTGTGTCATTTTCATGTGTGACACACATCATAGAGTGGAGTTCGGTTGTCCCGCCAGAAGAGTTTGTTTTCCTCCCCATATGCACCAAAGGCCTTCAGAACCCGGCCTTCTCTTCACCAGCAAGAACTCAGACAGGTTCTTCAGAGCCAGACTCACAGAAGAATGATCTTCAGAGGACTTCCTACAGACTGGACATTGCAGAGAGCCCATCTCCTTCCAGATAGTCTTCAGGCAGCCTTCACATGAGCTGTGGCTACACTTCAGCACAACAGGATCCCTGTAGATGCCGCAACACGAAGGACAGGAGCGCTTCACTTCCAGGACAGACAACCTGGTCGCCATTCCTTCACAGGTACAGTTCGTCTGCAGCTTCTTAACGGGTAACGGTCACTGAATGGCATTTACTGTCACCTCTGTTTCTAAACTGACTTTCGCCCTGATTTTCACTGTCTCCACCTAATTCATCTGGCTTCCGCAGTGTTTGCTGCAGGCATCTGCTATTGCAGAACACAGGTGACTTTTACAGCATGATTAATATGTGGGAGTCCTGTTACCATGGAGACCAAAATGTAGTAGTAAACAAAACTGAAAGTGGCTATAAGGAGGGGAATATTACACATTTCAAGTAAATTGGTCAACAAGCAGCATTTAATAGGAGTTTTGCAGAGACAACAATGTTTATATTCAGTAATTTATAAATTTTAAATTTTAGTTCATCAGGGATTTTTTTTATTATTTGCTTGTAGCTAACGTTATGTTGCTGTAACTCAAAGTACCGCAGATTTTTATTGTAATGCTGGATACAAAGTTACAAGTATTAAGTATATATTTTAATGATTCATCTGTTGTTTTCCCAGATAGCCCCCTATAGGACCTTTTTGAACTAGCCCTTTGCTATACTATGTTAGCTGGTTCAACACATGCGCTGTGAATGGACACTTAGTATCCATCTGAAATTCATGTAATTTTATTACTATTTAAAATATCTACCCAGTGACCCAAGTATTATAAAAAAGCTGGTTGCATGGTTTATCTAGAAAAACAAAGGAAACTGAATCATGACATATGGTGCAGGTTCACATGGCACATGTTTGCTGATTTGCATTTGAGGAACACCTTGGCTTCCCTTGCCCCACATGGTATTCATAAAGTGCTGCTTGAAAGTGTGTGAATCCTATAGGGATGGTAACTTTTCTTGCATGAAACATTAAAACAAACTTAAATCTAAATCTTAAAATAATCATCAGTTCATTTTATAGATTTATTACATACACACCTGATTGTACTTACCTACCTGGTTTAACCAATGCCACTTGGACTCACTTATTTTTGAACCTGCACTACTTTAGTTTTTCTACTACACACGATTTCCTCTAAAGCAACATTTGGAATTGGTGATTACACACCTATTATGTCATATGACAAAGACTGCTTCTCTTTGAATAACCATTTCAGGGTTAAACTAAGGGACACGTGGGCTTCGCACACTTTGAAGCAGCACTGTATATCCACCGATTTTCATTAACTGCTTGTCCCGATCAGGGTTACAGGGGCCTGGAGCCTATCCCAGAATCACTGGGTGCAAGGCTGAGGAGGGTATTCATATATATGTATATATTCCTGTATTGTGGCATTTTTAATAATTTTGTCATTTCAGTAATTATGCAGTAAAAATGGTTTGAAAATGGCTTGAGAGAATAGTTTTTGAAGAGCATCCTTCTATATGAAAATGTCCAGAGGAATAGGCCTTTGTTTATTGTTTTAATGCTCGTATTTCCAAATCAAGTTTAAAATTTTGAAAATTAGGCCTATATTCTATAGCTGAAGGACTCTGCATGCAGTGTCTCTCTTTCATAATTTTTGCAGGGCCATTTCGGAGAGATGGAATGGCACATGACACATCTCCAATAATAAGAGGCGCGGTCTGACTTTGACATCTGCCGGCTGATGGCAGGTGCTTTGTTCTGTGGTCATATTTGGACTCAGCACATCAAAGTGTAGATGTGTTGCTTCTCAATTGGCAAGAGCTGAAAGGGGCTCTGACACCGAGCTCATCTTTTGGGGTTGTGGAAGGGAGCTACTGACCCCGTTACGTCTCTTTCAGAGGGCACAGAAGGCCTCGACGTGTTGCCGGCACCCCCTGCGTGGTTAAAATCACGTTCGTGCTGCCACTTCAGACAGATCTTTAAAACTTGTACACAGCCAGGGTGTGTATGTACTGGGTGGAAATGTGGGCTGCAGTGTTTCAGCAAGGCAGGGATCGGTGTTGCCCTCCTGTACAAGTCCTGCAAATACAGGGGTGGAGACTGGAAGAACTTTGTCTCCTGAATATGTTGTCTGATTACATTTATCCATTTATCAGACGCTTTTCTCCAAAGCGACGTACATCTCGTAGAAAATACAATGTGTTCGTTACATTAACAGGAAGAGACACTTAGATGCAGACGTGTGATTCTTAAGTACGGTTAGTTTTCCTTCCCACCATACGAACCAACATTCATCACATCAGTAGCTGCGGAAAACTATCGGAATATCGATAATTCCTGATCACCTTCTTGGTCATTTTTTTTCCAGATACATATAAACATTTACGTTACATTGCAGGAGTAGCTGTGTAAAGGGTTATCCGGCATCATCTTACAGTTATAGAGCATGAACATTTACACATAACATGAACTTAAGAGATGATGGGCGAAGTGAGTCTGGAAGAGGTGAGTTTTCAGATCTTTTTTAAATGCGGGCAGGGATTCAGCAGTTCTGAGTGAGAGGGGGAGGTCGTTCCAACACAGCGGAGCCAGAACCGAGAACCTCCGCGCTTTACCTTTCGTACGTGGGACCACCAAGCAGGCAGACGTGATAGAGCGTAGCAGTCTGGGTGGGGTGTAGCAGATGATCAAGTCTTGTAGACTACTTAGTTATTCTCCCATTTATAGAGCTGTTTAGTATTTACTTGGAGCTGTTTAGAGTCAATACCTTGATGAAGGGTACTACAGCAGGAGGTGAGATTTCGAAAGTGGCAGCTTTAACCACTGCACCACCTGCTGCCTCTTTCTTAAGCTATGATCCATCATCCTTTCTATGCACAGTACTGCCACTCATCTCACTGAAAGCGCAGTTCACATTCTGGCCTTTGAAGAGTTGAACGTACAACTTTGGCACCGCATTTAGGGAGACAAATTGATGACACTCTTGTCTTAGGGCAGCATCCGGCATTTTGATGTCTCTAACAAGAACACAATAAATTGTCCCTCATTATGCAGTAATTAACTCCAACGCCGCACGTCCCTCGCTCCCGCGCGCAACTCTCTAAATCACCCCCCTCCGCATCCTCCTTCCACTACACGGCTCTTTAATTTCCTTTCTGCTGTGGGGGGTTGGAGGGGGTGAGAGGAGGGAGGGCGGTTGATGTGTTCAATCACTCTCTGCCATGTGCATCCCTCCCTCGCCACAAAAATTTGCCCCGTGCCCCCCTCGCGGGAGCCCGGCCCCCGCCAGCTGGAGCACCTGGGGGAGCGCCCGGGCCACGTAGCTCGGGATAATGAGCGGCGGTCATGTGACTCCGCTGAGTCCGTGGAGCGTGTAGGCACGGCCGTTTCCCCGCATTGCGTGTCTCTCGCGCTCTCTCTTCAGCCGCAGCGACTGCTGGTTATTCCCCCAAAGCCTGTTTGTTCAAAAAGAATCAATAATTCAAGATGGGAGAGTTTAAGGCGAATCGCCCGCTGTTCTGCGGGGGGGATCGGCTGTTGAGAGAAAGGTAGCTACAAAAGGCCAGATCAGGGCTGGGATCAGAGTTCTGAACCTGGGAAAGCTCCGATAAGGCCCAGGATCAGAGCCTCAGGCTCACGGTGCTTTTCTCTGTGAAGTGACAGCCCATAAGCCCGGCCTATTGAACTGCGGTCCCCTAGGGTCGAGTCCGGCACATTCTCCGGCTCTCCTTGCGCAACATCAACTCTCAAGGTGACCGAGCACTTTTAAGTCAAGAGGGTGGTTTGCTGCCAGGTGGCACCACAGGTAAGAAGCACTGCTGCAGACTGCAAGCGTGTGCTCCGCTCCTGCTGGAGCAGAATTAAGATATCCTCTTCCAGTGATACTTTTGGTCAGGCACCACGATGTCTACTCCCACGCTGTAGTGTAGGATACGCAATGAACCTACGGCGCAGGTTAAAAGAGCTAAGTATATGAGTACTGATGGAAAGCATTTTTGGAACGGTTGACTATTAAGAGCTTGCGGGGCTAAGGGGTTGGGTCCCAAATGTTTTGGCACCGCATGAGAAGCTAACTTCAGCACAGTGAAAGTGAGAAAAGAAGGAGACGGAGTGAAGGCTGTGTTTAAATAGGATATCAGGTGACCCTGATTGGTTCACCTCTGATCTTCTGCTCTTCACTTCATGGGGATTTCCAGAAATTGATGCCGTGCCGCTCTGGATGTTTGGGATTTTTGAGGTGACATTGGGTTGTCTCAGCGTTGAGCACTCTGTAGCCTCTAAAGCCTTATGTGTTGGGGAAGAAGCTTAGTCGGTGCAGGTGAATCCGTTAAAAGTGTTCTGCGTTAAGGACTACCTTTCCGGTAGAGCACAGTTTGAGCGGCTGCAGAGCTGTACGTCAGGCATGGTTTTGAGCAGTACGAGGGCCCCTCGGGGGACCATCTTGGTTCCCTTCCTGCTCACCCTGTACATCTTGGACTTTAAGCAGAACACCAAGTCATGTCAACCACAGAAGTTCTCAAATGATAAAGCATTAGTTAGGCATATCAGGGTGTGCACATCTATCTATCTATTTATCTAACTGAATGAGGCCACATATCCTCCTAGTTCTTGTGCAGCAGTTCCCAAAGATGTAGGACAACTGCATTGCTTTGCTTTCAACTTCTGAATCCAATCTGACCCATACAGGTGTTGTCTGGGTGTACTCAAACTTTTGACTGGTACTGTATAGGATCTCTTGATCGTGTTTATGTATGAGGGCACAGTAAATAAGCATTTGTAAGAAGTTGGAAAAATCCTTTTATTGTAGTAAAGTTAGCTTTGCTTTACAAGATGGACACTTTAAGGAGGACAGTGAGGAAAAGAAACAATGAGAGCTTCGCCAGTGACGTCATTCTGCAGAAGAAGGGAAGTTTCTTTATGGTCTGAAAGCGAGAGAAACTCAGCGGAGTGTAATCGTGGTATAAGCGTGTGTCGAAATTTTGCATCCAAAGCGGCACAAACCATCACTCGATGAAACGTCTGGGTTCTACCAAAAGGTCACCACGGCCTTAAATTCCCTGTCCCAGATAGAGGGTGCAGCGCATGCTCTGCTTGTTATTTAGGAATCACTGCGCAAAGGCTGGGGCGATTAACATGGGAAGGCCATTAGAAATACAAGAAAGAAAAATTTGTTCCAGACAAGGACTTCCCACCACGCGAGTGGCCGCCCTGCTCCAGAAAAGCTGGAGGCTCAAGGACTGCATGCGAGATGCTGATGAGGCCCGCGTCTGAGGACCACGCCGCCTCCCTCGGTCAAGGCACGATGTTAATATTTCATCATGCGGCACCCCCGGGGAGACCTCCCCGAGCTGTGTGAAAGACCCTCAGATGGGAGAAGCTGTTAGCGCGGTTCAACCAGCAGAGAGGCCTAATGAAGCAGGCAGGAGCTAAACACCGAAAAACACCCGATAGGGAGCAGAGCACCGCCTAAGCGGAACTTGTGACTCAAAACAAGGCCGTTTCACTCGGCGCCCGCTCCCTATAATGCCCCAGTAAACAATTGTCAAGGACCGTGCGTTTTGTCAGCCCAAAGCTCTGTTTTCCAGCCTGCAGTCACACAGATTTCATTCATACTTATTTAGCTGACACTTTTCTCTAAAGCATCTTACAATTATTTACCCATTTATACAGCTGGGTAATTTTAGCAGAGCAATTGAGAGTAAGTGCATTGCTCAAGGGTACTACAGCTGGAGGTGGGACTCAAACCCGCAACCTTCGGATCCGATGGCAGTAGCACTAACCGCTGTGCTACCGGCTGTCCCGGCCAGTTACGCGAACGTGTCCCGTCGCCGCTCGCTTATGAAAATCATCGCGTAAAGGAACGCCTTCAAATAGGCCGCACTTAAAAGTTCTCCGCGAAGCCGCGTTTTTAAGAGTGACCATTTAGCTGCTGCCGTGTCTTCTTCCTTATGGGACTAAAGGGGAGGACACGTAAAAAAAAGATGCCTTTTAAACCTGTTCTTGAAAGGAGGCGGCACTCGGAGTAAATTAAAAAGCATTAGAAAGCTTCGAGCCGACGCAACTCCCATAAGGACCAGGTAATAATGAGAGCGTTCCAGCAACTTTTAAGGCAGGCGCTGCGCAGATGTTTCCAGTTTGAATTAGGCGTCTGTTTATGCAGTATGCAGATGCACTTTATGTTCATTAAAGCGCAGAGGGCCTCCGACAGGTTTTTACGGCGCAGTATTAGTTAGAGCGCCCGGCTCTGAAATTGGGCCCTGGCTTGTAATGGGCAAATTTAGCTGCGGTTTCTGGAGGTGTGGCCAGAACAAAAGGCAGGCTGAAGTGTGTGTGTGTGTGTGTGTGCGCGCCCGCGCCCAGCCTCTCAACCCGCCCTCCCCACCCCAGTTAGGAGAGAAAATGGACAGTGACTTCGCAGCGCATCGTTCTTCGAGGGCCGTCGCTCACTTACAAGGATGCTATTTCAAACCCGGGAACTAATGACGGCAGAACCTCTAGCGAATGGCAGGGGGAGATGGAAACAGATAAACAAACAAATAAACAATTACAATGGCTCAGCGTCCTGCAGAGCACAATTTCTCTAGCTGCAGGGTGGAGCCATTCGCCGCCGTCTTTCAAACTGTGCGCAGCAATTGCACTCGTTTTTAAAACATCAAAACTCAATATCATCCCTTGATGGGGATCCTGACTTATTTCTCTTCTTTTTTTTTCATTATGCTGTTTAGTTCTGATGCTCTTAGTGCTGAGGGGGGAATATGTCTTGTCAGGAACATGGGAATTAAGATATTTTAATTATTTCTCGGGTGCTGGATTCAGGAAATAGTGCGTTTTGACTTTATTCTGCTTTCATCTCTTCATTATAATACAGTTTTGTCACTTTTGTAATTGCGCTCTCCTGTCGTCGGGTGTTCCACCTTTAACGGCGTCCTTGCACCGTACTGTTTTCGCGCATAAAAGCGTAAAGGAACGAAGAGCTCAATTTGCTGTATTCCTAATGGCTTTCCGAGACTCATGAAAAAAACCCAGCGGACGCACCTCGAGAGGTAACACGGTGCAGCGCTGTGGTATTACATGCCTGTGTCTTCTCGATGCACGATAATATGCGAGGTACCAGATAAATACTTAGCAAGACATGCTCATAGTTACGCACCTCCTCAGTACCATATATTCTGTGCACCTTCCCAAGGATGGGACTGTCATTACATCACACCCACGCATTATGTATACATGAAATACGGTACTATGTACACTTTACATCATTCCCGCGTTCCGACATCCTCTCGTCCTTTGCCTTTTCGTGGGATGAGCCGCTGCGGCGGGTTAGGAAGGGCACCGCATCGAGGATAGGGAGCGAAGATCGATGGGATCCAGGAGGAGGGGTGTTCGCCATCCATTCTGTGAGCTCCGTGGCTCGGCAAACGCCCCCTCGCTTTCCATACGGCTTTTTCGGGACGTCCGGGTGCGGGCCATTCGGCACGGCAGCCCGTTGCTGCTCTGACAGCCGTGGTCTTGCGCACGTGGCAAGGGGTCCCGTATGCGGAGCTTCCCCGTTCGAAGCGCCAGCACCCCCGCAGTGAGCCGCAGAACTTTCCAGACCAACGCGTAAAAGCACCTGGGTTACAGCAACACGGGTGGGTGTCCAAAAGCTGACGGGTGGTCCAGCGTGATACCGTAGCAGATTACCGTTGTGCGAAATGTTCTTGCATAGCTGGCAGTTTCACAATTTAAATAATTAGATACTTAGCGGAGCAGTTTGAGATAAGAATCTCACTCAAGAATAGAGCGGCGGCGGCGGTGGCGGGCACCTCGGGGACTTGATGGCAAAGATTAAAAAATAGATGATGCATCACTGTTGTGTTGGGCGAGTGGGTGGCCAACTGGTTGTAGGAGCAGCGCATACTGTCGCTGCCAAGGGCACCATCTTTAATGCGTCTCCTCGGAAACCCTGTCATCACGGCAAAAGGTACCAATGACTCGCATAATATCCCTTCCTCCCTCCTGATGTCGCTCTTCGGCGACTCCCTGCGGACTCGCTGTCATCTCAACTTCACAAGGCAGGCGAAGCCTCGCGTCGGCGGAGCGCTGACCAGCGGCGAGGCCTCAGCGGTAGCAGATCTCCGAGACCTCCATGGCCAGCTCGAGACACTCGCCCGTCTCGTGGCAGGCATCCAAAAGGCCACAGTCGAACTCCAGGTTGCAGTTGCAGTCGTCGTGGCTGTGTAGCGGCTCTGCCGGGGCCGACAGAAGCCCACAGGTGGGGCAGCAGCGAAGTGCGGCGCTCTCGCACGTGTCCGGCAGCATGAGCAAGACGTCGTAGAACCTGCAGAAGAGGCAGGTGAGGATAATGGAGGCGCAGTCATCTGAGGGCAGAGATGGAGAAGGATGGATTAGCTATGCGCAATATTTAACATTTACATTCATTCATTAGCAGACACTTTTCTCCAAAGCAACTTCCAATGAACTCTATGTAGTGTTATCAGCCCACACACCTTATTCACCGCGGTGACTTACACTGCTAGATACACTACTTACACTGGGTCACTCATCCATACATCAGTGGGACACACACACTTTCTCTGTCACTCACACACTATGGGTGAACCTGAACAGTATGTCTTTGGAGTGTGGGAGGAAACCAGAACACCCAGGGGAAACCCACACAGACACGGGGAGAACATGCAAACTCCACACAGACTGAGCAGGGATTGAAACCACGTCTTCTTGCACCACCCAGGCGCTGTGAGACGAGCACTACTCACTGTGCCGCCGTGCCGCCAGTATGGCGTAAGAACACCAAACACCTGGTCTGGTTAAGTAATAATACCAGTCCTTCAGCCAACTCTGTAGAGAAGGAACTAGAGCTGCCGTCCATACGTTTACCATCTGGATGTGCCGTAAACATGGTGGTCTTCATTTCACAGTGACACAAGACCTGTAAGACCTCCAACATGGAACGCAACCATCATGACCGCGTACATTCTGGACCTCGGTTGACGTCCCATCGCAAGAGAGCCGGGAGCCGTTTTCACATTTAGGGCTTGGTTATACTTACAGCTCAAAACCTGTATAGATGTCACCAAAACACACACACACACGCACACACACACACAATAATAGTGTCATGGTTAAAGTCATATGACAATGACAAAGGGATTTAATTTTTCCTTTCGGGCTGCCCTGCTGAAGAATGGCTCACAGTGCAGCAGTTAAGGTCCAGATGTCCTCTTGTGGGGGCACTTGAACGAACTGCTGGGGATGTGCGGTAATTGAGGCAACATGATGTTCCCCCCTCTTTACTGGACAGCTTTGAGTGTCGGTTATATACCAATAAAACGGAAACTTATAGACAAAATGACATTTAACAAGCCTTGACTGGGGCATTAAAAAACTGTCCCGCAAATATCATTTCACAGGATGATAATTACGTTGTTTACCAGTAATTACATTCTTTAGTAACCGAACGCACTGTTGTTGTTTGGGTCCGCAGCAGGGACTGCGTTTTGTTTACGGAACGTTTTGTTTGCGATTCCCTTCAAATTACGTTTTATCTGAAATGGTTAGCCGACGAAAAAGCGAACGTTCTTTCGGCGCAGAAAAGAAAACGCAAGTGACAGCAGATTTAGAAATGAAAGTGGAAATAACAGTGCAGCATGAGAATATAATTATGGTGCTGTACTGTATTTTTAATAGTATTATTTTATAGTACTCCTTCATATGTAGTCTATAGTATTATTTTCACTTGAACAATGTGCGAAATTAGTGGAGAAAATGTAACAAAGACCTTTTATACAACATGGCATTCATGCATATTTATACTGTATATCCTCATGGTTTATATAACCGAGTATGAAGGGATTTGAGACTAATGACTAAGACCACTTGTGGCGAGGTCATCGGACTGGAACGCCATCGTAAGACGAGGGCCGCCTCTACTATTTTTCATGAAACTACCAACCACATAACTCGGGTTAACATCTCCAACGTGCCCCACGAGGGAAGTGCTAGAGAGCGTTAACCGGCCCACGTTCCCTTGGACGGCGGGCGACCGCTGTTGTCTCGGCGGCAGCGGCCGTGGTCAGACAGGCGCCCGCGGGGCTGTGGGTGGAACCGGGTGAGCCGCACGTTCCCCCGAGTGCATCACGGCGCCTGCTGAGAAGACTACAGAGTGCAAAGAAGCGGGTTGTGCGCACCTCCGTTCGCCTCTATCGCATCGGTGTGCGTGTGCTGGGTAATTAATTGCTCTCGACCAAATCTGGGAAAAAGGTTCGAATGCATTATGGAAGTGAAACGTTCTTGCTTCAGTTAAAGTTTTGCAAGGAAAATGAGAAGCCGAAATGAAATATTTCGGATACGTGGATTATTCTGAGACGGAAACGAGCTTCCATATTTCACATTTACATTTATTTATTTATCAGACACTTTTCTCCAAAACGGCTTCCAGTGAACTCTATGGAGTGTTATGAGCCCACACACCTTATTCACCGCGGTGACTTACACTGCTAGATACACTGCTTACACTGGGTCACTCATCCACACATCAGTGGAACACACACACGCTCTCTCTCTGTGTCACTCACACACCATATATGCTGGGTAGCAAGTGGCACTTGCAATCAAAGACCCAGGTTCGAAACCCACCCACGCCTACAGTACCCTTGATGAAGGTACTTACCCTGAACTGATGCGGTAAAAATGACCCTGCCAAATCACTCTAAGTACCTTAGCACTGTAAGCTGCCTAGGAGAAAAGAATTGCTAAATGAATAAATTATAAACTATAATAATTATAATAATATTAAAATGTACAAGATCTGAATTTCCCCTAAAGAACTATTGCCTGTCTACACTTACTGTTTATAATGTTTTAAAAGCACCCCCCCTTCTCCTCACGCGTTTCTTAAGGCATGCATAATTTAGGAGCTCACCTTTCGCTTCTTAGTGCACGGACCACCGAGGAGGCAGCCTGCAAACCTCATCAATTAGCATCGGCCTTTGGGGCCCTCTTCCGAAGAGCGCTCGCCTTGCCTGGGTGCCTTCGCCACGCAGCGGGGTGGGCGCGTGTGAGCTGCGTCCCGCGAGGACTCGCGAGCGCTACACATCATTCACTTCAAATGATGACCATAGTAAAAAGATGGCCACAGAAGTAGCCTTCGGAACAAAGTAATAATGGGCCTAATTTGTAACTGCTTCTGTTAAGCGAGGCATGATGGGACGGCAGGGCGGCCTCCGTGCGTGCAGCCTTTCCGCTGAAACGCACGCTCGGGGCTCGTTCGGCGTCAACGTAAACGTCAAAAACAAAAAAAAGATGCGACTCGGAAACACCGTAGGAGAAACGAGCTTTTTTTTTTTTGTTTCCCGCTCATCTGAATGTAAGAATAGCTTAAATGAAGAAAAATGTTGCACGTTGTCTAAGATGAAATATACTTGCAGCAGATACTGCGCTGTACTCTATCATATCAGAAAATCAATGTACCCATTTCTTCAGCAGACCTGCTGTTTAATAATTAACGTGCACCTGTATTTAAGGATAATCAAATGCATGGCCTCATTTACTAAAAAGTATTTCCAATGCTCAAGCCAGTTTATAATAAAATATAAGATTTTCGTTCTCGTGCACGACATTAAATCACCGAAGGATATTTAATCATTTATTATAATGGCAAACTGGATAAATGCATACTCAGAGGTGGCCGGAAAAGCGTGCTGGTGGTGAAATGTAAAATTTTGAGGGGGATTCGCGTTTCAGAAACGAAACGTAAAACGTCGAGCGCCTTTCGATACAGTTCAAAGCATTTTGCGCGGTCGTACCGTTGGGCTGGGAGCGCATGATGTCCGGCGGTGGCATTAGGGGAGAGGCGTCATGTTACCGCGTCACGTTACCGCGTCACGTTACCGCGTCTCGGCCCGCTCTCGGTGATGTGGCCGCACCGAGACACCCACCTCCCGCGTCGGGCTGGGGCGCGGCAGACAGCCGGTCCACGGAAGAGCAGCTGCTGCCGTACTTGTGCATAGAGCAGAGGGAGTAGGTGGACGCGTCGCGATCGGAGGCCCCACGAAGGCCGCCGCCGCCGCCGCCGCCGCCGCGGGGGTGGGCGTCCGCGTTGGCTCCGCCCAGTTTGATGCGGGCGCTCCTGGCCGGCTCCTGCCTCAGCACGGGCTGCGTGTCACGCGGGAGCGGGCCTCCTGAACACTCGACAGTGGAAAACGCAGAAGGTCACGTAGTTCGAGTGACGACGAGTCCTGCACACTTTTCCTTTCTAACGAACTTACATTCTCAAATGGTTCTCGAAGAAAATCTTGTTTTTTTTTCCCCTCCTGCTCCCATCTTTAATTTCCCTTTTTTTTTTTTCCAGGACGTTCGCTTGCCCCTAACTACGTCTTCGGTGTTCGCGCCACTTTTTTTCTTATTCCCTCCCATCCCTTTTTTCCTATAGCAAGCGCTGTAAAATTCCCCTTTCACCATACGCTCGATTTCTCCCTTGCACACGTATTCCTTTACTCACCTGACTCTCTTTGTTCCTTGTCGCATCCTGTGAGGAATGTAAAGATACGTACAGGTTAAGATGGTAACTCGGGAAGACAATTTATGAGGAAAAAGAGCTGCTGCTAAAAGCTGACTTTGTGGATTTACATGCAGAACAGAGCATGAGAATGTTTCATTATGGAAAGGAAATAATATTAATTATTGAAAGCTGGCTGATGTAGGTTTCGAGAATGTCCACAAAACAAATGAAATGGAATATCTGAATATAATCATTTTCTACACTTGCCTTTTTCTGAAAACAAGACAAAAAAACAAAACAAAGTGGGTCAGCGTTTTTGATCTGAGACACCGTAAATTATTAAAGAGAAGAAATATTTTTCTAAATTAAACTTAAAGGAAAACTGCACATATAGTCAGAATTGACCAGACACCCATTCCATTAACATTTAGACCTCATGGGAATGTTTTACTGAGCAGAGAGGTGCAAGATGGGTAGCCTTTTAGGGGGACCGCCTGGCAGTGAGGTTTGGTCGCAGGGAGGGGCGGTTATTGATCGGTGCCTCTTATCTGGATTCTGTTACCTCCCTTGAACTCGTGTGTCGCTCATGCGCTCGAGCTGAGCGAGCGCGACGCTTTGCTTCTCACGCTTGCTTTGTTCGCGCCCCGCTGTTGGCCTCCTTGTGCACCGGAGCCCCGGGTGAAACTCCATCAGATGCTGACGGCGTCCACCTCAACGACTCTTAAAAGCTATAGGAGGCGTTGGCTTCAAACGGAGAGACGACAGCAGAGTGGGGGGTGGGGTGGGGTGGGGTGGGGTGGGGGGGTGATGCATCAGCAGGGTAATATAACTCTCCCACGGAAAGAACCGGATGTCAGTAAGAAGGCGGTCGTCCTGGCAAAAAATATGAAGGTACCGAGAGGGGTTTCCTTTGGCGTCCTCAACAGGGCTTCTTACGGCGCTGGAAATTCACAGATGTCTCTTCCGGCCATAAAGCCGCCCCTCTCTCAGAGGATGCAAAACACAACTGGCGATTACCAGCGCGCCCCGTGATGTACGCACGTTTCGGAGCGTTAAGCAACACATGTCGAAAATAAATAATAGAGCTAGCACAGAGCTCTCCGCTCCGGGATGGTTCCCCACTGTCCCGCCGTTGCGCGTTTCCGCTGCGAACGTGGCTCCGCCACCTCCCTTTGGGTTCTTCAGTAGTTCACCGAAACGAGTCAATAATGAATCCACTTTGCACAGACAGATCTGAATACTTACTATTAATGAACGGCTGCTGCGACTTCGCTACCCTGTTTGTTTTCCTCCCACCTATCCCAAATGAATTATTTACTGCCGCTTTCCTCCGTTTTATTTAACATTTAATGTCTTATGATTTATTAACTTGTAGAACGTACTTGGCGTACAGATTTTAATGGGAATAAGCATTGTTAGTCTAGTAAAAAAAAAAAAAAAAATCGGGGGAAAAAGGAAATGGCTTTGGGCTGTATGGGCTTGGAACCAAATTTCGTAATTAAAAAAGCACGGTTAAAAAAAAACTTTTTTGCAGAAAGTCCCACGGTGTTGGTTTGTGTGATGAACATGTTGTTAGGCCAAAGGCCCGGCAGTTTTTAGAATTTGTTTCTATAGTTGAACAGAGTGTGCTCTCTGCCGTCGTGGTGTGCTCCTACCCACGTACCCATAATGCACCGGTAAAGCTGTATCTACCGAAAAAGGACCCATATGAACTGAGAACTCTGGTGTGGAGAAAGCCTGGCCTTAAAATATGTACTTTACCACATGTGACGGTGAGCGCCAGCAATACGGCTAAGGAGCACAGCTGAGTGGACATACTGCGTCTGTTCAACCGAAGTGCTGCTCTGTTTCGTTACAGCGAAGCTGTTGCTCTTATGGCCTGTCATTTAAATTTCTTAATTCTTCTTCATATCGTGTGGTTTAAACATATGGCATCCTATGTGCTAAAATATAGTGTTTCGTGACACCACGTTTCTAGCTCTATTTTTGAAGGAGTGTTAAACTGAAAAACACACCATCAGTCTATGGGACAAGGGGGGTTAAAGTGGTGGTTGATCAGGGAAACACTTTGATCCTTTTTCTAAGTCTGACGTCTTTAATGGCGTTATGAACAAGAGCGAACGCCCCTTCGACCAGAGGTAGCCGATAAACGGAGCGTGTGCACGGGTTCGAGTTGCCCTGCGAGGGGCTGGTTTAGAGGAGGAGCACCTCGGAAGCAAAGACGGGATTTGCAGTGACGAAAGAGCTCAGTGGACAAAACGGGACTCCACAGACGAAAATAAATACGAGCAAGGAATGGGTAATAGGAGGCTCTGTTTAGGAAGGTTATGCCAAACCTTGTTCATTAAAACATGCTAACACACTTTCTTTGGACAAAGACTAGCGTCCACGTTTGAATACCCAAGATCCCCATGCACAGCCAACGTTCTGCTGAAGCCACCCATCAACTCTAGCGTCTTCTCAAAAATCACTTACTATTTGCCGAGTCTTTATATTTGGTCTGACTAAGTTCCCTCTATTATTTAAGTGGAATCAAAATTTAATTTAAAAAAATTCAACAGGATACTGCCAATACAACTGGTCTCCCTCATCCTACATGAGTATTGTTTCCGTCTTTGTTGCCTTGTCTACCAGCCCAAGTAACACAAACTACATAGTTCTAGTCAGTTTAGTTTCCAGTTTAGTAACCTCACACTCCCTATATGAGTGTCATTTTACTGTTTTAGTCACCTAAAATTTAAACTTTAGTGATGTAGAAAAATTTAGGTGACTAAAAGCAACATTTTCCAGTTTTAGTCACCTCAAATTCTCTACATAAATAACATTATATAGTTTGTCTCTTCAAATCCTCTACATAAGTGACATTTTACAGTTTTAATCACCTCGAATACTCTACATGAGTAAAATTTTACAATTTTAGTCACCTCACACTGTCTACTCAAGTAACATTTTACTGTTTCAGTAACCTTACTTTCCTGACAAAAGTGAAATTTTATCATTTTAGTCACCTCATGCTCTTTAGATGCATAACATTTTAGTCTTAGTCACCTTGACTACTCTGAACAAATCTGGTTCTCACTCATACTCTACACAAGTAATAATGGACAGTCTTTTTCATTTCATCTGTTTCAAGTAACAACTGAGTTACATTTCAGTCATTTTCACTTATACAAAGTACAACTACAGAATGTTTCCTGCCCCAGAGCTCTAAAAACATTTTAGGCCTGTAAATTTTGGGCTTCCCAATAGCAAAGGCCCTTATGCCCACACCGCTCCACAAAGATAAATACATAAAGAAAAGATTCTATTGTTCGAATTTAATTGGTGACAAAACCAAGATGCTGCAACCGATGTTCATCAGCTCTGACTGTGGAAATATGGCTGTATTTCTGCATAGTCAAAATGTTTGCATTGCGACAATTATTATAATTTGCCCATGATACCCTAAAAAGCTTCGTAGAACAGGAAATGTTCCCAGAACTGCTAGATCATGGCTGGTACTGGCAAATTGTGGTGGAGACCTGGTCCAGCTGAGGAACAGGGTGTGTTACATTGTCATCAGCCAACCATTTGTGACATATTTCTCCTCTTACTGATTTGTATCGCTTTTTTTGGGGGGGGAATGCAGTTTCGTGGGCTTTTTTTTTTTTAGCAGAACTGAATCACAAAAAAAAAGGGTTCTTGAAACTGAAATGCACTATATGGAACTAAAAGCATTAAAAACAAAGCACTGTCGCGGAGATACAATAATATGATATATTATTGATTGCTCCTTTCATATTGACTAATTGAAATTTCGTTGCAGAAACCCTGCTGCAGAAGCAGAACATTGATTGTGCAGAAACTACGTGTTGGGACAGCCCTTACCTGCTCAGTGCCCCCCCACCACACACACACGCACACACACGCACACGCACAAAATGATGTTTATGCTCGTCGTCTCAGAACAAAATGCCTCCGAGTAAAACTTACCGGCTTTTATCAAAATACTCTGCTCTTCGCCTTCCATTGTGTTTCTCGACGTTTCGTTATTTTCTCTGGAATTTTGCGCTGCCATCAGATACTGTACTTGTGAGATAATTTAAAAAATGAACAATAACACAGATCGCTCAGTAATAATAATAATAATAATAATAATAATAATAGACTACCACATGATTTATGCAGATGTGGGAACTGGAACGCGAATCTGTGGAAAGCCGGAATGCAGCTGTTGTTACAGAATCATCATGTCAAAGAAGAAACCCCCCCCCCAAACCCCCCCACCTCCACTCCGCGGACACGAGCGAGGCGAGATGCAGCGCACGTTACCCGGCGGGACACCGTCCGGGGGTCGGTACCGGCGGAGAAGAAGATGACCTCGCGAGGAGCAGCCCCGGCGTCGATCGCCTCCTCCTCGATCGTCCCGTCCGCGCGACACCGTGACCCAGCCCGCACGGCTCGTGACGTCGCGCCTCGGCGCGCTCTGCCGCGCGCGGCTACGCTTTCACCCTAACTAGGGTTAAACGTGAGCGAGACGGGGGGGGGGGGTGTAGGAACTCAGTGGAAGTGGACAGTAACTCGGTGTCATTAGAAACCCACAGAGGCACTCGGAGTGTGAGTTCATTGTGAGTAGTACTGTACTCACTGAGTGTAACTACTACTGTGTAAATACTAGCTCGGTGTAAACTGTCCCTCTCTAAGAGCACATTGGCTGTGGGTCTCGGCACAGTGGCGCAGCGGTACTGCTGGTCCCTCCCAGTGCCTGAGCTCCGCGTTCAGGTGAAGGTTTGAGTCCTGCTCAGGGTGTGTGTGCTTTCCATGTTTCCGTGTCGTGTGTGTTTGCACCCCACAGAAGAAGGCGATGGTAAGCACTTCCGTACCGTCCCTTACCGTGAACACCTGGTGGGGGGTGCGGGTGTCATCGCTAAGTCCAGTTTGAACTTGCCGCCACTTACCCTGTCACTGTAAGGAACTTCTACCACTAACTGATGGCCCCTCGGGTATCCGTGCCCAGTGGGTGAAGAGTTGGTCTACAGTTCCATGGCCAGACCCTTGTCCACAATGTTCCTCTTCAATCTCAGGGTGGACAGGAGCTCATAGCCTCCTTCCCAGTACCCTTGCATGGACACATGGGTGGCACGGTGACACAGTGGCACAGTGGATAGCGCTACTGTCTCACAGCTCCTTGGTTGTGCGAGAGGATGTGGGTTCAATCCCCGCCCAGCCTGTGTGGAGTTTGCATGTTCTCCGTATGTCTGTGTGGGTTTCGTCCCACACTCCAAGGACATGCTGTTGAGGTTCCCCCGTAGTGTGTGAGTGACAGAGAGAGAGACTGTGTGTTCCACTGTTGTATGGATGAGTGACCCATTGTAAGTAGTGTATCTAGCAGTAACTCACCGTGGTGAATAAGGTGCCTGGGCTGATAACACTACATAGAGTTAATTTGAAGTTGCTTTGAAGAAAAGCATCAGCTAAATGAATAAATGTAAATAAGACAGAGCAAAGCTGAGACATGTAAGCACTTAGTAGCTAAGGCACATGCTAGCGCAGTGGTTACAGGTGCTGCCTTTAGACCCGAAGGTCCCAGGTTGCAATCCTTCCAGCTATTGTGGTACCCTTGAGCAAGGTACTTACCTTAAATTGCTCCAGTAAAAACTGCCCAGCTGTATAAAGAGGTAAATTGTTGTAAGTACCATAACATTGTAAGTGGCTTTGGAGAAGAGCCTCAGATACAGGCATAAATGTACATGCTCCAGACCACCTTCTTACACACCACACATGTGTAGCGGTCGTGAGTCCTTTTCCCAGGCGTCTATGCAATGGTGAAGAGGCAAATTAGCTAAGAAACACCAGCATCAAGTGCTTTCATTTGTGAACGAATTTCATTCAGCCCTGCAAATACACATTTATTCATTTAGCAGACGCTTTTCTCCAAGCAAAGTACATCTCATAGAAAATACAATTTGTGCATTACCTTAGGAAAAAGAGACATCACTGCAGATGTGTGATTCTTAAGTACAGTTAGTTTCCGTCACCATATGCACCAATGTTCATCACACAAGTAGCTGCATAAAACTTTACGAGAATATCGACGCTTCCTAATCACCTTCCTAGTAGTTTTTGTTTTTCCGAGGTGCATATAAAAATTTGCATCACATTACAGGAGGGGTTGTGTAAAGGACTGATCCGAGCATGATCATGAACATGTATACCTTACGGGCATGAACATTTACACCTTACATAAATTTACGAGATGATGGGCAAAGTGACTCCGGAAGAGGTGAGTTTTAAGGCCCTTTTTAAATGTTGACAGAGATTCAGCAGTTCTGAGTGAGAGGGGAAGGTTGTTCCACCGCAATGGAGCCAGAACCGAGAACCTCCGTGCTTTACCTTTTGTGCGTCGGCCCACCAGGCGGGCAGATGTGGAGGAGCAAAGATGTCTGGCTGGCATGTAGCGAATGATCAAGTCCTGTAGATATCTGGGAGCGGTTCTATTGATGCATTTATAGGCCATAACCAGAGTCTTAAATTTGATCCGAGCAGCTATAGGAAGCCAGTGCAGAGAAACGAGTAGAGGAGATACATGCGAACACTTCGGCAAACTTACAGGGTTAAGGTTACAATTATTACAGTTACAAGCTTACTATTATTTACCCATTTATACAGCTGGGGAATTTTACTGGAGCAATTTAGGGTAAGTACCTTGTTCAGCGGTACTACAGCCAGAGGTGGAGATTGAACCTACAACTTTTCAGTCAAAAAGCAGTAGCTCTACCCACTACACTACCAGCTGAAATACAAAGTAAATGCCTAAATATAAAAAAAAAGTGTTTTCTCCAAAGAATCTGAGACAATTCTGATCATTGATTGATTCATCCCACTAAACATGTGCAATGTTTCTCATGGTGTTATTGCTCACCGCCGCTCACAAACACTAGACACAAGCTATAAACATTGTGGAAGTGAATTGAATGAGGTGGATCCACACTCCTTCGCTGGTTGCGTGCTCTTTACTGCCATCTATCAGCTGGGTGTGTAAATACAGCTTACGTTTACTGTGCTGCAAAGAAAAATTCTAGAAACCAAACGTGAAGAAACGGCAGTTCAAAATAAGCGAGGGAATCGGAAAATATTTCCGTCTCAGAAATGAGTAACTTGTTCGTTCGTAATGCAAGGATCCGGTGCACTAACTCAGTGTAAGCGGCTGCGTTCATACAGCCCGTCCAGAGCAGCACATACAGTCTCCCCCAGCCTGAATTTCTTCCCTTCCTCCACATAAAACTTATTCTGAATAGCAAGTGAACCAGAGTTACACAAGTTATTAATTTTCGCTCAAATACACTAATCATTAAAGGGGATTATGATGTTTTACGGAGGTTTAGCAGTAAGTAATAATTTTGTGTGTCTGAATTAGTGGGAAGAAAATTATTATATTCTGATTCTCAAAGAAGTCAGTGGACAATTCTGTAAAACTTTCTCATCAAATTGTCCCCTCAAGTTGTCGTAAAAGCTGCAATTTATGAAATTTCTCAGATGTAATGGTCAGCCTTTCCCTTCAGGCCCCAGACCTTGATACAGAAGTAAAGAAACATTTTTAGGAAAGGGAACTGTAAAGATACAAAAATGCAAACCCTTTGATTGACTGACGCACTATATTCCCTAGGGTTAATTTTATAGGCATTGTTAAATTTAATTGATTGATACACACTAGTATAATCTTACTTCATTCCTTCTTAAGAAAACATGGCAAAAGTAAAAGATTTTATTGATTTTATCCTCTTTTATATTTAACTTTGTGCTGAGTGCATGGCCGGCTCGGAATGGGGTCGTGATCATTTCTTTTGTTCTACGAGTGGCCCCAGTCCTTCACAAAAAATGTAAATAATTTCATCTTTCCGTCTCTGCTCGGTAAGACAATCCTGGCCTTCGCAGTAAACAATCTCATGTTTAAGTCAAACACCTACACTGATGTGCATGAATTAGCTAATGGAACGTAGTAGATCAATTGGAAGGGAGATGCATTAGACTTACGCCTGAGTAATGCAATTCTTACATCTTTGTCAAATGTATGATGTTACAGTGAACATAATGCATTGACAGCTCAGAAACTAATGAACTATGCAGTAATACGTTCTTGCCATTTTTACGTGGAAAAATCGCTGCCTCACACATTTACCTTTTAAACACTTCCTAGCAGAGCGGCCAAACACATCGCTGTGCCCCCAGCCTCGCGTCACATTTTTTTATTGATCGTGCAGTAATTTTTTTGGAGAGATGGAACATGTATCATTATTTGGCGAATTGAGCTTGGACCTGCATAGTAGTTTTCCTGAAAAATTTATTGAAATATTTGAACAGGTGCAGAGATGTATAAATGTTTGTTATGCAAGAATGGCTTGTTTACAGCTGGCGGGAATCGTTTTTACCGTCAGACGACACGTCAAGCCTGATATTTGCCAAAACGTGCTTGAGTCATTAAATATGTCACGTTGATTTGCATGCATTCTTGTGTTGTAATATTCGTTTTATTGCTGGGAATGAACAAACAATTGTGGCTCCGTAAATCAAATGTGATACGCTAGGCTCATATCATATCAAATCAATTCCAGGAACATGATATGGATGTGATGGCAGGTTTTTTGCATAACGCATTTGGAATTAGGTTGATGTTTTGTTCTGTTTAAATTTCTCAGAGTTTACAAGCCTGCCAATTTACACTCATTAGACTTCACATTAGTGTTGCATTTTAAAAGACACCCTGCTGTGTTTGCATATGTTCAGAGTACAAGAGGAATGTTAATTGAAAAATTGAGATGTGAGTGTATTTGTCTAAGAGGGCACTGCCAGATGCTTCATTCCATGGAAAACCGGTTTGTAAATATTAATTCACAGTGATTCCTGTGAAATAAAAAGAGGAGAAGGGCGGAATTCTACAGACAGAATTCTCATTAGAATAAATCCGAAGCACAACTCTGGGTGGGAATATTCTCTGTAAAAGCAATTAAAGTGCTAGAAGACAAAGTGAAATACTTTGTCTACATATGAACTACTGACTCACAGCTGGATCATGCTGTGAAAGACATCTTTTAAACTTATTACACATTCATTTCTTATAATTATTACATTTCTTCATTTAGCCAATGCTTTTTTCCAGGATTTGCAATGCTAAGCTACCTATAATTATTTGCCCACTTATACAGCTGGGTAATTTTTACTGAAGCGATGACAATCTTAATTTTTAGTGCTCAGTGTCTGATTTTGATTCGGGCTCATAATATCTGTTGACCCCAGCGCTGCTGGTGACCACACAATGACCAGTCTGCGAAACTGCGGGAGAACGTTGCGAGTTTAGACGTGACGATGCGTCCGGGACACGTGACTCGGTTTGCGTGTCCTGACATATGTTTAGGAGTCGCCGCCGGTGTCGTGACCCACGTCCTTGACGCCCTCGACAGCCTGCCACGCCATATGCGGACATGTATGACGGGAGGCGGCCTTGTGTCACTTTGGGATGCAAACTGCCGCTACCCGGCGGCTTGGAACGCAGGTCGATCCCACGTCCTCCCTCTGCTTGTTCAGCAGCTGCTTGTTTGTGTTTGCGGAGCTTTTCCCGTTTTCGTGACCTTTCTCTTTCCCTAAGCGAGCGCGTGATCGAGTGCATCCTCTGCAGAGGATCGGGGATGCTTCGTACCGGAGTTAGTAGCTACTGCGATTCAGCTTTTGTGACACAAAAGAACAAATTAAATATTTATGTATTCATTATTTTGTGTTCAGATGGATTCCGCTGAGATTACTGAGAGCTTACAGTAACATGCTGGATTGATTTCTGGAAAAACGAAGGCAAGAAAAATATTTTTTGTTGCGACGTGTCAGTTTGTTACACCGATTTCTAATAATTTTCCTGGGAAATAATCATGTTTCACTTTAATAAAATTTAATAAATACGAGTAAAACTAATACTAATAGTGTTGACAGATATATTATTTGCAAAATACGGTTTAAAGTTTTATATTTCTTAGTTACCTGTAACCAATGTCAACAAGGTAACCTTAAGAACGTGTTTAATAATACGTCCGTAAGTGGAAACTTTGAATTACAACGTGGTCTGTACTGGCCAACTAATATAAAATGACTGAGAGTATAATTTTATTGTTCACCCCTGATAGGAATAAGTATAAATGAATGGAAAGGATCTCTTTCCTTGATCGCTGTAGAACAACGGCTTCCGTTTCACGAGAAAAACACACACGGATGGCGTTTCTCTAGCTGAACACGATGTGCTTTGAAAATTCAAACACTCATTCATGCCATTATGGACTGAGAAAACAGTGCTGCTGCTCACAGTGACTGCAGATCATCAGCTTGATTCTCAGGGCTCCTCCCGATCTGCTTTGATTCATTTTCCCGCGGACATAACCCCATACATATACATAGGGGAGCGCTCCATCCCAATCCATTAAGGCCTCGATAATGTCATTTTCCTCTAATTGAGCATCGCTCTGTCACTCAGTTTCTCCATCTGCTTCAGCCCGTTTGAGCACACCTTCCGCACCTCCCCGGTAATCCGCAGCGAGTCGAGCGACACTGTGGGCAAGACATCCTGCAGATTGACATCGGAAATAGAAATCCAAAAAATCCAAATTAAGACTATAGAAAAATGACCTTTATAAGATAAAATATATCAAGGAAATATTGAAAAAAGGAAAATTGGATTCTTTCAAGTCAGACAGTATATGACTTAAGTCAGCTGGGGATTCTTTATATAGCCAAGGAAGTATGGTTTCCTAAGGCAATGATCTCTCGTGGGACTCTGCAGGGATCCGTGGGGTACTCGTTAAATCCTAGAAGTTATTCAACCCAATAAATGGCTAAATAGATTTTTTCTATTAACGGAATGATCTACTATTGCTTTGATCGCTGAAGTTTCATTTTGGTTTTCGGGCAGTTTATTTTACTCTCCGTCTGCTAATATCACATATTTAATATTTAATTTCTTAAAGGCCTAAAATTACCATCTTGCTTCCATGGCGTCTGCTTGAGCTGATGTTTGGCGTAGGTGTGATCTTATTTTAGAAGAAGGGGAGAAACAGAAAAAATGCTTCGCAATCTCTCATCTGTGGAGTGTGCTAAGTGGTCCCACGCCATCCGTGTGGTGATACCCGTCTTGTTACTTTGCACACACCTTGCGTTCTGTATTTGAAGACCAACATTTACCCAGTGTGACTTGCATTGACTTCATTGCTGTATTTGTGCAAGGAAATAATTTAGGTCAAGAGCCCTCTTCATGTGTTCAACAATGCCCTTTCAAATGTGAACCAATGTCCTTTTGGTCTCAACCATTCCCTTTAAATCTGATTGAGCTGATGTTGGGGGTACCACTTTGGCCTGTGTTTTGAGTTTATTGATTGTTAGGATTTTTTAAATGTTTAATTCATTTTTTACCATTAAAGCATACAATACATAATAGTAATAATAAGAGAACAATATTTGTAGTTTTTTTCTATGAAATGCCGCCGCAGTCATAACTATGCTGAGGATGAGCTCTAACGCGGGATCCGAGTAACAACAAAGAGCATCCGCTTGTGTCAATAGATCCCATATTCAGTGTTTGAGTCCAAAAAGCAGTTTAAGATGACTAATAGGGTCAGCAGCTATGAAAAGCTTGCTTTTAGCGTAATGACGCCGTTGCATCAGCAGTTTTTCAGTAAAGTATTGTCTTGTTGTTATTGCACAAGACTGATTATGATTGGAGCTGAAATGGCGCAACATTACGGGACGCTCTTTAAGCAGCATTCATGGAGAGAACCGGCGGCCGTGTCAGACTGATAATAAGAGCTGTGATTCATGCATACTTTGGAAGTCAAGGGTAACAGAAAGCGGGACCCGCATTTTCTTTTATTTGTCCTTGCTGCTAGAGTTCTCGGGCCTCCAGCCTTCAAAGTGTGCGCCGCTCGCTCCGGAGCTCAACTTTCATTTATATGCCAGTGCTGTTTTTACACATTGTCAATCTATCTCTCTCATTACTGCCGTTAATAAGCGCTCCGATACATCTCATTACAAGGTTAATTGGGACAAATCTAAAATCCATCCCCCTCCCTTTAAATATGATATCTCTCAAAAGCTCATCCCTCAAGGTAGGTTACATAAAGCGCTGGCAGAGTCTTATGAAAAGCTCCCTCACACACTGTCAAGGTGCTGTTATTGGGATACAGCGACCGGCTCGTGTCTTATGCCGCTGTGTGTTTTATCTGCTCTCTCGTAACTCGAGTGCAGCGAGAATCCGTGAGTGTGCAGTGCGCACAAGTCGCCAAAGACTCACACTTAAAAATAAATTCATAGGCAATCTGAGCTGACATATCATACGTGAGGTCTATGAGGTTAATTAACTTTTTTTTTTCCGATGGGCCACTTATCTTTCCGTAGCGCATTGTGATCTTTTGTGTTCTTTGTGCAGTCGTCGCGTGTAAAGGATTTCTTGCCGAATCTGCTTTCTCTGAAACGTGTGCCGCGCGCTGTTTACGTCACGCGTCAAACTCATCCTGAAAGTGGAGCTCTCAAGGTCATGTCCTGAAAGCAGAATATCATTTGAGGATAAATCTGTTCAGAACAAACATGTATATAGTTTCAAATGCAAGTAATGTTATGCAAAGAAAGCAAGTTTCGTAAATAGTTTGTCACTGATGCCACTTTGAACACATCGAGTGAAAGGCTTACCATGATTTTCTAAGGGGGACGGCTTTAAAAAAGGGGTAGCTGGTAGCGCGGTGATTAGAGGTAGTGCCTCTAGCTGCAAAGGTTGCAAGTTTGATCCCCCCCTGGCTGTAGTACCCTTAAGTAAGGTATTTATCCGAAGTTACCCAGCTGTATGAAGGGGTAAATAGCTATAACCTTAACATTTTAAGTTGCTTTGGAGAAAAGCATCAACTAAATGAATAATGTAAATAAGAACAAGTCCAGTTTTTCCCCCGTTCATTCCAGTTTCACGGCACCAGGCCACTGCGACCCAGTGAGCGGCAGGCAGTGACGTGACTGACCCAGGCCGCCGAAGATGCTCTGCACCCCCCCGTTCAGCGTGCTGGTGGTGGAGCTGAAGCCCTCGAGAAGAGGAATACCCGTGGGAGTAACGGCGGGACCTTAGGCCTGCCTTAAAATTAATTTCTAGCTTAGTGCCTTTGGAGCTGTTTTCTCGCTTGATCGCCTTGTAAAATTTGCTTCACGTTTGATTTTTTTTTTTTTTTTTTTCCTTCCCTCCTTAAAGTCTGCCGTCCCGCATGAAGCTACTACATGAAGTCTTTACCCGTCATAACTTGGTTTCCCAGACAAATATTGACTTTGGGATCTGATTATTAAGCAATTTCCTACGAAGCCTCAATTTACTCGCTGAACAATTATTTTAAAGGCGTTACAAGACCCGCCGGACCCCCAAGGTCTTGGAACTGATTATGCAAAAAGATAATTGCTTGTGAAGATTTTAAAAAGAATTAAATTGGTCTGACAAACCTGGAAGTTGTTAACTACTGTTCAGCTCTGAAGAATACATTTGCTGACGAGGCGCCGGGCGCCGTCTCCCTCTCGCTCTCGTGGGCGGGAGCCACCATCCGTCCCATTATCTGCGCTAATGACATTTCAGATCTTTGTTCATTTATGGCCGATAGGATGAGCAATTAATTAATAATTCTTCTGATAGATAAATTGTGCCAGATTCAGCAAATGTAGTAGCACTGACTACCAGCACACTTTACATCAGATCTGGTACTTTTACCGCAAACGTACAGCAATTTGGCCGCTGTCCGACTAGCAGAGACGTAGAGGTTTGCACTTTAGTTTATTTCATTAGGTGCTTCAGGCACTCTGTTTATGGTGTCCTGCGCCTGACCGGGTTGGTGGCGTTCACGTTGAGGACCACGCAACGTGCATTAAAAGCAGCGTTTTTTTTTCCCCTTACATTATATGTGCTATCTATGAAAAATGGTACATTAACAAAGTACATCTCAGCAACCCGTATTGTATAATTTTCCCATAAACCCGAAACATTTAAGTATAGAAAGGAGGAAATATGTCTCTAAATAGCTGTGTTAATAGTGATATCACTGCCACGAACAAAGGAGAGCAACTCCTGCGACGGTGCTGAAGTGCTGATGAAGTGGGCCTGGCCATTTCCGTCGTCTCCATAAAGGTCATGATCCGTTCGGCGACGCGGAAGCGCACATGACTGACAGCGCCCGCTAGATGAATCGAGCACTCCGGCACAAACCTCGTTAAGGCTGAAATCGCAGCGAAAAAAAAAATAATAGTTATTAAATTAATTGCCGTCATAATCCCATAAAGTATGTGCGGAAAAATTATATGCAGTTCGATTAACACATAACATGAGTGTCAAATCTGCAATAAAACTCTGATCAATAAAACAATAACCGTGTTGTTAAAAGCAGCCATTGAGAGGTGTTGCAGCCAATGTGTTCCAGGGGTGAACAACCCTTTTAATATAAACGGGTTTCATCTTTCCACTGTGTCACCTAAATCACCACAATGTTTGTGTATACAATTATAATCAGATAATAAATTGCCGCAGCGGATGGATTACGAATGCTCCCTCCGACCCCATATATCAGGCCGTGTCGTAGCCTCGGAAAATGCCCCTCTAACAATCTGTTGATTGCAGTCGGACGCGAACAAAAGCTACGGAGCCAGGAGACTGCGGCCACGAAGCGGCGCACATTACTGTAACGTACTGCAATGGTTAAATCGATACGTTTCAAGCTGCCGTTAAGAACTCGGAAAGAACGAGACTTTTTAGGATTTTATTTCTGCAAACCTACTGACCACTTCTCTATCAGATTTATTTGAAGGTGTGCTGCTTAATTGTTGCGGTCAACGGCTGGTCCCCTTCAGCCCTTTTAGTTAAACACATTCTTTATCATTGACAGAGGTGGTTCTTCCTTGGGAGCTGGGGGTGTGAATTCTGGTCTATCGAGGTGTCATGGTTAGAGTTGCCACTTTTGGACGTGAAGGACCTGGATTTGAATCCAACCTCCTATTCCAGAACCCTAGATCAAGCTACTGGTATAGTAAATGTTGCCCAGGTTTTGTACATTTACATTAATTCATTTAGCCGACACTTTTCTTCAAAGTGACTTACAATGTTAAGGTCGCAATTATTACAGTTGTAAGCCTACAATTATTTACCCATTTATACTGCTGGGTCATTTCACTGGAGAAATTGAGGGTAAGTGCCTTGCTCAAGATGGGGATCAAACCTGCAACCTTCAGATCCAAAGGCAGCAGCTCTAACCCCTATTCTAGCAGTTGTCCCGTGACCGTAATGACTGTAATGACTGAATCATTGCAAGCAGCTTAACACGGCAAGTTGCCTTAGAGAAGCGCAGCAGTTCTGAGATCTGGCTCCAATGTGGTGGAAGGGTGTCACTCAGAACTGCTGAATCCCTCTCAACTTTGAAGAAGGGTCCCGAAACACATCTTTTTCAGACTCTCTTTGGATCGCCTGTGTGCTCCATCAATTTGCATTGAATTATCTGTCACAAGGGGGGTGTGGGGGTGCAGTGGTGCAGCGGGTTTGGCCAGGTCCTGCTCTCTGGTGAGTCTAGGGTTCCAGTCCTGCTTGGGGTGCCTTGTGATGGACTGGTGTCCTGCCCAGGGTGTGTCCCCTCCCCCCTCCAGCCCCACGCCCCGTGTTGCCAGGTTAGGCTCCAGTTCACTGCAACCCCACTTAGGACAAGCAGTTTCAGACAGTGTGTGTATATCTGTCACAATTACCTTTGTATTACCTATCAATTCTACAAACAGCTGTTCATGTAACATGCGGTAGTTTAAACGGACAAACTGACAGCACTCGGAGAATCACGTGTCTGCAGCTATTGCGCTGTTGGACAAATGCACTTTTATTTACACTGAGATGTACGCTTTGGAGAAAGGGGTCTCCTAAATGAATCAGTGTAAATGTAAATGAGGTCATACACCACTGTGCTTTGTCTGTATTTATTTGTAACGGTTCCAAAAGCAGATTGTCAACTTTGCACCATGAGGAAATCGCTGGATTTTCGCCTTGTCGAGCGAATTTCTCCGTTTGCTGCACCTTTCTACTATTTACCACATGATCTAACGACGGCGCGTCCCACCGTCCGTTTCCCCCATCCGATCCGTGATGGACTTTGCAAATTCGCAATCCCAGGCAGGTGTCGGAGCGCACAGTGCAGAGCCACTCACGGTTGAAGTTTCGACCATTTCTGGCATGTCATCAGATGCGATTTAGGACAGTAAGTAGGTGTCTCCTTCCCCGCCATTGTCTCCCAGCTTCAGTAATCACGTCATACTGGCGCATCGCTCTCGCACAGCCGCGTTCGACTGGTGGACAACTGTGACATCGTGGACAATGGTCGTTCTAAAGCATGGAACTTAATTAAAGAAAGTGAAAGTTGTCAACAGTTGTGTACTTACTGTCTGCATCTGTCTCGCCGTGAAATACCAGTTTCAAGGGGGAAAAAAAAAAAAAAAAAACCTGCAGGCCGGATCTCATAAAAAATCCATTTTACGTTAATTGGAGACAATCTAAGAAGGGCGGAGTCAATGTTTGAGTTCAAATATGAACTATTATTTTGAGGATGTAACTATTGTTTTACTGTTGTTCTTTATACACCAGGGTATTCTTACTGTATCAGCTCTAGTATTGTGAGTACAGGTACTACAGCAGGAGTAGGGATTCAAACCCAGAACATGCAGATTGCAAGCAAATAGCCCTGGCCGTCACGGCTCTACCTGCTGTTCCAGGTAAGTAGCTGTTTTTTTTATTATTTGGTTATTTCTCTGCAATCACTCATATAGTCAATAACAATTTGTCTAGTGCGGGGTCTCAGTGGTCTAGAGTCTTCTACCTCAGTAGTACAGGGTGTGAGGCAGGGTACATCCTGGGTGGGACACACACACACACACACACACACACACACACACGTTAAAGGCAATTTAGAGTCACCAGTCCACCCGAAGCACATGTCTTTGGGCAGTGGATGGAAACCAGAGCACCTGGAGAAACGCAGGGAGAACATGCAAACTCCACACGAACTGAGTTGTATTCGAACCCATGTCTGATCACACCGCCCAGGTACTGAGAGACCCCAGCGCTACCTGCTGTACCGCCCTCCTCTGCACTATTAGGAAAGTGAGATGGTTCTCGAGGACTCGGTAAATCCAAAGGCTTTCTTCACTCGCTTCTCCAGGTGTTTCTACTTCAGCCCACTTGGAGAACATCACCACGGTGGCTTTTCCAGCTCATTGGCTTCGCCCGGGTGGGTGACACGGGGCAGTCCATACCAGCGAGGTGCGCGTGCCTCATTCGCACAGCACGGTGTGGGATAGGACTGCGTGCCGAGAGGACCGCGCTTTTACTACGCTGTATCCACAATTGTGCTGAAGAAGGTCCTTACTTACAGCGGGGGGAACTTCAACAGGATAAACATCTCAGTTCTTACGTTTTTGTTCTCCTTTTTTCTCGTTATTTCTCCTGAAATGACCCTCATCTGCCGTTCTTGTGCATGTCTGAGGCCAGCAGCGTCGCTGCGGAAATTGCTAGAGGCTACAAGTGGCAGAATTCAAGTCTGAAGGAGCTCATTGAGATAAATGATGCTCTCCTCTCAACTGCTGTATGTTTTGGATAAAAGCCAAATGTAATACCCGTTGTTTTCCTTTATGAAGACCGCGTCGGTGTTCCCGCTGACACAAATCCAATCAGTGTTTATATATTCAGGAAGTACAACCTGCACTGGCATATATGCATATATTGTCAGATGAAAAAATAAACTGGTAGCAGTGTATTGTACTGAGGAAATTAAAATTATTTTATGGATATGGCAGAGGTGGGCTAAGAATTTTGCCAGTCAAATATCAGTCGTTTCTCTTCGTATTCGTTTTAAAAAAAAAGAAAAAAGAAAAAAAGAAAAAAAATGTACGGTTGTGTTGGATTTTTAACGCCACAAATTAAACACATGAAGTGCCTGAGCGTGAATGGAAGGGACGGTCTGCATATCAATATTTAAACACAATCAGCGGTCAATAATTGAATGAGTTAGGTCCATTGTCCAATTACCTGGATTATCTGTGGATATTCTTCTCATTAACGGCTGAGGAAGCAGAATAATTAAAAAGATTTGCAGCGGCGACTTTTAATGGCAGCGCTGTCTTCGCCTGATAGAGCCTGAGCAGCAATGAGATCATGTGTGACTCAAGATGCCCCCTCCCACACAAAAGTGGAGAAACTGTGGTGGGATGGCCTTACTGAAGGACATTATTATTATTATTATTATTATTATTATTATTATATAATGGAGAAATTGTGACGGGATGCCCTTACTGAAGGATATTATTATCATCATTATTATTGTTGTTGTTGTTAATAATAATGATAATAATTCTCCATGTTTTATTCAAAGAGATTTGCCGATTTTTAAATCTATTTGCGCAGCTGAATAATTTCCTGTAGCCATTTAGGTCAATATCCTTTCTCAAGGGCGCAAGTGCAGTAACCCTCCGGGTCTTAAACCAACAACCTTGGTGTCACAGCTATGTGACTGACTTTGTCCATGGGTGCGACCGTGAATCTCTGACACACTACTCTGTGTGTGTGTGTGTGTGTGTGTGTGTGTGTGTTCCGCTCACACACCTGTGGCAGCACAGCAAGCGCCTGTGTCACGCAGCGTTTCCTCGCACCATTAAGCACATAAGTGCTCTGAGAAAACACTTGGCCCTTCCTTGTTGGAGGAGAGCGTTTTAATTAGGCCGCTCGCAATGAGCGCGGCGCTGCGTTGGCTCGAGACGCCCTCCCCGAAGGCCCGGCTCGGCGTAGGGGGAGGCGGCGTACCCTGACAGACACGGCTCCCAGTGGCGTCTTGGGAAATCAGACATCGGGGTCTCTAAGCGTCGACCGCGGGAAGGCTGCGGTCGTGCGGAACGCCGCCGCCGTGATGTAAGAGCTGACCAGAACTTGAGCCCTCTTCTTACGGCCCCTTTCTTCGTACTGCGGTTAAGTACCGCTGCTCTTGATTTCGCTGTTTATAACACTCCTAAATTGGCGTAAATATTAGTTTTAATGATTCCAGTCGGCTGGCTCGCAGCCAGGAGCGGTTCTTAGAAGGGAGCGGAGTTTGATCGCGGGGCCGCAGCTGGAACCGGTGCCAGGTTCGAGCAGGCCCGCTAGCGGAATCGGCGCGGCGAAATCACGGCCCCCACCCATCCGCCCGAGACCCCTTTTGAGCGCCACGGAAGGCTCCGGCAATCGGGTGCGATTTGAGAGATTACCGCTGCGGCTCCAGCTGTACGACCTGGGAGGATTGTTTCTGACACCACATCCAGAACCGTTTCCCTCCTCCCTTTCCTCTATTGGCAGGAATCAAATTCAATTCCCGCTTTATCCGCTGTTGCATCGCCGCTGTCTGAAGTGATCCACATCACGGGGACTGCCAGGAGGGAGTCGGGATCATCTACTGTTTGTTTTCCCCAAGAGAAACATTGGATGTTTCGGCGAACTTGGCAGGAAGCTTTGGACCGTTCAGCAGGATCTGCGGCTCACAGCGGTTTTGTCCAGGCCTGTTGTACCGAGAGCCGCATGAACGTTCCTCGCTGGGTTGCGTTTTCACATCCAGTAACAAAAGAGGGTCTTTGGTTGATCCAGAAACCCCATGACATCTCACTCTATGCACTCTAGGCTCTTCTCATTTACACACTTCACCATTAGGCCTCTTACACTGATTTTCCTATTCATATGTTTACATTTATTTATGTAGCAGACACCTTGTCCAAAGCGACTGCCAATGAACTCTATGCAGTGTTATGAGCCCACACACCTTATTCACCGCGGTGAATTACACTGCTAGATACACTACTTACACTGGGTCACTCATCCACACATCAGTGGAACATACACACACACTCTCTCTCTCTCTCTCTCTCTCTCTCTCACACACACACTATGGGGGAACCTGAACAGCATGTCTGTGGACTGTGGGAGGAAACCAGAGCACCCCACAGGGGCCATGCAGACTTCACACAGACTGAGCAGGGATTGAACCCACGTCCTCTCACACCACCCAGGCACTGTGCGACAGCAGCCCTACTCGCTGTGTCACCATGCTGCCCTACAGCAGGGTAATTTTTACTGTGCCAATTCAGGGTAAGTACCTTCATCAAGGCTTCTGCAGCGGTCAGATTGGAAGCTGCAGCCTCCACGTCGAAAGGCGGCAGCGGTTGTGACCGCTACGCTAACCGCTGCGTTCAGCGATGTTAGATAAATGTGTGTCAGGAGCCGTGTGTAAAACACCCCTCCTATAATTGAGAGAACTTTAGGAAATTGTCTGGCAATTTGTGGGAATTGTTTGCCGATGTGGCGTATTTGTCCGTATATCAGGTTGCGTTCCTGGGCTCACGCTCCCGCAAGCGGGAACTCAAAGGCCCAGTTAAGAGGCAGGTCGCTGAGAGAGCACGCAGAGCTGCTCGGTGCCGTTCCGCACGGGGGGGCCGCAACAAACACGACGCCCTGTTGGGCTTCGCGCTTCGGCGCTCCGGGGCCCCAACTTGGAGAGCGATCCGTTTGTCCCTTCGGAGTCGCGGGCGGGGCGGGCCAAGGATTTTCCCCTCGGCTCCTCGGGGGCCTGGACTCGGGGTGAATTCATAAAGAGAGGGCCGTCGGGCCGCTTGCCTTTGACAGGAGGGGGACCGGGGAGCCGCCGGAGGGCGGTCAGCCGTGAGTGGCACGGGGCCCGCCCGGGGCGGTACCTGCGGGCATCGGCCGGCCCTTGATGTGCGCCGGACCCCGTAGGTGGATGTGCCGCGCCATCTGGACCTGACAGGGGAATTGGGCCGCGCGCGCGGCAGCCGGGCCCGTGTCAGCGCTCGCTCGGCCCGGCCTCTTTACGAACAGATGTTCCCGCGGCGTGCTGGCGCTGGACCGGCTCCGCAGAGACAACCCGTCGATCAGCGGCTGGAGGCGTTTGGGGGTGTCGACCTTGAGGACGGAGCGCGTCGACAACTGTCTCGCGGCGCAGAGCGGGGGGGGGGGGCTGCAGAAACGCACGGAGCAACTTTCAGACTTGGATTTGAATGCCAAGGAGAAGTGTTACATGTGATTTATTATTTTTTTATTCATATGTAGCAACGGTTACACATTATTTGTTTTGTTTTTTTTACTTCATGTAGACCAAGTGTTACCTGTGATTTATTTTTTTAATTTCCTATGCAATAAGCCTTACGCATTTTTTTAATTCATATACAAATGTTGCACTAGATTATTTCTTTTTTAATCCACATACAGCAAGTGTTACATGTTAGATATTTTCTCAAATTCCTCTACAGTTTTTACTCTTCAATGTCACGCCCCGATTTTGCCGCTGGAGACAACTTTTAACACTCAGAGCTAATTGTTTCTCACAAGCCGTTTAACTGCCCGATAGCGTATTCCTCAACGTCCAGAGTCCCCTTTGTGCTGTAAAGGCCGTTCTTGAACAAACCGGCTTTCCGTTACAGCTGTTAGCGGCGCGTCCCGTAGTACCGCAGGGCGGCTGATAAAACCCCGGGTCTCTACTGCCACGCTGTTCACCAGTCAATAAACATTAATCAGGAGCTGTATTTCATTAGTTTAGTCGTCTCTCGATGGCATAATTGAGAGGAAACTTTTAACAGAGGCAGCAGGTGGCGTAGTGGTTACAACTGCTGCCTGAAGGCCACAGGTTTGAATCCCACCTCCTGCCGTGGGAGGCAGGAGTAAGGTGATAGTTGACAGTGTAGTGGTTAGAGCTGTTGCCTTTGGACCCAAAGGTTGTGGGTTTGATTCCCTTGAGCAAGGCATTTACCTTAAACTACTGCAGTAAAATTACCCCGCTGTATAAAGTGGTAAATAATTAGAAGCTTGTAATATTGACAAGTTGCCTTGGTGAAAATTATCAGCTACATGAGTAAATGTAAGGTGCCTACCCTGAATTGAGATGGTAAAAATGATGCATTGGTACCAAATGGTAAATAATTGTAAGTCACTTCAGAGAAAATTCTCCAAAAAATGTGATGATGGTATTTGCTGTTCGAAGATATCAAAGCTGACAGGTAGCTGCTCTCTGTCTCACAGAGAGAGACAACTTCTTTAGCCACATTTGGACTCGGACCGCTCGCTGGGGTTCGAGGCTGCGGGGCCACGAAGGAAGGCAGTCGCGAGGGCTCTTGGATTAATGTGAAGTCGCCCAAATCGGGCGGCTAACGGAGGCTTCGGATGAGCTAATCACCTGGTGCCAGTGGCGGAAAAATCCAAGAGGGAGATGAGTGAAACAGATACACTTATAATAATGAAACGTTGGGGGGCCATCTAAAAAGCGTTGCGTTTGCAGGACAAAACCATGATTCATGGCGGCGGCAGGAAAAAAGAAGTTTAATAAAAGCTCGACAGAATCTCCTGCCGCCACCAAGGTGTCATAATTTAATGAACTGAAACTCAATTAGATGGCACATTTTAGGTATTGATTTCCCGCATTTTTCCCCCTCCCCCCCCCGCCTCATCTGACAAATGCTTTTATTACAAATTTGAATTGGCGAATTTGCCCTTTCGCTTTAGTCGATGTAAAAGCTGTAATGCCTATAAATAATGAGTGCGGAATGCATAAAGCAAATCCCTTCGGTGAGACGGCTGGCTTCTCCTCCAGCTCCTGCGTGACCTGTTGACTGACACGGCACTTTGCGCTCTCGTCTTCCGTGGCGTTCGCTTATTATTTATTCAGCAAATTTGCCTGCTTTCTTGCTGACAACGGTCGTATTTATAAAAAAAAGAAAGAAAAAAATTGGACCCTGCGCTGCGAAATGTTTATCACTTTATAAACTAACGCCTTATGTTTTATTTATGCGAAATGATGAGAGAAAACAGAGCTGAATTGATGTTTACCTAATAAGCTACTAAAATAAGAAGGCCTAACATAATAGCGGCGTTCGCAGGCGCTCCGGCTCATAATTCCCGGTGCCGGTGTTTGAATTCGCCGAAGGAAGTTTTTGCGGACGGGGCCTGCGTAGGAGCGCAGTTTGGTTTTACATCTATTATGAAAAGGGGCGGAGGGGGGGGGATGTAACATCTGTTGAAGCATACATTAAGTTTAAAAATAACTGCGCAGAGATCACCCGGTAAAGTACAGTTTACCAGATGTCGTTTTAAAGTACCAGATGGAACAATGAAACCAGGATTGGAAATTAAGAGCCTCACGAAAGGTCAGATCAATTAAGAAAGCGGCCTCGGCTGCCATATGACAATTAAGGCGAGTTTGGAGCACTTGAGCGACGGCCGGTGTGGCGCCTGTCACGGGGACCAACTTCTTGGGGGCACAAACGTGTCTGGGACCGGGGGCCTCTCCTCCAGGTCAAGGTTAATGACCTGCCCAGATAAACCCGACAGAGCGTCCCGCGCCGTGGAGGATGGGCGGGATGGGGGGGGGGGACCTTCGTCCGTCAGTGTTAAGGAGCCAATAAATTACAGCCGTGACACCAAGTGACATTGAGATTTACTGTGGGTGAAGAGAAAAAGCAAACCGCACAATTAAACAGATACCGCAAATGAGACCACGCAATTAGACGGGTGCACAGCTTGCCTGGCATTCGCCATCGACGCACCTCTTACAGCCGTGTTGCCTACATGTCAGGGTAATAAAGTAATGAGGAAACTGTACGGAGTTTCGCCCCAAATCCTCACTTCTTTACATCTCCTACATTTGCAATCCAGGGGATCCTAAGAAACGACCCTCACGAAGTCCAGATAAACTCAAGGGAAATTTGCAACCGAGCGCTTTGTAAGCATGAGAAAGGAACTGAATGTGTGTGTATACACCAGCACAAGGTGAATTTTTTTTTTTTTTTTTTGCTTTAGCTCCTGAATTTCCTGAATCTTTGGTAATAATATAAATGTACACTAGTATACAAAGTAATGTGTTTTAATGATTATGCTGTCACTTCATTTCTTGTAATTAATGCCCCGTATTATTTCTTCAAAGAAATTTTTGACCCCGCTCACGCTCAGATGCGAGAAAGTGCAGCGCGACTGTTAAAGGAAGAATAAACCGGAACGGCGCCAGACTCCAGAACGCAAAGGGACGCCGCGAACTTCCGAGCTCGGATTGATTTCTTTTTACTAATTAAGTTTTTTTGCAATAATATTAATTGCATTTGCGGTTCGGAGAGGGTACGGCGGCACCTGAATCATGAATGTTCTGGAAGAACCGTCCGTTCATTATTCCCGCAACAGCGACCGCAAGCTGGGACTTGAAACGTCTTCTAAGCACGATACGGTTTAGCAGGGACGCACGGCATGGGCGTGGCCCGCAGGCCCAGGTGTGCTCTGCGGGGGGTCCGTGACGGAGCGCAGAACCAGCGGCGCTCCGGGAGCAGCGCCGCTCGGCCACTAGGGGGCAGCCTTCGCATTGCTGTCCGCCTCCGTCCCAAGGCGCCTCAATTTACATTCGCGTTCGGCATTTGCATGTGCAGATCAGGAGCGGCCCGCCGGGTCCGCTCACATCGCAACATGCAAAAAAATATGTCAACAGCGGCAACGATAAGGCGCTTCCTGGACGTACGGCGAACAGCGCGCGCTTGTTCCCCGCGCGTGTCTCGCGGCCCGTGTGCAGTTCGCGCGCAATTATCTGCAGTGGGCGATCGGAGGCCGCAAACGGAGCGTCCGCTTCGCGCTCTTTTCCTCAGAAGTGTTTTTAATGCCTATCGGAGCGTTTGCAAATTTGCGAGCGCAGCATCGTCCCTCTCTGTGTGGGGTTTTTTTTTTTTTTTTTTTTTTTTCTTTCTCTCCTCCTCCAGACCACCCCACACCCCCACAAAGTCAACCGCTCTCTTTAAGCGCTCGCTGCCGGAGATGCGCGCGCGCGCCCGTCCGCGCGTCCGTCCGCGCGCCCTGGCACGGCGCGCCCATAAAGAGCTAAATGTATTTAACAGGGCTATTTAAGAATTTGTCTGACAGTTTGTTCAGCTGATTCCTTAAAAGTTCCGCGCACGAGCTCTCTTGCCATGTGTAAATGGAATTATTCATTGAATGATGAAGACATAAATGCAGCGGCGACGGAATTCAATATTGCACCGGCGTTAAACTTCATTTATTCTGCAAAGGAATAAATTAATTGAGATTATATTTTAATCCCTGGGCTCCTTGTTTGATTCATTTGTACCCCGCTGATGTTTCCAGATCACTGTAGAGCACATTAGCTTTTCGGTTTCATTTGCTTTTCTCCAAAACAGTTTTAATTCTACACGAGAATAAACAGAGAAAGCTGTTTCTGATCTATTTCTATTAAAAACATATTTGAGATGGCAATTTTGGAGGGTTTCATGCAGTAATGAGGAGAATAGTGGATATTTTAAATGAAGAATTAAGTTTTTTTCAGAGAACTCAGAGTAGTACAGATAATAATTTTTTTTCTGGGCTACTTCAAGATATAAAAATATATCAACTCCCTTCCTGTAGGCCGAACGCACTCGCCGTTTCAAAGGGATGCTTCCGCGTCACCTCTCAAGGCTTCCCGAAAGCCAGACTTTCGGAGACGTGCCATTTCATCTGTACCTGACAATGTAATTACCCTGTGTTCGCAGCCTTCTTCATTTGCCAAGTATTTTTATACCCTGTTTTACCTATGTTCTGTTCGCGAGTGCTGCAAGACTGGTCATTTCGAGTGCTGGAATTAATTGGGTCATTTGTATAATGGGCTGGAGGATGTTATGGGCACACAGAGGCGCGGGGTCCTCGGCGTGAAGCAGACCTCGGACTTTCATTGTCCTTGAGGAACTCTTCTCCAGATGTTCAGACGGATGGAAGGCTGACCTCCGGCCCCCCTCCTAATTATAATTTGAATGACAACATGCTCCCGATCAATAGTTCCCAGTCACGGTTTGAAGATCGTGGATAAGGACTCACCTTGTAGGCTGAGACAAAATGCTAATGTAATTAAGGAACGGTAATCTCCCGCTCAAGGTACAGATGTGGAGGTTTGAAACGATCATTTTTACTCGGCATGTGTCGCAGTTAAATATTCATTCTTACGTGTTTTTATTTAGTCGCTGCTAACCCAAAGTAATTTACATACCTTGCGGTTTTCGTTTTTTGCAGCTGGCTGTGCGCTGAGGTAATTTGGGTTAAGTACCTTGGTCAAGGGTACAACAGTGAGACCCCTACTGGGACCTGAACCTGCATCCTTTCGGCTGCAGTTGTGCTCATCAAGCTTCCTCCTGCCTGCTGAGATCCATAATTATATCTCCCTTATCATTTTCCCAGTGCCGGCCGGGTGCGTGTAGCGCCTCAAACGGACGGGGGCCCTGCGGAGCGAGGCGTCCACAGCAAAACATTCCCCGATGACTGGATGTGGCCGAAACACAAGAGGGGGACTCGTGCATCTCTGCGCCCCCCCCCCCCCCCCCAGTGTGCGTGTGTGTGTGTTTGGGACTGCCAGCTGAGGACTGTGGGAAACCTCGGCCCCACTCCTCCTTGTCGCTGCCGTTCTTTCAGCAACAGAGATGCTGTGACAAGTTTACTCATTCCGCACACCGTTTTCCCTCGGCAGCTGGAAGATAGTGGTTGATGATGCCAGTTTTTCCATTTTATACTTTCTTTTCTTTACTGATAGAGCTTGGTTACCCTTGATATTCTGGAAAATTGTTTATCTTTTTTTTCCCTGTGGTCCAAAATGGAAAAGTGAAGTCAGTGCCCTGTGAGCACTACTTGGTTTTTTCCACTGCTGCTGGGCACAACTGTAGTACAACTTCTGGCTCTTGTGTGGCAGAATTAGCGCCCTCTGTCACTCAGAGCTGCTGAATCCCTCTTAAGATCCAAGAAGGGTTTCAAAACACATCTCTTTCAGGACCACTTCTCTACACTGTATAAACTTTCACTGCATTACCAGTTAAAATGAGAAAAATTGACTCCTTTTTAATTCTATATGCAGCGACTTGTGTGATGCATGCTGGTTAAACAGTGCTATTTGACTAATCGTGCTTCAAGGATCATGTGCTCACCTTGATCTCTCCATCTGCTAGTGAAATGCACTTTTATTTACTCTGAGTTGTACGCCGCTTTGGAAAAAAAGTGCCCGCTAAATGAACAAACGTGAATGTGATTTAACTGCAGGGCCATAGTTCTAGCTTCTTTACCGCTGCCTTGATGTGCGCTGCTATCTTTTTGGGAATCTCCCCTCTGCACTGCTACCCTCACCTGTGCTGTATGTCAGGGCAAAGAGCAGCGGTCACATCGGTGCATTTGTCATTGCTCTCTCTCCATCCCCTCCCCCCCAACTTGTTCCCGAAACTTTCCCATGAAAAGGTGCTTCAGAGTGAGGCAATTGCAATTTAGCTGCATATGCACACCCCTTGCGATTGCAATAATAAAACCAGCATGTGCAAATGCATATTCCGCCTCTGATTTGGCACAGGAGCCAGTGGTGCTGCAAGGTGATGCGGAAGCGGAGAATTAAAGGAATAGTCGCAATAAAACACGGGCCCATTGCGGTCTCTCTCTTGGCATCCATCACATTTCAGGCAAAATGAGCTGTATGAAGTAACGTGGGGGGGTGACGACGTGTTTGTGTGTATTGGTGTAAAGTTGGATAGAGACAGGGTAATGCAATTTATTCTTTAAGTGAGGTAACGGCGGTACTGCCTGCCATTAATGGAGCCGAATGAGGGCGAGGACTTGTAATTAAGTAATCCACGAGAGCATGAGCAATATTGGTCCATCACTAACATCTAATGTGCCTGTGCAGCACCGAGCCTCTTTCTTTTTCCAGAGACATCATTTTAGATTATATTGGCAATGTTATTCTGTGGTGACGCTTGCAGTGAAATTATTACCGCTGAAGAAGAAGCGCCGCCCTTGAGCTCATAACCACTGATTCCGGTTGAGTGGGCTCAGCTAGGGCACGGGACAAAAGCACCGTACTGTACACAGTGCGGCATTGGTCTAAAGCATTATCTCCAACAGTCAGCCGAATAGGTCTGCACACGAGGGCCACCTAACGCAGCCCTTTGAGGGTATCGAAGATCTCTGAGAATAGATCTGGTCCCGATCTACCTGGCCCGTTCTCAGGCTCGAGCGAGAAACCACCCGCTTGCATTACCCCAAGTTCGATCTCCATTGGCCTCACCTGGTGACAAGGCGCTGCAAAAGGTGCTTCAATGGAAAAAAGAACTACGTTGCCCACAAGGGAAACATAAATATACATTTTCTTTCTGTTTCAGCACCTCCCATTGGGACATGTGGCAGTGTAGTGGAAAGGACTACTAGCTTTGGCTCCAAAGGTTGCAGGTTTGATTGCCACCCCTGGCTGTAATATCCTTGAGCAAAGCACTTACCCTAAATTTTTCCAGTACAAAAAAATTACCCAGTTGTATAAATGGGTAAACAATTAGTTAAGTATCTTAAGAGCGTAAGTTGCTTTGGAGAAAAGTGTCAGCTAAGTGCGTAAATGTAAATCTACACTTTGTTCTCAAGGATTTCATTTTAATTATGAGGGTAAGTAAAAAATGATCTGCAATAATGTTATTGCGGATACTTTTTGACTTGAATATTGCTTATTAATTAGTAATTTTTTATGTTTGGATATGTACATGTGATGCACAACAAAGCTTTTTTGAACTGACTTGTGCTTAAAAGCCAAATCAGACTTCTGCTTACGGAGGTTAACCAAGCAACTTTAACACACGGAAGCCCAACCCAAGTGAAAAGCTCACATTTCATTTCTGCCAGATCCCTGAGCACATGTTGTTTAGGACATGGTGTTTTAACACCATTGTCACCACGCGGAGTTCAGACAACACTGTCTCTGTATCAACATGTATCAGGCTCTGATCAATTTGCCGTTAAAACACTTTTTTCGTGTTACAGTTCCATCCATTTGGTGTCATCCATCTGCCTTTAATCTCCAAACAAGCTTGTGAATGCATCTCTGTGCAAATAACTGAAATCTGATCAGGCGTGCATTTCAGACAGGACTATTCAAAGACCAGGACTGTAGCACTGGGGGTGTCTATTTTTCCATTTTTGAGTGCCTCATGATTGGTTCCTTACTTTTCCCAACATCCTGGAAAGAAACTCTTTGGTCAACATATTGCAGGCTCTGTCTTTTTTTAAGGCAAAACTGTCCAAATTATATTAACATTTATTTATCAAACACTCAGATGCTATGGGTGAACCTGAACAGCATGTCTTTGGACTGTGGGGAGAAACCAGAGCACCCACAGAAAACATGCAAACTCCATACAGACCAAGCAGGGATTGAACCCACATCCTCACACACCACCCAGACCCTCTAAGAAAGCAGCACTACTCACTGTGCCACCCAACATTAAACGGTTGATAAATCCTAAGGTTTCAGAGCTCCAGCAGTAGCACTAACTGAAGCGGTATTAAATGGTCAAAATATTGCTATTTCTCGGTTTAAGAATTCTTTGACTAAAAATACCCTGAAAAATACTGAAATGAAACTAAATGATCGTTGTAAAGATGTTCTTTGTTTAACCCCGTTGTTTTTACGGAGAATGTAGAGGTAAATAGCGAAGCCGGAGTGGGATGCTACAGCTTTCTGCCCGTAACCCACATCGTCTTTGATGAATCCGCCATTGGTGCGTTCCACACCTTCACAGGTTACACCACCCAGAGTGGGACTGCCATAGCAGGAATGCAGTGTTTTACTGTTTTCGAGGAAGTTCACCTTGTGTTTCAGTGTATTCCTCTCTCCCCAGATGTGCTCCATGGCATTAGATGCACTGATAGAAAAATTAAGGGAAAATATTAGTCGAACAACTGTAGATGCCACAGCAATGACTACAGACTCCCGCTGTGAGGTTGGGCCTGAAGGTAAATTTCCGACAATCCAGCGTTTGATGTATGACACACAGTCCTTTTAAGGAGACAAGCAGAATCCGACTCGTACCGTCAGCTTCAGTCGCAGTGGAAAAATACACAAGCTACCTATGTTGTCACGTCTGAAGAAAAACAGAAGTTTTTTTTCCCCTCACAATGCGTCTTTTGCATTTCCTTCCTGACTTGTCTTTGTTCCTTCTCCCAGCATGCCGTTTTCTTCTCCCTGGGTGTCACACTGGGAGGTTTCTTCCCTCCAGCTCCGCCGCTCCCTTTCATTAGGCTCCGAGTTCGGCTTACGCTGCAGTATTACCTACGCGGGCGCAAAAAAGGGGGTTTTTCCCTCACCCGCTACCCCACCGTTTGTTTGTGTGACAGCGCGAATGCCTTTGAGATTACCCAGGGAGCTGTTTGAAGGCCTGCGGGGGGAAGAAGAAGGGGGGTGCTCCCAGAGGCATGGTCCCAATGGGCCCCGTCCCCCCACGGAGGGAGCAGGAGATGATGTCCATCTTTGGCACATAACTGCACTGCCTTTGCCCTTCAACCTCTAACACAAACAGTCACGGTAAAGGGAATCCAGGCTGGAATTCAGTTGGAATGTGTCCCTTTTCACTGCTTAAGGATGATTCATCTCTGGCTTTTGGTTCCCCTTCCTTTCACACTGTAGTTTTGGTTTGACCGCAGCTTTTTTGATGGACACCATTGTGCAGTCACAGGTAGCTAACCGTGCTGCTGCAATCAGATCGCAATTAAATGCACATGTCTCGAAAGACAGAACCTAAATAGACACTGCAAAGAGCGCTTCGTAATACATGAAAGTGAAATATTTCGCAGTGGATCGTCGAGGCACGCGAGGCTCTGACTGCGCTGCGAAGATATAAATCGCACTATTAGGCCTTTAACGCGAGCGTGGGGAGAGCTGGCACCGCAACGCGCGCAGCTAGCTAGACGCGACGGATGCGCTTGACGTTCCTCATGCTGTTTGTCAGAGGAAGTTAGGAGCACAGATTGCGGCGGCCCCCCAGGAGCGGCTTCATCTTAACATCTCACTTCTGCTGTCGCCTTCAATGTGCACTCCTTCCCTTTCGCTCTGCACAGCTACACCTTCCGCTTGCATCTGGCTTTTGATCCTTTAATTGTACGTCATATGCATTTTGTTGCCTCCGCAGTACTCTGCTTTTCACGTGTATTGCGAATAAAGCCAAAATGATATGCACTTCCAACAGCAGTAATTAAAACGGAAAAAGTGAAGTATTAATTCACCGCTAAATAATTGAACAGTTTACAGAATTACTTAAAAACTGTTACAGATACTTATTTGGACGTTGTAATACTTTCACCCTAATGTAATTTAGCACACTAACTAACTATGTTGCTGTTCATTTTCATAATTAGATTCATTATGCACTGGTAAGAAATTTCACCTTCATATTGTTCTTACCATATATCAAAGCTGCTCATATTATCTTTTTTTTTTTTTTTTTTCAAAATTCAGGCCAGCAGACACAGTAGTACAATACAGTAATTGCAATGAACGATTTAATTGTTTGTCTTTAAGGGCGACGATGTCCTTCAGACTCCTTGTATTTAGGTATTAACCATTGATTGACACCTTTCAAAGTACTCCCGAGAGCGACGTTACTGAAACCTCACAGTTTAGATCAGACATTAAAAATAAAGAAAACATCTGATAAGGCTTTTTGATGCTCGTTTGAACCGAGCTGCTTTGCTTTATCGTTAAGACAAAAAACACGCCTACGGTGAAGGACGGAGAAAAAGCAGGGACTTCAGCCGCGCTCTGCCCGGTCTCGCACGAGGCGAAGCCGCTTCCGGATCCCCGCGTGGCATCCGCTTCCCTCCCCCGGACTTTTTTTTTGCGCGCCCGGGCGGTTGTGTCTCGCGGTACCGCTCCGTCCCGAGGAACCCGCCCGTTCGCGTGCCTCCCTGCCTCCCTGCCTGCCTGCGTTCGTTCGCTCGTACGTGCGGGCCAGTGGGCGCGCGCGTGCGCTCCCGCTGCCCCGCGTGCGAGGCCCGCGGCCTTCCCAGCGTTGCCGAGAGGCGCTAATATGGCAAATGGATGCATGAGCGAATGCGTCGGAGGATAACTGAATGAATAACTAAATACAATCTACATAATTGCACGTAGGCTATGTGTTCCTGGTATTTGGAATTGTATTTGCATACTCGAGCTGCATAGAAATGATAGTCAATAAAATTGGCATGAAACATAATTTCTTTGAGTTATTAAAAAAAACGGCAACAAAACAGTGAAGATCGTGACAGTGTTTCTCTCCCCCGTGGTGAGAGACGCCTCGTGCCCCTGGGGTGATTTCCAGTGCATTTCCACGGCGATGGGATGCGCTTTCTCACATTGCTCAGACTGTAAGGAAGAAAAAACTTTACGCAGATGTGATACATACAAATTGTTTCATGCAGTTTATCACGTGCATGCTTCCTTTCTGTGTAAATAATTGATTTAATGGCTTGTTTTAATTAGATACTTCATTAAATAAACAAGGAGCGTCCTTGTTTTTTACATTTGTGAACACAAGATCATGCGAGGACTACAACAGACAGTTGCTGTAGTCCTTTTTCCTGCCTAGTGTAATTTGCCTGATGAATCTTTTTTGTATGCGTGTTAAAGAGGAGGGAAACATTTTGATACCATTTATGCACACATGAAGTGCACATATTTAATGAGTTTTGATTTGTTTAATGTTGCTGCTGTGTTAAGTGAGGTTATCCTTCAGTTTTGAGACGTGCCGATGGCTGTGCAGGGGGCGGGACGTGGGGCGTGGCCCTCCAGGAGAATGGGTGTGGCTGGAAGCTTTCGGGCCAACCCGCACCCTTTGTCTCCCGCTCTCCGTCACAGAGGGTGTAGCCTAGGGGCGGAGCCAGCAACGTAGTACCAGCCATGCTTCACATCCTGCCCTGAACGTCCCCCCCCCACCTATCCCCAAACAAACAAGGAAGCCCAAACATGTTTAATTAGGGAAACCAGAATCAGACAGAGGCTAAAAATCCAGCCGGGCCAATAATTGCATCATGTAAATACAATGTTGCGTTTTCACTATCTGATGTTATTTTCTTAGTGCTTTTATGTTTATTAGCATCAAAAAGTTCACCATTTTGAAATTTGTTAAGTGAAAATATTCTCTTATTATTATTATCATCCTCATGATCATCAACCTTTATTTGATACCTTCTTTCAAGGTGAATTACTGTGTTAGTAAGCAACTTTACACAGATTTACCCATTGGTACAGAAGGATATTCTTGCTGGAGCAATTCAGGGTAAATACCTTAATCAAGGCTACTACAGCTTGGAATAAGGATTTGAATCAGGGACATTCAGAATGGTGACAGCCCTTACAAAGACATGACCTGTGTCAGGTATTACATTTTTAATTCACAGCAATTTTTTTTCTTTACCATCTTTAGTTTCTATCATCTGTGCTTCTCTGGGGTTGCATTAGATATACTCGGTTCACTGGCGCTATGGAGTTCACTCTTATTGAGATGCTGTGTTTTGCTGCCCGACTTCAGCACTTCAAGAACATGGAGAAGAGAGATGAGAAGCTTGCTGGTCTCGAGGAAGATAGCTGTGCCCACTGTCCTGCACATTAAGTGCCCCTCCTCCTGTTAAGTAAGCCTGTGTGTATAATCCAGCTAGACTTACATGTCATTTAAAATTTAGTTCACTACCAGGGGGAAACTTGCCTTTTGCCTGCTTTTAAAAGTAAGCAGGAACACAATGCATGGATGAGGAAAACACATCCTGACACCCAGATAAGATATTACACTGAATGGCCATGGAGTAGAGGACCTCCGTTTAAGGTGAAGGAAGTCAGAGAAGTGCTTGTGTAGCACATTTCCACCAACAAATACAGAAAATAAAATAATGATAATAAAAAGGATATTAATAGCATGCAAATATATACACTTTAATTGACAGCCTAGTACCCAATGGGCTCCTTCAGCTCCCATGAGCTCTCAAAATTTCTCTGCACAATTCCCAATAATTTACTGTCAAGGCCTAAATATCTTGTACGTCCACAGTCCTCCATTACCGCCCATAACGAGTTCAAACTAAAGTCCCTCATAACTCCTTCATGAGCTGTACCGATCCCACCACACAGGGACCTTCTGATGGCAACCCTGTATTATAATAATAATAATAATATTATTATTATTATTATTTCCTTTTGCTGATACTTTAGAGGGACTTACAAATTTGTTTGAATATCCCTAAAATCTGATGTTTGAATGTTTCCGAGCCGCCCATCTCCTTCTCTGCGCTTTCGTTTGCGATGGGGGTTCATTCGAATCTTCATTACAGCGTTGACGCGGCTGCGCTGCGCGCGAAACAAGAGCCCGCGAAAACAGGCAAGCGTCACGCGCTCGAAAAAACACATGAAAAAAGCATTTCGAACGCGCGCGTTTGCCAGTTAGTTAGTAAGTGGGTTTCCGGACAAAGTAAGCTGCTTTTTTGAAAGGTACGTTGAATGAAAAAAATAAAAAAAATAACATAAAATAAAATAAAACAAAACACAGTTAGATGCCCTGGTGTCGTTTTGGGGATAGTTTACAAAATGGTAAACCAAAAACAAATTAAAAAAAAAAAAACTTCCGTTATTCTCTGCCTGAGATGATCATGATGGCGACCTGCCGCTTACTCAGAGAGGGACGCTGAGTTTTGTGGACTCGATAACTTAGTAATTTCGTTTTCTGTGTCCCTTAACATTGATTTACAACTCGTTCTTAACTAACAACTTAATTTAGTCCCTCAGCTTGGAAAACTGACGTTCTTCAGTCCCGTCGATGGACAGTTGAGGCGTTTTGCTCAAGCAAGGGACGCTGTCGCGAGCTCGATTCGGGGGAAGGCGCGCGTCCAGCAAACATGAAATACCAGAGTAGAGTTGAGCAGCACAAGGTTAAACACCACACTCCAATAGCTAACATATTATCTATATATTTTCATGCAGGTTGTGTTATACTGAACACAATTTTGTTCATTATATTGTCCTTCCGACTGTTGGGTAAAGCTCTGTCTCCAGTTTAGTTGGTGACCTATTTCAACAGGACAAAATCATGTTAAAGTCAGAGTTGTAAGGGTCCTGCCCCCAAAAAGTACCCAGAAAGGCCTAAAAATACCCCAAACTGCATGTATTCCTGCACTGCAGAAAAAGACCTTCCTCTCTGCAGGTAACACTCATTCTCCTTTTACTACTAGTCTCTAGGAGTTACTTGGCTGCTAGCCATAACCGTCCATATCATAAGGAATAACTTCAAAATTTTAAAGAGCAGTATTACTGCTCAGCAAATTGTCAAATTGATACTGCAGAGCCAAGTGAACAAGTTGAGGTTGTGTGATTACATAGCTGTCAGGTAGAAATTGTACATAATTGCTGGTAAGGTGACTAATGTGAGTTGGTTTCAACCAGACAACAAAAACATATACATGCATGAATTACTATAGATGTTTTAAATAAATACCTACAGGCCAACTCTGAATGCTTTCTTTAGAAAAAATATTTTACGTTTCCAATGTTGGCCTTTTTCATGTATGTCTCTGCATAAGGGGGAAACTGTTTCATTACTGCACTTGAGAAGTAATGCTAGGGAATGATGTTAGGCAGCTAACTAGTGGATACTTTAATTAAGAACATAGTTTTGCAGCTGTACCTGCAGTCTGCCTCTTTAGCAGTTTAATACATGAGAAATATTAAAAAGTAGAAATTGGTACTGACAGTGCAGTGCACATTCTTTTTTGTCTTGAGAACTTTAGGTTTCATACCTTTATTTTAAAGGCAATATGGCACTGGACAGCCATTCTCTAAAACAGAGCCCAGGCTACCAGGTAACAGAGCTATATTAGAACAATCACAAACCTAGAGAGACCAGTGTTATTTGTACAGTCTTTGGCCACCTCGTGTGTAGGAAGACCTCCTGTAAATTTTCTGTTATTTTGTTTAACATTAATACTGTTATTTCTCTTTTAAACCCAGGACAACTCAGGAATTCTAACGCCTTTTGGAACATGGAAATACAGGTAAGAATGTCTGTTTCCTTACATTAGTTTCTTGCCAGGGTAAAATATATATTCCAGTTTAGGTATGCTTGTGAAATAACCAGTAACTGCACTTCAGCTGAAATGCTGAAAAAGGTGCAGCTTGCATTTACTGTAAAGGGGCATTACTGCTAAGGCCAGGACCACTATGTGCATTGTGAAATGTGACAGGTGGCATACTGGTAAATGTACTTTTTGAACAAAGGAAACATGTTTAAAAATATCAGGGGACCTTAGGTCTTACCTTTATGAAATGTTCTTGAAATCCAGTAGTCAGTATCCAGGTTTACAATGGGATGAATGTTGCTGCTACTGTACTTGAGATACTTTTGATGAAAGCATCTGCAAGACAAATGTATCTTGCATGACAGGCTCAATGTAGTGAAACCCCATTTCACACTTAAATAATCTTCAAGTCACCATAAAATATACAATTACATCTTGTATAAAATGTCTGGTTGGTATCAGATTTTTATAATGTATACTTCTGTATTTGTTATGTGTGCATAATTCAGTGAGTTTATTACACTGCCATATTGTTTGAGTTTCTGGTTTGCCCAAACAAATATGTTCTTCATTTATGATGCTGTATTGGTTCGGCCTGCATACTTTTTTCGGACCACCTATTTGCTCCTCTGTGTACACGGCAACACAAAACTTCTTGTCAGAAGCTTTTTGTTTCCTTTTAAAATGCATCAGACAGAGGAGTAAGCAGACTGCGAGTAAACAACACTTTGGTTCTCTAAATAAAACATTTGTTTGCGATTGAGGTGGCCTGATGTGAACAGCATGACCTGTTTTACTGGGAGATTCTAAACACACAGTTGCTCCCCTCCCAGAAACAGATCCCATTTCTCCTTCCACCAACTCGCAGCCTATTTATATTGCATGAGAACAAATTTTTCTGACAACTTGAGTGATAGATTTGTACAAGGCCTGAATGTTTTTGAGCAGGCCCTGTCTGAGTGACATAAATTGCTATTAATAAAAATTTAAACAATACATGCCAAATGAATTTTTTCTGTTAACATGGCAAGAGGGCGGGGGGGGGAAACAAGTTCTGGGGTGGGCTTCCAGGGAATAGGGGTTGCAAGTAAAGGCTGTCAGATGCAACATCTCCACAAAGGAAGCCTGTTCTGAGTGGGACTGTAAGTGTGTGTTCATGCAGTAGACAACCCCTTGAAGAAAACAGAAGCCTCTGTCATATAACTATACAGCATTTTACAATTTTCTGTGATGTCTGGAACACCAATAAGTTATTCAACCAAAAAAATCTTTAAGACACAAAAACCAATTTGACCCCCCCCCCACAGAAGTAACTGTTTGATTGTTTCACAGAGTGCATCATTTATTATACCTAACTGTGTGCCTTAATTTCAGTAATGGATGTCTCTCTGTATGTATGTTTTAAAAACTCAAAAAAGCTGCACTATGTTGTTGAACCATTGAGTAATGTATTGTTATCACAACCTGTTCCAGGCTTTTCTCCCCCTTTCCTGACTGTCTTTAATTTCTGTCTGTCAGTTGTTTCTTATTTTTGTTTTATTTTTATTTAATTGTATATTAATTGTGCAGCTGTTTAACATTTTCCCAGTGCACAAAGAGAGACGACAGGCTTGAATAGCGGCCTTGGCATTGACATTCCCCCACATTGCTTTTTTCTCCCGCCCTGGTTAAAATAATTAAATGTGTGCATGTTTCAAGGCGGGATTATGGTTGTCTAATTGTGGTGGGGGTTACCATGGAGACTATCAGCCAATCAGTGAATAAACACCCTTTCTTGGCAGTGTTTAGGTAAAATAAGGCTTTGTGCAGATGTCAGCCAGAGATTTATGATGGTGAAAAAGATTATATTTGGCAGGAAAATCAATATCTGACCACTCTGGATCCTGTGCTTATTTTGATAAACAGCTTGGTTGATGTAACCTACTGGCAAGCTTGTCTCTTTATCCGTTTGTTTTGGAATGAGTAGACTTTTTTGTAAAGTTTATGTAGAATACAGTGACATGGCTAGCTATTGCTTATATTCACCCACAACAAAAGTAACACTTTCTTTCTGTCTCTTTTTTTGTGACGTTTTGGATTTTATTGTGGATTAGGCAGTCCTTCCTAAATTATGATAATGTATGCAGAATGATCAACAAATTAGCCACAACAAAAAATGGATTACGAATAAAAGCATTGCCTCTGTCCCTTCTTTCCAAATACAAATGAAGTTTGACTAAAAAATGCTGATCATCTGCCTTAAAAAGGCTAATATGACATGATCGTTTAAAATAATGTCAGGTGGTCAAATACCTAATCTTGTCATATTCAGCAGGATGTGCATTCTGTAGCAGTATATTTTATAGTAACTATTTATACTTAAAAGAAAAAAGAAAAAAAAAACCCTTTTCTACAAAACAGTGACTAATAGATTTTTTCTCATTGTGAGTCATGGAAGATATGGATTTAGTCTAATTCTGTTTTAATATTCAGCAGTAAAATTACTAACTAAGATGCCACAAGTCAACACTACAATTGGTTACACTACAGATTACTGTAAGGTCAGCTGGTAAATTTTAGCTATTGTCCATCTAAAAGGGCCAGTTTACTTTTTCATTTCTAACCTGTATCTTTATCTTGGTCTTCACAATATCCCCAGTCAGATGGGGAAAGTCAGAACATCTGTTTAGGTGCTTATCAGGGTATGGTAATTATAGACCTCACATGTTGCATGTGCCCTCCTCTGCTGACATTAGGTTGCCAACACCAATATATATGTATTTTTAAAAACCCAATATTAGTGGATTGGTTACTTCTGGCCTTCGACTGACAAGCATGCCCTATTTTTTTCCATGGTTCCCTGTCATATTTCCGCTTAGTGAACCTGTGCAATGAGATGGCGGATGCAAGAAATCAGCACAGGAAGTCAATAAGGCAGTGGGGCCCTGTAGGGCATGCACTGCTGTTGTTGTGAAGCTGGTTAATGCACTCCAAATAAGATTTATTGTATTCTGCAGCATAATCTTTGGATGTGTGCAGAATGAGTGGAGTGAAGTACGTGTGCAGTAGTTCAATTCCTGTCGCCACTCCAGTGCTGGCAAGCAAGAGCCAGTCATTGTCACAGGAGAGATTTCCATGGGTATTTATTCATCAGAGCTTCTGATGTCTGACTATAATGCACTTAACTTACCTAAATGTATGTTACACTGGATTAAACCAGGCCAGAGTTTGTGCAGGGAGTGACAGAAGATGAGATGATTTTAATTTGGTTTTGTGCTGAAACAAATTCTATGAAATCTATACTTTAGTGACCACATTCAGTGAAGATCAGATAAAGAAACACCCAGATGTCATTCCTCTGACCATATTACATGATTTAAAGAGCTGTGTACAAGCATAGTGATGCCCAAGAACAGGTTTTTACTGAGGATGACCTTTAGGATGAAGGTAATCCTACTGTTATATATTACTTAAGTCACACACAGATATGTTTATGGAACTAGTAGTCAAAACTGAGTCCTCCTCTTTCCTGCCAGTTCAGTGCAATCCATGAGGTCTTTGCACCCTCAGCAGACTCAGGGAAGGGATGGGTGTAGGTTGAGAGGTGGTGCTTTTAGGGAACTGAACTGCTTCAGTGGGGCTTAGCCCACTATAAATATTGCATGGAAATTAACTGGAACACAGTAAGAGTAAAGGGCCCTGGTGGTCTAATGTACAGAAATGCCCTAAACCCAAACGGAAACAAAAAGGGTGCTTGATCTTGAGGCCAGAGGGACATATACAATAGAGAGAGTAAATAAATGATGAGAATTCATAAGGCTTGTTGCATTTCTTTTAAAACAATTTCATTATAGTTAAAGGAAATAAGTGCATAGTAAAGCTGTTGTGAGTCATTTCTGGTCCCTCTTCTGTTTTGCATGAGAGTGAGGTGGAGGGCTGCAATTGTTGAAGTAATATGTTAAGCCCCTGGCTTGCCTGATTCCTCAAAATTGAGAGAAGCTCTTCAAATCTGGTGCTGTGGTATACTAGACAGGCAATCAGCATAATGTTGAGCCCACTGTAGTCCATCGGTTTGACCTGCGCAATGGCCAGTAGCAACTTCTTTTCTCTTTCTGGCGAAATAGACCCCTTCTCTGCTTGTCTTCGCTTCTCATCCAGCTATCATGTGGAGAAAAAACATCCCACCTCAAAGGGCTAGATATACTACCTTTATTTCCATTATAAAGTACTTCAGATATGACTGACACCTTTGAACACAGCAGGGACCCCAAAACCTGCTGCTGTATCCCTTCATTATATCACTCTAGCTCAGGCGAAGGGCTACAACGCCCAATAAAAGACCACTGGACAGGGAGCATCCTGTATTGACTTGTTTGCTGAATATCAGAGTGGATTTTCTGATGTATTTATAATGGCCTAATTAAAGCCTCCTTTGATCTGAAGAAAGTGCAACGATACCACAAAGTGTCTCACCTTATTTTGTGCCCACACAAAAGCCTTTTGTTTGTCCACAGTGAAATCCACCTTCTCTGTCCTTAAGCAGGGTACAAACTTTGAGTAGTTTTAAACATGAAATGTGTTTTTTTTCCACAGGTAAGGGATTCTCCAAAAATATACGGTTTTATCATGGTCTATCATTCATGTGGTTTCATCTATGGATAATACATGTCTCATTTTCTTTAATATTTGAAGTATTCTATTTGATATACAAGGATTATGAATAATTTAATTTATGTCATAATTTGTTCTGTTCTGAGTTGGCATTTTATACCAATTGTTGCCCAAATTGACATTTAACAGAAAAGAACTTTGCTTCACACTAGGCAAAGTTTTAGAAAGACCAGCCTTTTTAAACTTGATTTTACCATCTGATTATGGCCTTCTTTGTCAGGCTGTTACACCACCAAAAACATTGTACTTGTGTTTTTTCCTATAATGAATGAAATATAGTTTAGGAACATGACATTTCAATATAACATAAAAAAGCAAAGGAGAGGTTAAACTAAAATGTGTTATTGAAGATATTTGCTTAAGAATAGATCTAGGCTGAAGTAAAATGTATGAATGCCATTGTTAAGACATTTTAGGGTTTTCATTAATTAAAATCTTTGAATTCTGGCATTTTAGGAAGAGATGGTAATGTAACTCAGACTGACTAAAACTGAGTAATAAGTATGTAGCTTCCATCTTTTTGAAAGTAAAGATTAAATCAAAATAACCCCACTTTGAAAAATCTGCCACTAAATACTGCATGGCATTACAAAGATGCTTATCTCATTTGAAAAATCTTAATGCAGACATTTTTTGGAATATATAGACTGCAGAATGTGCTGGCTGAGGGTGTCAGTGTCCTATATGGGGTAAGTTCTCAGTCTTCCTGGCCTGAAGATAACTTACTTGATACTTAGTTTGTTTTGGAGAAAAAATATATTAGAAACACATTTGTCCACATGATTCTGAATAGTTTATCAAACATAAACTCAAGTACAGGCTGAAATACTTATGGAAAAAGATTTTTTAAAATTAATTAAGAATATGAATTTATTTAATCCGGGAACAAACATAATTGTATAAGTGAAACAGACAGCATTACAAATGTTGATGAATCCATGAAATAAGAGAATTCAAATTGAACCACAAATTTTAATGGTATTTACAGTGGCCATTTGACAGATTATAAACAGAAAGTTAAACTGTGCTCTGTGAGCTATTGCAAGTGAAGTGCAGGTGACCATCTAAAGGAATCCAACTTTTTTTGTTTTCTCATATTTCACAGTGTTCGTATTGGGTGGGGAATTAGGATCTAAGATGATACAGCACATGATACTTTGTTGGGGAAAAAGTTGTTTGAAAAATAAAGACTGGACATTTTATTTCATTTTAGCACCCTTAACCCCTCTCTTCCACGATCTATTACACTTGGAGAGATTCCATTGCCTCTGTGTAAACCAAAGGTGACCAACACCACGTTCAGTTGTGTGTGCAGGTTAGTTTGAGTATGATAAAGCCAAAGTGTGGATGGAGAAGGAAAAGAAATATCATTCCACTAAGAATTTATTTTAAACCCAAAGAAGTTTCTGTTGGTGGTATTTTTGATAAATGTTAAATATCGTAGCGCAAGATCTGGATTCCATTTGGTTAATGCCAACCAGTAAGTCAGAGATAATTTAAATGCTGCTTTAGTCAGCTGTATTTTTTTGGTTTCTTCTATTTATTCCAGTTGACTTTCAGCTGTATGAAAAATTCTGATTATTTTTACACTATGGGTGCACATGTGCTATTTCTATTTATATACTGAAAACTGTGGTTCACTGGTGAGTTAATATTAGTAGTACAAGTGCATTGGTGAGCAAATTCATGTATTTCAAGATCTACTTAGCGTATTGTCTATATTGTGTTGCAGTGGTTATTGTCATTGAAACATACACAATAGAAAATTGATCAGCTTGCATTTTTAGTTGCCTCACTCATATTTGTACAAATACAGGAAAACCTGATAATCTGGAATTTCAAAAGTGTACAATATGTAATTCATCAGAACCTTGCAGGTATTCACTATTTGTCATGGAATTCACATGTATTTGAAGAGCTGTGATATTTTTGTTTTTGCAATGAGGGGGCTCATTGAACAGACAGAGATGATGAAAAGATGTTTTTCTGCATATCTCACATGGCACTGACAGAGGTGTGATAATGAGCATTATGGACGAGACTAATAAGGTCGATGCTGTTTGGCTGCAGATGGGCCAGGGGATTTAGCGATTCTAACAAAGTCTCACAATGCTAGATCCAGCAAAACATGTTCCATGTTTAGAGAGGGCAGTTCTTTTATCCCTCTGACTGAGCAGGAAATATTTGCTTTGTTTACTGAACTAAAGCTTTTTCATGTGAAGGATTTTTTTTAATTTTAAATGGTCAATATGATTTACCATGTAGAAGTTGTTTTCACTTGCATGTATATATAACTTCATTATTTCCTATAGAACAGCATTACTGCTTGTGTGGAACTATTCTTTTTCCAACTTAAACATTTCAGAACATCGATCTAAGGACTTCCTAAGGTATGGTTTTGGATTTTTGTCATCCCCATCTTCAGTCCCCACTGTGAACTGCGGATGTGGTGTTTTTAACAACAAAAATCTGTTGTCCATATTCAGAGAAACTTGATTCTTCCCCAAAAATATCATTTGGCTTGGCAGCCCTCTGTACAGGACCAGTTGCTACTGCATGCTGCCTTTATAGTTGTGAACCAGAAACAAATTTACACTCCTTATGGATCTAGTGAAATAGCATTACTGTGCTATAAAATTTATACAGTTCTTCCCTTTGGATGGGATATACCTCTTTGAAATTCTCTTAGAGATATGTATGTCTTTAAAGGCATGAAATGTAATCAGTATAACTATATTCTTGCAGTACACAGACATGTAGTGATTCCACACACTCAATGTTCTGTACTATATAACTAAATGACACTAGTAAAGAATATGATGAGTCTCCAAATTATTTATTAAGCAGAACCATTGTCATTAGAGCTGGTAGTATAGTGGTTAGAGTTGCTGCCTTTGGACCTAAAGGTTGCAGGATTGAATTGCACCTCCAGCTGAAGTTCCCTTGTACTTATTCTGAAGTGTTCCAGTAAAATTACCCAGTTGTATAAATGGGTAAATAATTGTAGGTACTGTTGTAAGTCACTTTGGAGAAAAGCATAAGTTATATTTATTCATTTAGCTGATTCTTTTCCCCAAAGCAACTTACAGTGTTCATAATAAATATGTAAATGTAATGTGCAACTGATCTGTTAGGTGGTAGATTGAAAAATTTGAGAAGACAACAAATCATCAAGATCCTACTGTTAGTGGACTCCCTTCTTGTTACTTGTATGTGTAGGAGTGCTACATCTGCAGTACTGTTATTACATAAAGGAATAATAATCTGCTTTGTATGTATTAGGTCCACTGACTGCTTTAAAAAATATGATTCTAAATTATTCATTAGCATTGAGAAAAAGCAGTCACAGTATATTCCACAAAACTTTCTACTTGTGTCATTAGATTCCCTCTTTATGCTTTATACTTTTTTATGGATTCCTTAGTTTTGAAGGTTATTTTACAAGCAGATTTTTAAGTGATTGGTGAATATGCCTTTTATTCTGGATTCATTCAAAGTACATAAAACTATCAGGAAATTTTAAATAACAGTAAATCACTTTACGGCTGGAGATAGACGAGGCGGTAAGCACTTTCCAGATGTGCTGGGGGGTGGGCTGGCAAATGGGTGAGGTGTGTGTGTGTGGAGGGTTTGATTCAAAAGAAAGGAGGAAGAAACTCTTGAGTTCTATAAACTTTTATCACCTTTGTTTTCCTCACTTTTTCCACAACTCTGATTTTCCATTTGGTGCACTGTGGATGAAAATCATAATCTTTAGTGGTGGGAATTATTCTGCTGGTCCACACGGCCACTGCTTTGTTTAGCAAGGGTCTTCTTGTCCAGGGTCCTGCAATGGCACCGACAGGTACACCTGTGACGCAATGCTGTGACTTGACATCTAGCAGCACAAAACTTAAGAGTGTGACCTGTCACCACCATGTTAAGTAGTTCCTTCTGAGAGGACTAAAAAGTAGCTGGTTTATTAAAATGACAACCCTAAATGAATTAACAATGCTATTTTTCCAAATATTTCATCCCTCCCCATTTCAAACAGAACAGGAGCTAATTATAGCCCTAAGGCATATGCTTTGATGCCTATTTCCCCTGCTTAATCCCCCAGCTGTATATTCCTGGGAGTGCTTTTCTTTAGGTGCTGAGGTAAATTGTCTAATGGCCCCCAGCACACACAGTAGATATGGAGACTGTGGTGCTATAGTGAAGTAAGCCTAGGTGGTTGTGCATGTGAGTGCTGAGGAAAAGGCCTGTGGTCAAATTTTGAAGATTAGGAGGCCTGTGATGGAGTTTGAGTGTTTGGTATTGAAAGTTTCCCCTCTCTCACACCTTGAAAAGCTGGTTCTTTTACTGTATAAATTCATAATAATGAAAACATAATGTACGTTTGCAGCTCGTTTTTGTGTTTATCATGTTTGAAATTCACAGTGCTAAACGAGGTTTAACACCTTGGTTGTACTGTATGAATTTGTTCTATGTTGGACTTGCCTATACAAAAAGTAAACTTAGCCAGGGCAGTAAATCACAGGTCAGGTATACACAGAGTGATGAAGTATGTACCTTGAGCGCAGCCGTCGGTACTTGGCTTCCTTCCCAGTTTTTATAGCCAGTTCTTTGGGTCACCGTTTGAGCAGATTTACCCATAAGGCAAAGTGCAAGGGATAGAGAACAGACTGCACAACAAAGCAAGTTTTTGAATCTGTTTGCCCTGTATCAGACTTTATACTATTTGTTCCATCTGCACTGGGCTCCTCCCCCAACCACTTTGCCCCCTTGGAAGTGTGACTGTAGTGCCATATGACATCCAGACTTGCAGAGTGTAATTGTTTTAACTGATGCTCCTACTGCAGTTACTTCACCCTTGTATGAGACTCCCTCGTTCAAGTCTGCGCTCATGTGTTTCCCATCAAGGAAGTCTGTGGTTACCTTCCTGATTTCTGCTGGACTGGAAAAACATAGCTAATATGGTGTGATCTGGAAAAAGCTTTGATGCAAGGACTTTACAAATAAACCTCCAAATGCCATCTGGTTTGCATTCATCTCTTAATTTATTTCCTATAAATGTCTGTTGAATCCTTTGTCAAGCCAACATGTGTGTATCCAGGCTCAGAAAACAGAAGGCCAGGAGAGACCATTTTGTGGTAAAATGTAATGATTATACTTTTCCCCCCTTTTTTGTTCCAAGGTTAATAATGCACAGTGGACTGGGGGCATTCTGGCATCCATGACAAACAAAATTCATGAAAAACAAACATGCGCATCCTAGTCTCCCTCCCCAGAAATCCACACAGCTGCACCAAGGGACTAAAATTACTGTTTAAGAAGAATTAAAAAGTTATTATAACAAGAATCAAATAGTGAGTTCACAGTGACTCATCTATGCATTGTTTCTTGGGGCATTGCAGATGAGATTGGTGTGGATATGGTCCTTTTCAGGCAGACCAACCCAAATGCACCAGTCCTGAAACCTTCCTGAGAATTTTGCTACGAGCTGCTACAGGAAAGGGGGAGATGGGGAAAAAGGTTGGCAGGCAAATGGAAGGTTTATCTATTGTTGTGTTTATTTTTTACGAGTGAAATTTTTTGCGTGTGCCGTTTAAATAATGAGGCAGTAAATGTCCCATGCAATAAACTACTAGTACAGCTTGTATGTCCAGCCCCAGATTAGATGTATTAATGAAGCATGTCAAAGCTCAGACTGGAGCCAAGTTATCTTTTCTTTTTGTCACATCTCTAATAGAAATGTTACTTTCTGTACCATTAAATCAATTAAGGAAAAAAGGAAGCATGAAAAATCCTAACACTGAAGCATACAGAAAGAAGCCAGTGCTTACTTCTACATCAAATAAGCACAGCATTTATATTTCTCTGGTCTTGGCTATATACACTGGAATATTAGAGTGAAAATTCTCTGCAATCAACCCCTGTGTTTGCAGAATTACAGCAGTCACCCTCTCTTGACCCCTGTCTTTCCCATCATCTTCCCTCCCATTGATTTCTGTTTAAAATTCTACTTTTCACGTGCAAAGTCATTTGCATAATGTCCCTTGAAAATCTTTTCAATGTGACTTTAATTCATACATGTACTCAGGCAACTTCTCCTGATACCTCAGGAAATAAAACATTTCCATCTGTGTAACTGACTATAAGAGCTCTGTTTCCATCTGAGAAAGGCAGAAATTATTTTTTTGCTATCTGTATCACAACACAGTAACATCACATTTTCATTGGGGAATACATTCATCGTGTGACAACGAAGCAAGAATGGTTTTATGAAATTTGTGGTACTAATCAATAGCATAGTAAGTTATCAGTAAAACAAAATTTTTTTCTCTTGTAAAGTGTAATATTCTGCATGTACAACACAAACAACTTCAGAGGAAAAATAATGCATTAGTAACACAAACATGGTACCAACTTAGCAAGAATCAGTACTTTCTTATTTAAAGAGGAGTGTCCGTAACTGCAACTGCCCTTTGACTTTCAGTATGGTCTCTGTACTTCTGTGAACTTTATTTGCGTAGGTTGTTTCTGTTTACTCGTCATTTCCCCATTCACTGCCCCTCATGAAAGATTTTTGACAAGCAGCACTAATCGGCCTGACTTGTTACTGGCTGTCTGTGAAACACACCCTGTCGGACCCCCCAACTGTAAACAATAGGGGTGTGGATTAGTTTTGAAACAATGTATTTATTTAAAAAGCTCACTTCCTGTATGTAACTCCCCCATTAATTTTTATCGGCTGCCGCTCCAGCTCAGGAAAGAGGTTATCATTGTTTTACGGGAAAATACAAAATACAGACAAAAAGCAGACTTCTGGCAGTTTTTTCCTCCACTTAGAAGTGCTTGCCTCTAAAAAAAAAAAAAAAAAAAAAAAATTGAAAACAAAAAAAAAATAAATGTAAGTACCATTTGACACAATGTTCCAGTTTGAATCTAATGTGTTGCACTGCTTTTGTTTACAATGTGATTCCGTTCTGTGAGTGGTTGGTATTTTTTGTTTATAAATCATGTTGATTTCTATTCTAAATGATGCAGTGCACATTTCTTTTTGCTGGGGCGGCTCACTTTTTCCTCTGCACGGCGTTTTTAACTTCCAACGAGAAACCAGTTCTGAACAAAGCTGCAGCCACTGCTTCCAAGCCCTGCAGGGTCTGAAATGCAGCAAGCACTTGAGAAGTCCCTGAAGCTACAGCCAGCAGCCCTACTGCCCAGAGATACATCCTGTCCAAAAGAAGCAGGCTTTGCTGACGCGGGGGGGGAAGCCTCTTAAACAGCAATCATGAATAGCGCGAGGGAGTGATAATGATGTTCGCCCTTTGAATATAAACAAAGCTCCTTAAAACAATGTTCGCAAGTTAACATTTGTTGTAATCTCTCAGAAATGTTAATGCTTGAAAAATGTTTTTCTCATGCTGAATATGCCTAGATGGATATAATACATTGCTTATTGTACATGCTTGCTACAAGTTGTTGCTCATGCCTTGCTAGTTAAAGGCTTGGAATAGTTTACTGACTTATGAAATAACTGCATATCACAGAGGTAATTGCACATTTTATTATTTTCACATTGTTTGTGTTAATCTGTCGTATTATCAAACATTTCGGTTGGCAGCATCCTTGCTGCTAAATGTTCAGTTAATTTGCTTGACTGACAGTTTGGAAAGAGCATGAAAAGGCATTAGAATCAACAGCACAACCTACTTCCATGCAAACCTGTGATCAGAGCGTACATTATAACAGGTAAACTCGGGGGAGGGAGTTTAAGCCCCAATTAAGCATGTAAATCCCACCCTTTACAGGCAAACCACTCAAGTAGATCCCTGTCAATTTCCTGCAGCTGTGTCTGTGCGGATTTACATGAATACACTCTATCAGTTGCAATGAGCTTTCTGCATTATATTTTTATACTTTGGGGGAAAGGTTACGGAGATGTTGCCAACTTTCTGTTAGTACGGCAAATCAGGCTTTATTTACAACTGCCGAGCACGGCACCTTTTGTAAATTGACTCCTCAGTTCTGCTGGCGAGCCCGGCACAAGGAGGTTAGCTGCCTGTTTCCGATAAGCCGGCAGAAGCGATCAGGCTCGCAGGGAGATAGCACTCTGTATTTCTGTCATGCCTTTATCATCAGCTGAGGTGAAACTAAACCGGTCCCGAGTAAGCAGCAGAAGGGCCATTTCTGTGGATTACAGGCACGGCTTTAATTTCAAAGACCAGTGGTGTATCCAGGGAAGGTGCAGGCTTCACTTGGCACAGATTGGCAGCTGGGCCTCGATAACAGTCCTCTACGTTCAGCACGGGGACCCTGTTGATCTCCAAGCCGCTGGTTCGTTTGTTCAGTACCGTGTTTCTGGAGCAGCGACCTAGGTTTGGGTTTGGGTTTATCCTGCACTGAGTTGCGTGCCAAGTTTACCCTACCTTTTGTGAATAATGCTGGAAACATGACACAGAATATGCTCAGAGTTATTAAGAAATGGTGGTGACAGCTGAATTGTTGAAGAACTTTGGTTTATTTTATAAGCATCCATTAATTAGTGTTACTTATAATCACAAACTGGCTGTAATATATAGGAAGTGTGTTGTAAAATAGTGGATTTTTTCTCAATGTTGAAGAATGCAGCAAAATGGAATGTGGTAGAAGGTAGATCTGGAGTAGGAGCCTTCACTGGGAAGGGCAGAATTGTGTCTTAATACACCTTTTCTCTTTTAAGATGACAGAACTTGCGACTCTGCCCCCTTCTAATGAGCAAATAGGAAAAATCCATTCATTACAGCATGATGTATCAGTCACTGCTACACTGGGCAGTCTTGTGTATACGTGTATGACGGTGTGATGTTTTAACAACAATAAAAAGTACGCACATTCCTTGACATATGCAAATAAACCATTCTTCAACTCCTTATGTAAGTCAAATGTTACTTACGTCAGATTCCAACATCTTTCCCTATTGTACTCAGTCAGTACGGCTAAACCTGGTTCCCGTGCTATAGACGAACCTTTGTCCACCTTCGTACTTCCTCATTAATTTCAATTTCATCTCCAAATCGATTGTTGTATGCTTGCGAGACAGTTCTTGTTTACCTTCAAGTACACATTTAGCACCAGGCATGGTGTAAAAATATACAAAAAAAATCAGTGCACTAACGAGAGGAGATGCGTTCACGGCTCAAAACTTGCGGGAACTGGGAAGATGCAGCTTCTTGCCTTGTCTGGCTATGCTGACTTGTGCTTAACGTATTTCAGATATTTTGCTAAAATAAAAGTGCTATCCGTAAATAATGTGGACGCCGGGAACTTTTTTTCATGTTAATCTGGATTTATGTAAGTCTGTATTGTTACTTATTCAATATGTAGATATGAGTTAATAGACAATATCACTATCCTAGCTGAGGACTGCAGAATTTGCAACACGAAGGCCTCTTATTTTAATATCACTGGGTGTTATTATTAGAAAACCATTTTAAATGATATGTCACAAGGGAGCAAATATCATTTACAAATCACTAATGAGTTGCTATCACAGCTTTAGCCTCCGGTGCAAGATGGTGCCTTAACGCACTCGCAGTACAGCTGGAAAGACACTGTTGTGTACCAAACTGCCTTCGAGAACAAAAAGAACTTTGGAGATTCCTACTTCGGTTATTAACTCTTCAAAAGATGACCCGAATAAATCCATGATTTGTCTCAAAAATTAAATGTCCAAAAGAGATGGAAGTCCTTGGTGATATGAATTGTTTTTTTAATAACATTATTTGGACTGTGCACACAAATATTCTTTACCATATATAGATGGATTATTAAGTTAAAAGTATTTTTGCTACCTGCAGCTCCTATAACTGTACATCTAAAATACCTTTATGCTGAATTGTGTATAATGAGCCATCAATAAAACATTTTCATAAAGTCAGAGACAGCATTCCATTTTGATGCGACACCATATAATTTTACATTGACAGCCTTGGCCAATGGTTCAATACAGTGTTTCCTTACTAAAATAATAGAGGCAGATATTTCATCCTGGGACACATTCATATTTGTACAATTTTCAACCTGGACTTTTTTTTTTCTTGATGGGTATATATCATCAATAATAACAAAATTCCCTCAAACCAAGATGTGTTATTGTTTTCCACACCACACCCTCTTTTTCATTTTTGAAAAAATATCTTTGCAAGTCCCGTCCTGGGTGTGTCCCCTTCCCCTCCGGCCTTACGCCCTGTGTTGCCGGGTAGGCTCCGGTTCCCCGCGACCCCGTATGGGACAAGCGGTTCTGAAAATGTGTGTGTGTGTATCTTTGCAAGTTTTATGGTTTTGTATAACTCAATTTCTGCTTACTAGCATTAAGAACAATCCACATCATCCTTGTGCTATGTTCTGTATATTATGGTGGGTGAAAGATCCTGCAGTTCCCTGATTTGTAAACTGTAATTATGCAGTAATATTAAGCATTTTATTTTGTAATTTTACCATCTTGATTTCTAACCATTATATTTACATTTTATTTAGCGGAGACTTTTTCCAAAGCAACTTACAATGAGCTATATGTAGTGTTATCAGCTCACACACTTTATTCACCAAGGTGACTTACACTGCTAGATACACTACTTACAGTGGGTCACTCATGCACACATCAGTGGAACACACACACACACACACACTCTGGCTGAACCTGAACAGCATGTCTTTGGACTGTGGGGGGGAAACCCACACAGACACAGGGAGAACATGCAAACTCCACACAGACTGAGTGGGGATCGAACCCTTGTCCTCTTGCCCCACCAAGGCGCTGTAAGACAGCAGTGGTACACACTGTGCCACCCATTTTTGTAAATATTTGCACACACTGTCTGAAACTGCTTGTTCTGAGCGGGGTGACGGTGAACCGGAGCCTAACCTGGCAACACAGGGTGCAAGGCTGGAGGGGGAGGGGACACACCCAGGACGGGACGCCAGTCTGTCGCAAGGCACCCCAAGCAGGACTCAAACCCCAGACCCACCAGAGAGCAGGACCCAGCCAAACCCGCTGCGTCACCACGCCCCCTAAATATTTATTCATTTATTATTAATGTTTCTAAAATATTAATTCAAAACCTATTTTAAAAAGGAAAAAAGCATTGTCAGTTTTTCAGAAAATGAAAGTTATATCAGAATAAAAGGCTGGTCCAAGTCGCAGTTGCAAAAGTTGCAGTGAGGTTCTACATGTGAAAGGACAATACGAATGGTTGGTCTGATTAATTCTGTGGGATTGAAAACATACAGAGAATTGTAATAGGAAAAATAAGAATAGAGGCACAAAGCAAGAGAGGAGTGATCTTTGCGACACAGACATGATAACGCAATGCAAATTATAACTAGTTAAGCACACCAAAATAATATGATACCATTGTCTCAGGCAGATTGGTATTATAATGTTAGCATGTGCAAATAATTACATTTTCTTCCTGAAACAATTACATTATTTGTTCTGGTTGTATTATACACCAATAAAAGCAAACATCATATTAGGATTCATGGCAGTTTTCGCATTGCATTATCAATATGTGGAAATAATTGTCTGCTGAGAGATTAAATTACATTATTGTGTATCTTTTTCATGCCTAATAAATAATGATGGATGGCTTTTATTTTCATCACCACCTGCAACCATTCTGTCTTTCCCTGAATGTTAAAAATGAGAAAATAAATAAATAAATATAGAAATAAAAGGTGGATGTTGTTTCCAACATTAAAATCTTGTCAAAAACAGGAGGTAGCCTGCAAATGCTTCTCAGAGCTTTCCATGCTTTTAACATTTGTTACTGTTTGGATAATGGCAAAAAGGCAAAGACTGGGGAGTTAAAAACTGAATCAAATCAACTTCCCATTGCTATTTACTGTATTTCATACATTTATATTAGTTTAGAAAATTGTTCATAGAAATTTAGGCAGCCTAAGGGTAACATTCACAAAGTACATTTTAAGAAATTGACAACCAAATATGATTTAGCATTACGGTGTTTTCTATATAACTCCTCAAGTCAATTTTCTTGTTATTTATCCTCCTTATGGGACTATTTGTGAGACTGAGTAAGCCTGTAAGGCCAAGTATTGATTTGTAGCAGGGGCAGATCACCTGTGGTGACGTATTTAACCTTTGTGGGGAAACGGGCAACATGCTCATCAGTTCCTTCTTTGGAAGTGTACCTACAGCAGGAAAGTGCCTCTCAGTGCCCCACAACTGTTTGAAATTCCACCTGATGGTGCTTCAGATTATATTCCGGATATATTAATCCCCTTTTCTCATTTATGATTCTGCTACCATTTAGTTTTGCAGAGCATCGGTTTTAATCTGTAAATTTGTACTTTGTGGAGATAAGAGTATTGATTAGCTAGCAGTCTACTGGAGGCTATGTAATTGGGTTTCTTTCTTTTGCCACCCACATATCTTAATAGTCAGTACCTTTCCTCCAAATTCCTGTTGCATTTGATGTATTTGTTCACATACTGCTCTCCTAGATAAAACAAGGTAAAAGGCATTATAGTCCCAGTTAATTGGCATCAGAAAGCAATGCAGTCATTCCTTCATAACTTAAGTCATGCCTTGTGCACAGCTCGGCAAGCGCCATTGTAAAATTTACATTTTAATGAAATATTTGAATAAGCACTTGAAATTCACTCTAGCAGGTCTCCCGGTTGTGAAAACGAACATTACATGTTTATGTTTTGGACGTCGGCATTCAGAAAATTAACGTGCCAGTCAATAGAGATTAAGGGGGCATCAGTGTGAAGTCACAGGCCTCCTCAATCAAAGTTCACAGCAGGTAAACACCATTCATGACATGTTTAAGTGATAGCTTTCCCTAAATAAAAGTATTGGACTGAGGAGGGAAAGGAGGAGGCATCAAAGAGAAGGGGAAATTCATTTCCAAATGTTAACCATTTTATTACCTTTTGTTTGTTTTGATGAGTAGGGGCAGCGGATGGTGTAGCAGTCAGAAATGCTGCATTTGTACCTCAGAGGTTGTAGGTTCAAATCACACCTGCTGCTGTAGTACCCTTGAGCAAGGTATTTAGCTTAAATTGCTTCAGTAAAAGTTATCCAGCTGTATAAATGAGTGAATCACTGTAGGTTGCTTAACACTGTAAGTCACCTTGGAGAGTAGTTTCCTGTAAATGAATAAATGTAATTGTTTCCTACTGTGTTCTATGTACTGATAATAAGGAATGGATTTTCCTCTCAGAAGTGAAATTATGATTTGAGAGCTTTTTATTTAAGTGAGTGAAGTTTTTAAGGGGGTCTCCACTGAATGTCACGCAATTCTTGGGTGTTTCTGTAACCTGTATCATTTCATACATTCTCTTCGAGGAGATGATATAGGAATCATCCATGTTTTAAAACTATTTTTTTGTTTGCTTTTATAAACATTTAGGTTTCTTATGCTTGTTATGTAATGATCTTTCATCCTCATCTGATCATCATCATCTGTTCAAAGATAGTGAATAAGGCCAAGGGAGTGTTATTTTGTTAAATGAAATGATTTTAAATACCTTCAAAGTCTGGATAGATGCTGTTGATACATCCGCATACCTCTTTTATTTTTTCCAGTGCCAGTCTCTTTTAAGTTTTTCATTCCTCCTGTGCTGGGTATCTGTGAGGTGCTTATTTGATAAAACTACGTTAATTAGATCCAGGACTTGTGCCTTTTATCCATGCAGTATATAGGCTCTCTAATTGACTGTACTGGCAGCAGAAATAATGGGGTAGGTGAGCTTACTCTAATTAGTTAATTCAAATCAGCATGGTGCACCACAAACAAACCAACAAAGAATGAAGTGAATTTAAAGAATGCCGGCTTGTTATCCCTGTACACACAGAAACACACACCCACACATAACATCTAAGAGGCTGCATTTGCCTACAGCTGCAGTTCCTGTATGGATAACAAAGCACAACAATTTTCCATAACTGCAACCTTTGTAACGGACATTAAAATAAGATGTGTAGCACTTTGGTATTTACCCAACAGAAGCAATTATGCCCAGCTTCACTCGGAGGAATACTAACTAATGTGATAAGTGTCTTTATTCTTTAATCAGGACTATGTATGTGTGGTAACTTCCCCCTAATTGCTTGTACTCTCTTTGAAACATAGATGCGGTACCTCAAAAGATGTCTATTAATTTCTCTAATGTTTGAATTCTGGTGGAAAACATGCAAGCAGAGCCTTGTTTAGAGAGGAGTGGGGGGGAGGGGGAGGGTGCAGGCCTGTCTTTGAACAGCAGGTGGTAATTGAAACAAAACAGGGGCTGATTAGCGAAGCGTCTGGCAACTCATGATCCAAACAGAGCGCACTACAAAAACCAAACACAAGAGCCCTGGAATAAAGTGGTCATCATCTAATTAACAGAACATGTTTTAATTACCGAGTAAACCAAGCAGCACAGTGTGTCAATTTAACTGATGTGCTAAGTGCCAGTTTACAATATCAGAAACAGACAAATAATTGGAATCTAATTACAGCCAGGTCTATTGCACACCAGCGCCTCCAGCCCATCTTAATAAACAAGTTTTTACATCAAACCATGAATAGCAAATACTACAGGGCTGCTAATTGCCACACTGCAATATTGGGAATTTGCCAGCTTTGACTATTAAAGTAAAGCTCTTGTGTGGATTGCTATTGCTTTGCTCTGCTTTAATTAGAATGAAATGAGGAGCAGAAATCGAGTTGCATTACTCCAATTCAATATATGTAAATATGATAAAGGGCTAATGTTTTTATTTTATTTCCAAAACCCAGTGCAATAGGTGGTTTGGTAATCGTAGTAGTTTATCGTTTTGAAACTGAAGCTGACTTTATTGTGAGAAGAATAATAAGAATGAAATTGGAGTTTGAAAAATAAAGCATTGTTTGCACATTACTATAAGATGCACATCCGTGCACATTCTATCTCTCACTTCCGTAATGCAAAGGATTTCGGTTGCAAAATAAGTCATTTTGGGGTGTGTTGAAAACCAGTCCAGGATATGACCCGATGTGTTTGAAGGTTGAGATTTTAGAAATAGTATGGAGCATCTAAAGTTATGAGCTATCGCAGATGCATTTCTTGTTATCGGGTAGTTGTGTATGTATGTTACTTATTGCATTGGGAAGAATAGGATGGATACACATCAGCATGACTTGTACCTCCTGTTAGCAAGGGTAGACTTTTATGTACTACACTAAATCAGGAGAGGAGCTGGATATGGCTAGAATGTGGAACTTGTATTTCTCAGTCTTTATCCAAACCACCTTCATATTTAGGATTTCCATACATTGCAGGGAGAAAACAGTAGTTTTTATAATGATATTAGTATTTAATGAATCAGTAAGGGCTCGGTGACTCTTGTCAAAACTCTCATCATGGCCCTGTTCCCTGATACCTCCCGGATCTAATCATTTGCCATGTCCCAGCCAGACTGCTGCCATATTCCTCCATTTCTGGGTGCTTCTTGGTTTTGACTCTAATGTGGTAGAGTAAGCACTTTCTTTCCCTCAGATCTACTGAATGATCCTCAACATTTAAGAAGGGTCTGAAAACACATCTTTCAGAAGCATTTCTCTTCTGATCTTTAATCTGCTTCATTAAGTTTCTATACAGCAATTTTTTTCCAAAAAAAAAAAAAAAACTTTTGTATTCCCTATAAGTTCTCACAGATACTTAAACAGTGTATGCTGTCAGAAACTTTGAGATTGAACTGCAATCTTCCCCCACCTTGTGAAGGTAATGGCTCTTGAAAAACCCTTTGGAAGCTCAGTTTTTGGAACTCCAAGATGTAATTACCTTCAGTTTCAAAGATAACATTTTTTGATGGATTCCTGAGCCCCAAAAAATGACATCCATTTATGCTAAAATATCACCATTCACTAAGTACCATTAAAATGGACACAATTGCTTCAGTAGTTAACAGTAGTTGTCATAACACAACATAACATGGCAGTTTCCCTTCAATAATGACTTTGTAATACTGTACTGCTAACTGTGCTGATTTAGCTCCTCTGTAGGCATTTTGTACTGTTCACAACACTCAGAAAGTGTACATATTATACTCTGTGTTTATGAATTAATTCAACTTTTACTGCTAAATAAATATATGTTAATTCACATTCACCAAACAAGTTCACATGGTGCCTCTTGGTGCCTGGGCTATATCACTGGATGTGGTTCCTGCTCACTCTTCTCCCTTTTTTTTGCTTGGGTTTCCTCCCAAAGATGTGTTTCAGGCATACTGGTGACTCTAAATTGCCTCATGGTGTGTGTTACATTGGTGTACTGGTGAATAATTGTAGGAAGTTTCGTGCAGCGTATCTAACGCTGTAAGTCACCTTGGATAAAGGTGTCAGCTGAATATGAGATACTCATCAATGTACATCACTTTGAAGAAAAGCTTCTGCTAAATGAATAAATGTAAATGTCTTGCGCCACTCAGCTGTCGGGAGGTGTGTGAAATCAAAATTTGATGTTTATAAATATGAAAACATACCTCTTAAGTCATCTGTATATTAAAGGAAACTTTGAAAAGTCGAATTCTTCTTACTTGAATGGGTGTGTCTAGGGGGTTGACCAGCTGACTGAAGAATTACGTGTCTGTCTGTAGCTCTGTCTGTTGGCGAAATGCTGTTTTGTTTACTTGGAGAAAAAAATTTGATAAGTGAACAAATGTAAATAATGTGACTTAAGTTAATTTTGGAGATGTTAAAAATTTTACAGAAGAAATTTTGGTAATTTCTTTAGCAACATACTCAGTAATGTAGTGGGTATACATCCCATGCTCTGGCGGTAACTTCTGTCATATTTGGCCGATATAGGAAAGAAGATGACAGGAAAGCTGTAGCCACAGAGTACAATTTCAGTACCATGGCTGCTAGCTAAAAATATTGCCTACAGGAAAAGAAAGTCGTGATTTTATACTGTTTCCATTAAATCTTTTCATGGCTTTAATTAATAATATACTCTTTGACATTTATATATGGGAGCAGTAAGATAAGCGAGAAACAATTTATGTCACCTAAAGCTTTTTAACGAATCGATGCAACTATTTGTAATTGCTTGTTTCACAAGATTAAAAGTGCTCTGACTTGATCTTGGTCTCCTGTTTTGTGGCCAACATGACCCGTGCTTCCGTCATAAAAAGCAAGTCTTGGTCATCAGCATTAATTTCCATCAAGAAATCCATATCGCTAATATTTCTGGAATTTTAATGCAGTTACAATTTATAGCTTGATCAAATGCAGTTACCTAAATTGCTGTTGGGAAAAGACAGTTTAACCGTCCCTTTTTAATTGCAGGATAATTTAATGTCTGAAATCTGGGCACAAGTGGTAGTCATCTGCACTAAGTTGGAGCTGCGTCGGATGACAGACAGTTCCTTTAGATTTATTTGAAATTACAAAGGTTATGAAAAGTAAAGACTTAGAGGAAATTGAGTATTTACTGTTGACCAGGTGTTGCAGGTCCTTGGCTATACAGTGAGGAAGATGCATTTTTTTAAAATGTGTAGCATACGAGAGACTAAATTGCCTTGGTTTGGAGTTACTCTTTCCCTGTGGCACTCACTGGAGCCATCTTGTCACTTGTACCTGATGGACTTATAATTCATGTCCATCACAAATCATACAAGGTCAATAAATGGCAGCAGAAACACAATGTCAACAACCAGCATTTTATTGCATTTTAGAATGCTTAAGTCAGTTAAAGACTGACTGTACAACATAACTGTCTGCATAAGCAGACATGGAATAATGGAGAATGAACGGGAATTACAAAGTGACGGTGACGAGCATCTATCTTTAAGCCTGAAACCGAAAACTACCTGGTCACTGCAACACAGAAGCACCGTGACGACTTCTTGGCAGCATCTGGTCTAGAACATGGAGCAGGAAGGTGGTGGGATTGTAGTGAATGGCTAAAATGGGAGGTGAAGAGTAATGAACAGTGCTAATACACATGGCCTCAAGTAATTTGGGGGGTGGGGGGGAGTCTGACACCACCTGAAAAGAAATTCGAGTCTGTTACTTAGTTCAATATATTCAGTATGTGAAATTACACGAAGGAAAGTACCCCATCTTAAACTCACTTCACTGTTGACATGTGTGCTCAAATTAAGACCTTTAGCTGCTGTGCTTGGTTATCTTTAGAAAAGATAAATGCAAGATAAAGATAAAAAGTTTGCTTTTAAAAAAAAAAAAAAAAAAATCCCAACATGAAAGTTATGGCCTTATACTCCCAACAGTGATACTGACTGATTCAGTGAAACATCCCTTGATTATATGAAACAAACCAGGTTAACACATATTGTTCTCATCTTGGCACTGCATTTTTCACCTTTTGTTTTTTTATATAAAACATCAGACTGATACACCCCAAAATTATTACTGACCACTTGAATTGTGTTAAGCATCTCTGTGATGCTGGAAAATTGGTCATGCAATATTTCCTTCATATTCAGAAAATAAACCTGCTCCTATTCTACATACAGTCACACAGCCACAGAGGACAGTGGTTGGATCGTGGAAAGGAGGGAAGTATCAAAAACAGCTTAACACAAAGGAAAAAAATCTGTACAAAATGCTTAGGTCAATGATAAGAGAAAAGTCTTTTCTATTTTACAGTTTAAAATCCAAAAAATCTGGGATAATCCCACTCTCTTCCCACTACAGTCACCCTGCCCCCCAGCCCTACACAGATGCCTCCTTGTTTGAATGTCTTTTAAAGCAAGGATTACTCAGTAAAATACATTTGCAGCACATTTTGCTATTCCAATACATACAGCAGTTTTTTCATAGCTATTTTAATAGTAAATACAAAGCAGTTGCGATAAAGCAAACATAACACAGATGTACTTTTATCATTGAAAGGAACAAGAAAAAGAACCATCAAAAAGAAAAGACACAAGGTTATACAAACATGTATGTACAACCTAGGAAAGCCCACCCAATAGAAGTACTTGTATATCTGAAAATAGATGTAGAGTGATGTAGAAAATGAGATTTAAACAAAGCTGAGTGATTTCTTCATGGAAATAGGCCTGAGGTTTGGATTGGTTTTGCTAAAAGGACGTGAGACCCCCAAGATAAACAAGCTCTAATTAAATTTTTTTTTTAATCATTTTAAAATATTTCTTGCTACAGTTTTAGACTAAACATGCAAAGACATACAACTAAGTGCAACTGAGTGAAATGTTTTTTTTAATCATTCCCTATAGATTTGAACTGAGGTATGCGTACTAACAGTTTTCTCATGCTGTTATCTTTAGTAATGTCAAGCTACACATGCTGAGAATGTTCTAATCTACCAGCTTTCCCCCCTTTAAATACCAAGCTGACCAACGAACGACTGGGTCTGACTGAATGGGATTCGTTCTCACGATCCTATTCTGTCTATCGCCCCAAAGCTGCCTGGATATTAAATAACATTTTTAAACCACAGATTGGCCTTTTTATCATTAACAAATGCATGGTAAAACCTAAATATAACTGCCATAAAGTACCTTGTACCCAGCTTATTAGTTGACAGGAGTGTTTTTTAATATAAAAAGTAATAAATCGACAAACTAAACAATCAAAGCGTTGCCAAGGTTAAGAAAGAATGAAGTCCTGATACAAGGACTAAAAAAGTGGCATACAATCTTTTTTATTTTAAAGGTTACAAACTTAGAATCAGTAAGAAGCATAAACATTTAATCATTTTGTGGTCCAGTTGAAGTATATAATTGTTCACATCGTTCTCTGTAAACCTCTTCTGTCTACTATGATGAAGACAATGAAAAACTGTCATCACCATCATCATCTTCTTCATGACCAGTACACTCTTTGTGTTTATCCATACCCATTGTTATATAAGCCTTTCCAAGATGGAATGCTCCCCTTCACCATTGGCCCGAAGACACCGTTCCCAAATTTGGTCATATGTCCATCTGCTCCCCGCTGCAACTCCATTTCTCTTTTGGTCTCTGCATGCAGCTCCTCATTGCGACACCTTTGGCTTAAAAATTCACTATAGTGTAACACCTTTAGGAGCGTCATTTAATTTGCTATAGGCTAAACACAATTTCTAAGTATTCTCCACCTTGAAATCCCTTCGTATCCAACGGGAGGATATTTGGCCTTTTCTGCTAAAGCTGGAACAGAGAACATTGTTTACTTTGTAGTTTATCTTTGGTAGTCACAGAACAAAATATTGGAAACACCAACAACATCTAAGACCTCAACAACTAAAACAAAAACTAATATTAACAATAAATAAAGTGGTTGGTTGCAGTCCTAAACTCATTTTCATGTAAATCAGGCTTTTGCGTCTTACTTCTTGATCCCTGCCAGAGAGGTGGAAGGTAGGATTCCCGTAACCCACTGTGAGTCAGGCTCCGTGCTCCACTTTCCCATGGCAAAACTGGTGTGTGCAGATATGAAGGCTGGTCGCAAGAAGAGTGGCTCTGACCCTCCTCACAGCACTTGCATTGGGTGACTTGGGACACCCCCATATGTGACCAGAGTCTCAAACCAGGTACGATTAAATTCTCATGGGGGTGGTTTGGGAGGGTCCCTACATTAGTAGTTTACCTCCCTATGAGCCATAATGTTAGGTCTGTGCATATACCATTGGAAACACTAGAAGTAGGACTAACACAATTTCGAAATCAAAACTGCAGGTACACCAGCACAGGTGTTAAAGGTTGGTTTCACTCAGTGGCAGTCCTAACATTTCTCTCTCAGTGGTAGTAATTACAATGTGGGAATACAAGTTTATCTACAGATAAACCGCTGGGTTCCAAGTTCTATAGCGTGGTGTACTACATACCTTACATTTCTTTTTTTAAAAAAAAAAAAAAAAAAAAGTGGGTGAAAACAGTGCAGTCCACATGCATTCCTGTGATGAGTGAAATTTAATCTTTTGGAAGTTCTGTAATTTAGAAAGTGTAATTCATATTCCCTGCTCGATTTCTCTGTCATTCATTCCCACCATAATCAAAAACTTCATAGATGCATAGATGGTGCCTTCATTATGAGTAGTGCATTACTGCTGGACTTCATGAGTTTGAGGTTCGGGGTGGTGATGGGGGTTGGGTAGGGATGAAATGTTGGTTATGTGTGGTAGTGGTTGTACTGGTGTGGGGGGTATTGGTCGTGTGGGCAGGCATTCTGAAGCATATGGAATAAATGACAGAAAAATACTACTTGGTATGTGACATTCTGCTTCATGTAAAAAAAAGAAAAAAAAAAAAAGAAAAACATTCATCAAGTGCTGACCACAAAAAAAACAAAAAAACCTTATCCACAGTTTGAGTTTCGGTCAGTGAAAAAAAGATTTAAAAAAAAAAAACTGAATTAAATGCAAACAGGCAACGGACAAAGAAGATAATCATCACATTTACTTTTATACCCAGGCCCCCACCACACCAAAAAAAAACGCCCTTTCTAACCATTATGGAAGCAAACCAATGCAGGCTGAAGGCAGTGATAATGTACTGAATCCATACAACGGTGCATAACTCAAAACGTCCATCGGAACTGCTGAAGTGCGTGGGGCTGATGTTGTCGTACTGCCGACATGTGGCAGCCCGGCAGTCTGCGCTCAGCGGTGTCCGGCCTAAGTTCAGGGGCAACATGCCCGATCATGTCCCAAGTACCAAACGGGTCCATCCAATGCATGTTGAGCAGATGTTTTTCTCCACTCAAACAAAAAGTAGAAATAAACCAAAAAATACTCCCAAATGGGACTTTTTTCAATGTATTTTTTCTGTATTTAATGGCACTAAAAGTCAATAGAAACATTTTTATAGCTGTCAACAGGAGACTGAGAATCCAGCCTTATTTTTTTTTTTTATCTGTGGAAAGACTGCACAGACAAATCTGAGTTAGTTCTGCCTCTCCGAAGGACAGGGGAAGACCGGCCTATTGCATGTCATCGTTACCCTGGTCGTCCTCATAATCTCTGTTGTGGTCAAAATCTGGACTGTGGTTGGCTGTCGTTACTAGGGACAACGGACCTTCGTGTTCCTCGGGGTCCAATGGTTCTTCTTTAACGTTAATATGATGCCTAAAAGAAAACAACACAGAAGGACAGAAAAAACAGGCCTAGTTATGATTGGCTGAGTATTTTCTGCTTAGTTCAACCCCCAGTTCTCTGAAGCAGTCATATAAAGGCATTTACATCAACATTGAAAGACACGAGTTAAGCAGCGGAACATGACTGCCTTTAATGCCGCACCGGAAGGACCTGGATGTCTGTGACAGCCGCTCCCAAATTTCTTTGAGGTTTTTCCAGCGCTGCAGGAAACCTGCGGGCTTTTATTTTCATAGTGGTTGACAACAGGGTATTCACTTAAAATTGATAAATGAGTCAGATTAACAACGCGAGACAACACAAGGGGAGGACGGTCTCTCTGGTGAGGACACCCCCCCCCACGCTCGTTAACATGCAGAACCTGTGCGGTGGGTCCCCGGAGGATGACCCCGAGCGAGGGTCTATCATTAATCAACTTCAGGCATACACGGTGGGCCAGACGCCCGGTGACGTGCGTAGCTGAAACTCTAAATGAATGCATATTTTTGCTAAAGTGTCAATAAGAGGGGCGGGGGTGCATGAGAATGGCAGCGATGGCAATGGCTGGTAGAAAAGGCCGGCTTGGCACTACACCACGATAACGAACACAGACCTTGTGAGAATAATAACGCCGTCAGTTGTAAACAAGGCCAAACATGAACCCAGGCCACAGCCCGGGCAAAGGAGGCGCATGTAAAGGAGGTGTTGAGGAGATGAGATCTGCCAAATTTCTCATTATAGAAACAGCATAGGAACAAAGCACAGGGGACTGTAGTACAGAGAGGAGGGGGTGGGGGGTGAAAAACAAACCTTTTGCCAGCTGTGGGAGATCCCTGGTGTTAATCAGCGCTGCAAATGCGCTGCCATCACAGGCCTCATTTTAGCTTAACAGGCTTGGCTGCTGCTGAGGAATTCCTTTCTTTTTTAACAATCAAATTAGGGAAATATTTGTATGGATTAATATGTTCTAAGAAGGATTTAACGAAAAACAGTTATTTATGCATGAATTTTTAATGGTCTTAGTGACATCGAAGTGTAACCTACATATCTCCAACAAGTGATAATTAGATGACACGGTTTAGCACGAATGAAAAAAAGAAGACAGCACGTCTATTGGTTTTAGATCAAAGCAGTTCCACAAGTCACATTGCCTCAGGTTTTGATCCCTTGCTGGAGGGCAAACATGAAATTGTTATTATTATGCTATTGAACAGCATGCTGGGTTTTGCATTAATTCTGCCGGTAATTAGTTCTGGATACCTGATTAGACTGCAACTACAAAGAGAAACGGCAAGGTTTCCTCGAAATTCGACAGTCCAGTCACTTCACCACCGGTCCAGATTGTACTGCAATGCCTTTTGTAGTGTGTGTGTGTGTGTGTGTGTGTGTGTGTGTGTGTGTGTGTGTGTGTGTGTGTGTGAGAGAGAGCAAGCAGCGTGCTGGCTGGACCTGGCAGGGACACCTCTGCTGAGGATTACTTTGCTTTCGACATGCATGTTTCATGGCCGACACTGCAGTGGTTTGGGAATTAGACTGGGGACCAAAGGGATTGCTGGCTCAGATTCCAAGAGACCTACTCCTGTTGTACCTTTCAGTGAACCACTTAACCTGAATTTCTCAGGTAATAAAATACATAGTAGTAGTAAGAATAGTAGTAGTACTAGTAACAGTAGTAGTAGAGGTAATAATAATAATGATGTACAACTCCAACAGCTGCTGAAACCACAGCACAAAGTAGTCTGAATTTGTTACATTGAAACCTGATACGGGACTGTTTCTCAGCTTTATTACATGGATATATTAATGATACATAAAGTATCACCCATAAAAACATTAGATGGGCTGCATGATATCAAACAGTTGCTGAATGCATTTTCTCTCACTTGATTAAAAAAATGACTGAAAGACACATTTGCCAAAGTGCATACTCTGAATGAGCTATTTAGTGCTGGATCAGGGCTAATCGGAGCCTAGAGGGAGGAGGAGGGAGCTAGCCTTTGGGCCTGAGCACCCATCCTGCCAATCCCTTTCCGTTTCCACAGCGACGCCTGAAGCTATGCTCCACAGGCCTTAGATGTGTTCTTCCTCTTCTCTGAAAGCTCATTATTCCACCTTTCCCCCCTTTCTAGTAGTGTTTCCCTCTAGTTGGAATATTTTTGCAGCGCTACCTATAAATCTTGGGCCCAAGCACATCAGTGGCCTCCCACATCTGGAAACCATGCTCTCTGTACTATGTTATTTTAGGCTTCAGACAAATTAGCAGACACTACTATACAACAAGTGTATGGGGAACTGTGGTTTCTAGTCCAACCGCAGCTTTCCAACATGGAAAACTGTGACCATTTCATACAGACTAATTGCGCTCTTTGTTATTTTTATCTTGGCTTCCTATGAGATTTTGTATGCCAAAAAGAGTATTTTCCATGGTGTACAGAAAACAATCCCACTGCATACATTCAATAAGTTCTGATTACAACTGCTAAAATCAACACAGCGTGAAACATTTTTGCCTGTAATAAAAGTACGTTTGTAACTCCCCACTGAAAAAGGCTGTTCTAATTGTCTCTTCCCGGCCTCTTGCTTCAGAAGCAAACTAAGAGGTGGAGTTTCTCTTAACAGAGACATTAAATGGCAATTTACAGGCTTCACCTGCTCACAGTCATTTTCACCACTCTGCTGTTCTAAAGAGGATCAGGACATTTTATTGGACTGTTTAATTTCACCGTTGAAGGTCCCTTGTAACCTGAACGACAGACTTGTGGGATACTCACGTAGCTGGCAGAGGGGAACGGCCAGGACTGCTGTCACTGCCGTTACTGTTCCCGTGGTCCATCGCCCCATTGAGCTCCTCCCGGATCGCGTTGGCCAACGAGTTGAGAGTGGGACTTCCGATGGAAGCAGTAGTGTAAAGAGGTATGTTGTTTTCTGCCATCGAAGCCTGAAGAGCAAGAAGGGAATTGTGTGTCATTCAGGCTGGGAGACCGCATTTTGACCTCTAACGAGGAGGTTGTTAAATGCTGGGAAGTACAGTGTGGCGGAAAAGTTTAATAAAACAGCATGTTTCTGCTATGCAACAAAGTCACTCTATACTATACTGATATATGAAGGAAGAGAGTAAGATGTTTGGCCAGACGTACCTGAAAGGCAGCAGAGAGGGCTGGACCATATCCCAGACTAGTCTGTATATTCTTCACCAGGGCAGGGCTTCTGCACATGTGATCAAGCACATGGTTACTAGGGGGGCAATCGTTGACTTCATCAGTGTCAGTTTTAGCATATCATTCACTCTATCCTCATAGTCCTTAGTACCGCTTGTGAAAGACTTTCTTAAACACTACAGTTTATAATATAAACATTTACTGTCAGCACACTTGGTGATAGACAGGGTGAATATATTGTCGATTTAATTTCTTTTATGTGCTGCCTTTAAGGCTACTACTCAGTAAGGCTTACGATGTCAAGCAATACCTTGCAATATACTGTTTTCATACATCAGTAGATGTTCAAGTTGTATGGCTTAATGTCATTCACGTTTCTTATAAAAGTAAAATCAATGTGTAGTGCCATCATATACCATTACATAATGTTTACGGTATCATCTGACATATGTGAACTGTTTATAACAGCTAGGAAGGTACATGTGTGACAGGACCTTTCATTCACATGCATAACTGCAGAAAAGAGAAACGGCAACTGATGGAGTGGAACTGTGTGAAAGCAGGATTTAGCAGGACGCCATGGGGAGCGAGACACAGCAGGGGGGTGTGGGAGTGAGGCGCAGCACAGAGGAGCTGCATGCAAAGGAGCAGCGGAAGAGCCGGGACGCAGGTGGGGAAGGAGGTCTTACTGTACGAGCAGCTCGTCAGAGTTCTTCCGGGGACGGCCCCGCTGTACATGGCGGCCACGTTTAAACTCCTGGTCATCGACGGTCCAAAAGGACCCAAACTCATCCTCTACTCTCACAAAGCACTTATGCAGCGAAAGGTTGGTGCGGATGGCGCCCTGGTGGAGGGAGGTGGGGGAGGCAGATGCAGGAGCAGGGGTGGCAGAAATGGGATGGAGGACAGACAGACAAACACAGAAGACAGCAGGCATGTGGGGAGGGTGGGATGGTGGGCAGAGGGGTGAGAATAAAAATGCAACAAAGCATAAGCCACTGTGCATTACTCTGCATCACCAAGGGTTAGGGCACCAGGAGTTGGAGATGCACAGCGAAGCAAGCGAGAGGGGGCAGGGATGGGGTGGGCATCGCGGCACAGAGACGATGAAATGGAGTGCTTTCTCCTTCTCCCATCATGCACCACTCTCTCTGATGCTGCCCTGGAGTTTGGGCAGCAGTGGACCTACCCGCTGATCTTTTGTGGCCTTCTCTTTTGGAACTCTATCTCGTCCACTGTCCACACTGCCCCTTTAACGTTCTCTACTCGCACAAAACACTTGTGAAGACTAAGATTATGCCGGACCGCGTTCTGCAGCGGGTGTGAAAGGAAGAGAAGGTTTCTATCAGAACACTGAAAGGGTCCAACATGAGCACTTCACAAAAGCAGCATGTCAAGGGCAAGAACAATGTGCATTTGTGTGAATGAGCAGAACCCAGTAAACACCATCAATATGAAAATGTAATAACTGAGTACCATTACTGTACTATGCACACCACCTACATACAAAATAATTTTTAATATTCAGTTTTAAATAAAAGTTTGGGAGGAGAACCACGTCATAATTCTTTCCAGCCCCTGAGTCTGAGCTTGTTTTTTGGCAAACCAAGCAGACGTTGCTTTCTGGCTCATCCGTGCCCGTTATGACTTTACTAAAATGCTAACAATGGGGGAAAAGAAAACAGCAGCCGGTACAGATGGTCCTGGAGTCAGCTATTCATCAAATTGTTTGTGCAGCATGCGGGTTGCTTTACCCAAACCAACCGCACACTGACGCATGGATGTGCTGCTGCTTGTGCGTCTGTGTGTATCTATGTGAAGCACTGAGTGTGTGTGAGTTCATCTCAGTCTTCATGCAGGGCTGCATCGCAGTGGTGGGGGGGTCGGTGTTTATGACTACAATGTGCCCCCACGGAAGGCCTGTCAGTGTCCAGTGGAGCGCGGAGCTAAAGAGCTGCGGGAGGACGGCGAGTGCGGGGGCTGCACAGTCCGCGTTAGCGGACCTTCCCAGCATCTAACAAAGAAAGCCCACATGTTTGCATTTTATGCGTCTCCCACTGAAAAGGAAGCATCTGATGTTTAAATGCTGGGGGTGGTTTACTGAATTTGGGAATCACAAACATTAACACTGAACTCAACTTCCTTCACACAAATAAAGATGACTTATTTCCTCCCTTTTTTTGAACAAAGCACAGCTTATTTTTTTAATTTCATTGCTCAAAATATTTTTTATACTTGAAGTTATTTAAAATAAAATGCTTACGCTGTAAATAATCAATTTGGGTATTTTTAACAATAATTCCTGAACAAGTATAACAGACGTCACTTTTCATTGTTACTGCGATAGCTAAAAAGGTAAAGAACATACCTTCCATGTGGCTGCATTGCGTCTGAAATATGCGAACATCCGTGTGAACCAGTTGTAGATTTCGTTTAGTGTTAGCTGCTTTTCTGGAGATTCCAGGATAGCCTAGGGAAAAAAAAAGTTGATATGCAATTATTTTTCTTTTCTTGCTCTTCAAACACACACATATTCATTGCAGAAATATAAAATGTAATTGCCTACTGTATTTTACAATGTATTAAGAATGCTTTTAATTTCTTGGTTGAATACAGCTTTAAACACACCCCACCATTTTTTCTTTTAATGAAGAAAAGCAAAAACATTTCTCAGGCAGATTATAGGCCAGTAATTATCCTGAGCTCAGATTAGTTCTTGAGATCAGAGATTACAGTGGTTGGTGATAATTGACTGGCCATCGTTTAGCAGGTTCATTCCTACTGTTGTGTGAAATGAATTTCATAATCAAAGCCATTGTGGTGCTTAATCAAAAGGAATTGTTCTAAACGGCCATTTTAAAAATCCTGCTTACGGTTTTCCTGCTCATTTGCAGATGGTTAATTCGCTGCTGTTTGTCTGGATTACATTTGAAATGTAAAAAGAAGAGGCAGCATTTAAAGAAAAAAAACACATTTTCTGTCTACTTCCAGTAGTAATAAACTGTACATCCAATTTCAATGACCCAAGTCAGTGAAGCAGATTACAATGCAATTTGGGGAGTGACAGATTAAAAAAACTGGCTGTTACTGGCCTTGGCTCACTGTGCTCGTGCATCCTTACCTGCCGTATTAGCGAGGCGTACGTAAATGGAGGTCTTACTTCAGCATTCATATAAAACTCTTTGTTCTGAGCGATGTCTGTTGATAGGGATGAAAAATACAGCACCATGTTACACACGGAAACGTGAATTCAGTTTTCTCTTTTATTCATTTCCTTTCTTAGAGAGTGATGTTCATTTCAGTGGCAAGATGCATTGAACACATTGACATTCAGTAGTTTATAGTATGTATGTGGTTTTTGTTGGAGGTGGGCAGCAAGATTCCAACAGCACCGCATTTACCTGGGGAAATGGGCATGTTGTACTTCTCTGAGTAGCGTCTCCTCATTGGCCCAACGCTGTGCAGGCTGTTGGGGGTGATGACGGAGGGGCCTTGGGTTAGCGGTGTGAGGGGAGCAGTGGGTGTGGTTGGGGTCTGAGGTAAGCTTTGTGGTGATGCTTCTGGGGCTGTCTTGGAGAGGGTGGCATTGGACACCAGATTCAGCTGTTTATTGAAAAGAGAAAAAAAAGATCATGATTATGCCCAGTTATCTCTCACTGGACATGGCTATAAGAGCTGTGCTGGCAGTAAAGCAACGCTACAGTTAATGGATCTTCTCAAGGGTGTGTCTTCTCATCCATGCTTTACATCTCATAGACCGACAGCTGTGGAAGTCAGTGTGACAATCGGCTTGTAATAAAATTTGCTGACATCTCCGTTATCGTTTGGCTCGGTAGTGAAAATGAGAATTGTCATGGTCCAGTAGTGGAGGATTTCAGAAAATGGCGATAAGTCTTTTTTTCAGGGCAACGCAGAAAAAACAATGGATATGATATTTGATTTCAGACAGCAGCCTACACCTTCATTACAATTATCAGAGGGCAGAGCACTGATATCGTGGATGAATATAAATAACATAGGAGGAGTCACTGACCAGAAACAGAAGCCAGGCAGAATTTGTAAGAACAGTCTCCAATGCCTACACTTCCTGAGGAAATGAGCTATTTTAGTATTTTAGTTTGACACATTTTTGTAGATCATTTTGCTGAGCTATTCATTTATTTGTTGCCTGGGAAATGTAGGTGTCAAAGATACAATCACACTGTATTAAAAACTCTCCAAGTGGACGAGATAATTGGGGTTCAGCAGGTTAATCTACTTGTGCTATAGAGAATACAGCTTGTCACAAATGTATTTGTAATTATTTTATTATTTTTTTGTTTCTAATAAATGTTCCCATCTTTATGTAATGTGAATTAATACCATTAAGGATTTGGACCTTCAGGATGATTCAGGTGGTTGTTATCATTGTGCCTTGCTTGTATATTTATATGAAGCATCGAGTGATAAGAAAGTTCCGTTTCTGATTTACCCTGTCGGTGCACCCTGACCGTAGGAGTGCGGAGCATCCTAATGAGCGCTCGCAAACGAGCATCTCATAGTCCCGCCCAGCTGTACGCTTCACCGGACGCACAGCACAGCCCTCCTCACCCTCGACATTTCTTTTGTTTGATCTGTTGGTGTCCCGGACGTTCGGACAGGCTGGCACTGAAGCCCGCGGTGTCGGGTACGGTGAAGGATGGCATGTGGGGTGGGGGCACCGCTTTAACATGCTTGACAAATGACAGTGTGATTCACACCTACCGCTGAGAAGCCCCCTAATAAGCTAGAGAGGAAGCAGCCAATCTGGGCTAATTACAAGATGAAATTGTATTGTAAGGACTCTAATTAGGAGATGCTTATAGAGGTGATCTAATGATTAAATGCTGTATCTGAATGACCCCATCATCTGGCTACGCTGCTGCAAAATGCCTCTGAAATATTTTGCAGAAAGATTCATTTTTTTTCAAGGGGCAGAGGCGGGATATTAGTAATAATAGCTACAAGGTAAACTAATTAAGCAGAGAGCTCTAAAGGTATACCAAGGCTTACAGCAACTGCAGCCGCTCTGAACGGTGCCAGATCTCCACAGAGGAGCTGCAGTCAAGTGGAAAATTCTAGCCCGACCCTGTGCTCCCACTATTAATTTGCAGGAAAACTAATGACAGATATACAGATTCCCGCAAAATTGTTCTAATTGCTAATTTGCCGAAGGAGGCCAATGTCCAAATTAAACATGACTCGAGCTGGCGAGGAGGGGAAGGGAGAGAAGGCTCAGAGTCCGGCGCCGGGGGTGTCTCGTCGCTGACAATCGTTCCTGGATCGAGCTGACAAATTAATGGAATGTCAGGACTGTCGATGGCTCCCGAGGTATCGGGTGTCTAATTTCTCTCGACAACAGCAGTGTGGAGGGAAAGATGCAGGTGAAAGTGGACAGAAAGTGTTTTAACATCCACACATGCCACTTGGGTGACTTCATGGCCACCCAGATGCTGCAACCCTATTAACAGTCATTACCACCAAGATGTTGGGTGTGATGGACAGGTGTAATAAAGAAATCTGGAGACAGCACCACCTGCGGGCTTCTCTTTGATCAAGTATTGTACTCTTAAAGTTTGCAGCCCTTTTCTCTGCTCCAAAATGCACTGCATTCTACAGGCGTTCTTGTTGTTAATGTTAGCTGTTTAAATTTGATTGTGAAGAAAAAATATATTTTTACATTCATTAAAATGTTAATATTTTCTTTAACAAATCACTTTTTTTTTGCACACACACAGGAAATGTGGAATTTTAGGCAAAAAATAAGATAACTTATTTGATACATATGATGCTAGTATTTGTGTGCTGTAAACAGCAAGAGAGTGCGGTAAGCAGTGGGGTTAGCAATGGGGCAGACAGAGCGCTCTAATAGGCTCCCCTTTGTTCCAATCATGCTTTGGGTTCACTCCAACACAGACTAAATGAGACTTCAGACAGAAATTAATTAAATGGTAATTGGTGATCTAATTATACAGCCTGACTCCCAAGCTGGTAAAGAAAAAAATAAACAAAGTCTTCCCTTAATTATGTATAGTAAAAGGTCAAATTTCTGACAAGAATGTTTAGTGACACCACCAACACACACAAAAACAATTACACGGTTGCACTGTTGCTCATCTACACGTTAAGATATTTGCTTCATTAAGTAAACTAGTCACAAAACCTTTTTTACTTTAGTTGTTGAGAATCTCATTACGTGTATATTTGAGAGATCGTTTTCAGTTGGACTGGTAAAATACATATTCATAGAATCATTATTAATGTGCGTGCAGGTCTGTGTGTGAAAGATGTCTAGATCCATTATGAAAGACCAAGACAAATCAGACAACAGTCTAATCCATTAAAACCAGACGGGCCACAGCAGCCCATTCCAACGATGAACACATAACACTGCGTCTCCTTAACAACAGGTCAGCATGTTGGCAGCCAGCTACAGCCTGATGGGCCTGAACAAACACGTTGTCAGACGGCCATCCCACTGCAGTTCCTCCACTATAGCCACTGGCTCCAAAAGGAGGGCATAAGTTGGGGTCAACGCAGCAGTGGCATGGCGAGACACACCGTGACATGGGGGGGAATGCTAGCACACAGCATCCGCACTACTGAGATTCATGGTTAACTGCACGCCATGATGTGGAAAACCCAGTGGCTGTGCAGTTGGCGTAGCGGTTGGGGTGAGCAGCTGTAAGGAACCCAAGATGCTATCTGCCACTGAAACCACTTTCTATATACAAATGTCACCCCCCCCCCCCCCCGAAGCGAGCTCTTTTCCTCCAACTAATCCACGCCATCAGACAGGCAGCCTGACGTCACCCTGGCCCTGGCGTGTCTGTGAATCCACGATAGCACCGGGGGGGGCTTGTCACAGCGTCAGAGATGTGTTTGCACTCGCTTGGAGAGCCACTTCTGTGTCTGCCGTGAGCTCCTGCACTCCTTTCACATGTCGGTCTCCATGGGTAAAGTGACACACTGCGCAGGAGAGCAAAACACTGCAGTTACAGAAAAAGTGCATGGCTGTGAGACACATCTTACAGCACTCCTTTGTGTTAGAGAAAGTGCTGTGGGGGTTCAGTCTGTAAATGTGCCCTGCTTGAAGAAGCCAGTCCTGGGAAACACTGATGCGTGCACACTGGTACTGATCCAAATCTTGTTTAGATCCATGCACAAGTCCATGATGTTACCTGCTGTATTTATTAGCGGGCTGCCAAGATGTGCTTTAACTTGGGGTAATTAATATGTACATATTGACGCTGGGCACTAAGAGCCATACAGACAGTACCTCCGAGAACTTGGTGCAATATTTGAGTTGTTAGATGCGAGATACTGATTTGCTCCAAGTCAATGTATTGATCTGTGGAAGTGTGCACTTTAAGTATATCGCAAAAACTCATTTGGATCTCAAATGTCAGCAGATGGGGCCACTAAGGAGGTGAGCCAGTACGACGTTATCAAAAACCACGAGCTCTCCAACTCGTGGCTGCCTTTCATTACTCAGAGCTGAACTGAAATAGAAATACAGGGAAAAAAATGTAGCCTGACATTAAAAACGCCATAGTTATGTTTTTTTTCCAAGCAAATAGAACACTGTTCTTCATAAGGACTGCAGCATAGGAGTGTGCAGAAAGAGGTCCTTTTTTGTTGCTCTGATGGATGGCTGTGTACACTGACAGACTGATAAAAGAACAAACAAGAGTGTTTAACATGACTGGGGCACTACTCACTGGCTGTGGGGTGGCCTTGGGCTCCGTGGACTTGACATGTAGGTGAGTCATCATGGCTTGCAGACGTTCTTTGTCCTTCGCTAACTGTAACGAAGCCAAGGAAAAGAACTCATGAGGAAACGGGTAGTGAATTCAGTGCTACCGGTTCGTTATTTTTTGTTCCTTCTCAACACGTTTTTTATTTAAAAATACAGAGAAGTGCTATAGCAATGCTTCAGAAAATCTTCCTGAGCCCGCATCCACTTGAGTATCCATCAAAAGCTCGTCCCTGTCTCCTGTCTTATAGTCATGGCTTTGACATGCATACCAGGCTGACTTTCTGTCAGTGATGGCTCTGCCTGTTACCTGCTCCACAATGACACTCCCACACACACCATCCCATGATGCTCTACTTTCTAAGGTTAAACAAGAGGTGCAAGTCAGTGTGTGCAACCTTTTCACAACATTGCAAATGTTTCTGTTGCGAACCCTGTCCACTTTCTTTATGTTTGTAAAGAGTCTAAGAGGGATGTTCAATAGTTGCAGGTCCCTCTACTGGCATGGATGACGTTTATGTCACTGCTGTTGACAGTTTTTGGTAAATACTGTCATTTAAATGTGCTCCAAATACCAAGAAACACACATGCGAAGTTTGAATTTATGTCCACATATTGTCTTGCTTCTTTTGTGAAAAAATATGTTTATATTACAAATTTATGCAAGTTTAGGTTCAGGAAATGACACTACATTTTGTTCCTCTTCAAATTTTGGCCAAAGCAGCCATTTATTTGTGGACTTCGGTTCCCAACAATCACCGTACCTTACTTAAATGGGAGGCCATATTTTTGACAGTTAAACACACCTATTATGTAGTGGGCTTTTCAGCAGCTGTGTGTCTTGATGACACTGCAGGACCAACATCAGCCAGTTTAAGTGTCCGACGCGTTCCCTCGATGAGCCCCTTGCGACTCTTGTGTCATTTCCCTGTTTGTGAGATGCGGTTCAGGGAAAGGCCCAGAAGCACCGACAGCCACTCCCTGTGGGACCCCATTTACCCGGAATCAGTGGGAAAGTGGGGCTCTTGGCTGGGTGGCGTGGCCCAAAATGGCCTTTGAAACAGAAACGCACTCTCTGCCGGGATGAGATAATACTCTGTCCGCCTTCCCATAACCCCGAGGACTGTGGAAAACAGGTTGATCCTCAGTTATTTTGTGCTGACCTGTGGCAATCTTTTCCAGATTTTTTTGTTTTACCCCCAAATTTTCAAAATTTCCAGCATATATATTACATAGATACAACTTGGTAAATAAATAACCATAACTTGACTTTTGATCTGCTTGTCCTTCATGGCTCATTTATTGGCTGACATATCATTCCTTTGAATTTCACACTGGAAGTGGAGTGCTGATGAAATAGAGTGAGTGTCACCCTAGGTACACACACGATGTATGATCACTCGGTCACTGTAAAACTCTTCTTTATTTCTTAATTTGCCTCATCACATTTTGGCTTCTCTTGCTGTTTTTATGTTTTGGGTCACTCTCAGGGTTCTGTTGTTGTCTAATTCAGACACTGTTCCAACTTGTTCGCCTAGGTTGTCCTCAGCAGTTAGCTTTTGGCTCTGACTTGTTTGCAATTAACTGTGATTTAGCAGACGCCCTTGTAGGAATTGAGTCCTGAACATAACATCAAACACTACGAAAGCCAACATAACTGAGCACTAATGATAAACACAGTACATTATGAAAAGGTGATGTGACAAGCTGGTATCACACACACACACATTCAGATTCAGGTGTCTCTTATGGGGAATGTCCACATGTACACGCGTCATGTTATTTGCTTAGAAACAGTTTGGTAAAGTGGCTCAGAGATGAGCGGTATACAGTGCATGTCTTTGACAGATTTTTTTATTGAGAACACCCACCGCTGTTGCTGCCTAAGTATTTCAAAAAGTGTTTTATTATTAGTGCCAAACAGTTAAAAGTCATAAATGACTTTAAAACCTAGTAAAATTCAAAATGTAATTATCTTCTCCACTTAGCCCCGGGCCCTTCATATATCTTTGCCTGGCTGTCATGCATACATAACACATTTTTAATGACTGGTTACTCACAAATGTACAAAATAATTTTATTCCTCTGCCACCCCAGATCCCCCCCTCCATCTCTGACCCCACGGTTCATATCCACAAGGCGGGGAGTGCACAGCAGACAAAGGGAGGGTGTGAGCAGAGTGGGAAAACATTTTTTGGACAACAATAAAAATATAAAGAGGACAGTACCTGGAGCTCCAGCTGCTGCACAACCTGCATCTGCACACGACACTGCGCCGTGCTCCTGTCGTCGAGCGCATGCTCGTTGTTAAGGTGCCTGGAAAACACACCGGACACATCTGCGCTCAGTCAGGGCCTCCTGCTTTCACACTTGTCAAAAAACATGTCGCTTGCTTATATGTACAAATGATTACAGCTGTCACTCTGCTCTGGTGGCATCGGGGCAACAGTATACACACACGCACACACTGGAATTAGACATGTGGTACTCCAAAATAAACACAGATAAAAGAGAATTATATAATCAATTCTCATGTTCTGAGGATGAAATTCACTCTATGCAAGGAACATTAAATAATATTGACTGAAATGTATATTTCATGAAGTAGCTGTAACTGCTGAAACCCAAGTTTTTCCAAAAAAATACAAAAAATTTTGGGCATTTCAGGTTGAGTACATATTGTGAATTATACCCACCCCACACCCCGTGAGATGGTTTCAGACAAGGAGCAGTCCCTTTTCTCTTTGCCATATTCTCCTTATTTTTGTGTCTTTTTTTCAGTTAATTATGTCATCAAGATTAAGAGAACTCAAATGAAGCCAGAAGGAAGGCAAAGGACAACAAGAAGAAGAGAGATGGAATCTGTCACCAACTTGAATTATGAATATAATTATGCATGATTATTTTATACGCCGAAGATGTTCTCTTTTTCTGCACGTTTATAACTAATCTAAATAAGTAGCGCGCCAGCAGCAGACAGGGTTTTTTTCATGATTTATATAAAATGGTGGAGATAAGGTTGGGCGAGTGAAGGAAATATGATTGGAGGATTTTTATCAGCCTCCACATGAATTACTGTTTGAAAATGCTTATGCAGGAGCATTTCATTAATCATTTAATCATAATCCGAGCAGGATGTTTGAACTGATTTCACAAATACCCTTTCATTTCAGTACTTCATTATGCCCGCTAATGGATCCAATATATTATATATATCATAAATTATATCACATCTTCGGTGACCATGTAGGTCACTGTCGCCAGGCATGCGTCTGTGACGCCTCCGTGGCAGTGCAGAAAGGATGGCGTGCTTGCAATGTGCCTGTCGTGTTGCATGCACTTTTTCTGTCATTTACTGCAAATCAAAGGTACCCAGAGTTGACCGGGCCGGCGGTGGTGGCACTGCAGCCGCTCTGATGGCTCTATAAATCTACGGCCTTGCTGCGGCAGTAGTGTTACTGTGAAACACGCCGTACAGCAACTTTTGCACGGTAAGAACAGGCGAGCAAAAAAGATGTATGGATGGTAGGACAAAAACGTTACTGAAGGTATTGCTGCCGTAGAGAGCTGAAATCATATTTCTTTATTTTTTTTTTTTTTAATCTTACAAGACAATTATGCATGGAACTTTGTCTTTCATACAAATAACTTATGTTAATGCTCGAACAATGCACAGTTTAAGAAAAGGTCCGTTTAAAATGTATTTCTGCCATACGAATCCATTTTAAAGAAAGGACAGAAGACGAAAAGAGAGGTACCAGTGTTATTTGACATTAATTGAAATTAACTGAAAATATGGCTGCAAATGGACGCAGCCATTTTACACTTTGAGTTGCTCCTGAATTAAAGAATTAAGCAAGGAGGTAAAAAGTGAGTAAACATGTCTGAGCGTACTAAATGAGGAAAAAGAAGGGATAGGTGAAGATGTTTCAAGTTCAATTTAAGCGGCACTGACTGCATTTTCAATGAGCAGCGCCCTACGTGACGAGCTTTGGAATTTTTCCTTTCACAGAAGCGACGCTCGCTCCCTCTTTTCATCCTTTGTTACATTACTTTTTTCCTCCTAATGACATGGAGAGTCACAGTGCATAATTAATAGGAAATGAAATATTCAAATGGCCCCTAATGCAGCTCTGCAAAGAGTGTCTGGACATGAAGAGCACAGAGTACGTGGAATTGACATCCAGGGAGGCTATGGATGTTGGCATGTGTCACTTTTTGGACTTCAAATGAAGCCCATTTTAAAAGCTTTCTGGCAGAATGACAAGCACTAATGTAAATTGCCACAATAAAACAAGTTAAATAGACATTCCTTAAACAGTTGGCTTTTTACATACCATTTAGCCGCCCTTTCCTTTCTGCGTTTAAAGATACACTGGGAGCAAGGCTGACCTGATAGGGACATTTATCTGTCCGGGAGATGGCTGAGCAAACTTCAGATGGGTTTCATTGTTTACCATTCTCAGTGAAGCAAAGCTCCTTGCTCAAGCAAACATGTCAACCCCCAGAAAGAATGTCAGTCACCTAACAAAATCCACAAATAAGTGCTGGCTCTAACACACACACTACAGACACACAACTGTAATTCATACATTATCTCATTACCTTCATTTCCACGCCCACATGCGTATGTAACACCTGTAATATCACAGCATTGTTTCCCGAAAAAGTACAATAAGCAAATTCATGCAGCAGTTTAGGCAAGTCTTTCCACCCCCACCCCCCTTCCCGAGGGGCTTTCTCTGAGTAGAGAAAATATGTTATTCTCTCTATGAGTGGAGCAGAGATGCCGCTAGCAGTCAGGCCTGATGACAGCGCTCCTCTTACTCAGTGTTATTTTAGGAGGAGCAGAGGCAACGTGAAGTCTGTCAGCGCACCGTCTCTCAGCTTCGTTTCTCCTGGCAGGGCGACACGGACACTCGGCCTCCGGAGCCGTTCTTACGCACAGGACGCGCTGCGCACTGCACCGTCCGTCAGGCACTAGGTGGCAGTGGAGCCTCGCACGCATTTGACCTTTCAAAGGTCACAGAAGAGGGGGTCCCACACCTCATAAAAAAAGGAGCGAGCTGTGCAACAAGGCGGACCCCACCCTTGCCGGGCCGAATGAAAAACAGGAATGGGATTCGGCCCTTTTGTTTATCAAGATAGTGCGACTAGGTATGTAATGTTTTCCTTCGAAAAATAAAATAAACATGCTCACGGTTTAAAACAACATTACAGTCCCATGTTAGTTGTTACTGTTGGCATCGAGAACCAAAATCTGGTTGACGTTAAAAAGGGTCCCCCCTCACCTTTCGCCGCACGGTAAAACAGTTCTGCTGACTAAACGCACCGCATTTCTCCCGTCTCCAACCCTGGAGCCTCGAGGGGCCAACAGCCTATTCATCCACTGAAACAGTCCAGAATTTTCCTCTGTCACTCCAGATGTTTATTAGCATATACCTGTTGTGCTTTGCTATTTGTGTTGGTGTTTGTGTTTCTGGAAGTTGCTGCACCTCAGCACTGGAATTTCATGTGGAAGCGCTTAAGGGCTGGAGAGTTAACACCTAAGGCCTCAGCAAGTTGCTCACATAGCGAAACAAAGGCCGCTTTGTGGAGGCTCTCCCCAGTGTTTTCTTAACATGTTCCAAGCAGTTTAGGCAGGCAACTAAAGTAAACAAGATGTTGCTATGATAAAAACACTTGTAAAAACAGAGCGCAGTGCACTTTGTAACTCCTTTTTAAAACAGAATTTTACTCAACGGTCGTACTTTAATCCCTTTCAGTTCTATAAACAAAGGCTGAGGCAATCGCAAAATGTAATAAATAGCAGCATATTCCATGTGACGCAGACAGAGCTACTAAATATTTCTTAAGAGGAAAAATATTTTGTTTACTGCTAAAAGTGTTTATGTTTAAATCTAGGTAGGGGAAAGGAGGAAAATGAAACAAACCTGCTTCTCTTTCTTCTTTGTACACCCGACTCATTTCTTATGTTTCTTCGGGTAAACAGAAGTCAAAAACGGCTTACATTAGTCGGTCACAAAGTGATCGCTTAAGTGTTTACGGTGCCTCACACGAGCCTTACAAAACGGCTTCAAATAAACTTTACTCAACCGCTTGCCTACTTGGATTATTAGTTGGAAATGTGTCTGTGTCTGTGACAGCTGCCCCAGCCATGCTCTCCACCACCCTCTCCATCCCGGACCCTTCTGCTACTTCGACCGCTTGTTTTAGCTTCAGCCCTGAATAATGTAATAATGTCATCTCCACTTTAAACGGCTGCTAATCCACGGCAACGGGGACTCATTGATCTGCTGCCGCGACTGGGATGGGTCCGTGCTTTGCATGTTAGTCTGCTCAGCGGCAGGGTCACAGCCGGGCGATGGTGAAGAAGTGCAGGCTCAGCTCTGCCCAACACCAGCCAGGATGTGGAAATGTGGCCATCAGGCCAGAACCCGTGTGTAAACTACAGCTTTGTTCCGCCCAAGAGACACGCCAGTGGCAGCCATGGACAAAGACACACTCGTAAAGACCTTCTCCGACCACCAGGCAGTATGCACCAGCGCCATGGTTCAGGACCTGGCGCCTACATGGCGGCCTCAGCAAGTACGACTGACAAAACGATTGGGTTCTGTCCGAGAAGGATGGGCATACGGAGGCTTGGTTCTGGCTAGGTTCGAGGTGCCACACATGAACAAAAGACCAGTTCTGCCCTGAGAGTGATGAGGAGACAAAGGGCTGACGTGTGGGGCGCCGCCCGTGGGAGGAGGGCACGCTGGGCGGGGCCTGGAGACAAGGGCAAACACGCAGAGGGCCTGCGGCGTCTGCTGGCGAAGATAAACATCCGCCTGTTGTTTGTTTGGGAGAGACTGCCAGAGTCTCCATGGGTACAGCGCTTATCGCGGGCTCTGAATGGCAAGTGCCTGACAGTGTCCGGAGAGGGAAACAAGTGCGGTGCAAGGCATGCGAACAGCAACAAACGCAGTACCCATGTCAGCCGTGGCTAAGGAAATAAGCGGTAGAACCAGCCAACATGCAGTATGCAATTAAGAGCCCAACTTCTGATGCGTTCGCATTTATACTGGCAGCCAACTGCAGTGTCAGGTACTGTATGAATATGGAAAGAGGACGTATGCAACGGGACGCAGGAGGACAAGTGACACAAGGCTCAATACTCACTTGAGGAACGACTGGAAGTCGTCGAACACGGCTTCGCACCCAGGCCACTTGCACACTCCATGTCCGTAGAGCGGGTGACTGTGTTGGGGGTGGTCGTCCACTGTGGAGCTGAAAGACCGCAGACAAAACAGGAACATAAACAGATTTAGAAGTTTCACAGGGCAGCACAAAAATCCAAGAATGACCCCTACAAGGTCAGCACTGGTTTACAAGAAGCTTTTTAATTAAGCAAACCGTTGCATGGGGCAGACTGCTGGGGGTCACTGTCATGTTGCATGGAAGGTAATTTCCTCCTGTACGGTGCCATCAGGTGTGAATCATACACAGTATGTGAGTATGACACAATTCGGGTGGTGTAGTGGGTAGCCCCGGTACCTGAGCTGTACTTTCAGATGTGGGATTGAATCCAGCTTAGTCTGTGTGCAGGCTGCATGTTCTGCCCATGTTTGAATGGGTTTCCTCCAGGTGATCTGGTTTCCTCCCACAGTTTATGTATGTATTTCAGGTGAACTGTTGACTTTAAATTATACTTTGTGTGTTTTACATTGCTCTGCTGTATACAGAGCTGCTTGAATGTATGTGAAGTCCTTTTGTCCCTTAGTTTTACCACAAAATGGTTAATCTGTCTCATGTGACATAATAGGTGTGTAGTGACCTATTCCACATTTTGCTTTAGTTTGCCACAGTTGCTTTAGAGGAAATCGTGTGTATTAGAAACACGAAAGAAGCGCAGGTGCAAAAATAAGTAAACCCCTTAACACTTGTTTGTAACCAGTAGCCCTGGTTAAACCAAGTTGGTAAGGTGAATCAGGTGTGTAAATCATCATTTATTCATAAGTTAATTTTCATATTTTATTCAAGAAAAATCACTATCCAAATGGGGTTCACACACTTTCAAGCAGCACTGTAAATGAGAGTAGGGAGTTTAGTGATGTATATAGTATTATAAGTAAACTTGGATAAAGTGTTGGGTAAATACTCCTTAATAATTATTGTACAGTGCTTTTGAGAAAAATGTCTGCTAAACAAATGAAAGTAAATGCATGCATGGCTGGCAATGGAAGACTTTGTGTGGCCATGCAGCAGCAGTGGACAAAGGGTTAAATGAGTAAATAATTATTTTGCATAACCAAGTAGCACAAGGTTCCAGGAAAGGTTCTGCCCCCTTTGTTGGCTGAAGAACCGTATCACAGAGTCCACCTGAAAGGAAGTGTCATTCCAAAACAGGAAGCATCCAGCTCCATCTGGCAGTAAACAGCCCCATCTGCCATCAATCCATCCACTGATGGACTAACTGAAGAGCAGCCCTGCAGTTCAGCGTGGCTCCACTCTTTCACACGTGCATGGGCCAGCGGGTTTTTCACCAGGCAGTACCTTTCGCTAAAGCACGCTACGGTGAAGGGACGGCATATAGACGCAGTCCGCGTGAAGGCAGGGACAGACTGCCATATGGACACGGACACCCAGCAAGCTGCACATCTCTCTACTACAAGAGCCTGGGGGACTGTCCTATATTGGTACCACCTGTGCATGTGATCGCTCTCAGTCCCGGCATGGCTGACACAAATGTACCACCTTATGTAACATGCCATTCTTCAGGACGGAAATGAACATGGTGGGGGTGGGGGGCACGGAGGACAGAGCACAATTAATTAGAACAAAATCCTAAACACTTGTTAATGGATTCATTTATTTTGGCTGCAATCACTTCAACTAAAGGGGACATTCTTTGATTCCTTTTTCATTTTAGCTGATTTGTACTACACGCTCTGTGAAATACTGCCGTCCCGATGCAAAAACATTCCATGCATTAAAACTCCCAAATTAAGAAAAAGAAAAAAAGATAACATTTATTTTGATGGAACAATTCCGCAGGATTAAATATAGCTCTCTGTGTTCAGATTAAAATCTAATTTTGTAGATGCAAGCAAAGCTGCACCTCAAGTAATGCATTTTAAGGGTTGCCACACGTTTTCTTGTATTGTAATTACTTGCTTAAGAGTTCACATTGTTCATAACAAGTGATAATTGCGTTGCAATTAGGAACCAGTGAAGCATTCATGAATGTGGTTAACAAGTTTTTTTCCAAAAGGCAGAAATATTTTTAAAAATTCAATTATGAATTATGCATACACATTAAGACCTCTGTTTTGATACAGCTAATAAATAGATGGGAAAGATCTATTATAATGAGTTTTTAACAAGGAAATGTCCCTATTGGTGAATGTTGCACTGATTTTTAATTTAACAGGATTTTTATTCTTCTTTCTGAGTAGGCATGTTGGTTAATGCTATATGAATAAGATATTGAATTGTTGAGTGTGCTAGGATTTGTGGAGATCTGACAACAGACGTACCCTTTTATGCAGCGGATAACTAAACAGTTGCAAATAACACTTTACACTATATTATCTACACTTGTAATACCAGAAACATGGGCAGTAGTTCTCAGCTGTCACCCTGTTGTTATTTAGGTCCTGCTCCACCTTGGAAGCACTCAGAACCTTCCTCGTGTATGCGGCACAGGTGCTCCCTGGCCGGGTCCCATTATTGCAAAGTGGTCTGTGGGGAGAGAACTCTAACTACCTTGTTACAGGTGATGTGGGACACCTTGTCCACTGCTGCATCCACCAATTCATCTCCAAACACATTTGTCTAAATCTGTGCAGTGCTTATTTCTTCTTTTTGCAGCACACTGGAGCACCTCTGGAAATACACTTTCTCCGGAATCTTGCTCCACGCTGACCACTTTCTGCCCAGCCTGCGTGTGTCGTTGCTTGATTGAATCATCCTGTTTGGACTGGGAGGGCAGTTCATGTGAGTGTTGAGCGGGAACAGCAGTGATGGGACTGGGAGCCCTGGCTGGGCAGCTACTTTACAAATCACAACAGCCCATCCCCCACCTAATATTGATACGCATCTCTTCCCAGCCGTGGCCTCTGCTGTCTTCCTTCACTGAACACTTCTCCCTCCTCTGGACTCGAGGGCTTTATTCTCTGTGATTTAATTATCACTTTCCTTGTGGAAGTCAAACCAAGAGGGGAGAAGGAGCCAAATCAGATTCATCTCCTTAATAGATAGCTGGGCACAAACTGCAAAGCGGTGGGCACTGATGGAACCGGGACATGTCAGTGGGCCACCCCACCGAACCCTTTGCGTTTTGTCTCCTTGTCCCTTTCGGAGACACAAACCACTTTGTCCATTGCAATCTGATCGCTGGACATAAGACGACACTTTGAGGGTATCTGGGTTTATTTGGTTCCGAAGGCACGCTTTCCTTTAAGAGGAGGACCCTGCTGCTCTGTTCCCCTGCATCTGGGGCGATTGAATTTCTCCACCTTCCTTAAGGAGGAAGTGAAATCTCTGAACGATGCCTGTGGACGCACTTAAGGTTTTAGTTGCAGGCGTCGGTGAGCCTGAGCAAGCTTTATGGGACACATGAAACTAACTACACGGTACTTAGCCGCGCTGTAAATGAATCTGAGAGTGGGGGAGTGTGGGGGTGCGCAGGGTGTGTGTGAGGGGAACAGGTCCATCAGCAAAGTGAATTGTTTCTGTTGCATGACAAAAGGACTCCCAAACCGCATCAATTAAAAGTTCATTAAGTTTAGCGCAGGAAGGATGACTTGCTGTTTTCTATTTATACACTGATGACATTATGATCCAAAATCTGATTATTTAAATCCCTGGATTAGAACAGGAATGTCTGTTGTGATTTTGCGTGAAAGAAATCTCAATTATTCATGAAATATAGCCTTTTTTGTTCAAATGTTTTGCTCAGAAGTAGACTATATATCATTAGTTGCACTGAATTGTTCTTTTCATATGCATATAATTGAGCTGCAAAAAAAGAAAGGATTAAGAGTACTACTCCCGTGGACGTGAAAATATCATATGTCAAATTGTGAATTCACTCACTTCTCTGCATAATGTGTTCCTTATGCCAGATCTCTTACACTGTTATTGTCTTTATTATGTAATGTGCATATGGCAAAATTCTGCACTACTTGGTAAACTCAGAATTGTCTTTTGGGATTCTGACAAATGTAAGATCCCGAGAACACTCGATGGCTGCCACATATGTTAAAGTGCATTTGACGCCGTCTTTAATCTCTGACAGGGAGCGCCAGAGAGGGAGCGCGTCCTCGCAGGTTTCCTCTCTAATGTTTCATTGAGCACTCTGCTCAGACTTCTGATGAGGGTTGGACTGACTGAGCGTGTCAAAAAACCTCCATCCCCCCCCAAGGCAGCCAGAGCCTAAGGCACGTCTGCCTTTGCTTGATCCACTGTCCTGGATCAAGTGACTGCGAGAGTGTACCTCTGGGAAGAAAAAAACCTCCTATTTGACAAAAGAGAGCCAAGAACAGTGCTCAGTTGGACCTATAATAAACACATAAATAATGCGTGGGATACACCTATGCAATATCATGCTGGGTAAGGAGCAGGGGACAATTTACTGGCCATTTGGGTGCAATTGCTCGGCAAGCTGTTTGCTGCTGAAAAGGACGTACGTCAGTGGCGGCTTGGCTCTGACCTTCTTACGCCTGTGTCATGAGAACGATTACAGGTGAAACATTACGCTTATTGCCATTTTTCTTTCAGAGGACCTTTGTAGCATGCAGGCCTTTGCTCACTCTTGGCCTGCTGAACATGCAAGAAAAAAAGGGGGGGGGCGGGCTCCTGTGGGCTCCTGTCATGTCCCTTTGGGCAGGACTGAGATGCACTTCATGGAGCTATGGCTCTGACTCAGACATATGCACTTACTGCTGCAACCTCATGATATCAACACCTGTGATGGGAGCATCCTGCCTGAATTCAAATAGCGAAGATTTGAGATTATTGCATTGGATGGAGGTTCTCTCCACAGCCCAAACACAGTGCTTAACCTTCATTGTTTAGCTCTTCTGGGCATCCACATTGACAGGGACACAGGGAGATGCGATGGTTGTGAACCTTGCTTTACCCTGCCTGTCTGAAGGTTTAAAAGGGCTAAACATGTTTTTATTTGCCTGGCTTTTGTAACAAGACAAGGCAGTTGTTAACACTGTGAGATCACTGTGCCTAGAGGCTTTTCACATGACGTTTAAAGATCATGCTTCGGTTCAAGAAAAACAAGTAAATGTGTTATATGCTGAATTAATTTTTTCCTTAAAGACACAGTGCCTCAATTAGGTCTGAAAAAACATATGAGTTTTTCAGCCAGCATTCCCACAGTTCACTAAAACCAAGGTTAGGTGCAACAATCCACTGTGTTTATCTGTGTACTGCAAACAGGAAACATGAACTGCCAGTTACTCCTTTGTGTAATATATTTGTGTAATATTTGCAGGAGGAATTGACACTTCAGTAAAAACCCCAGAACCGGAGCGCTAAATGGATGTGAAAACGCTACGTTCTGTACATCTTGTTACTGATTAGCGCACAGAGCTCGAAAGTAGTCTTCGCAGTGCGATACTAGTGGAAATCAGCCATGGCGGTGTGTGCCTGCATGTGGCTAACTAGGCCTTTCACTAATATAAATTATATTTAACAAACTGGTGCCAAAGTCACAGCTGCAGTTTCATAGCCACAACCGAAATAATAATGCTACGACCCTCTAATTAATAGTGTGGTGATCCTATTTCCATTACTGCAATCTTCTCTTCAAATTATTCCCTGGTTCCCAGGTGTTTCATCTGAATTCCCCACCGAGTGGGGCTATAAAGGAAACCCCGTGTCTTAATGAAAATAGTAAGGTACTTACAAACTCGGAATTAATATTCATCGGGGGGAAGGCCCAGTGGGCTCGTGTCCATCAACACAACTCTTTGAGGAATTACAGTTTTAAATGGAAATATGTAGGACTCTTGTTCGCTTTAGACGTTTAGTCAAAGATGACAGCAAAGGGGCGTCCGCACCTAACGCATTCCACTTCAGTCCCCCCTCCCCTTTGTTGTGGGGGGTGGTGGAGGTCAGAAATTGTCAGAATACAAAAGAACAACAGCATCTTCCCGATGTCTAAACATCTGTCGCTCAAACAGTGAAACACTTTCCCTAACTACTTCAACTTCTCCAATTTAAACTTCTGGCTACGTCCTGAATGCCTTAAGAATGTCCCGAGAAATGTTCATAACAGAAGTAGCCATAACCACAACTCAGGTCGATGACACCTGATCCAATTTCAAATCAGATCCAGACCGGTGCCTTAATTTGTGCGGTTAATGTTGAGCTGGCACAGGCCGTCGAGGGGATTCATTTTCGCAATGTAAATAAAAGTGCGCAGTGCTCGAGGACAGTTGCACGAAGCGATGCCTACCTCTCTCTCTTGAGCGAGTGTGCCATGTACTGGCCGTTGGAGGGCGTGTGCTGGTTGAGCAGCGGATTTTTGGGGGGCACTGGCGATGACAGGTCCAGGCTGGTCTGGCTGCTGCTGTGGTTCTCGTCCTTCACATGCCCACCCGTGACCTCCTTCCAGAGTTGCTGAAGCTCAGCTGGAATCATGCCTGAAACAAACAAATTGGATAATCAAGTCAATTAACAAGCTAATCCGACTTTTTGTCACATAATTAAATCAACGGGCCTATAAACAAAGCCAAGTATTAATTAGAAAATATTCCACTACAGGCTAATGCTCGGAGAACACAGGCTTCTTTTCTTTCCACCCACTGTGATCTGAAGCTTGTTTGTATATACAAATCCCAGGCATTCACTCCCATTTCATGGCTACGGTAAATAATTAACATGCAGACAAGGCGTGAAATCTGAATAATCACTATTATTTCTTGGAGGAAAGAAATGGAGACGCGGCAAGAGAGCGGGGGGGGAAAAAAACTGGAATTTACAAGAGCAACATTACACATGCGATGTCTCCGCCCCAAAAAAAGGACCCCTGGGTAAAACTGTACAAAGCACATTAATGTGCAAAATACTTAAAGCTGTGCGCCGCCTTCAATTGACACCGAGGACTTAAAGCTCATTTAACAAGTCGGCTAGGCAGCGCTCGCATGCGTCTGAAACGGTGCTCCCGAAAGAGGGCCGCGTCTCCTGCATCCCTCTGCCTGCTCACTCAGTCACCGCGGCTGACGCCCTGGGCGTGTTTGGGACTCAGCAGGGATAACAGTGGCCTGGGAAACAGCCATTTCCACGCCTGGAACAGATGTGTCCTTGTTTGCACACTGTACAGCCTTACATGATCGCACGTCATCTTTGCACTAGGAAGGGCGCTCTGTTCAAATAACTTGCTTAGGCTGGAAAAAAAGGGCTTTGCTTCGGATTCATTTTCCAGTCAAAATGATTCCAATTTCCTTGCAGAACGTTTCCTTCATACAATGAGTGATAAACGAAACCAATGTGGAACTTGAGCCACTTTGTATCTAAATTAGCTTTTCTCTCAAAAGGCATTTAAATAACGCGCATGCTTAAAACATATTAAAAGGCCCTTGAATTTATACATATGCACAGCTGTGTGAATTAAACCCAAGTGTGATGTGTGCACGACTACTCATTTAACATTACAATTAATTAAATCCATTTTCAAAATGAGAAACTGCAAAAGATGATTTGGAGGGCTTATCGTGGGCGGTTTATATTCTCTGGATTTTTCTTTTTTAATCGCCCTCCACAGATACCAGAAGTGCTCCTTTCAAGGCGGCAGCACAATGTGCGAAATGCTTAGTCTTAATTTATTCCTGTTGTGGCAAATAACTGTGAGGTGAAGATCTCAATACGATCAGCAAAAAAATATTTTTTAATTTGATAAGCTACTAAAGATTTTAATTATGCTCGTAATGGAGAACATTGGTCTAATGAGGCGAAGGGCTCAAGAGAGACAGAGTGGCTAAGAACTGTGAAATGAGCCTGATAGGATTGCAGTAAATTCACACCAGATCGTTTGCATATCAAAGAGCAGGAAATTATTGCAGGACAAATCAATAACCTTTCCACGTTCTAAGGAGTATCTTCCCTTATACCAGCAGAATATTCACCCTCACCCACCCTCTCTGTACAGAAATTTTCCTATTCCTTGACTCGAGGTTTCACGCAGTAATTAATGGATGGAGTGGGTACGTGTGCTTTAAAAAAAAGCCTGAGTGCTGTTTCCCCCCCCACCCCCCACGTGGACAAATACTGCCATCCGAAGCCCATTGTTTTAGAGCGGCCCCCATTAAACAGCGTGTCATTTCGACATTCTCAATCCTTGGAGGGAAAGTTTTTCCGCTGTGGCGGCGCATCCGCGTATGGAAGGTCACCGCTGTAGCGAGTGTCCTGAGCTGTGGCGTTGGAACAATCATTTTCCCTACTTGGGGCCTGGTGACAGCGCGCGGTGTATTTTTAGCCGGTGTGCTTGACAGGGCCGGCCTGGCTCTCCCTCAATTACCCAGCGGTCCCGATGACCCCGGTGCGGCTGTTTGCTCAGACGAAACGGCAGCAGAGCGGAGCCGCGCGATGAGAGGGGGTAACGAAGTGGGACTGAGCCGCTTTGCTCTGCGTGCGCTCCCTCCATCGCTCCTCACTGCTGTCTTCCAGCGCCTCCACCTGCTCTTTCTGCTGCCCCGTCTTCTCGAGAGCGGCACCTGATACACACTGTCGGTCCTGTGTTAACAGCTGTCGCGGTGCTGGAATCTCAAATGCACTTGTGAAATATCAGCACGAGTAATTTAATCAAATTCTCTTCTTATTACTATTATTTGTGTGAAAAGTTAATGATTCACTTTGAAAACAGACCTGCGTTCGACGACCGCCACAGACAGACAAAGGGACGGACATCTGGCCCCTTGACCTCCTGTCAGCTCATTTTTTTCACAAACGCGATATTGGTTTATCTTTTCTTTTTCCATTTTTCAAAACAACGGCTTCCACTCGTTAAAGCTCGGAGACACAGACACGGCCCTAAAAAATGTATGTCGCCAGGACACTTGATTGATCACTGGGCCTGCAACTCAATTTAACCACCGCAGGTAGCAGCGGCTCAAGCGACAGCCAGAGTTCTTCAACCTTTTCCTGTCCTTGTACCTCCATACCCAGGTGACCATGTTCAAGCAAGCAGAGAGTTGATTTAAGGTTCATAATGACATCAGTTGCGGGCCATCATCCCCGGAATAAAAAATAGCCCCGTGCCCCTGCCTCTTTAAACTCTGCGGTTACTTTTCCGCCAGGCTCGGGTTCCACGGGGGGCTGGTGACACTGCTATTCGTTTATTGTTCGGTCAGACGCAGACCTGCGGTGCACCTCTGTTTGTGTTCCTGTAATCACTGGCCTGCCTGTCCGCACCCCCTCAGGCCCGGAATATGTCCCATCCTGATGCTGAAGGAATTGGAACCGGTGCCACGCCACTTGCCAGATCAATCAACGCCAGCGCAAGCGTGTCGCCTGCCGGCGTCCCCGGCGTGTCGCCACACAGCCAACACTTCGAGCGATGCCCCGGCCTCTGCATTCATATCACTAACAAATTTGTCTTGTCGCTGTCCTGTTGGCCTCTCCTGGATGGAGTAACTGATGTTCTCTGGCAGTGAAAGACTCGCTCTTTAAAACGGCAGGGGAATAAAAGCCTCCAGCCCGGGAGACCCGCAGAGCGAGTAATGAGGTGACGGCCAGTCACGTTGAGCGCAGGACGCGGCAAACGATTTTCAGTGCACCTGGTCCTTGGCACCTAGGAGGCCCCAGCCATGTGCAACACTGTTAAAGCACAACGCCGGCATGGTTATGTTCTGTTCCCCGCATGTGCAGGAACGCGGTTATCTTCACAGGCACCAAATCTCCACAACACATTGTTACAATTTAGAGCTCATTCCAACACTGTTTCCAGGACTCTTGTGTCAAAAGATTTATTTGGCTCATGGTAAATTTTATTCTCTGGTTCAAAGTTCAACAAGGAAGAAACGTCTCATCTTAATGTTCCTTCTGCAGGCATTTTCTCAAATACATCTGTAAAATTCTTTAAATGTGTGACAAGTGCATCCATTCATCCATATACATGCACAATGCCACCCCCACCTTCTGACTGCCACCCCAGAATTTAGACATTGTTGTTATTAATATTGTGACCTGTTATCCCTGAACAAAAGTGCCCCCCTCACATTCAGATTAAGTGTAAGAGCCTGCACATACGGCGCCATCGCTGTGGCAGCGCTAGCTACTGCACTCGCTACATTTTCTCTATTAGATCGCAGTTCTGTAGGCCTCGGCCACTGAAGCATGAAAGAGCTTAGCGACGTGGAAAGAAGAAAGGTCATCAATAACTTCAAACAGTCAAGCAGAAAATCTGCGCTGCAGATAGAGAGACCGGGGCTGATAAGTGTGTTTCCAGCTGCACTGGTATTGTTCAGAGTAGCTGTACCATTCGAGGCGGGAACCAGCGGGGCAGTCTGGGCGAGCGAGGCACCATACGGTAACTGTGGCTAAATGGTTTACGTCTTGGGAGGACAGCTGCTGTTTTGCTCTTAGTCAGGCTATTTAACCCGGAACTGTTTCAGCAAATATCCAACTGTATAAATAGCCTAAAGGTAAAAATATACAAAAATATACAGAAATGACTGTAAACAAATGCAGCTGGTATTAACCAATTAAGAAATTAATAGCATTTACAGAAATGCCATTAAAATCAAAGATTTCAAAAGCCAACTCAGTATCCAGTAAGGAGAAGTTTTGGCTGTACTGTGAATCCCAGCACAGGATGGTGGTGGTGGTGCAGGCGGTGGTGGTGTGCTCCAGTTCAGCTGGAGAAACATGCGCCAGACTACAAGAACTGTGTACTGTTTGTTTCTGCCCGGAGCGCAAAAGGAGCCAAACGGGCAGATTCTCTAGCAACACAGACGAGGAGGTTTCCAACAGGAAAGTCACAAGACCTACTCTTCGCCGCTGCTTCAACAATGCACTCTCTCTAATTACACGTGTTAAAAAATAACCACGACCGCCTTTCAAAAGCGAGTTCCAGCACAGCGTTCAGCGCTTGGAGACCCGCTCAACAACTCCCATGCCACTAGAACTTTCCATGTCCACGACCTTGAAAATCAGCAGAAAACAAGTGGATCTATTATTCAGAGCACAGTACAAACAATAACATGACTGTACAAACCCTGTTTTTGTTTGCCTATTACCTAAGTGCCCTGCTCCCATTATCATCGTCTTATCTTGTTATTTTCAATTGTTTGCTTTAGTTTGGAATGAATGGTCCATGACAGCATTCCAAAAATGTATGAACGAGTCTTTGTCATGGGACTCCTCCTAAAGAAAATATTTAAAAACAAATAAAGAAATAAACTTCCTGGCTAAACAAGAAATATTGACTCAATCCCCTTACGACTTGTTTCACAATGATAGCTTTCGTGGCAGTTTGGCAACAAGGCACACAGTGATGCATTCTGCTGAATGTATTCACCAGCACCGATAGGAGGGGAGAGGCTCGCTCTGCCCCCTGCCCCCACCCCAGCGGAAATGGGCACGAGGTGGGCCGTTGCTAAGGTAGACGGCAGTTACGGTCGAGCGAAGGCTGGCGGGTGGGGGGGGGTGAAAAGAGGAAATGGAAGAAGAGGATGGAATAGTGAACTTGGGGTGGTGGTTACTTGTTATGTGAGTTCTGGGAGAACCACTGCGACAGCACTGAGGTGAGGGGCAGGTTGAGGGTGAAAAGAAGGGAAGGAACTCACCCTGAGTGAGAGAGTGCAGTGGCAGGGCAGGCTGGCCAGGCTGGATGGACAGAAGCCCCTGTCTCTGCAGGTTCAGAAGATGTTGATGCTGGAGCTGCTGGACCTGGAGGAGCTGCTGCTGAAAGGCCAGCTGCTGGGCTGACACCTGCTGCTGTGGAGGGACAAAGCCAAAACCCCGAATCAGGACACACACATCTGCACGGCACAGGTACAACACCCAGTCCCCCACGCAGCTCTGCGTATCTATGGAGAAAAGCCCAGTCCTTGGCTAACATCTTCATTACAGAAGAGTAAAGAAGCAGGCAGCGAACAATGGAACAACACAGTAAATCATTCATAGTAAGAGCCACGGGATTTTAATTACACCAATTCATAATTCAGCAGACAACATGTGCCCAAATCAAAGTGTTTAATATCCAGTGCGTTCTGCTAACTCCATCACAGGCTCCAGTTGTTTTCAGCCGCACGCCGTTCGAAAACCACTTCCCCCCTCCTTAGTGAGATGAGTTACACTTGCTTCGCTCGCCTCCAAGCACAATGGAAGACAAGTTTGGAGAGGGACAATGGCTCCACTGAAGCTGAACTCTTTTCGACAGTTCCCGATGCTCTCCGAAAAGTGTGAACAAAGATTTCCCCTCCTGATGCTCCGACAAAAAGATAATGCCACGTAGCTAGAACAATAAATAGGAGGAAATTATCTAATATCCCCTAATCTGCACAGAATCATAACAATTGTGAGATGCTATCAAGATAAGGCAGGAGCAGAAGGCAATGTTTAACCCTCACACTAACCTAATGTGGAGCCATTTTTTAGTGCACTGGCTTTTTTTTTTTTTAAGAACATTACAACACCCACCCCAGCACTGCTAATAGCTTGAATAATTGATTCTAATAATACTGAAATAATGAGGGAACAAAAGGGTGGACAAGAACAAACAAAGTTGACAATTTCTTCAGAAAGTGAGGGCAGGAGGGAGTAACTTCATGAGTGAAGGCAGGATACTGGGCTGCACGAGTACACAAGGCCAATTGTCAAAAAGGGGGGGTGGGGGTGGGGGTGGACATTAAAAGCGATCCAAGCTGCCAAGCTGTGTGCCGCACCCTATTACCAAACACAGGATACACCACTTTGTTTACTTCTCACAATTGAACACATACAAAAGAGGTCTCGGCACAACGCGGCTGTCAGGTCACCCGCCGGTGCTTTCAGAGAACGCTGAAATATCCAGATAAAGCACTCTTGCCCCAGGCCTGTCAAAGGTCCGCCACGTTTCCCCTCCGCTCTCCCCACCACAGCCCGGCCGCTCGCTAAAAATAAGGCAGCAAGGTACCGTGTGGCTTCCAGACCCTCCCTCCATTGCGCTCCGGCCCCACGATACCTCAATGGCCTCGCTGAGAGATCCAGACCAAGAAAGACCCACAAACACCTTCTTCTATCACTCTACAGTACACTTGAGGTGTTGAGAATAAATAAGACACAAGAGGGAACCCTCAGAAGTACGGAAAGGCGAAAGGTGGCGAAAAGCGTCGCGGGCCTCGACGTTTATCAGAGGGACCAGGTTACAGCAGGAAATGGCTCCCCTGAATGGAGAAGTGGCAGATGTCTTTAAGGCTTCCCCATACAACGGTTCCTGCCCTGCAGTGATAAACAAAGATGGTAATGGGGTTGGGCGGGGGGGCGGATTCGCACAGAACAATGGCTTTTATCGGCACGCCAAATAAATATGTGGGGTGGGGGGGCGCTTTACAAGTGAAAAATTGCAAATGAGTTTAACTTTCGCCTGCACACTTCTTTCTTCTGGTCCTGTCAGCTGACAGGAGACCCCGTGTTGCCCCCAGCGAGCAGATCCATTCAAACCCGAGCCCAGCGGACCAAATAAGAGGTTAACAAGAAGTGGCAAGAGAGGGGGAACGAGGCAGCGGCTGACAGCTGATAAAGAGTGGCAGTGGCAGCCCTTTATTGTTGCGCTTCAAATATAAAGTTAAAGATCTTTGAAAAACTAAATTTTGATGTCTTTAAAATAAAAGCGGCACAAAGCAACAACAGGGGGCTATTGTCTGCCAGCCACAGGGGAGAGGCTTCGTAATTCTTATTCTGTCTTTTGATGGCTGTTAGAAATCCGATTGGAAAAAAAAAAAAAAAAAAAAAAAAAAAAAAAAAAAAAAAAGAGAGAGGCAGCAGAAGGAGCAGAACCTCTCGAGGGCGCATCCATTTCCTGTGATCATACATAATGCTCTTCAAAAGTTGTTTTTTTCCCCACCCCATTCAGCTGATCAATTGCACCTTCCTTCTGATTCCCCCCCCCTCCCCCGTCCCCCCTCCCGGCATGCTGTGTTTACATCAGATGCGACGCGGTGACAGGGCCTATCTGAGACAGAGGACCGGAGCTGTCATGTTGATTTATGGGAGCATCACACCCCAACTTGTCCAAACTGAAGCGCGCAGTTCATTAATTAGAGAGCTGGGACTTTGAAGTCGGTGCTCTGAGTGCAGTTTTTAACATTCTGCTTAATTTATATGCCCCCCCCCAAACCCACCCCACCGCCCGAATGGTGGGCTCTCAGAGGAGGGGAAAGGCTCAAAATTCCCCAATTGTCTTTGAACTTCTTTTGACCACAAAATAATCATTTCTTTGTCCACAGCGATGCCTCTATCTGTGAGTCATTAACACACACCGTGACGCTGCTCGGAGAAGACTGGCCCCAAATGCGTGCACAAACACACTCGTTTACACGATAAAAAGTCTGAGTTTTAACTCCTCAAGAAAAGGCTAACTTACAAGGTGTTTTACGTGGTGGGGATGTTTCCATAAAGTCTGTTTTTCAGGGTTTAGTGTTCCCCACATACACAGAGAGAGAGAGAGAGAGAGAGAGAGAGAGAGAGAGAGAGAGAGCTGTGAGCGCTCCTCGCACTGATATCTCACAATTACATGCCCTTTCTCGCAATGCCATTTCCATGTTAATTACTGAAGAAAATCGCTCAGATCCACACGTTAGACATTTCTTCCATTCCTTCTTTGGCTTTTCTTTACTGTGCACCAAGATGGATGGTACACTTGGGATTTTTTTTTTGCTTCACATGGCACTCGTTTACCCCAGACAAAGGACACACACCACTGTCGACACCAAGCGCAGTTCAACAGCATGGAGTTCATTAAGCAGAAGAAGGGCAGTGTGTTCATGAAGGACGTTTCCTATAGCTGCAGTTACTAATCTGTTGGAAACTTATCTCCAAAGCGACTTGCAATGTTAAGGTACAGCCCTCTTTTCCAGTCTCCTTCGCTGCGCCAATGTCAAGCGTACCTCCTTAGTCTGCTTCCCAGCATGCTGCTGCTGCTGCTGCTGGAGGAGCTGAAGGTGTAGCTGTTCCTGCTGCTTCTTGTAGAAGTCTTGAAGTTGCTGCTGCAGAGAGAAGTCATGTCTTTGGTGAACTCAAGAGCAATTCTCGCATTTCACCACCCAAATGTATGCACCGATACAAGAGCTGTGGACCCATGAGAAGGAGACCCTGGGGTAGGCTCTGAAAGGTGAGGTCTGAGCCCTTCCTAACACAGCCTATGGAGTCTGTGGTATCTGCTGCGTACCTGCTGCAACATGAGGGCCTGCTGCTGTTGAAGGAGAACCTGGAGCTGCTGAGGGCTCAGGACCTGCTGCTGGAGGATCTGCTGCATCTGCTGTGGAGTTATCACCTGGGGGGTCATCATAGCCACTGATACTGGAACCTACAGAGAGAAATGGTGTTGGGGAGGGGGCAGAGATCAGAAATGGTCTGTTGAAGGCTTGTCAGAACCACTGATACTGGAACCTAGACAGAGACAGAGAGGGAGAGAGAGAGATCAGAAAGTGTCAGCAGAGAGCTTGTCATGGCCACTGGTACCAGACTGCAGACAGAGACAGAGAGACACTGAGAGAAAGAGAAAGAGAGAGAGAGAGAGATCAAAAACGCTGTCTGCTGAGAGGTAGTCACAGCCACTGATACCAGCTTCGAGGAAGCAGAGCAAGGAAGAGATCAAAACGCAGACTACTGAGGGGTCGTCACAGCCATCGATGCTGGAACCCCTAACGAGAGAGCAAATTGCATCAAAAACCACGCCTGACGGGCTTCCGAGAGACTCGGCTAGCGAAGGCTCTCGCTCAGTCCTACAGCCCCAGAGGCCGGCTCGATCCTGAGTTGCATCGCGAGCTCCAGTGAGGCTCGACACAATCTCTGCTATTTTTCCAACATGGGGAAAACGTTTAAATTGCCCCCAGAATCTCAGCAAGCGCATCTCCCAGGGATGTGGCTGGCAGCAGCATAAGATGCCAAAAGGCACTTATTGTTGCATTTGACCTGGTGTGGAAAGAAGGCCACCAGTTTGGCGGGGGCGCGTGTTATAAGGTGGAACAACTCACAGAAAACTAAGTGTAAAATCCACATATGTACTATGGAAGTAGCGGCACCAAGACAGAGTCAGCGCATCCACTGAGATCACCACGTCGATGAGGGAGAGCGCCACGGAGACCGAACGGCACCTCAACTTCAGCGCACTGGCCTTCCGGGAACAGAGAATTCTACCCACACAAGCGTTGTTCATTAGTGTTGTTTTACTAAATTTGTTTCGATGCCTTTTAATTGTTTTCTGCAAGGACAGGGTCACAAGTGCTGTCACTGGTGTATGTGCCATTAGCAGCAAAGCTATTTCAAAATGTCCACCAAAGGAAGCGCAGTCCACAATACCCCACGTATGACTGCACTGCTACAGAACAAACAAAGCAGTATGTAAATAAATAGGTGGTAAATGCATGCGCACCTAACATAACTTACATTGGGAGAGGAAATAATTATCTGATCCCCGAACCTCAACTCAAAGAAAAGGTGTGGGAATGCGACCCTTCTGAAAAAATGGCTTGTTTTGACATTGCGAGAAGACCTGCACTTGTCTGTGCTCCCTAATTGGTCCAGCTATGGTGTAATTTTGGAGCGCGCCTCAGTGCTGCCACTCTCTCCTATGATGCGCGACACCATTAAAAGCACCTTTCTGTGACATATTAGTGACAAAGAGCCGCAGAGATGAACTTGATAACGTTTGCCATTTGCAACTGTTAACATATCCCTACCCTTGGGCGCCTTGGCAGGGGTACCTGTGCGCAGGGTGTGTCTCTCGGCCTGACGTCTCCATCTGATACCAAAGCGGACATCAGGATGACAGCCTGTCCTTGTCAAGGCTACCCAAATTGTAGCCTGACTCATACCTAAACATCCCTTTGAATTTTTCATGCACTTTTGAATGCGATTTAGCTATTTAGAATCTATTTAGCAGGTGCGACGGATCTGTGGACACCTGCCGCATCCATATTGCCTCATTCATTTTTCTGAGTGCAACGCAAAACAAAAACAAAACAAAATGAAAAAAGAATAAGAACTCAATGCGTATGTTGTACTTTTCCAGACAGATGCAAAGGCAGAGACGGCGAACACACATCCCAACGCTCAAAGCTGCTGTCCCCCGAAAAGTTTGCTTGCTGCACTTCTCGGGTCACACTTTGAGGCTTTTTGTCCGGTTCGGAAGGACAGTTGTTTCCCATACGGCAGGAGAGCACTTAACAATTCTAGTCCGAGGCGGAGATGGAATGAAAATGCAATATTAATTCTGCCCGTATTACATCTTAACATGCAGTCCATCTTGACTTTTTCACATGGTTTGCCCTGTCATTTGCCTATGCAGAGCCCGTTCCTAATTTCACAGTCATTATGCACTGATGTCTTTACTTCTCAGCATCACTAATTTTAATGAAGTAAAAAATATTTTCTGAAGGTCAAACAGTCGATCGCTCACATACCGTAGTAATATCTGTCAACACATACAAGTCAGATTTCAATTTTAAGCCCTTAATGGTCATTCCATATAATAATTATTAAACACCACACATTCAGATGTACTTTTGTTTGTTCATTTATTCATCAAATGATATCAGTTTCCAAATTCCATATACATTTATGCGTGTGCTTAACATACACACAAATCAAATATTGCGTAAATTACAAATCCAAGGCACGGTGAGTATTACACTCAAAACGTTTTTAGATGCATTTTAAAACACTTCCCCTCCCATTTCATCACAAACAGGAATAAAGCTTTGTTGTAAGGAATTAATCTTTTATAATGCACTAAGGGTGAAGTAACCCTTGTGCTTGGCAGGTGCGCTGGCTCCTGGTACCCTGTAACTGATGGTAGAGTTCTCCTGGCCGGGGCGGTTCGGCAGGAGCCTATTACAGCCCACATTTTATTACCCATTACTGCTGAGGTCATTAGCAGCAAGAGGGATTGTACGCTTCTTAACCTATTGATCATTGTAACTACTACCATTTAATCCTGTGTTGAATGACTGAAAATCTGCTAAAGACATGGGGCTATTGAGGAGAAGGGCGGTAGGGAACACTTTAACTAAAAAATATTACCCCGCTTGGTGTGTCATGCTCATTTAAAGAAAACACGGGATGCTGATTTTCATGTACAGCAGCTCCGTCTGAAATGCTCCCCTTTTAACACAGACTAAAACAGGCATTCTGTGATAAGTGTCAAAAAAAGGAAGAATTAATGTAAAAATGTACTAATTATGTACCAATATGAAAAAAATCTTCAAATTAAAAGATTAAAACAAAACAAAAAAAAAATATGTTTTAAAACATTTTAATTCAGATTCCTAAAAGGGAAAAAATACTTAAACTACAAACTATTTATTTCCTTCATACTGCGAGACACGTTGCGGACGTTGTGATTACGGCTGAAACGGATGATGCGTGTGGATTTCTGCTGCAAGGGTGTGGAATTCCAGGTGTGTGTCGTACATAAACTCTGTACAACCAAGAACATTCCCATAGACTCAGTATAACCACAGGACACGTACCAGCACAGAACTGCTGGCAGAAGAGCCAAGCGTGTGTGCGCGCGCACGCGCGCGCACACACACACACACACACACACACACACACACACACACACACACACACACACACACACAATAGCTACACCCCTCCCACAGCACCAAGTTCCACAAAATGTTCTTGAAACGCAATCTGACTGACGGATGACTATATCGCGCTCTTATGCTCAATTTAGGCAGCACTCCATTCAGTTGCAAGAAAAACAATGTTTTTAAAAATAAAAAAAATACCAAAAAAAAAAATAAGGCTCTCATTATGTACTTTTATTCAGGCTAAATAAGAACGTTATAATAAAAACTAAAATTTCATCTCAGCACAATACTCACAGCATACATAAATGATAATGCTGTTAAAATATAAAAACTACTACATATGCAAATCAGTATTTTATGTAACTTATGTAAGGAAACAACACAAATGGCCTAAGTCATGCTGTTATAAATGTTGTAATTATGATTATTATTAAGATAATGGAAGAATATCAACATATACTGTAAAAATGTTAAATACATATTTATATAAAAGCTAAGAAAATCCAGGTATGTTTCCATGTCTCAAAATCATTTCAAATTATTGAGCCAGTGCTGTTATACTGTGGTTATCCAAATAAATATTAATATATAACAAATAATAACACCTTACGCATTTTCTGCTGATATTACTACGCTGTTATTGTACATCAGCGCTGTGTGAACAGTACTCTGCTGTTACCATTAAAAATACAAGGTTAATAAAAAGATGCAGAAAACATTATCATTATTTCCATGGGTATACTGCTTGTGAAAATTCTGCATCAATATGTGGAATGGGAAGATTTAATTATTTTTAAATTCTGTTTTAAATTTTTTTCATCATCACTTAAACATTGATAAATATTTTAATGTAATTTAAACAAAACTATTTAATCTGCAATACTGTGCGTGAAGCACATAACGAGTACTAGTAGAATGTAACATATTATAATGTCCCATTTTTTTGTAGTACAAAGCTTGATTTTTACTGTGTATCGGCACGACTTTTTAAAATTATTATGTCTGTGCAGATGGAAATTATGAACATTTGATCATTTTTAAAAGCGGAAAGATATTTGCATTGGTATCAGTGCGGCTTTGTACTCCAGTCTTGCATACGGTTAAGCGTGGAGCTGAGGTACGAGCGACTGGCTTTGTCCCAGCGCCCCGGCGGTACACAAAACGGGATTTTAATGAAGGAACACAAGTCGCACTTCTCAGCAACATTTACATTCTGTGATTCAGACTTAATGAAGATCATCTGCAGAGCAGCATTCCCTGCTGAGGCCAAAGGTCACAGCGCAGCCAAAGGAGAGGGCCCCATGCTGGAGGACCCTCCTTCTCGGTGGCACGACAATTAAGGGGGGAGGCCAACTTCAATGATACCACGTCAGGAATTAGGCTCGCCACATACAGAAAGGTTGGGGGGGGGGGGAGAAAACGTGATTTTACAGTCCGCTCCCCTGTGCCATCCTGTTTTGTGAGAACATCAAATAGAATTGAGAAGCACAAAATAAGTAGCCCTTGAGAAATCCGAGGCGCCAACCTTTTTTGATGTTCTCGCTTTACCTTGACTGCGGCTAAAGGAACCGCAGTGGCACTCGGCCTCAAATACCATACGATGGGGCATGAAACGTCTTCAAAATTATAATTTCATGGTACACGCCGCGTTCCAGCTTTGCATGGATGTAATTAGACTTCAACAAGGGCACAACTTCCCATCCTAGTATTTTATACAAATGACTAACATTATGAGTTTTCCAATCCGTTCACATTAAAAAATTATCTATACGTCATTTTACTTCTTTGTACTGGTTAAATACAGATACGGTTTTATTTTTTGACATAACAACAGTAACATTTTCAATAACATTTTATATATATTTTCACTGTTATAATATCTAAACCAAAAATGTTTTCAATAGCTTTCCGAGATTACTAAAAATGTTGGAAAAAAAAAAAAATCAAAAATATGAAGAAAAAAAAGTAAAATTTACAACACTAAAAATAGTCGAGTGGAGCTAACCCTTTAGTAATTCAAGCTGCTTTAAAAACGTTTTGAGTTAAGATAAACAGGATAATCAAAATCACATTTTCCCCCCATTTTCTATATAGTTTCGAAGGAGAACTCGGCCAGATATGCAACAACTGTAAAAACAAAACTCAAGATTGCATTTTAATTAACTTTTAAACCACAAACAAACAAGTTTTCAACGAAACTGGCTCTGCTCTCCATCGAATAAACAAACTAATAGCCGAAGGGAGCGAATCGTTCACGTAAGAGCAGCAGCTGAGCACTGTGCCGCATCTGCTGGTTCCCACACTCGTCCACCAAGCCGCCCAGCCAAAGGGCCAGCGCTGTCACCTGGCCGTCACTGTCCGCAGCCCCCCCCCCCGACTCAGTCACTCATTCACTGACAAAGCCTCAATGAGGAATTCAGCACACTGCGTGTAACTTGACTGCTACCACCATTATACACATGACTTTAGAAGTATACAGCTGGCCACAATGCACATCTGTCTGTGTTCTCAGGAAAAATGCATTGTGCTCTTTTTTCCTCCAAAACAGATGAAAGTAACAACTATCGGTTTACTCTCTAAAAATAAAAAAAAAAAAATGTACAAAGCAAACAGTTTTTTTGCAGTTAAGAAGTCCTAACTCTCAATATTTCCAAAGCAGCTCAATTAATTGAGTCAGATTGAGCACATAAACAGCAACACAAAACCTTAACCGTAAAGCAGAATGATTTTTTTTCTTGTTTTGCCAAAAACACGCCAACCTCGAAGGCAACTGGTTTGACTAGCGAAGCTCTGAGGCCCCGCCCCGCGATGCAGATGCCCGTACTCACCACGCGGCTCTGAGATATGGCAGAGAAACGAGTCATGACAGCATAGTGTACGCCATTCACCTTCTCCCAAACTCGTGCGCCTCCGGCACACTGAAAAGCCCTCGTCCTACGGGCTCGCACACCGATGATTTATGGTTTACCAGCTCAGCAAGGTTACGCAACACTGCGTGCCTTCAGATGTATTATTTGAGTCAGTTGAGATTTAATTAAGATCATAGCCCCTAGAATCCCCTTCAAATGAAAATTTACCAAAGACAATGGACGACACATCCTCATGCAGATTGCTTCCATTCTGTTCACATCAACAACACAACCCTAATCCTTGTTTCCATGACGGCAGACAAGGGTCCAACAAATTGTGTTGCCTTTTTCCCCCCGCCTCATGTTGTTGTCTTTTGTGTGTCAGAAAAACCATGTGCCCAATTAATGGGGGGGTAAAAATTACAGCAGCTGTCTCACGAGTGAGCATTGTCCCAAAATACATCTGGAGCCAAAAGACCTGGCTTTTTGTCTGAACACAAGAACATTTACACACTGAACACAATGTGACAAGGAAAGTAATAATATGTTTATCTAAAATTGCTTTACTGCTGTTGAGTTGTGACAAGATGCAAATATGTCTCAAAATAGCTTTTGATGTATTCGGTGTCCAGCCCTCCCTGCCAAACGCCTCCTCGGGCTTCAAAGTTGGATGGTGTAACGTGAAACAACACGAAAACCAAAACACAAAACAATACACTGTACAACAAGGTTCTGTTTGACAGGAGAAAGTTCAGGAAGTTTCCAGGGAATCTAAAGAAGCGACGGACAGAGGAGGTGCGAAAAAGCCTGTGACACAGAGGACCCCCCAACCCCAGGGCGATCTAGATCATAAAGCAAGGGACAGCCTTGCAGGGGACATCCCATGTGCCTTAATGGCCTGATGAGCCTGTCTCCAGGCTTGGGGCTCAGAGTCGTATCTGGTTGCCTATGTCATGGTTTGAAAATGACAGGTGCTGGCAGGCGACTGCTTAGACAGGCCACGGCACAAATAGCGGCCGCGCCTGAAAGGGCTAATGCACTACTAATGAACAATAAATCAACTTTGATTACAAACTGTCAAGCCAATCAGCTCTTGTTTCAGCCCTCGCCAACCGCTGGGCCACGACTCCAAAGACACGCGTGTTGCGTGCAGCGACGTGGCCTTGCTTTTGCGCACTTCTGCCCACTGACCTATTGCACCTGTCTCTGAGTTTCACAGCCCTCGTGTGTGCGCGCGGGGGGGTCGCCAAGGCACCGGTACAATGTGTAAACATGTTTTCAGAGCAGAAACCTCATAAACAAAACGATGAAGAAGAAAAACCCACCAACCCTAAAATTAAAGGAAATGTAGCTCTTTTAAAAGAGACATTATTATATTAATTAAAATGATTTTAACTGGAAGACTCCTGGGGCTTTTCACATCATTAAAAGTTAACCCAGCACAAAGTCAATAACTGTCTCCAGTCTAATACCTCTGGGGTGTTTGGAAGGGTTAAGTCAGCCTGGCAAGTATGGAAGTTGATCCATCTGCCACCTACCTCACGATGACGATGCTCTCCACCTGCAACCCCCCCCCCCAAAACACCACAGTACCACACATTTGTCTTGGGAGAATTACAACGCTGACATTTAGGATGATGACACTTACATTAAACCGTAACAAGCAGATGATGTTGAGTATAGAGCTCTCCTCCGTCTCTTCATTTAACACGATAGAGTGATGGGTGGATATACCTCCCATTACCTCCCCACCTCTAGCCAGATGACAGGAGCGCCGCCGATACACTGGCTCCGGCGGCAGCCAAACCCACTCAACCCTCAGAAACGTACTTGGAGCCAAACGCACCAAGACGCACATGGTGCCGCAGCACCCAGTACAGCCCCACTTTAAGGGCCAAAATAACACCAGCATGTCACTTGTTACAGAAAAAAAAAGTCCATGGAAAAAGAAGAAAAAAAAAAGTTTTTTTTACAGAACAAAACAGAAGTTTAAAAATTGCTTTGGTTATTAAAAAAAAGTAAAAAAGCTCCAATGAAAGAACAGAAAAGTACACGTGAAATTTAAGCAAATGTACAAGAAGAAATGAGAAACTCCAGCTTTCAGCGTTTAAAAAAGAAAAAAAAAAAAACAGCAAGAAATGTTCTGAAGTGTCTCAATGCAATCATGCAATCAGTGGCAGGCAGGCAGGCACATCTAGTAAAACACCTCAAGAGAGAGATCCAAAGAAAAGCCGAAGAAAGGCATGAGGCATCTGCCGATCCTGCGCTCCGACACGCAAAGCCAGGCTGCTCTCAGCTCCAGCCACAGGTCAGCAGCCTGAGCTACAGGGCGCACAGAGCTCCCCCGCTATCCCAGCTCCCCAAACAAGCCGCATGATGAAATTAACCAATTACCACAACGAACATGGCACAAAGGAGCCTGCGAAGCCCCTTCTCCTTTTCCCAGGACAAATTAAATTGTCAAGTTTTGCACAAGAAAGCGCGTAGAAATTGCAGAATCAATCATATTGACAAACCTGACAAACTCCATTTAGCTGGCAGGGTAAACAGGGAGGCTGGGCCGTGCGGAGCGGAGCTGAACGCAGCCGAGAGGAGAGCAGAGCGCAGGAGACGAGAGGAGACGAGAGCGGTGCGGGAGGCGGGCTCGGCACAGCTGCGGCGTCTCCTGCCTTCCCCGGGATACGGGCAGATTGCACGCGCAAGGTTGCTCCCTGGCTGACAAGATACAAAACTATCCAATCAACCACGCCCTTCTCCACCAATCACAACCGGCCCCCTAAACATAATCAATTCAAATGGGCCACACAATGGGGCGCCGCGGGCCGCGACTGCAGGTGAAGTAATGCCTTTGTGTGGGGCCCTTTAAAAGAAACCACAGTTGATGGCTGTTAACCCTTTGACCCCTGCCGGGGCTCTGGCCGCGCAGGAGAAACAATGCCCCTGCCCCCCCCCCCCCTCACGTACGCCACCGAAGAGAAGCCCTTTAATTAAACAACAGATAAGTAAACAAGCCTCTGCGGCTCACAGAGACAAAAACAAGGGGAACTGCCCACTTTATCTCCTTTTTACTCTTCCTCTACATGCAAATTTTCACTGCAAGAGCAACTAACTCTGTTCTAAATCATTACTGGTGCTAAACGGCCTAACAACAAACAAAAACACCAAATCCATCCTGCAGTCGACATCTGAAAAAAGAAAAAACATGCATGCAACTTGTTAAGAAATACCTCTAATTTATAGGGAAAAGCAGTGTCACAATGAGGTAAACGGGGAAGGGGGGGGAATAAGGATTTTATACTGTGAATGTCAAAAGTGCTTTCAGGAGACCTACAGAGGTACTACAGTTAAAACAGCAGCAAATATGGGCTGTCTATTTGAAATCATTTTTCTTTTTCTAATAATAACAGGAAATGTTATATTCTTATATTTTGGTCTAGCATACAGACCATCAAGAAAATGTTGAAGGAAAAAAAAAAAAAAAAACACAGGAGCGGAAAACAGAATCCTGCCACCTACTGGATCTTCTTACACAGTCAGTGAGAGAGGAGAAGAGAATAGTGAAACCCATCTAGAGAGGAATGCTTTTCTTCACTTTGTCTCAAAAATCAAAATATTACTTAACAATACAGAGTGAAAAAAGCTCTCCAAACGCTTTGATGATTTTGACTTGACACAAGTGCCCACATGTGGCTTTTAAAAGCGCAGATGTTTCGGACAATAAAAAGGAAGACCTTTCACTTTATTAACTCAGTTCCAAATTAATTATCTGCTGAAGACAATACAATGTTATCATTATCATGTGTCAGACAAAAAAGTAATCATTTATGTATTATGAAGTATTTGCAGAACGACGGAATGTGAAGGTGAGAAATACACAAGCGGTGTGAAAAAGGCACGGTGAAAAAAGATCCAGGTAGCACTTCCAGGACAGGGCGCTACAGTGGTGTGTTGCTAAGTGCAGTTCCCCTAAACACGGACTGTGTGACCTATTTAAAAACACTGACTGCAGGAACTCAGGTGTCAAAAGTGACAATTCCAACACGTATCGCCGTGAATTATTCAAGGAAAGAGGAGCCTCTTTAAATCTCCTGCATGCGGGGAGACACGCAGGGTGCGCACACGTTCTGACAGCGGTGGTCTCCACTCTGGCCGCGCCCCCCCCCCCCCTTCCCCCAGCCCGATCCCTGGGGTGGCGTGCCGGCATATTCTCAATAAAACACCTTCTTAGCAGTAATAGGCCACCGTTCTCCTTTCAACGCTCCCAACGGCTTCATGATAAATTTAGCAGACACACAGTTCAAGCCTTGCCTCTCATTTGTTCGCTCGCCCCCCCCCCCATCCGGTGCCAGGGTCCCTTCTCCTATAACTACACCGCTAGGTACTATGATGTCACAGGTATGCGCTTTTTTGGAAACCCCTACAAATGCGTACCGTCAACATGCCGTAGCTTTGGTAAATCCTATACCAACCCACCCCCCCCACAGCAGAGGATGCAGGACGGAGGCAGGATGGATATGTGCGCACATGGCCCCTCGGCCTGACCCCCCATCACTAATTTCCTCAGTTATTGTGTGAAAGTGAAAGAGTACTGTGTGTGTCATCCAGCTGAGGGTCCTTTATGACATTTGCACTTAAGTGCGCAGTGACAGTGATGGAGTCGTGCAGCACATTTCACAGTTACACATCTTGCACAAGGGAGTGAGAGGAAGAGGCGAGGAGCAGCACTCACTCGTTTATCATGTTAAGACTCATAAGAAGGCATGTTTGCATTGAACGCCGTCGCATTTTCCAACGGCTTGACAACAAGCAGCATCTGTTAAATATGAACAACATTTCTAAAACGGGACAGTTGGTAGTATAGTGGTTAGGGCTGCTGCCTTTGGACCTAAAGGTCACAGGTTTGATCTCCAGCTGTAGTACCCTTGAGCAAAGTACTTACCCTGAATTGCTCCAGTAAAATTACCCAGCTGTACAAATGGGTAAATAATTGTAACGTTAACATTGTAAGTCACTTTGGAGAAAAATGTCAGATAAATGTAAAATGTTAAAGCAAAAGAAGAGAAACACAGACTGTTTTTGTGAGTCTCTTGGAAATTAATACCTGCTCAAGGCTTTCATTAAACTTTTATTTTGGGTGAAAAAATAAAACATAATAAAAAGAAAGCTAAGAGCAACTCCTGTCCCCCCCCACCCCCACCAGTAGTTATTCAAAGCACAAAGAAGTCATCAGAGGAGGTCTGCAACTTGCTCGACTCGCAGCGTGTGCGAGAGATCCGTTCACCCTTTGCAACAGAGAAACCGCCTCGTATGTGTGGAGCGAAAGCCCTCGACTCCACCACCGAGGGTGTCCTTATGTCATTTCCTGGTACTGAAGACCAAAAACACCTATTCGTCTCTCGCTCACCTCTTCTATTCTCCTTAATTCAGTATTGCGTGACATGTTAAAAATTAAAGAGCAGCATCTCATTTTTCCAAATGTTTGCTTTGTTAATATGCCACCAAGTTCTAAATGTGGTGTTTTTGCATTGTGTTGTGTCTGCTGTGGTTTGACAGCAAGTCAAAACAGGATACTATTTTCATATTGAGTCGCTTAAGCCAATGCCATTTTTACTCTCTTTTTATCTCATATCAAATAAAGGGGTGGGGAAATTTTATTTTTCAAGTTTCCATGCGAGTCTACAAATGCTATATTTAGAAAAGCTGCTCAAAAACATTCAAAATATTTGAGAACGTAAACGACTAAAGTTGAGAGACACCAGAAGTAAATAACGAATAATGCTAAGAAATTAAACCAGATTGGCAGTTTTTCCTACAAAAAAAAAAAAAAAAAAAACAAAAAAAAACTGTTTCCTCTCAAGATAGCGATGAGAAAAAGTCAGAAATAGAAATCCCGCAGTTGAATACGTGAGGTCTGATCTATAATCAAACCATAAATAAATAAAGAGTTATAATGTACAAGTGTGGTTAACAATAAGTCCTTTACAGGCACCTGAGTGCATCAGTAACACTCACCGTTTTATGGCATCCCGTCATTTAAAATTTATCACTGGCTGGAGTGTTTACATTTCCCAATACAGCATCACACCACCGGTGCACTGTCATCGCTGTGCTGTCTCAGGCCCCGCTTGGACACATACCTTCAAACGGCTCGCTGACAAACAACCATCAGAGATGTCCCAGAGAACCTCTAATGCAACAAATGTTTAATTTAAAAACACACCACTGTGTTTTCTTTTTTTCGGCCAGAGCACGGAGGTTGAAACCAAAATTTCTGGACTGTGGATGTCAGAGAAACAAGCAGCAAAAGCACCTTTCTCTCACTTTGCCCAGTTTTTGAAGCAGCAGTACCTTCAGAGTTGAGCTGCTTGGCTGGCGGGATGTGTTGAAACCCCGAGGTGTGAAGTGCAGCAGCCGACCGGCAACATGGTCCGCGCCTCCGTTGTGTAAAAACTCATGTAAGACCACAAAGACCCTCGCTGCTGGGTGTTTTACTGCGTGATCTATGGCTTATGTACATCCCAAAGGGCACATGAATCACCCTGAAAAGCACACAGATGACACTGCGATACTGTGGCAGGCCTTGATGTACAGATACCACACTGTGGGGTGCATCGGCACAAGGGGATTCAAAAAAGAGAGAGGGAAAAAAAAAAAGGCTAAAATGTAAATACAAGGACTCAAATAAAAAGAACCACCCCCACTACAAAAAAAAAAAAAGAAAGAAAGAAAGAAAGAAAAATACAGCACATGGCCTTTAAGCCGTATGATAGAAGTTAATATGACAGCCATCTGATGTCTAAGAGTTACTCACAGGCCGAAACCGACTGTCTGGAAAGTGGAGAGATGACTTCATTTCGACAGAATGATCAAAACCTGTTTCCAATATATACAGTACACATAATACATTTTTACAATATGACAAGGAAAACAAACTGCAGAAAAAGAATCCTGGGCCTCAGTAACACAAGCATCCGCTATTGGTGATATGTTGATCATTCTTGGCACATGATCTCATGGTGGAGCAACAAAGACGTATGAAATAAGAATTCAATGTCACACCATCGTCCAGGCCTTCTGACAGATTTAACTCAACACTCTCTCATCCCCCCCCCCCCAACACATATACTTTTTGGGTACCTATAAGTCCAGATAATTTAAAACAGAAGATTAATTTAACCCGTGTCCAGTGAGTACAACAACCTCTCTTCTCATTAGCTGTTCGCTTTAGCGTTATAATATTTCAGTGGAAATCAGTGTCACATTTGGCTGGAGTTCAGCAGGCATTCCAGCTGCCTGTATGAGTGAAGGCCAAAGCATGGTGCAACGCAACAACCTCTTTGGTCCTGTTTTTATTTACAGCTAATTTTGGCACAGTGCGCTTCTCAGGCTGTACATCCAGCAGCAGCAAAGCGGGCCGCCTCTATCGCCCCTGCACCCATCCGCCAGTTTGCGAACGAGCGGGGGGGTTTGTCGTCACCCCAGTGGCAGGGGCCGGACGGCGGGCCTACCAAAGCTGGATGGCCCCCAGGGGTCTCACTCTAATGAGATACAGATTGGGGCTCAGCAGTCAGTCCGGGCGTGTGTGTGTGCGCGTGTGCGCGTTTGTGTGTCAGAGTGATGCCATGGGTCTACAGCACAAACAGTAGTTGGGAAAACCACTGATTCCCCCCCCCCCCCGTCACAGAGAATCTGCCTCAATCCGGCCCCACCACACTCCACGGAGGGCTAGGCAAAAAGAAGAGCGCGAACAGATTGAGAAAAGAAAAAAAGGAGGGAAAAATTACACTTGAAGCTTATGAGGCTATCAGTGTGTAAAACTGAGCTGATATTAGAATTTGACCTGTAAATACCCTCTGTGAGAGAGCATGATGGGACGTGTGTGCAAGAGCGCGGCGGAGAGGGAAAGAGCAGGGCCAGAGAAATTCCTTTCCAAGGAATAAAATATGTTACAATGAGAAAAATCTTTGTGTCACTTTTTTTTTTTTTAATAGCATTTTAATTCCTTACTCGTCTAAACAGATGAACAAGCATTGCTTGGCTGGAGATTCTACCAAAGAGTAACATTTGTCAGAGGTTGAATACAAGGTGACCCGTCTTGTGTGAACCATTTTCCTTTCATTTAAATATAAAAGAGGCCAAAGGATGATCCCAGCAAATGGAGGAAGTAATGAAACCACACAAATGCATCTTTTAATGAGTTCTTCATAACGCAAATGCTAATCACCGAGACGCCGGCTCACCGCAGACACACCAAGAGTCGTTTCTACTTTTAACATTTTTCGAGCAACGGGAGCAATTTATATTATACACTTGCTTCGATGAAATCAAACAACAGGTAAACATTTGCCGAGCAGGAAGTCGGCAGCGAAAGTGAGCGAAGATACAGCCCCACAAAAGGCAAAGATCCAGATTTTTAACAAGCCTAATCTTGGCTTTACGCTGATGACAGTGGAACCATGTTGACATAACATCTTCAGCCCAGCTGCACGTCACATAATCCACTATAGGAGGTGCCGTCCTTCCCATGATCCCTTGCCGCGTGGCATAGTTAACGGCTCCGGCATCTCGGCATCGCAACAAACGAGACTAATTTTTTTTTCTTCCCCCCTCTGTGGTGCAAGTGGACTATCAGCAAGGGTCCAACAGTGTTGTTCCTAATTACCTATTTCGCCACTCCTGATCCTGTGGCTGGCATAATTAGTTACCTGGGGCTGCAATCCAATTTGAAGTGATGACAAGAAAGTGATCCATGAAAAAGTAATAAGTTAAATCCAATTTCAGCCTGCCTCTAATTAAATGCACATGGAACTAATGACTCAAACCCTACCATTTCAGTGATAACGGTAATTAGCGAGGTGGGAGTCTCTCTCTCTCCACGTTTTCACCACTGTAGGTGTGAACTGTGAGGTAAAGTGGTATGGACCGTTTTAATTACACGTGTCACTCTGTCAGTAATTTACTTGCTTTTGACCAGTCAAGTATGTTTTGGTCCTCCAGGCCTGCGCGCAGCTGTTCGTATATTTAGTCAAATTAAATGCCTCGAGCAAAAAACACACGGTGCTGTAAATGAAAGTTTGCTTGTGCAATGCTGACCACTAAAACCGCCCAGTTGGCGGCAAGAAGAAAAAAAACCAAAGCGCAATTTAAGGCTGACTCAAAGTCAGGATTTTCAGATTGATGGATTTTTCACACTCGCAATGGTCTTTTTTTCTCCTTGTGAAGAAAGGGGGAAAAAAATCCCTCCTGCTCCAATTATTTTGCTTCAGTAATGATTTCTTTCCACAGTGTCAAAGTTGTTGTGGTCAGTCCACTTTTACACGTAGCTGATGGTTTTCTCTGAAGCAACTTACAATGTTAATCTATCTACAATTATTTACCCATTTATACAACTGGGTAATTTTTTACTGGAGCAATTCAGGATAAGTACCTTGCTCAAGGGTACTACAGCTGGAGGTCAAACCTGTAACCTTTAGATCCAAAGGCAGTAGCTCTAACCACTACGCTACCAGCTGTCCCTTTTTGGGAGCACTTCTCATTTCTAGCCGAGTCGTGCATCCACACCCCTGACGCGCACAGTAAGTGCTGTCACTCTACCTTACAGTGACCTCTGCGCACCGAGCGGCGTACGCCAAGCTCAGTGCCTCGCCTCGGGCCCTCTCTTCGCCCGTACTTTAAGCAGGATCCCGTCCTTGGAAAGACGTCTAGCGGCAGCGGCTCCGGCTCATTATGTTCTAGTGTTTCAGAAATTGCTACCCTTGAGCATCTGAATAAAGTGGCTGCAACACCAAATAGAAGACCGCAAGTGGACAATAAATGCATTGTACCCTGATTTACAGACACGCTCTGAATATGCTCGCAAAAACCTGCGATATATGTCCGCGGCACATCATTCATACCATCGGTTAGAAAATTAACGGTATTAATAATAACAGACGACAAAGCCCCGACATTAGGCTCGTAATTTAAAAGCAGCAGCCAGGCAGAGCTAATTTTGTGTAATATTAGAAAGGGGACGATTTCCAGTTTATTTGGACGCTTTACTGAGCCGGCGCTTGGAGAGAGGGCCTCGCTTTTCCTCGCAGCAGCTGAGTGACAGCTCGGCCGAGCTCTCTGTATACATTAATACATTAGAATTTTAATTTTGCCTTTGTCTGCGGGAGACTGTCTAGTACCGCGCTATGTACCAACAGCTGGCCGTACGGTGGAATCTGCAGCGAGGCCTCCGCTGTTGACCTCTGCTGCACAATTCCCAGCCCGATTCGGGGAAACTGTTTGGTTTGATCCTTTCAACTTATTTGAATCCTGACAAATACGCACACAACTGAAAGGTCAGCGCAGTCATATTTCATCCTCTGGAGCTATTCCTTAGACATCTGCACAACAAAGAGGCCCTTTCAGTACCTGACATTAGACCTAGCTGCTACAATAGCTCATTAAAAATGGCCCCCTATGGGAAAGAGGGTATTAAATATTATATATACGCACATACATAACGGGCTGCGGTATTAATTACCAAATATGCCCCCAAGTCATCCACGATTTCACACTGCAACAAACAAGGCACCGTTCTCCAACAAAGATGCAGCAGCTTGCATCTGCCGAGAATTAGCTCGACACCAAATTAACGTTAATATAATTTATTGCGGAGAAAGCTGCTACTTCTGAAGCAAAGAGCAATAGTAAAAGAGAATAAGTGGTAGCACCTCGCAGCGGAGCGCGAGCCAAGCACCGCTTATCCCGCCGTGCTGACAAGTGCTCTCCATCGCCCGCTGCTGGTCAGAATTGAGCTGCTCAGCTCCCCACACCCCCCCCACCCCCCTGAGTCAAGGCGAGGAGGAGGCTTTGACAAAGGCGCAGCCGTGGACCCCAACGGCTTCCCCTGCTTCTCTGGGAAAGAGTGGTCCGGGAACAGAGAGGCTCGGTAAGTCGCGGCAGCCTAAACAAGCTCAACCTGCGACACAACCCACGGTCAACGGCAGAAAAGGACGAGGCCTTGAACGCAGGAATTGGCTGTAATCGGTTTGCGCCGACAAGCCAGCCGCCTTCTCACCGCATGTGCACGAACGGCTTGGTTTCTGCACAAATCCTAATCCAGCTCCTCACGTTGGTTTCCAGCACACAAGCTCTGCACCAGTTTTCTCTGCTTCCTCCTCATGTCATTTCCGCATGAAATGGCATAAAGGCAGAAAACAAAGCACTCTTTCAACTTCCAAAGCAACTGCGCAGGATTAATATAGTTTTTTTTGCCAAACATGGGGGGCAGGGGCTGGGGGGTCTACCTGTGAGATGGGCGCCTTCTCGCTGGCCTTGGGGGACTTGAGGACGCCGCTTGGCGGCTGCTGCTGCTGCTGTTGTTGCTGCTGCTGCTGCTGATGAAGTATCTGTCTGGCAACTTGTAGAGCCTACGAGAAACACATAAAAACCATCAGAAGGAAAAAAACAATAAAAAAAAGAACACATTTTATCGTGTGCAGGGCTCAACTCCTTCCCCAGGGACCGCTCTCGTTGTCTCCTAACACAACAGATGTAACCCGAACGACAATGTGTGCTTGGCTGCTGAGAGATAACAAAACAAAGTGTGCCTAACAGACCATTTTTCCATCTTCACTTCCTTCAAACAAATTTACATAGTTTCCTCTTAGAAACACAGAGAACAATAATAAGATGGCAAATCAAACAAACCAAGAAACCTTTTTAAAAACATTTTCGTCTGACTCGTCCGCGTCGACGGTAAACTTCAAGAAGCTGCTGAGCTACTATTAGCAGCATTTTGATCTTAATTTTCCCTGTGACATTGGTCCCCCCCACCCCACCCCACCCCGCCCCCGCCAGCAGAAAGCAAATAAAAGGTTTACTGCCGATCCAAATATCTGTTAAAGGACGGGGCCTTTCTCAGTGGAAAACAAAACAGAGCGAAGTCACATGTTTATTGCTTCAGCAACTCCCTCTTCCCTTACGATAAATAATCAAACATGCCATCCAGAACAAACAAAGTCAGGGAGCTGGAGGGGGAAAAAAAAATACCGCGGTCATGAAAACGACACTGATACCAAGAAAAGCAACCAACTGTTCCCACAGAGAGCGGCGAGCCTCACACCTACACCAGTAAAACATCTGAGTAAATAACTTCACTCATTCTTTCCATGTTCCTCCAACCATCACTCCCACAATTAAACAAACAGTGTGAGGTTCATCCAAACGCTCTCACTGCGTTCTGCGCTGTCAGTGAACGGCAGGAGTCGAAAGGGACTCTTATGTGCCCCCAAATGAACATAAAAGCTGTGTGCTGAGGGTGGAGAGGTAAACAGGGACAAAGACATATGGAGACAGAGCTACAGAGTGTGTGTGTGTGTGTGAGGGAAGGAAAGAAAGACGTGCAGTCTTGTAAAACCTTTATAAAGAGACTCTGTGGCCACTGTGGACAAGGCCTGCACAGACAGCACTATTGCCGGAATACACAGCTGCGCTCGGCACTCTGTGTGTGCGTTGACCTCCCCACTCTGAGGGGTTGCTGCATGACATCATGGGGCAAGAATATGACTACGAGGTATAGAGGGGCCACTCTACTGGTGTTCCCTTCCACCTTCTTTTTCCTCTCTCTTGCTCTCTCTCTCTCTCACACACACACACACACAAGGGACTGCAGTGTTCTCTGTTGGAAAAAAATGATGAAGACAAAGTCAAACAGCTTGGGGACTTGGCAGAACAGGCTTAATTCCCCCAAGAGATAACCAACAATAATTGTTTAATGAAAAAAACTATTATACTAATAACTACCTCTACACAGAAGAGGTGTACACACAGACACACACACACCAAGTGTGCATACATACAACCATGTATATATAACTATAGTCATATATACCCACACCTTTTCGTTCATTACATACCAGCAGCTGTTACAGAACTTAGTAACGTACATTAAAAATTATTTTACTATGCTGAGACAGTCGCAGTTATTGGTGAAAATGTTATCATTCTTTATTTTCCAAAGAACGCACACGCATGTATTTTCAGGTCCCGGCGACCTGCGTAAGCACGAGAGCTGGGCAGCCGTATTGAAAAGGGCTTCCGCCAAGGGACAGTCCCCGTCGCACATGCCCGCAAAGGAACTGCTTCATGTGGCTTCTCCCTGCTGGACAGTATGACTTTCACTCCCACACAAATGAGCAGTCAAACGTAAAAATGCAACACGCGCAACAAAAACACAGCCTATTTATAGCCCCAATTTACACACATACGAAAAGTTTGCATTTCACACTTACTATAACCTGATGAAACCTTCCTGTCAGCTATGACGGAACGCAAACACCTCAGCCTTCTATTTGGATGTACGAGGTTGAACCCAGAACGAGGAGAAGATTTCAAAAGCGGTTTTGAAAAAAACGTTTAATTGAGAAAAATAGAGCAAAGACTTTTTTTTCCTCTCTCTCTCTCTCCGATGATTCAGATGGAAGTAGGAGGTCTGAACCACTCCTTCACGATTACTGGAAGCCCTAAAGCAAACAAATGACCATCATGTGAGGCTGGTCACCTGGCCACCGTGTACACGGAGCGCGTCTGCAATGCATCTGCCACGGTGAGCACAGGGCTCGAAGATCAGGACGAGGATATTTGAGTCCACAGGAAATGAGATGTGATGAGACACTTCTGGGAATGTAAATGTACGGGAATTGTAAGCGTACCCTTCTTGTAATCAACAGCGAGGAGCACACCTCTCTACCAGCACTGACCCCTCCACACAGCCACACGCAGCGACGCTTCCCGCCCATTCGGAACGGCAGCAAAGCGTTCCTTTTAATTAATGCTAAATATGCTATTACAAGTGCTCAGCACAAATCAGCTATGACAGTAGAGGGTGGAGAAAGAAAAGGCATCTGGAGCAGACAAGACTGAGCTGAGGACATAAAGTCTCTGTGAGGCTGTAATGAAGGTGGCAGTTACCTGATGACAGGCATACAGCAGTGAGGCTGCAATGCGCGTACACACACACACACATATATATAGCGGGTCCTCTATTGGGCACCTGTCATCATGTAAGAAGCACTCGCATCACTGGGAAGAGGTGTGTGTGTGTGTGTGTGTGTATATATAATATCGCATTTATTTGCTTATCGGAGGCCTTTCGCCAAAGCAGCTTACAATATTAATCTACCTACAATTATTTACCCATTTGCACAGCTGGGTAATTTTTACTGGACCAATTTTAAGGTAAGTACCTTGCTCATGGATACTATACCTGGAGGTGGGATTTGAACCCATGAGCTTTGAGTCCACAGCAGCAGCTCTAACCACTACACGAGCAGCTGTCCCATTATATACAGGCAGAGGTGGACATATAAACAATTGTTTTGTCTTCATTAAATTATGACTGTACCAATTTAGACAAACCATGCACTGGAGTTTCTCTGTCTGTGTCTGTCCCCCCCCAACCCCCCACAATGGCAACTCTGTCTGTCTGCCTGCTGTCTGCTCAGAGGTGAAGCCAGCCAGGGGCAGCCCAGGCGATTTGTTTAACAAGGCATTAGATGCTGCCCGTCATCCCGGAGCGCCAGCGCTCTGCTAGAATACCCCATTGTACGGTGTCGCTGGGCTGTTTGCTCAGCGCCCGCTCCTCCTTCTCCTTCCCCACGCGGGGCCCCCCGCTCCTCTCCCTTCTTCCCCTGGAACTCGTCTCCTTTTGATCTTGCATTCAAAAGGTGCCGGGCCTTGATCGACGTGCGAGTGGAAAAAAGCAGATCCAGACGCGGCGATAAACTGCCGGCGGATGACAGGCCATGGCATCTGAGGGTTCGGGAGACGGGGAGAACAGCATGTTGTCTGAGCACTACAATAGCGCAAATCAAGAGACATATTAGGTGGAACTGATCAGATACAAAAACAGTTCAAAGACGGATAATAGTAACAGATGACTGGGTTACAAAGGAACAGAAGTATGCCTTGCTATAGGCAACACTGATGCAAATCGCTATAATACACACTGATGGGGTTATAGAGAAAGAAAAACACACTTCCTCAGAATATCACAAAAGCATCTCGCTTCACAACGCCTTTTGAACCGTTTACCACGCCCTTTCTTTCAGAATGCAACCAAAAATGTACAGCGGTATGGACGTTGCTGTATTTAAAATAAAGAAAAAGCTGCTATTAAAATACACTGAACATATTAATTTCATTGATATGTCATATTAGAAGGAAACGATAAGGTCATTTTCTCTGAGCGTTCAGATTTCCTCACACGGCTCTTGTGAATTATACAAAGGCAATGATCACACACTGGATGAAGCTTTCAGGTGTATTTTCTTACAGATGCCCTGCAGGATTCTGAAATTTAGTTCAGCTTCTTCAGCGCTCCAGTCAAACAACAACAACAACAACAACAACAACACACAATGCTTATGACATTATGCGCAACAGCAACACTTCCTCCATGCTGATGGTTTGACTCATTAAACCAACTGTCTCCTATTTTCATTTATATAATAAATAATAATATTTGCCCACAGATTCCTTGCGGGGGTGGGGAGAGGAAAAAAAAAAAAAAAAAAAAAAAAATTACTACTAGCCCCAACACTCTTGTTCTGGGCCTTTTCAGAGGGTAATGACAAAGTACTAAATGTCCTTTAACAAGGCGTTTACTTGGTTGGTGTAACTGAGTTAAAAAATTAGTCTTGCATGATACACACATTTTCATGTAATTTCTACATACCGACTGCTCAAAGACGGGCGATTTCACCGGCGCTTCTCCACACGGAGCACAACGCAAGATGACTAATTTCTCCGAATTGGGACATAAATAATACATTAGGACATGTTAGGATCCTTGAGCCCAGCAAAGTGAACAGTAAATACACAAATGAGTGTACAAAGGAGGGGAGGAAAAAAAAAAAAAAAAAAAAAAAAACAGTTTTCTCCCGTTTCGTCGTCAGTGAGGAAAAGGCGGGAATGAGAAACGGGCGGCAGCGCGAGCTCCACCCACCGGGAGCGCGGGAAAGCTCTGGGAAAGCTGTGGGAAAGCTGTAGGAAAGCGGGCGCAGCGCCTCTTCATCCCCCGCCCCCAGCACCGGCCGCTAGTGTCCTCAACCCTGAATGCCGCGGAAGACCTCGAATACAAAGTGCCTTCAAACAAATTGCCCTAATTGCTCGAAGATGTGCGCGCAGGTGTAACCGGATCCCTGCGGCCACCGCGCCGGGGTATTTACACAGTGGCTGGACTTTAATGGACAGGAGACCAGCGCTCCCAAGCATCCAGCGAAAACACTGCTAATAGCGTAGCTCTTAATGTAGTCTTTCGCTGCACAAATCCCCCCCCCCCCTCCGCTACGTGGCGTTGTCCTAAATGTCAAGGTTATCTGTCTGACTTTCCGAGTGAGCACACATCTTAACTCACCTGACATTTATCCCAGACATTCTACCCCACAGACATTTCATTTTTAAACAAGGCGTCCATTGTGTCTCCGACACCCCGTAAACAGGCTCATCTCCCCGGCTTCGCCCGTCGCCGCTTCAAACGCGCAATAATTCTCTCCCGCCAATTGCTCGCGCAACGGTAGCTGCGCCGCGGCTTCCATTTTCCCAAATTGCGGGCGCCGCCCTAAGACGCCGCGCGCCGCGTCCGCGTGGCCCCGCCGGCGTTCGAGGCGCTGCGGCTCCGCGCAGAGCAACCGGGGCCGCCGGGAAGATGAGATGGGATGGGAGCGGATGGGATGGGAGCGGAGCGGAGCGGAGCGGGCCGGGTGGAGAGCGCTCACATACAGTAATGGAATTCACTTTGGACGAGAGGCATTTTAATTGAAAGCCATATATCGTTCGAGAAAATCCTTCATCGCGCCCGAGCCGCTCGCACAAGCAGTAGGCATCGCACCTATTTATATATTAATTGCATTGTGGACATTTATCTGCAATGCAAAACAGCAGGGCGGTAAATTTCCACTATTAAGTATATAATTAACGCCATTTCCAAAAAGGCTCTCCACATGGAAAACAGGCACCCATGTTCAAAGCCCCTGCATTACAGGGCCTCTGGAAACCGCCCTCTCACTGGTGTTTAGATTTCCAAACTAATTCATGTAGAATACATAAATAAATCAGTGTTTTATACCCACTTCAAACCATCATATCCCTGTTCCTTTGCAGCACTTTTCAGCAAATCTATTAATATTTATGACAACACTAAACATTCCAAATTGCCATGTTTAAACAATATAAAACTCAGCATGCAATTATATAAGATGCAAGCTGACTTCAATAAAAATCTCATTTTGTTTGTTCCCCCAATAACAGGTACTACCGTGCCTTGACAAATGTTTTCGTGTTGGGGGGGGAGAGCGGAGAAAAGGAAAACAGCAAAGTGAAGTTATTAAACATGAGCGTGGATGGAAGTGGAGTCGCTGAAGCGAGACTGATGATGGAGGGCGGAGGTGGGGGGCTGGCGGAGGGGGGTGAGGCAGCCAGGCGATGGGGAAGAATAAACAAAGTCGCCCTGAGAGGGGGTCTGGCGCTCCCGGGTGCCTGGTACCCCGGTCCGAGCGGCGACCCTGGGGTCGGCGCCGCTACGCGGGCCCGGGGTCCTTTGCTCGCGCCGCGTTCCGAGCGCCCTCTCCTTGGCAACCTCGGCCCATCTTCAGGGAAGGTTTCTCTCTCTCTCTCTCACACACACACACACACACACACACACACACAACACAACACACAAAGTGCGAGCGTGCAAACTCCATATTGAGATTCGACACATGAACAATCCCGTTCTCCACAAAGGGACTTTTTTGGGACCACCAGCCCAGGGTTATGGAATGAAAATTGTGTTTATTACGGCTTTAGTGCGGTGTAAACTCATAAACACCATCCCGGAGTACAAGGGAAGCTGTCAACTAAATATTGTTTCCCTCGCAAGGCGCTCTTCCACGTCAATTACGCCTTTCAACTTCAGCGCCATTGTATGATAAAGTGGCAGTAAAAATCATTCACATTAATACACCATTGTGCATCTGCTGCTAAAGGTAATTAAAGAAGTAAATGACTCATAAGAATAGACATATTAGCTGCAGAGTGAAAGGCAACTGGGCCGCCTCATGAAAATATGTACCATTAAGATACTGCATTTTCATACTGGCATAATCAGCTCCACTAGCGTGATGCCGATTTAATCCACTTGACTGCGGAAGTCTATCAACAAGCGGCCGAGCCTTTCTCTCCCCACATCCGCATTCTGCCCGGATACCGTCGATGAATGGAGCCACGAGACGGGAGGTCACACCGAGGGAAATCGGATGGGGAGAAGTCGCTGCTTCGCCCTCATTTGGATGACAAAAAGGAGAAAAAAGAAAGAAAGAAAGAAAGAAACAAAGAAGAACACGAAGGGGGTGGGTGGGTACAAAAACAGGAAGAAGAAAAACGTCTCCCCTCCTCCGCGGAACTAAACGTCTAGGGATACCGACGTTCTTCCGTAATCCGTAATTTCCACAGAGTCGATGAAACGCGCAGAAAACGGCACGGCTACGCCATCCGCACCAGGTTTTAACACTGCTAAAAAAAAAAAACACACACACACTGTTTTGTGTTATTGCATTCTTCTCAGAGATGTTGCATCAGGTAGTCGTGAAGGAAGTGCTGGGCAAACGTGCCTCTCAGACCCGGTGTGAATAGAATAATCCGGACATAATTATTGAGTGTGAAATCTAGCTTTTAATATGCTGTGCCTTCATTAGCCCTGTTTTACTGCAGTTGTGCAACTTCTCGAACCCATTCGGCGACCGAGGGCCGGACCTGCACCGCGCCGGAGTCGAGAGGCACCGAAGACATCCGTCTATCTGCGGTTGCCCGGCTCTGACCGCATCTCGCGGCTCGGGTCCGTAAACGCCAAGTTTCCGTGGAAACGCATCGTTTCATACGACGAACGTCAGCGATAGGACAACGGGCCCCACGCTCGCGTTTCCGTTTTTCAAGGGCCGCTCACGACACCGGTATGCGATGCCTAACGGTCCAACAGAATCGTCTCAATTTCTGCTCTTTACATTTTCATTCATTTATCTTAAACTTTTCTCTAGAGCGACTTACAACATTAAACTCCTCAGGCTAATTTACACCCATTTGTACATCAGGGTGATTTTTACTGTACCTCGATCAAAGGCACTGCAGCCTGAGGGAGGACATGAACCTGAGACACCTCTGTCCAACGGCAGCAGCTACAACCACTGCACTTCCTGCTGTTTGCTTTGCACACAGTCACGAGCGACGTGGTCGCAACACCAAAGTTGCAAATGTTCCGGTAACTCAGTTTATAAGCAAATAACGGGCGGCACAGTGGGACAATGAGAGGTGCTGGTGTTTCGCAGTGCCTTGGTAGTGCGAGAAGACATGGGTTCGAACCCCGCTCAGTCTGTGTGGAGTTTGCATGTTCTCCCAGTGTCTGTGTGGGTTTCCTCTGGGTGCTCTGGTTTCCTCCCACAGTCCAAAGACATGCTGGTCAGGTTCCCCCATAGTGTGTGAGTGACAGAGAGAGAGAGAGTTGGTGTGTGTTCCACTGATGTATGGATGAGTGACCCAGTGTAAGTAGTGTATCTAGCAGTGTAAGTTACCGCGGTGAATAAGGTGTGTGGGTGGATAGCACTACACAGAGGTCGTTGGAAGTCGCTTTGGAGAAAAGCGTCTGTTAAATAAATAAATGCAAATAAATAATGAAAAAACCCTCTATGCTGTTTTTAAAGATCGGCACCACGGCGACAGAGGTTTCCTATTGAAAGGGGACCTTTTTTGTCTGAAGAACTTGTAAACAGAACGAATCCTCACTGCAAGGTCGCAGCGCCATCAGAGCGAGGTTCTACGGTCAAAACTCGGCGGAATCGCAGAAGGGCCCATTCGCGATGCCTCTGTATCGAGTTGCAATATAGTCGTGTCTCTCAGGGAACCCGGAGTTTCAGAGCTGAAGTAATTCCAAGTTGGGTAATATGATCCCAGAGCACCGAGGAAGGGGAAGGGGGAAATGAATCAGATTGCTTTTGTCATAAAGAGGCGCCGATGGCGCGAGCGGGAGTCTGGACGTATCTACAGGCAGGTGGGATGAGAACACAGGTGCCCGCGCACTCTAATACGATGCAGAGGAAGACAGGCGAGCGGGAGCAGAGGCTGCCCGACTTACCATCGACAGCACATCCCCACGGCAGCAAGCACCAGAGCGGTTAAGGAGCCGCGCTAGGCTTCGGGTTCACCTCCTAGGAGTTGTTCCTGCTGCTGTGCTCTTCAGAGGGGTATTTCACCTGGACTGGCCCAGTAACATAATTAGGTATGTGAACAAATGAAAGGGGCGGCGCGGTGGAGCAGCACGCAGCGCCGGTGCCTCGTAGCTCCTGGGCTGCGCACCGGGACTCGATTTAAATCCAGCTCACGCCGTGTCGCGTATTACACTTCGCCCCATTTCTCTGCGAGTTTCCTCCAGGTGCTCTGGTTTCTTCTCAGTTCAAAGACATGTGGCGACTCTGAATTGACTCAGAGATCACAGGTTCAAATCCCACCTCCTACTGCTAGTACCGTTGACCATGGTACTTACCCGGAATTGCTCCACTACAAAGTAAGAAATGGGTGAGCAAGTATAAGTAGCTTAACACGGTGAGTCACTTTGGAGAAAAGCATCAGCACGCGTGTGCGAGTAAACGAGTGTGCGCGACTGCCCTGTGCTGGACTCGAGTAACGTCCAGGGTGTACCGTCTCACGCTCTACGACGGACTCTGGAGCACTGCGACCCCGAAGCGGCCGAGTGGTTATCGATAATGGACGGAGACGGGTTGTAAATGGTAAGACGACGATGACGATAATAAGCCAATTTCCAGAATTAGTGTACAGTCGAGAGAAAAAGTGTCGCGATGGAGCGTTTAGCGTGAGGCTCTACGGCAGTGGGCACCGCGAGCAGAGAACCGAGGCAAACGGGACACCTTCACCCGGCGAAAAGCACCTTCAGCGTTCTGCACTGGCACCTTCTCATAATAAAAGATTCAATAAAGCTCCAAGAGCCGAGCTGATCGCAACACAAATTAAGCCACGCGCAGAGCACCGTGCAGGACCTGCATTAGCATGTGTAGATGTAAATAATAAATAAGCCAGTTTATATTTTCATGTAGCCGTTCATTTTCTTTTTAGTCCTTTCTCCTTTGATCTATATTAAATACCTGCGCTTATTAAAAATTAAAAGACGAATAACGAAAACCTGATAAAAGGCGGTAAACGGTGCGTCTGAGACAACGGTGGAAAAGTGTCGGGAGCCCCTCCACCATCGAGCAGGGAAACACAAGCTCATTTCCCATTATGAGCGACCGCAACACAGACCGGACGCTGGACCGCACGCTGGACCGCACGCTGGACCGGACGCTGGACCGGACGCTGGACAGGCCACGGGCAGAGCAGACAATTACCTTCACGCGGTCCTTTACTTTGTGTAAAGGAACTAACAGTGTTACTTCAGTGCTTGTAGGCTACGTACACTGTCCTCACGCTGATTTGCCCATTTGGACAGCTGGGCAACTTTTACTCCATCAGTTCAGGGTGAGTACCTTGGTCAGGGGTACAGCAGCAGGAGTTGGGATGTGTACCCAGGACGCCCTGAGCGTAGGGTCACGGCAGCAACTACAGCGCCACCCGCTGTACCCCACCCTCCAGACTCATCTCTACCTCCGACCCCTAAAGAAACACGGTGATGTCACACACAACCCTTCAGATATGTGGGAGACACTAACCCACACAGGGAAAAAAGGTAAAAGGGAAACACGTATCGCGTGAGACGTTTCTAATTTTTTGTCCCACGGCAGAGGCCGACGCGATGCGGGGCAGGGCGCCCTAAACAACGAGCTCGGCAGGAATCAAGGGCACGGCGGCTATAGAGCGGGAGGGGAGATGGAAATGACAGACTGCTGTTCAACTCCATTAGCTGCTATGTGAGAGAAGTGCATCTAGCAGCACACGACCTGTGAAGAATCGCAGATCTCTTTAAATCTCGGAATGGGATTGCCGCATTAATTCTTGGGAACGGAAATCTCTCAAGCAAGTCAAATTACTCTCATTAACTGTGCAAGAAAACTGCCTCTGTAATAAGTATATATAAAAAAAAAGTATTTATTACCAATAATCACCCCCTTAATAGGAGGCCCCGTACACATTTTTTCTTTTTTGCTGATCAGGTATAAAAATGAGAAACAGGAAGGACATTTCTCTCTTTTTTTTAAAAAAATTTTGCATTGCGGACACACGCGCACACGCGCGCACACACAGCAGTCAAAGAGTAGGATGGTCCGGCTGTGAGCCGCCTGGCGGCGACGCTGCGTTCGTCGACTGGACTCCGCAGCGGCGGCGATGGGGATAGACGACAAGGTCGCACCGCACGGCGCTGCGCCGACACGACCTCGGACTACGGCGGTGACACGGGAGGCCGAATTACCTGCGAAACGGAACGTTCCCAGCGTGCAGTTGTTTTCGGACAAAGTAAAAGGTACACGTTGCACAGAGGCCTTTACGTAGTCAAACAACACATGTGGCACGGAGGGAAACTTCATGAACACGCACGTGCTTGACAGCATCCGTTCTTCAATGCGTTACCAATAACCGCTCGGTCCAGCGTAGGGCCGCGGTGGTCCGGAGCCTATCCCAGAAGCACAGCGTGCACCGTAGACATGACCACAGTCCCTCAGAGGAGCGCTAAAAGAAATGGCGGCGTGGAACGTACCAAACAAGTGCGGTAACAGTCGAGCAAACACTCGGCGCCCTTTGACCGCTGGCTGCTTCAAACGGCCTCCTGGGTTCGTGTGAATCTGCTCCCGTCGACTCTCTAAACGGGCGGCACGGTGATACAGCGAGTAGCACTGCTGTTTCACAGTGCCTGGCTGGTATGAGAGGATGTGGTTCAGACCCCGCTCAGTCTGTGTGGAGTTTGCATGTTCTTCCTGTGTCTGCGTGGGTTTCCTTTGGGTGCTCTGGTTTCCTCCCACACTCCAAAGACATGCTATTCAGCTTCACCAATAATGTGTGAGTGACAGAGTGTGTGTTCCACTGATGTATGGATGAGCGACCCAGTGTAAGTAGTGTATCTAGCAGTGTAAGTCACCATGGTGAATAAGGTGTGCAGGCTGATTACACTACACAGAGTTCACTGGAAGTCGCTTTGGAGAAAAGCATCTGATAGATAAATGAATGTAAATAACTTACTGCTGCAAATTTCCATTAATCAGGCTACTGAAACAACTCACAAATATTGTTTCGCTATCAGAATTGACTAAAATGTCACATTGTGCACAACTGGCCCCTTGAATATAAAACATGGGTCAAAAATGACCAACTTCTCATTGGTTAATTTATCTTGTGTTGGATAATCTAAAAGTCTTTCTTTCTTCTTCTGAAAAAAAACCACTTTATTCCTGGAAACAAACTACAGACCATTTTTAACATTAATAAGAGTTGTGTATCACCTTATAAAGTTTAATTACGCTTTGGTTCAATAATGTACAGAAGTACCATAGTAAACTGTTTTCCTCACACTGGGATTTTCTCTGTCTAGAAAGAGTCACAACATTCTTTTTTTTAAAGAATTCAAGACAAGCAAAATCACCCCCCCAACACCAAAAAAAATATATAATGAGGAAAATTAATCCAAAAGCAAAAAACAGCTTGAATCATAAATTAATAAAATGTCACAAAATGTTTCTTTTGGTTACTGTTTACTTATTCATTTTTATTTTAATAATTAGCATGTAACTTGCGGTGAGCACTAAGTCTGTACGTCGTAGATTTCCAGAGCTCACATGCTCTCGGTCGAAAAAACTGAATGTTTGAAACCCCTACATTTCAGAGCCACACAGAAGGTTCCGGAAACCACGAGGAAGGCCGGGTCTCTACCACTGCTCCTCGGATTCTGCTTTGCCTCCGTGGCTACGGCTCCCTTCGGTACCGGGGGGGGTCCACATACACCCCACTAAAGGTCGAGCGTGCGAAGTCACGCACCGTCCGAGGCGCGCGGAAACGAACACGCGCACGCGGAGGATCGACAAGTCTTCCGACAGAAAACGGCGACTTCGACGAGACAGAGTGCGAAGTTTCACATAAACACGTTATAAAGCGGCAGCTGTAAAGACGAGTATTTCGATTGTGGTCTCCCGTAGAGACGCCTTTCGGCCTCTTCGACATCTGTTCCAAACGTGGAGAAAAACGGCCTTTTGGCCGTAACTCAGGTGATTAAAATAGATGACAAACACAGTGCTGGGTGTAAACTTCCCTTTTCGGTTTCAGCACGGCTTCAGCCTTCCAGCGCGTTTCGGTTCAAGAAGGTCTGGTAAGAGCGCGGTAAAAGGGTGGCTTCACGACGCGCACCTGCAGCAAGGGGGCCCTGTGGAAATGGATCGAAACAAAGCAGCGCGACCCGCTGCGCCGCCGTGCCGCCCATCCGATGAACAACGTGCTGCAGTGCAACAAAGCAATGCTGGCGCTCGATGCTCGTGCCCAGCAGCCTCCCTGGAGACACCGCGGTACGCATGGCAAAATCAGACCACTTCCTGGCTCGCCGAGTCCACTGTTGGCCTCCCCGCGTTCTGCCGCCATCTTTGTGGGTTGGAGGGTTGGAGACACGGGAGCCAAGAGGCTGTGCGCTCTGTCGGGGGGGGGGCAGGGCGAGACAGGGCTAATCTTCTGTCCCGCCCGTCACGCCGGGTCTCCCAATTCCCACTGGCGCCCTTTTCAATTTAGCACAACACACGATGGGACTTGGGTCACTCCAGACCACCGCGTCCCTGACACTTTTACATTAAAAATACCGGAAGCGCCTTGATTAAAAGCTTTCCCAATTCCACTGGCCGGTGTCTAGTCAGAGGTACCCCGAGATAGGTTTCTGCTCTCTCTCTCTTTTTTAATCTACCGTAAATAACCCGCAACGCTTTCCAGCCACACAGACACCCAGATCCCCTTCAGACGATAAGAAAGTCATTTATTGTTTTAGCGAGGAGGGGCATCGTTGGCCTCAAAGCGGAAAACGCACAAAAAGAGGGCTGGGTGGGGTGGGGTGGGGTGGGGTGGGGTGGGAGAGCAGAGTGTCTCCGCCACCGGAGGAGTCGGTCCTCTTGCGGGCAACAGGTGAGCTGGAGCCGCAGTCGCCGAGCACAGGAGGGTGCGTCCACTCGGTTCACCTACGGCGGTCCTGAAACGGTTGCTACCGCATCTCTGAATGTGTCGTAGTCGTTAGGCGATTGGCCACACCTGGTGCTTGCCAAGCCCTTGGGCTGCTTTCAGGTGTAGCGTCGCCTGACTGGGCCCCACCACCAGGACCATGAACCGTAATGTCGAAGGTGGAGCTGGGTGATGCGAACCGCAGCCCGCGTACCCGACCGCAGCGGAGGGCCGCCTCCGACAATCGCCCGTGCTCGGGGAGGGCTCTGGAGCACAGAGCGCCCGCTCGCTGATGCAGTTATCTCATCCAGTGACAGGCGGAATCAATCAATTGCCGAGCGCGGGCAAGGCACGGCCCCCTGCGTTCCAAGCAGATCGCCGCACTCGAGGGTGGGGGGGGGGGGCGGCGCCGTCCGCCGGCCAAATTCCATCAGCGAACGCGGGTCCCATGAGCCACGGCAATCTCCGATGAAGATGATATTAGGTGGAAGCGAGCGACGCAACGGAGGCAGCAGACATAGCGATGACTCCGGGTGGGGCGCGTGCACAGCCCCCCAGCGACACGTACACCTGCAGCGCTACATGTACCTGGAGACCCTCTTTAGACCTGGAACTGCTCACGGACCTGTAACGATAACTGCTAAAAGACCTGCAACTGCTTCAAGACCCGTAACCGCATGCAGACCTTCCACAAACAAGACCCCCAATTTGTCAAGAAATCCGAAAAATATATATATGCATGTCCTTCAATAAACAGGATTTCCGAAAGCAACTAAAAAATATGAATCCTGCGTACCCAATGAAATTTGCTGCAAATCAAAAGCATTGCAGTCATTTGTATACAAAACGATATTAACAAAAATATACTGACATGTTTGCAAGTTGCGAAAGGTTAGAAAATTAGCATTGAGCAGCGAGGAAAAATAAACATAGCGTCGATTCTGCAGATAAGGCCCTGGTAATTAAGAGCGCGGATGGTGGTGAAAAACATTTGAAGAGTAAACCTTGAATAGTTTGCTTCTTTTTCTGTTGCCCTACAGATATTTTACATTATTCAATCCAAAATACCATCTTTCTGATTCTAACTTTCTTTTGCATTTTAATGTTTAATAAGGGCCCTTGGCTATCTATGGGCACAATTATTAGATATCCGCAGAGAGAAATTGAAAAATTAATCATACTCTCAGTTTTGTACTTCTATGATGCATAGGAAATCGGCCAGCCTGGAAGCTCTCTCTCAATCTGATTGGAAAGCTGGACTTCAGGAGCCAACACTGTGATCCCCGTAAGACGCCTTGGTCAAAGTTAACATTACGCCAAAAAGAAAAAAAACACAAGAATATGTGTACGTGTTTAAAAAAAGGAATGAAATGCTAGAATTGACAGGACAGAACTTCATGAGGAAAGGTCACAGTGTGTAACCCTTTTGCCAGTCAACACACCGCAATCCTCTCCATTTATCGGTCTAGTAAACACACACACACCTACAACCACTTATCCTGAGCGGGGTCACCGCGAGCCGGAGCCTAACCCAGCGACATGGCGTAAGGCTGAGGGGGAGGGGACACGTCCCACATGGGACGCCAGTCCGTCACAAGGCGCCCCAAGCGGGACTCGAACCCAGACCCACCACAGAGCAGGCCCGGCCAATCCCGCTGCGCCACCGCATCCCCGCATCTAGTAAAAACACTGCTTATAAATTTCAGCCGAGAGACGTAATGAACGGTTGCACCGCTGCATTTGTTTGGTGGGAAGACGTTTCTAACATACTGTCACTTTCACTTATATATATGATATATATGGAAAAAAATCTCCCTCTCACCCCTCCACCCCCGCAACCTCCCACCCTCCACATGGGGTGGTGTGTGTGTGTGTGTGTGTGTGTGTCTTCCTCAAGCTCAGTTCCTCTACCAGAGGCCTTGGAGTTTGAGGGTTCTGCGCAGTATCTTAGCTGTTCCTAGGACTGCACTCTTCTGAACGGAGGCTTCAGATGTTGTTCCTGGAATCTGCTGGAGCCCCTCTCTCAGTGTCGGGGTCGCAGCCCGAGTGCTCCCGTTACCACCGGGACCACTCCCGACTTCACCTTCCACATCCGTTCCAATTCCTCCCTCAGCCCTTCGTACTTCTCGATCTTCTCGTGCTCCTTCTTTCCGATATGGCGGCTGGATGGCCTAGAGACGGTGTCACCGACTTGGGCGCAGGAGACCGGGGTTGTGTATAACATTAGGAGTCCCAGGCTTAGCCTTCTAATGCTACACACCAGCCTACCCCGGAACACGAGCGAGAGACATATAACTGAAGCCATATCAACTGGGACATCGCCTGGATTAACAAGGTCCACATCAGGTGTTGGGGAACCAGGACAACCTGATGACAAGTGGGCTACTGGAACAAGACGTTCATGGACACGGACTGAGAACATGGAATTAACGGAGTGTCCGAGGAAGGGGCTTACACGCACCGATATACAGATGCTCCTCGAATTATGATGGTTCAGTTTACGATTTTTCAACTTCACGATGGTGAGCTGGCGATAGACATTCAGTAGAAACCGTACATCGAATTTTGAACTTTGCTTTTTGTCCCGGACCTGCGATACGTGGAGCGATACTCTCTCATGATGCTGGGCAGCGTCAGCGATCCGCATCTCCCAGTCTGTGACGCGGTTGTGTTTTGTGCATCCATGATGTCACAGAAATACCCGTGTCTCCTGCTACTGGCGAGAAGAAGAAGAGGAGGACAATTACTTGAGGAAAAACTCAAGATGACTGCACAACATGAAGGCGGACCCGTAATGTCCATCGCACATGTGCTAGGCTATGATATTCGGTAGGTTAGATGTGTCAAATGCATTTTTCACTTACGATATTTTCGATTTACGATGGGTTTCGCGGAACGTAACCCCATCGTAAGTCGGGGACCACCCGTATACACATATATATACAAAAACGAACGCACACCCATTTAGTTATCAATAGCCGCTTGTCCTCGGTACGGCTGCTCTGATCCCGAGTCTATCCTGGAATCACAGGGCGCGTGGCAGGGTACACCCCGGACGGGATGCCGGGAGCACAATAGAATTACGCACTTCGAACACCCCTCTCTAGGCTAAAACGGACAAACGTCTCCTTTCGATCCCAAGTCACGTGTGTAACCACGAGACGCACGCCGAGCCGTTCGAAAATGACGGGTTTGTCGCACCGCGCGCTCCAGGGTGGAAACGTAAACGCCGCCACCGCCTCTCTGCGCGGCACACGCCGAGCTTGGCGCGCGATTAATGCGCGTTCTCCCGCGGCGCGCTTCACCGAGCGCATTAAACACACGGGCGATGGGGGTTTCTCGAAAGCCCACACAAGGCAAACGCTGAACTGTGCCATGTGGCAATTACCGGGCAACATCAAATGTCACATTTTACACAGGTACTTATGCAAATGCAGAAGTTAAGCAACGTGTAAACTGCACCCCGTACGAGACGATTAATGGCCTAGATTACCTGTCTGCGCGCCGAGGGTGAGGCCCGGTCCCTCGGCGAGCCACAGCGCGACGGCGGGGCCTGCCGAGAGCGCCGGCAGCTCCACGTCGCCGCGGATGGGCTCGCCGTCATCTAAACAACTCTTTTAACATTTGCCCAGAAGCCCCTCTTCTCCTTTGTCCGGCCGCCGCCTCCAACCGCATGTCATCCAACTCTAATCAAGCAGAAAATGGTCATAAATATTTCTTTCTGCTAGATTTCACATCTACATTTCATACAGGGGGGACATGATAGTTTCTCTCCCGGCCGCCCCACCTCCGGGGAGCACCTAATGCAAAAACCAGTTACTTCTATTCAAGGCTCATGTTCCCTCGGTGAAATGCAGAACATATTCCCCTTTCAGGGGGGTGGGGGAGAGCGGACGGGGACATAAAGGGCCGCCTTATTTTCTGTACCATTTACCGGCTAGTGCTTTCACAGCCATCCCATTACATCATGTCAGCGACTGTAAACAGGCAAATAACAACACCGGGGTGGGCCGCGCCACCAGGACGCAGAACGCATCCTTATGTGGCACAGAATGGGAGCAGGGGGGGTGTTGCTGTTGTTGTTGCCTTCATCGCTGTTTTCCCCCTTTCGCTGCACGGAACACATCCTTTGCTTGTCTATTTAAATTATATATGTACTGCGTTTGCCCGGGTGGTACCGCGCGGTCCACGGCGCCGTCCGTGCCGCTATATTATACAGCTATCCCTTCCTGCCATAGTGGGTCAGTGTTTATGGGGCCCATCAGTCACAGTTGCTGAGGCGCCATCACTTTTATTTATGATAAAACAGCACATCAGAAGCAGGGCACATCATTCCCCGAATGGTACACAAGCACCCGTGTGCTGGCGATGGCCCCTCGCGCATTTCTCTTTAAAATAGAACACGGCGCACTCCGAAAGGATGAGGTCATTATTAATCATGGGCACCGCACACTGAACAAAAGTGACACTGCGGTGATTTACTCTGATCTTCCGAAAGGCAGGCGGACGAACGAAACCGAAACCGAGGAGGAGAGCGTCTCTCGTTAGTCGGGTAAACGGTCTGCGTTCCGGTTCCCTCGTCTCGCCGGACCAAACGATGACGGCGGTCCGGTTCGTTCTGGGTTTGCGTGAAGCAACGGCAGAACCCATTGTAAACACAAGCTTTTGCCGAAACAACATTTTTTCTATAATCTGTCAAAGGAGACAAAAGTTTGGAGGAGTTAATGGGTGGTTTCCCCAGGCGAGCATCTAAACATCTACTTGTTGGGCTGAAGCTTTTCTCCAAAGTCACTTACAGCGTTAATCTACCTAGGATCATTAACCCATTCATACAGCTGGGTAACTTTCACTGGACAAATTTAGGGTACGTACCTTGCTCAAGGGTACTACGGCCGGAGGTGGGATTCGAACCTGCGACCTTCGATTTACCCATTACAGCAGGGTACTCTGACTGGAGCAGCTCAGCGTACTGCAGTGGGAGTCGAACCCGGGGCCACTGATTCCACACGGAGTGCGGCCGAAAGCCTCGAGGAACACGTGGAAGTTTTCGGTCCTGGCGCCGGTACCCCACCCCCCCAACCCCGACCTCAGATACCACCCCGGTAACACCAGTGAATGTCAGAATTGTTGTTTGTTTTTCCCCCAGCGCCTTTTTACTCTGTTAACCTTACAATTTGTTCAAATAAATGCTTGTACGGTGCGTGCGAAGCGACGCCGAGACGCACCGAAGGAAGGATGGTAACGGTGCGTGCGTACGACGCGCACATCTCCGTTCGCAGCCTTCCGAACGACACGTAACAGCCGACGATGCCCAGGGGTCGTCCGAACCGTTAACACGCTCCCTTCCTCCAAGCAGAGCAAGCGGTGTGGGTACAAGGGAAAGACACAAGTCAACGAGCTTCCTACTAAACTGTTTCATCTCCACGTTGGGCGACGAGACAAACACGTTTGTTTAGCGCCGTTTTAACCGCTTTTAGCAGCGTGGAGTCGACACGCTCATCCCCGTGCTCTCCTGGGGGGAGGGGGGTATCTGAAGGCAGCGTGCTAACAAACACGCCAGCAGTAAACAACAGGCGAAGTCCCCCGTACGAGGTTCAAGCTCCTCCCGTTGCCCCGGCCCCCCCGCTGCCCCGGCCCGTCACGCGCCCCTCGCTCCGCATCTCGCGCCCGGGCCCCGAATGGGCGCTGACATGTACTATCCGCCGTGTGCGTGTACATGATGAATAAGAAATACAAGCAGGTTTTCCCTACACCGCTTTTGCATTAGTGCCCCCCAACCCCGCTCCCCTCGCCCCCTCGCTCCGGCACGAGGCCCGGCGGCGCCGCCGCCGCCGCCACCTTCGGACCCGGGCCTCCGGAGCCTCCAGGAGATGCCTTAATCCGAGGCGTGTCGGGCTGCGAGGATTAGGCCTTTATTGAAACAAATAAGTGTTTTAATGGGCGAAAGTCCCAGTTTCAATTTCAAGAGCCCGTTTAACCCTTATCTGCCCAATTCCTCGGGGCCCATTCTATGTTAATTGGATCTACACTGCAGTTGCATTGGGGGTGTTAACAAGCACAGACTATGAATATTAATTACCCAGAAGTTTTCTGTGTAGGAAATACTTTCCTGATACATATTAATTCTATAAAGTTTTTAAAGTAGAGCTCTCATTAAAAATGTATAAGCGCTGCGCTTGAACATTCTCCCAAGAGGGAGCAGCGCATCTTTAGCTTTATCCCTAATAAACTGGGTCACGGTGGCCGTATCCGAAGAAGAATAGCGTCTCCTGAAAGTGCGTGCTTACCTAACGGAGCGACGCGGTGGGCGCGGGACTTTGTTTATCCTCGGTTCTGACAGCAGCTATTAGAGCCGATCGCATCGGGCCCCGTACGTTTCCAGAGACCCCCCCCCCCCGGTCGCCCTCTAAACGGTTACTTATTTGCACTGTCGAACAAACAAGGCGCCGCTCGCAAAACAAAGCGGCTGTTTGGTGAGTGTCGGGGGAGCATCATAGCCAGCGTAGTGTAACCTCGGGGGCATCGCGGGGACCTGGGAGACCCCCGACCCCCCCATCGAGAGCTGTTCACGAAGAGAGATGTCACTCCTCGGTGAAAGACTACGGCGGATTACGTCCTCATCGGATCCGGCATCCGTCACACCTTGAGGAGCGAACGCCGCCGTCCGTCAGAACGTTGAACACGGGCGACGGGCAGCCCCCGCCCCCCCCGCTCGGTGCCACCTCACCGCGCTTCTTGCAGGCGGCCCTCGTTTGGCGCCGCGTCCACCGGCACGCGCTCCTCCTCATCCCGTGGTCCCAGACAACTTATCCGTACAGCAAGGCGCCGTGAGCTCGGAGGAGCAACGGGACCCCTGGTTACTTCACTCAGACATCTCTCCTCCTCCTCCCCCCCGGCTGCTCCGCCCACACAAACAAGGTAAGGAGGTGAGGGTTGTAAACAGGATGCAGCCCCAGAGTAACGGTGAACCGCTGTGAAATTTGGACTGGTGGTACTTTACCGCACGCGTCACCTCCGAGAGGCCCGCGGGGGTAAACGCGCCAAGCCGCAGCGCTCACCTCCTCGCACCCGTGCCGGCGTGCAGAGCTCACCATAACGCTACGGGCGCAGGAATCGTAGCCGCCGCGGTGGACCGGACAGGCGGTCAAGTAACACTTTGGCGAAATCACAAACTCGCAAAGTGTTTATTCTGCCTCCCACGGCGCGCACTTCCCCCACGCTGTCTACGTACAACACGTTCCTGTTCAATTTTCATCTCCATCTGTATGATTATTAATCAGATCACACATCAATTGCCAGAACCACCAAAGAAATTTGCCCTGTAATAAAACTGTCATCTGTTCCACTATAAAGACAGATGTTGCAAGTTGTGTGATAACGTAATTAATCTGTTCTGTGAGGGATTCCATAAAATTATTTAAATTGGAAGAGAACTATCATTTTACCAATAAAGCAATTTAGGGCAATATGTGGCGTCATAACACCGATCTTATCTTTTCCCTACAATTTCCAATAAGTGCAAAGGCGCCATCTCCGTCTCCGGTGCGTTCCGACAGCGCCGCTGCCTTACGCACTTACTGTGTGTGCCCGAGGATGGAGGGCGGACGGTCTGAAACGCAAGCGGCGAGCGGTTGAACAAGAGCGAACGCGTAACCGCACGTGTGGGGAAATGACCACATCGGCAGCGGGGGCAGAACTTCCTTTCCCGCGTCGCTACAGGAAGGAAACGCCGGGGATGCTTCGGATCCTTACAGTGACGCCGCTGGAGAGAGAAACCGGTTTCCTTTCCTTTCCTCCAAATCGTTATCAATCTCGACCATTAATATTTCATACGTTCCCATGAAACTGCAAGCGCTGCATTATGTACTGCATGACAGGATGTGCCGCTTCTGAAGTCTAACAGATGCAGAGCGGAGATGTTCTGCTCCAAGGGCCCCACATGCCAGCGAGTGCAAGTCCACGCGTGTCGCTACGCTAACGTGCTAGTTGCTACGCTAACGTGCTAATCAGCAGTCGGGTCCATCCCGCTGCTTGGCTGTAAGGTAGCGTCCGGGGGCTGCTCCTCCAAAGGCTCGGCATCACGCAAGCGGGCAACCCGAGGCCTTCGGCCCTTCTCCGTCAACGCTCCTCGACTCGCTCGCGTCAACCCCGTCGATTCCGCCTCTTCGTCACCCCGCGACCGTTACGTTCTCGAGCGGCTACTCGTTACGGGACCTTCGGCGAGGAGCTCAACAGCCGAGTCAGACGGAGGAAAGACAATTACTCGCCGTTACCTTACTGTTCGGGTACATCAAAAACACTGCGCTACTATTTCTACCCAAGATTCCGTTTAGACTGAAGTGCCTTTTCCTTGTAGGACTGCACATTAATATTTAATACTGAAATATAATGGCAGCTGAGCTCAATTCTTTGCCAAGGAATCGGTTTTCACAGCGAGTCCATGACTGCTTGCTTACATGCCGCGGAGATTAAAGACGCGCCGATGCCGCCGTCCTTGAATCGACGCACGCCGCTTTAAATTGAATCAAACGTATCGCACGACGAGAGGAAAGCCGTAACCCTCCCGCGTTCGCCGTGCGCTAACAATGGGTGACAACGGGATCGCGCTTTTTTTCCCCCGTTCTGCTCTTGTTGTTTAGGCCACTGTTGCTTCTTGTTGCAAAATCAATAAGAACAAAACAAGCTGAAAAGCCACAAATCTCGAGGTGGCGCAGAAACGTGTGCTTGCTGCCCCTCCCACACCCGCCACCGCAGCTACGATCTTCTGGTTCCTCATTAAAACGACACGCTAGAAACCACAGTCGCAGAGCCGAAAGGACGTCAGCGCGCCGAGGAGCACCGTGTTCTTTCACAAGTGCATGTGCTCTGCGCACAAGGACGCCGCACTGCGAAACCGAGTCCCCCCAGCGCGGCCCGGTGACGCGCAAACACGTAATCGCTCCGCTCCCGCGCCCGGGTTCTACAGCAACCGCTCGCCGTCGTATCGGCCTGCGGCGTGCGGTGCGGCCCCCCTGGCTTCCGATACGAAACGAGCGAGTCTCGACGATGTCCACATTGCGCCGACTGCATCTCGCGGGCCCGCCGGCGGGTCCAGAAGGGCGGTAGCGGCAGCTCACGCACATGCAAAGGTGTGCAAGCGAAAAGGGGAAATTCCAGCGAGGGAAAGCAAGAGAGAGAGAGCGACCGCTCGGCGAACAGCGGATGGGGCCCGCCGATGCGAGGGTGAGCTGAGCGCAGGGGCCACGCTGCATCGCGGCCTCCGCACAGGTAAACACTAGGACACGCTAAGACGCGCTCGACACACACAATGCGCTGGAATGCGCACAGCAGCATGGCACATCATCAAAACAGAAGTCGCGTCTCCAACCCTGCATGCTGTCTCCACTAATAGAGTTCAGGCTGTCGCATGTAGGACCTTGTGGGACTTCGTAGTATCTTACAGGACCTTGTAGGATCTTAAAGGACCTTATAAGACCTTGTAGGACTTTGTAGGATCTTACAGGTCCTTGTAGGATCTTGTACATCCTTCTAGGGCCTTTTAGGACCTTGTATGATTTAGCAGGACCTTTTAAGACCTTGTAGGGCCTTGTAGGATCTTAAAAGACCTTATAAGATCTTGTAGGACTTTGTAGGATCTTACAGGTCCTTGTAGGATCTTGTACATCCTTCTAGGGCCTTTTAGGACCTTGTATGATTTAGTAGGACCTTTTAAGACCTTGTAGGGCCTTGTAGGATCTTACAGATCCTTGTAAGATCTTACAAGACTTGTTAGGATCTTATAGGACCTTGTAAGACCTTATAGGACTTTGTAGGGGCTTACAGGTCCTTGTAGGATCTTGTAGGACCTTATACGTTCTTACAGGATCTCCACAAGCTGGAGCTCTGCGCCTTTTCACGTGCAGCAGAATAGCACAGGAGTTAGAACATCACCTTGCAACCAAAGGTCCCGGGATAAAACCCCCCTGGTACCAACATTCTCTATGATCTTCATAAAACCCCACTACTGCTATAGTGCCCTTGATCAAGGCACTTACCCTGAATTGGGACAGTAAACATGAGCCAGCTGTGTAAATGGGTAAATCACGGTGAGCAGCACAGTGAACAAACTTCACATTGTAAGGGAGCTGGGAGAGAGGGCTCAGATGAAAGACTACATAAAAAGAATCATATTGACCCCAGAGCAGCCACAAGGAGGAGATGTGCGGCTCGTGATAGCGACGCAGGACGCGGTCGTGGTGGTGTTATCCGTGGTCGTGGTGTGCGTCGCTGCAGGTGAGGAAAGGAGCCTCCGGCCGGCGTGGGGGCGGTGGGGGTGGTGGGGGCGGTGGGGCGCTTCCGCACTCCTCACTGTTTGACTTACTAATAGAGCTGTTCCACTCGGGCTTATGCTCTACTTCCCTCCAAATCTTAGCACTCTAAGAAGATGAATTCCCTGTCAGAATCAAGATGATCAAACAGATTACAATTATTTTATCCCCCGTCTTTATTAATGAGCACTGTCTCTCACAGTTACCCTTCCCTAATAAGAACAGATGAAGTGCCATCTCCAGGTTTGTTGTTTTTCTCAAACACACTCCAGGCACGTTCGGAAAATTAAAGACCGAATTGATCCGCAAACTGTGGCCGAGCCTGTCAGGTGGAAACGTTTCTGCATCTCCAAAGGAACAAATACGCAAAAACAAACAATAAAAAAAACAAAAACAAATAACGGTTCACTCTGTAGAGAAAAAGGGACAGAAAAAAGCGAGAGCGAATTCATGGTCTACCTGTCTCATGGCAGAGCGCGGCGCCGCTGGAACCGAACATACAGATCAGGATGCGGGAATTCACGTGTACATCCACCCACCTACCTGTTTATTTACTTGGCGATTTAATCCAAAACACCTAACAATGTTTACATTTATTTATTTTAACAGACGCTTTTCTCCAAAGCGACTTCCAACGAACTCTGTGTAGTGCTATCCACCCACACACCTTATTCACCGCGGTAACTTACACTGCTAGATACACTACTTACAGTGGGTCACTCATCCATACATCAGTGGAACACACACACTCTCTCTCTCTCTCTGTCACTCACACACTATGGGGGAACCTGAACAGCATGTCTTTGGACTGTGGGAGGAAACCAGAGCACATCTTAACAGATTATGTTAAGATACTAATTCAATGGGTAATTTTTACCCTTTCAATCCGGGGTAAGCATCTTGATCAAGGGCACTGGTGCAGGAGGTGGGATCCAAACCCAGGTCCTTCAAGTACAAGGCAGCAGCTCTAACCACTACGCCACCTGCTGGCCCTTTTTAAAGCTCTCACCGTTAGACTCATCTGAAAATTCCTCGCTGACAGCGGGCTGCTGTGTGTTCGCGTCGCTCCGCTCAAATGGCAGCAAAGTGGAGGAGCGAAGCGGCGGCGGAAAGGGGTTTAAACCTCGGCTGGAACACGGTCCTCCTTTCTGGTAAGAAGATGGACGAGAACTAATCGGCTGCGGCGATTCCTGACGCCTTACCTGGCTGCACTCGGCGAGAAACGAGCGAGGAGCGCCGAACGAAAAGCCCGACCCATCAGCCGAAGAGTAAAAGGGGATCCATCGGTGCCCCAAATGGGGATCAACATGTATGTAACACGTGGGCACCGCGACTATTTCTGCGTTTCGCTCGTTTTTCTCGGCGAAGCATGCATGGAGCGACAAGGCCGACGCGAACGATCCCCCCCCCCCGTTTCATTTGTCCACGTATTTTACGAAAGGTAATAAAGATATGCAAGGCAGATCAATATCTGAGCGCCACGGTGAAATAAAAGGCAGTTTGGAGCAGTCAGCTCCGCTTTGGGTGAAGAGAAATCTTTTGGTGTCAAGTGCGCATCTGTGGCACGTTTGCTCGCTCCCTCCGCCGCGCATTCATCAAAGCCGTAACCCCTGTTGTCTTTGCACGGCGAATCACAAAGTGCCCCTGGCAATGAATGAAGGAAAAGTCAACAGGAATTAAGTTTCAGTGCAACTGTTTACTCAACTGTGGCCTGCAGTTATTGAAATTTTATCCACGGTTTTGTGTGACTGCTGCGGTAATGAATTCAGCATGCCTGTGATTTTCTCACTGACGACATGCCTGTTCGGGCTGGAAAAAAAAGGAGCCCGCGCCGAGGGCACGGGGGCATCGGGCAGCGCAGGAACACATGTCCCCGCGTGCAGGCCGAGGTCTAAACCGGCGCGGGCCCTGGGTTTACTCTCATTTTCCACTTATTCCATTAGCTGACACATTGTCTCCGAAGCAGCTTACACCGATTTACCCACTTATACAGCTGGGTAATTTTTACCGTATCGCTGCACCAAGTATACCTCGCTCAAGGGTACTACAGCGGAAGTGGGGGATTCGATCCAGAAACCTTCAGAGTGCAAGGTTCATTTACCCAGCGCATCTGCTGGGGCATTTTCTGTAACCATGTAAATTGCAACATATTATTGTCAGACTTCATTAGAGATTTCTACACCCTGTCACGGGTTGTTATATGTAAGCAGAACTTAAATTACCATTTTCCCAATTTACATAAATTCATGTAGCTGACACTTTTCTCCAAAGCGACTTACAGTGTTAAGGTTACAATTATTAAAGTTACAAGCTTATATTCATTTACTCATTCATACAGCTGGGGCAGTTTAGGGTAAGGACCTTGCTCAAGGGTACTACAGCTGGAGATCGAACCTGCAACCTTTGGGTCCAAAGACAGTAGCTGTAACCACTACGCTACCAGCTGTCCCCATTTACCCCTCTATTACTGATATTCAGTCTTTCTTTTCTCCAAAGTGACTCAACATGAAAAAGCCATGTCCAATATCACAGCCCAGGGGCTGCGAAACACCAGCGCCACGCGCTGCTTCACCGCGCCGCCATTAATACGCTTTTCTTCTGTGTGTCTTACACTGATTTGCCCGTTTATACGACTAGGTAATTTTTACTCTATCAGGAGGAGGAGGCTGGGATTTGAACCTGGGTTCTGTGAATGAAAAGGGGGCAGTTCTCACCACTACAGCACCTGCTGTATTTATGCAAGTTGGCCAATGTCTGTACATTTATATTCTTCATATTTATCTGATGGTTGACTCCAAATCTTAATCTACTTACTCTGCTTTACTCACGTATTTGTAGAGCTGGGTAAATTTTCCTTGCATCAGTTCTGGAGGTAGCTGGTAGTTTAGTGGTTAGCTAGCGCTGCTGCTGTTGGACCCAAAGGTCATACTGCAGGTTCGAT